>NC_143552.1:142035000-142675000 GCF_054136105.1 Typopeltis vanoorti
TTATTATTATTATTATTATTATTATTATTATTATTATTATTATTATTATTATTATTATTATTATTATTATTAATGGGCTGTTTTTCAGAACAGAACAGCAACTATCTCGAAGACTGAGAATTAAAAATAATAATGTAAACATTTTATTATTCGATGTATTATTATTATTATAATCTTGTCTTTATATTTCATCGCTTTCGTATTCGGCTGGTTTGTTCATTCTTAATGGATAGTTTATGTTTTATGCATTTTCTATTTCTTTATGTTTACATACATTTTTTTGCATATTAAATACGCACTGAATTTGTTTAAATGAATAATACATTTTTAATAAGAATCTTGAAAATTTACAAAACCTACAAAACATTACTAAAGTGATTGGGATAAGAGTTCAAACGAATTCAGAAATAAATATTGACATTCTTTTAATTAGAACAAAGTAAACAATAAAGAATTATAGCAAAGATTGCAGGGGAAAAAAGTAAGAATCTTTGTAATAGACGATACGTTTCTTAGGGGCTGAATATAGCTTAAAGTGATTTTTTTTTTTTTTAACTACTTAATTGAAGAGAAATTCAAGAGTTTGATGATGCTCAACATAGAGGGCGCTTTTACGAATACACAAAATACTGTGCTTAAAAGATGCCTCCTACGTGGAATCAACTCTAAAACGTGTGCACATATCTTCAATCCTACTTTGAATTAGATTAGATTCAAATTAGATCTCATAGTCGTATTATTCCAATAGCTTACAAGAGTAAGTTATGCCGACATTGTTGATGCGTTGATTCTGATCTCATTGACCCTACTAAACCAAGCAATCAACCAAATAAACGGCATTAAAGACATTGGCATTACATCCAAACAAATCACACAAATACACCTTTTATAAGATTATAAATTGATCACACGAAGAGATTGCTCTACGTGTGACATTACTTAGTATATAACTAAACTAAATCCGTATTCTGATAATATCATTTAGTACTATCTTTGATTGTTTGTTTGATGTTATTACAGGCTAGTGGCTTTCAAAGCCGTATACACATTTATCGATAAGCCCTTCTAAATTCCTGTTAATACGTTTCTAATCAGATTCTCCAAGAGAATGACGTTAACAACAGCCAGTAAGGGGAAAATGATTTGCAGGAAACACTTAGTCATTCACACCACAACGGCAGGTCGAATATACCCATCAATCATACTTCTAACATTTTACGTCATCTAAGCTAGTCTCATCATATTCGATCTTACCACTAATCACTGGCTTTATTTACAGATCTCTTTGTACACAGGAGAATGTTTACTTGCACCGTATAGATTAAGTAAACAGTCTCTTTCTCACGTGCATTTATTATCCTTCTATGGATACCTTCCTCTCTCGTTTACTATCAAAGGATAAACACCAAACGCGAAAGTGCCAATGGAACTTGAGTTTATACGCATAACTTCGGTTTCCAAATGACACTAGACCGGAAACGAAACGTGAAATAACCCCCTAAAACAACCAATGAAATTAGTGTTGACTTTTGGGCTTACGTATCCAAGCAAGCATGATTAAAGTATGAAAAAAAAGCATGCATGATCTATGATCAGACCACCTCACATCGATTAAACCTAGAAGCAGCGCTGATAATTATTTGTCGTAGCCCATTTACAACACAGCGTTCAAGTGAAGCAATGTAACATCATTGCAGACGCTGAATATTTTATTTTCTATCATTACTGAGGAAATTATTACAGGTAGTTATCGACTCTTCCGTTTGTATGAGCTCACATTGGCGCCACTGCTCCTCCCTTAATTGTTTTTTTTTTAGAGAAACGTGAGTCACATAGTAATTTGCAGATCAGTCTTTCTCTTTCGTTGTGGCTCTCTTTTCCCCTCCCATGATTCGCTCCACATATTTTACTATACAAAAGCACACACACAAGAATGAATAATTGGAAAACATTAAGTTGAAGCTTACTTTTAATTCTTTTAATTTGCTTCGGCTGCCATTTAATATAAACAAAGAAAGATAAGAGGGAAAAGCATGCAGATTGCATGAATACATTTCTGCTGTGAAATTTACAATTATTTTCATTTATGAAATCTACAGATATATTTTGATTTTTTTGTAATCTACAAGTTTATGATGAAATCAACAGAAATTTATTTTATTTATTTATTTATTTATTTTTTTTTTTGTAATCTACAAGTGTCCTCCGGTTAGCCGAGTGGCTTTGCGCTTCGCAACCCGGGAACTGAGTGTCCTGCTTTCGATTCCCGTCGCCGACGTGAGGAGCTTCGGATCTTTCTTTGATATAGCCAAGGTAGCCGGTCTTGGGCTTGGACTGCAGAGTTTTTCTCCCCACTCTATCTGGGGTTTTTCATCCCCCAAGCCAAACCGACCCCGTGAACACAAACACACCTCTACAGACATAGGATATCTCCAGGAATAAGGAGTAACCAAACTATTCCGTAGAATTTCGGTTCCGAATGCCTACACGCTAAAAAAGTGTAGGTCTGCGCGTGAGCGTAAATTAGGAATCTACAAATTTATCATGAAATCTACAGAAATATATTTTTTTTGTAATCTACAAATTTATCATGAAATTACAAAATATTCAGGGCATTGCAAACAAAGGGCATCGTCAAAACGGCTAACTACGGATACCTGTTTCATGACATTATATACGTATAATATCCATACTTGTAAGTTTTTCATTTGATAGTAGGAGAAAATGATAATTGACTATAAAATATCATTGATTCTTTTACTATTTCCGATAATGAGAAAAAATATGATTGCATTTTTATTTTTTATTATTATTTCTTTTTTTTATTTAATACACCATACTTAATTATTCACAAGCCTGATCAATAAATTATACATTAAATTAGCAAAAATTGTGGGTGGAGATGCGGTGATTGATTCATTCAATCCAATACCCTTGGAGGGTAGTGGATGGCAATGCTGTAGCTAATGAAGTTCTAACTGAGGCTCGGCTATTGCTGTTACCCTCCTGCCATGATCAGAGCTTTAATAGCTCAATAATACCTTATCCCTACACTGTCCGCTACAGATAACGGGGAAGATGAAAAGCATTCTTGCTTCGCCCCTTTAAGCCAGTCCTTATAAGGATAAGGAAAAATTGTGAGTTGATTAATCGACTGTGAGATGTGGTGATTAATACCCTTGGAGGGTAATGGATAGCAATGCTGTAGCCAATGAAGTTCTGAGGCTCGACTATAGCTGTTACCCTCTTGCCATGATCACAGCTTTAATAGCTCAATAACACCTTATCCCTACACTGTCCTCTACAGATAACGGGGAAGATGAAAAGCATTTTTCCTTCGTCCCTTTAAACCAGTCCTTATAAGGATAAGCAAAAATTGTGGATCGACCGTGAGATGCAGTGATTAATTAATACCCTTGGAGGGTAATGGATGGCAATGCTGTAGCTAATGAAGTTCTAACTGAGGCTCGGCTATTGCTGTTACCCTTCTGCCATGATCAGAGCTTTAATAGCTCAATAACACCTTATTCCTACACTGTCCTCTACAGATAACTGGGAAGATGAAAAGCATTCTTGCTTCGCCCCTTTAAGCCAGTCCTTATAAGGAAGCAAAAATTGTGAAAGTTGTGACTATTATACTACTGTCTTAAGAAAACGTTCGAGTGGGATTTATTATTAATTTTTATACAGAAAAAATGAGAAGAGAAGGCAAAAATTGGGTGGATGAGAAGGGACCATCTTTCTTTATCAAAACAAGAGAGATTTGTGTATTGTTTGAAGGCATTTTGAAAAATGATATTAGCTGAGCGGTTTACCTTTATGAAATAATTAAATTAATACATTTAATTTATTAATTTAGATAATATATTCTACATAAAAAGGTTTCTTCATAATGAAAGTACATCGAACACGTAATTGTTGTGGAAGATGAATGAAATTCAGAATTAGACTCGATTTTATTATTTTTTCTAACAAAATAATCAGATCGCTTCACTTACGATAATTATGTTTACAAGTTTTGCCTGGGACATTAAAAAACAACTTTATCAGTCCTAATAACAATAAAATTTATTATAAACATATCGTAGACATTTCAGAAATAAACAGAATGACTTCACATGTTTTACTAGCTAGAATAAAATCCAATTACTCGAATTCAGCCAAATAGGAAGAACAGAATGCAGCAGAGAAATACAGTTAAGTATACTAACAGGCCTATAAACAGTACCGATCTGTCACGATACTTCGCTACGTCAGTGATAGAATGCATACATGTATATTTATTTTACATACTATTTCAAGCATTTATATAATTTATTTTATTGTCCCGGTCATTAAATGATTTATTTATAAATTTAAACTGAAAAACAAAACGAATGCGACCAATAAGAAAAAAAAAACCTTTTCGGCATTAATTTCAATTGTTGTGAACGCTACACTGTAACTGCTTAAACATTTCACAAATCCTATTGTTGCGAAAAGGGCACGTGGTTCATTGTTTGAAATCTACTAACAATGTAATTTCTAAACGCTTTGAAGTTTGCTATAATTTTCGAAACTGCTAGCAAGAATCCATTGTTATGAAAAGTACATTCCAACAAGCAGAAACCAGCAAATAATTTCTTTCCAAACAAACAACAAATGACAATTTTTATCGCTTTCTTGTTATAGCCCGAAAGCACCTTAGCCTTTATATCACAAAAAAGAATTTAAAAATTTTAAAGCATAATAAAGCTTTATTCAAAAATTAATTAAATCATTCTATATAATACAATTTGTGATAATGCACAGAACGAAGGAAGCAATACAAATCTTTACTTTTCAAAAATCCGAAGTTTTTTTATTTTTTAATAAAGAATCAATAGCATTGATTTGTCACATGGCCGTTGCAAGAGACTTGATAGAAATGATGTTACAGTTCGCGTGCTGATGTTCTTCGTATTTTTCCCCCTAGTGATTACAGCAAGGATGTTGTTCCTGTTTATATCGCACCGCTATCCGAAGTAAACAACTATGACGTCATAAAGCGAAGCTTTTAATAAAGGGTTTTTGGAATGGTGGAAAAAGGATTTTTGTTTCTTTTTCTAAAGTAACCGATAATTTTAGTTGAAGATCTTTAATGAGAAAAATAATACTGCAGATAAGATAAAGAGGATAAAAATAGTTGAAAAACTAAATATAGTAACAAGTTTAAATTATGTTTTGTTTCAGTGTATAAAATTAATTGATTGATATTTATATTCTCATACTTTCCGTATACACGAAGATAATTAATTAATATTATTTTAAATGATGTGAAATTAGTAGATAGTTTTTTATTGTTGATATCTAACTATTTTCTATTACTGGAATTTAGAATTTATCAAATTTTATTTATTTATTCTTATGGCAAAAGGAATACAGGTCAATGTCCAGTCTGAAAAGCCAATCCAAGGCCTCATCCGTCACCTTCTGGATGTCCTTTAGGCCACCACCTGGGCAGTCGTTCACAATATGAGTAATCGTCTGAGCCACTAGAAAACAATCATAATAAGGGTGGTCTAACAGCCTCAATTTATGTAGTAGGTAGCAAATCTGTCCTGGTTAGTTCTGATCCTGTTGATTGATGACCAAATCTTCATAAGAAGAGCAAAACCAGGCTGAAGAGCACAGGGATCTTCTACCAGGAAGCCGTTTGTTGGGAGATTGTTGGACCTCTATTCTCTCCACATGTCAGGTGTTGATGGCAGGGCAGCTGAAGAGAGTTCGTTCACGACCAGAAAGACTTTCTAGATTTAAAGCGAAGACTAGGTGGATTTATGAGAGTCTAGTGCAGGGGGGGGGGTTGCTCACTGCTTTATTAAATTCTTTAATAGAGCCTTATCTTCTCCGTATGTTTGGTGGAGCAATGTTAGATAGGACAGGCAGCCAGGAGAGAGGGGTATTCTCACTATCCCACTAATTGTGCGCATGGTAGAGTTTAGCTTGGTGTCTATAATGTTAGTGTGTGCACTTCTTTCCCAGACAGGGCACAATATTCTGCTGCAGAGAATGCGAGGGCTAGTGCAGATGACCTGAGGATTTCAGCATCACAACCCCAGGTTGTTCCACTTTGAAATGATATTGTTTCTCATTTTAATTTTGTTGAACAGGTTGGTGATGTGCCTTTTATAAGTTACACTTCTGTCCAGGTTCACTCCAAGGTATTCCAGATGAGGCTCGTGTTCTACCATTTTTCGACAGAACGAAAGCTTGAAGTGTTTGTCTCTACATTGTTCAGGTGAAATACTGTGGACACAGTTTTTGTTGGATTTGGCTTCAAGTACCACTGCTTGAAGTACTCGTCCAGGATGTTCAGTTCTGTGTTCAAGGTTGATTCCAGGTTGACAAAGGAGGTAGATTGATGTAGGATCGCTAGGTTATCAGTATGCATATACTTGCTGGAGCTGGTATGTGGTAAGTCGTACACGTAGATGTTAAAGAGTAAAAGGGATAACACAGAGCCCTGTGGGAGACCGTTGTGAAGGAATCTGGGCCTGCTCTTTTTTCCGCCGATATGGACCCGGATCTTCCTATTGGAGAGAATGGATTCAAAAAGCTGGAAAGTTTTTTTGCACCTTATAATATTTCCTATCTTTAGGAGGAGGCTCCTGATCCAGACTGTGTCATAAGCTGATGTTAGGTCAATGAAAGTGGCTCCAGATTTAAGTTTCTTCTGGAAGCCTGCTTCAATCTATGTTGTCAGGGCCAGGATCTGGTCACAGCAACTTCTTCCTGGCCTGAAGCCAGCTTGTTCAATCGAAAGTGCTCTTTCGATGAGTGGTGAAATTCTTTTAAGGAGAATTCTTTCAAAGAGCTTAAAGGTGGAGAAAAGAAAGGAGATAGGTCGTAGATTTTTCACATCATCTGGATCTTTCCCTGGTTTGGGCACGGCAATTATTTTGCCTTTCCGCCACAGATTTGGTAGTTTACCAGTCATTATAATTTTTGAGAAAAGAGCGGGCAGACATGTTTGGCCTTGTTGACCGAGATGTTTTAGAAATTCGAGGAGGATACCATCCACTTATGCAGCCTTGCCATTCTTGGTGAGTTTTAAGGTTTCCTGTACTCTTCCCGAGATACTGGGTGTACAAGTTCAGGAGGTTCCGTCTTGAGGATTTGTCTGATCGAAGATTGCACAGTAATTTTCCTGATACAGCTGGGACGTATCTTGGGGGTTTTCAATAAATGATTAGCCATTTGATCAGGAGTTATCTCAGTTGTTTTGTGTGTTGTTGATTCTGCTCCACCTAATTTTCTCAGAAAAAGTGACCAGCTTTTCCAGCTAGATTGGTGAAATCGAGTTCATGGATGGTTGAGATCCATCTTTCCTTTCTATTTTTATCCAGCGTTGCTACGAGCTCCTTAGCAACAGTTGGGTCTTCAGTCTCTTCATATTTGGTAAAAAGTTCCTCAGTTTCTCTACTCCAGCATGGGATGTATTGTTTTTAGCCTCTAGGAATAGAGGCTTTGGCTGAAGTTTTGATTAGTTTGACAAATCTTGGATAGCAATTAGGGGTGGGTAGAATTGCTCTAATGATTTATCAAATATGAAAATTATTTATCAAATGATTTTTATTACTGAAATCTCCAATTAACCTTCAATTGAAATCTCCAACTGATTTCTACTGTTGAAATCTATCAAATAATTTTCATTGTTGAAATTTGAAATTTACCAAAACATCAACCATTAAAGTTTCAACAATGATTAAATGAATTTTTTTTATCAACAACTCAATTTACCAGAATGAGAAAAATACTTTTCATAGTTAAATTTGAAATTTGCCGAACGATCAACAATTACATTTTCGACAATGAAAAAAATTTATCTTTAAAATTAAAATTTAATTTCTGATGTCCGCAAGGAGAAGTGCTTTGCATTATGGGATAGTAAGGCAAGTAATGTGAAGTCATACCACCTTTGCCACGAGTTGCCCCAGTCCTGAAAGCTACTTCAGGCGCAAACTTTGTTTGCTTACACTTGAATAAAGAATTAAACCAAATATATAATTTCTTGATATCTTTAATTTATAATATAACCAAGTGAAAACTTTCAACAAAAATTATCTTTATTGTTGAAATTTGAAACTTGACAAACGATCAACAATTACATTTTCAACAATGAAAAAAATCTTTTATTTTGAAATTTGCCAAACGATCGACAATTAAATTTTCAACAACATAAAAATGATTTCCATTATCAACAATGAGGAAATGATTTTCATTGTTTAAAATTTATCAAATGATTTCTGTTGTTGAAACTTACTAAATGATCGTTATCATTGAAACTTGAAGTGAAATCCATTGTCTAAATCTGAAATTAATCGAATGATTTGCATTTCTGAATGTTGCCAAGTGATTTCCATCATTGAAATTTACCAAATGATTCAAAGTGTTAAAATCCACTAAATTATCTCCTAACGAAATCTACACGCAATTTCTGATCTTGTGAATGATACATAACAGTTAATGAGTGAAATCGACATATATTATGTTTATTACGATAATATGCAAATATTTCTTATATTTGACATTTGTAGCACATACGAAATTAATATCATTATTTTTCGAGCTTCTGCAGATGATATTTTGATTTGCTTTTGAATCGTATCATAAATGTTATGTCATAATGCGATATATTTGTCACTTTATAACCCACGTTTGGTAATAGTAAATATTTTCCTGATATACAGTAGCTTCTAAATACCAGTTTGTATATTTAACGATAAGGACAATATATTAACTTGCATAATAACACTGTAATATAAACAGAAGTGCGGAAGACACTATTATTGTTACCTAAACTCCGTTATCAGCGTTTTACCAGTTGTTATTCCTTGATGATACATACTTGGAAGTTAGATCTAAAGTTTACACCATGGCTGGTTGCTAAAAGAGTATAAGAGGCTTAAGTGTGGTTCATCTTGAATAGCTTGGGAGGTAACCAGTAGCTACAGGTGTGTTAAGTCATCAGTGTTCGTACGATACACGAAGGTGGTGGGAAGAGAGTCTATTATTGATCCCTGTGGAAGTTTCTTTAGCTCCTTATCTTAGTAGTCTGCTCACGTAGCCAGTTGGTAAACTGATCCGGCCTCCTGTTTCCGTTCAATACATGAACTGATCGTGACTAGAGGAAAATGGAAAGTCCTTTCTCAATACCACGAGATGCTAACCATTATGGAATGTGGCAGAAACAAATGATATTTGTTGCAGTTGGCAAGTTAAAACATACACATACCGAAAGAAAGAAAGAGAAAGTGCAAATGAAAAAAAATGCGAGGAGAACATAAAAAAAAAAGAGAAAATGAAAATAAAAGAGTACAAACAGGAAGGAGTAAGCAAAGAGGGGATACATGGCACATAAATAGATAGATAACTGGGTCTTTTATATCTGACAATTGTTGTATTCTTTGGCTTTTTTCTTCGCTAGACAACATCCGAGTTTACCAAAGAAAAAACTTGACGACTTACGTTTTTCAGGTAGTTTTGTTTTGACGAAGTGAACTTTGGTTAAAAAACCAGAGAAACAGAGAATTTCGATTCAGTGATGGAATCTGAACACGGGTAGTTTTAATCAAAAAAGAATGAAAGGAAGTGAGTGAAAGAGAGAGTGAACGAGAGAAATAACAAATTTAGAGAGTTTGAATGAGAGATAGAATAAAAGAATGAAATAGAGAGAAAAAAATGAATTAGGAACAAAGAACGAAAAAAGAAAGAATAAAATACAGAGAAAATGATAGAATCAGAAAGCTGTGTGTGTGTGTGTGTGTGTGTGTGTGTGTGTGTGAGAGAGAGAGAGAGAGAGAGAGAGAGACAGACAGAGTTAAATGACACGATAGCAGCATTCCCTCCATCTTTCTCTCTTTTGGTTTCGTCTTTTCAGTCACCTTAGCAAATTTAAACAGACTTTGCCAGCATGGAAGTCTTTTATCTCTTGAATATTCTGGTTTCTCTTTCTGCACGACAAAGCAACCCTTCTAAAAAACGTACATTTGATAAATATATTAATTGACTTTGAAATTTCCTCACTTTGCTTCCGTGCTGATATTTCTAAACAAGATGTGACAAGAGTCTTTGAAACTCTATCTTAATATACGTTAACAGTTTTACGCAATAAAACTATACCCTTGCTAACAACCAGGTTTAACTGACTAACTTTGTTCCTTCTTAAAGTAGTACACTTTGGAAAGTAAACGTGACTTTTTGGAATCTATAGAGAATATGTATTAACCCGTTGATTGTTAACAACGTTTTGAGAACACTGACTTCAATTTTCATTAAAACGATGAAAACCGACAATGCGATATCAGGTTCTCACCACTACGTATTTAGATTATTGTAAAATTAATTTATATGCCGTGTATTGTCCGTTTTCTACTGACTAATTTGCTGGGTTTTTTTGTGGGGGGGGATTAAAAGCGAGATTCTGAAGAAAAACCTTGGTAACTTCGTATGAGAACAGCTAACCCAACCTCAGTTTGAAATGTTCTGATAAAGATTCTTTGTCTCTTATATGGGATTCGAACCAACTTCTTACCAACGAAAGGGCGTCATCTAAACTAATCTACTGAGGCTCCGAGCAACAATATATTCATTGCAAACAGGCTGCATTAGTTATGTGTTTTTTTTTTTCAGTTTATTTATTGTAGTTTGTAAGATATCAGGAAGATCTCGTATGGCGTAATTCCAACTTATTACAAGATAACGAAACACTTTCAGAATGTTTTTTTTTTCTCGTAATCTATTAATGAAGAAAACAGTTAGAGAAAACACGTGAAATCAAAAGAAAAACAGTGGCTCATCTTTCATTTCGTCGAATAAACCTGATTAAGAGAACTTCTTGGAAATATCACGATTCAACCCTACTGCAAAAAACGAGAATGACTTTGGTGGAATGTGACTCCATTAAGTTTATTGGCAGATGCTTTCTGGAGTGCGAATCCTCAAAATTACTTAGAAGTCTTATTTATTGTTCAAATTCGACGGTCGGAATAAATTGAGAATAAAGGAACAAGGATCTGGTATTGGGTATAAAGTTGGTTTGTGCACATTCATAAGGTAAAAATAGAATCGGATTTTAGTCAATTTTGTCGGTAATTACTGATTGAGTTAATGTCAGACAAATACTATGATGAGAATTATTGATAGTTCGAACTCAATCGCCAAGCAAATATCAAAATCAAAATAGGTCGCAGTTCGTATCTTTTAAATGTTGCAATACCAAGGCAACTCCGATGTCCAATGTTGTATTCTCATAAGCTCTTTGAGTTTTTTTTTTTTTTGAAATTTTTATTTTTCGAAATATGGAACCACGATTTTTATACCCCTTTTGTTTGGAATAGTTTTAAAATAATAACGACAATATTGCCTGTGTTTTATTATACTTCAAACGAAAATGGTTTAAATTAGAAATATAATTTTTAAATGTAAAATGATTGTTTTGTTATTTTTAACAAGAAGAATTAGTTTTAATTAGTTTAGATTAGTTTTAAAATTTAAACTAATATAAATTAATTTTATTTAATTAATTAAAGAAAAAACAACAACAAAAAAGTCTGATATCACGTTTTATAACAATTTTTTATTAAAGGTCAAAGGTCATTTTCATCCCAGGTCAAAGCGACTGATGGATGCCATTCAAAAAATGACCAAAATAGTCTCCAAAATCGTGTGGAGAAAAGATGCCAATTTAGTCAACGAAGGTTAACGTCTATTGACAAAAACAATCGACAAATAATTTGATTATTTTTTTTTTTATTTTTCCGACTCTTTTTCTTCAGTTGGAACGATTGAAAAAAAAATGGTAATCTAAGATAGCTGAAGGTATATGGCTACTAAGAAAAATGACCGCTATTAGGATAGCGAAGGCAAAGATTTAAAGGGGAATAAGTCAAAAGGTTCAACATTGATTTGTACAGTAAAGAAAGCGATAAAGTCCGCGAAGGAATTTGACAGAATGGGATAAAGAGATTTGCAGCTGAGAAAATAAAAAAAAATACATAAACTGTACGTTTTGCACTCCACGCCATGGGATATCAGAGCGAACTAGCGTGCAACGCTACTCTAATACGAAAAACATTATAGAGTAAGTAATTAGGACAGGTGAGATGAGTGGGGTTTCAAGAGAAAACCAATAGTTTTGTTTCAGTTAGAAAGATTAATGAGGATTTAGATTGCGAATGGAAATGGGCTACTCTAAGGTGAGAATTCATTGTCCGCATATTGGGAAAAATAGAGTGCGTACCGTTTTATTTCATCGAAGGTGCCACCGTAAATTCAACTGTTTAAAGATTTTCTAAGCCACATAAAGAGGAATTTACACCATTCTTTTCTATTCAATAGTAGATCGCTTGTAGCGCGATCTACTATTGTATCTTTAATGGCGAAAATGTTAAAGACATCGACGTGATGATGCAGCCTTTGGCGCTAGGGATGAAGGTAGACAGTTTACCTTCATCCTTTTCTCTCTCTCTCTCTCTCTCTCTCTCTCTCTCTCTCTCTTTCTCTCTGTGTGTATAGGATGGACACATATAGGTTGCTAAGAACATCTTGAAAGTAGTTTGTACTGATAGAATAGCTGTGAAACAGTGTCTTGGGAATAAAGTAAATAATTTGTGAAACATAAAACACCAAGTCAACGTCGGACATATAACTGATCTGATCATGCACCGGATACTGAGAATATATTAATAACATCCCTCTCCGACAAAAGCAAGAAGCTACAGTTAAGGGAAAAGAAAAAAAAACATGAAAAAAGATATATGGAGGTGACCAATCGTGGTTTCTGTTGTTTCATACAAAAAGAAGGACATGATATGATGGTAACACGAAACTATCATGATTGGTCAAACGGTCCACGTGATCACACATCTGCAAAGAATACTTCGAGGAAAAGGTCGTAGCCCGACTAGGATGTAGTAAATTCTGACCAATACCTAATCTTGGATCCAAATGCCAATACTGGTATCCTGGATGCTCCCATAAGCTAACAACAACAATACAGGGGAAGCAAGCAATGGAAGATCAGTCTAGAGCATTTCCTGGAACTTCTTAGATCCTTTAACACTTTCATTGCCAAGCTGAAAATTGGAATTTCGTGTGGTGGCCAATTTTTTTTTTATTTTTTGTATTTAGTTAGCGACGTCCACGCGATAACGCGTGATCGGTCGTTTGGTGAGAACTCGCATCGCGAGATATCGCGTGTTTGGCAATGAACATGTTAATATTATTCAAGCAGAATAAGGGATGAATTGTGCAACTTACCTGATACACCCTTTCATGTTGGCCATTTAGTCAGCATGTACATACCTCCAGCAGGATAATGGGTCAAGTTTCAGGACAGGTGTAAGGTCCTAATGGACTGTCCTCAATCACTTGATCTCAATATTGATCCTACTTTGAGATGGTAGAACGCATATTCTGATTGGAGCCAAAAGCCAGAAATCCTAAAAGAATCTACCAAATCCGTCCTCCCTAGGACATCTGTAATGTGTTTCTAAAAACTTGTGGAGCTGATTCCCAGCGCGGTTGTTTACTGTCTTCATCGCATAGTTAGGGTATAACAAACTGAAGCTATAGGTTATAACAGAATTCCTGAAGCTGGATTCGTTCGCTTCCTGTTTTATGAATTGACGCGAGAGTATTGTAAGAGATTCTGTGAGCTATCTCCAAACTTTTCTGAAAAAAAAAAACAACCTAGAAAACATTTGACATAATATTTCATTTGTAAAACTGAATTTATAATAACATTATTTTTAAAATGATTAAAACAAGAAATCATAAAAAACGCAGTCATAAAAAAATCGGCTTCTCGTATCATATTTCCTTAATGATGCCATTTATTATCTGAAGGTAAGCGTAGAGCTATTTTGTGGATTATGTAACTCTAGCTGAATTTATTTATTGCTGTGTGTAATCGATGATGTCACAAACTTCCGAACGGTTTAATCTTATCTTGCAATTAAAATAGTTTTAATGCAATCCAAACTGATATATTTGGAAGAGTTTTTAATACTGGACGTAAATACAAAAGTTTTCAGTTGTAATTGTCTTTATGGAACATTCTGACAAATTTCTAGCAAACCGTAATAATAATAATAATAATAATAATAATAATAATAATAATAATAATAATAATAATAATAATAATAATAATAATAATCACAGATATAATAATAAACAATAATATTTTTTATGATTTTAATAAACATTTTTTTGAAATAATAATAATAAATAAATAATAATTTCTTAATAACATTAAGAAAAAAAACTAAATTATTTGTTTTAAGTCAAACGTAAGTAGACTCCACAATTTCAAACATTCAGACTATAATAATTCAAGAAAATGAAATTTATCTAAAGAAATAAACGTGTGGCCTATCTATTAAGAGATAAGTGGACTAAAATGAACGTAAGATGTATTGCAAAATTCATCTACATCGAATGATTTCTATTTAGTTTAATTATAAACGGCGAAGAAATTTTCGTTTCAATGAATGTTTTAACGAACACCTATTTTTTTCTATTTAAACGTTTATAAATATTAATCGATATGTTGAGCCTACAGAATTATTTAATTAATCTAAAATCTGATTTCCCCCTCCTCTTCATTCAATGCGGTCAAGACATAATTTTAAAATTAACATAACATGTAAATATTCGTAGACGTAGAAGAAAAGTGGAACCTATCTAAATGTCATTTTAACACGTCCTGAAGGCCATCCACAGTTTCCTTAAAAGACAGAAGATAAAGCGCACACACACACACGCACACGCACACACACACACACACACACACACACACACACACACACACACACACACACACACACACACACACACACACACACACACACACACACACACGCCAGCATCAGCATCCGTTTGCTTTTCTCTCTCTGGTCATCTGTGACTAGTGAGATTTCTTACCGGTTGGTGGTACATATATTTTAATAAGAGTATCTGTCCTCTCATCGAAGCCTGCCGGAATAGTACGCTCGCTCCACCATCCGGTCATGTGACAACACCACGTGATTAGTGCGAGGCACCGAGCTTCCACTGCGGCAGTTTCCCGCAGCGACACAGAGTGCTAACATCGGCTTCACTTGCGGTGGAGAAGTGCAGCGTGCGGCACACAGAGCCACACAACACGCGCGCGCGCGCGCGCACATACACATCACACACACACATACATACACGCTTTTCTTTTGCGTAAAACTCCGAGAGTGTCTTCCCCGAAGAAGCTTGTTCAATGGCCGAGAGAGTTGGAGGGCCAATATGTACGTTTTACTAAACACTGGATTTCCTTGCTCTTGAACTTCTATTTCTGTTTCTATATATACATCGATATATATATATAGATCTATATCCTTATATAGGTGTATATATATTAAATACTGTCAACGATCACTTGACTCAGCCATTTCTGTCAACGGATATCTTATATCGAGATGGTCAAGGTTAAATCGACTCTGCCTCCGGACTTTGACGGTGGATGGTCCGGCTGGTTGACATCGGTTCTTCAGTGGGTGGTAGTGCTTGGAATCTGTAGCCAGTCCCTAGTATGCCTCTGCTTTCCACTATCCGGTAAGTTGTTTCTTTTGATCTTCATCATCAATGAATCATCGTCCTTATTCTATTTTTTTTTTTCTCCCTTGCCGCCTTTAAAGCATTGACCACGCCGGGACCAAAGCTTTAATTTTCTCTCGTTGCCTGTGACTAAGTCAATAATGTTTCTAAGCGTAAGCGCCATTTTCTGCCTTTTGTGAACATAGTAATTGGTGTTGAGGAGGCAGCTTGCATGTCCTCTTATCCGTCGAAAGTTGTTACATTGTTATCTTTTCGGCTGGTTAACGTAGAACAATGGAGAGAGGGAAGCCGATGGCTTCAAAGTAGACTCGCACACGGATATAATCAGCAATTTAATTCCCCTTGCGCAATAGCTCTCGGAGCGAAAGTAGTGTCTGTGTGTATGTGTCTGGGGGAGAAATATTGGGGAACTTTAAGGGATTAGCAAGCGAGCAACGTTCTGTTCATTTTCCTACTGTAAATATTATAAAGTCAATAAATCATAATTTCTTCATCCACGTGGCTAAAACCCAATATTAAATAGGAGGTGCCCCTTAGAAGGATGTTTTACTGCATGACTGTTTGGATAATAAGAGAAGCAACCATTCCAGGCGATATAAAATACCAATTCGAAATAAAATAAGCGATATTTGGATTCGTTATCATTTTTACAAATTTGAGCGTATCCAAAAACAGGTATTTTAAAACATTTCGTCGAATGCAATTGAAAATTATGAAATTTGATTTAAGATAAAAAAAAGTCTGATTTAAGAAATGTCAAATCAAATTCGCGTGAAATAGGCAGCTTTCGAGTTGTATTCACACTTCACTGATATAACTTAAATGCATTATATTGTTCATTGGTATTACTCTTTTAGTTTTTGTAATAATAGACAATATCTAAACAGGGTTTCAATTGTGAACCAAATATTAATATAAACTTTAACTATGATTGTTTAGAATGGTAACATTCAAATAACACTAGCGTTTGTATTCGTAATTGATATATTTTATTAAAGATGCTAATTTTTTTTTTCATCTAGCGTTTTTCTAAGTTAGAGAACCTCAATGAGTTATTAACATTATTCCTTATCTGTGAATATTCTTTATTTCTTTACTGATTCAACCTACAGTCGAAATTTTGAGAAGTAAAATGGTATCTGTGATTAAATGTGAATTACCGAAATATTTTTTTCTTTGTATTTATTTGTAAAAAATAAGAAACTTTACATTATCAGCAATAATTCTATTATTTATTTCATAGTTACTGAAATAAATTATTGATTAGATTCTAATTTTCTTAGATATTAATGCTTGCATATCTATTCTTTATTGATAGTTATTAATATCGCATCAAGAAAGCTATATCAGAGAATGGTTTAGTT
The DNA here is from genome assembly GCF_054136105.1 of Typopeltis vanoorti. NCBI lineage: Eukaryota > Metazoa > Arthropoda > Arachnida > Uropygi > Thelyphonidae > Typopeltis > Typopeltis vanoorti. The sequence goes on from NC_143552.1 coordinate 142,051,971, forward strand.
TCAAAAACAATATTTAAAATGTGGTGACTAATATTTTGACTGAGATAGTATATAATTTAAAAATTCAGTGATTTTTTATGTTTTGCTTTATATTCTTGAATAAAATGTGTTTGCAAGATTAACTTGAAATTTAATGAAGATGTTGGTGAAATTTCTTATCTATATGGCGAGCTACTTCTCTAACAGATAGTCGGTTGTTTACTTTATAATGTAAACGAAGGTCTTAAATTTATTGACCGAATCTTGATAAGAAAAAAAAAACTCTGCTCATTAAATGACACGCGCTGATAAGCAGTTTCTTGAAGAAATTTAACATTTTTTATATTTTTCTGTTAAGTAAATGGACCAATCTTAATATCAGTGTATTTTTTAAAATAAATATTTATTTTAAAGGTACAATTTATGGAAAGAAATATCAGTGCGTCTACAAGAACAAACCTACTTAGTACGATGACTTTTACTTGATTGGCTAGTATTCTGTGAAAATCTAATTTAAGGCTCTTCTCCCCCATTTCTATTTGATAGTTAAGTTGTTTGAGACTTCATTTCTTGATATGTTTATTTCGCTTTGGCGAACAATAGACTCTCAAAGGTATAGTGCAAAAAATAAGTTTCTCTAAATTCTTTTGAATCTTGGTTTTCTTTTTCAAACTATAAGAAAAATAAAAGAATTATGTTCCTTTCTTGCATCTACCAATCTTGTATTTCTTTTGTTATGTGCATTCTGCTTTCTCCCTTTTTTGTCTGTCTACTTTTTTGCCCTACTTGCTTTCCAGTGTGTGTGTGTGTGTGTGTGTGTGTGTGTGTGTGTGTGTGTGTGTGTGTGTGTGTGTGTGTGTGCTCTATATATTTTATGTCTCCTATTTCATATCTCACCAAACAGTGGGTTGCATCTAGACATTATTAGGAAAGGGGATATTTAGTTTATTTTGACAGATATTGCATCATTCCCTGATATCTGTTAGCATAAATATTCACATCATTCTTTCAAAGAGTGATATATTTGCACAATTTCTTCTATAGTACGGTAGCGTTTTCTCTCTTGCAGGTATCAAGAATCCATGATTTAAGTCTACATATTTAAACATGTATGTTTAAGGGGGGAAAAAAAGGTAGCTGTTCCGAAATATTTCTTTCGATTTGTTATGTGCCCTTTCAATAGGTTAAATTTTATATACCATAAAAACTGTATTTTTTTTTTCTAACCTCCGCCATAACACAGTATTTGAATAAGAGATATATTTTCGTTTTGAAGGGATCTTTTCTGTCAATGACACGTCTCTCTGATGTGGAATGGCAGGATAGTGCTAGTAAATGGGATTCCAAGTGCCACGTATGCAAAAAAGAAATGGAATTACTTTATGTGAAACTATGGAAAAACTGTTTTAAGAAATAAAATAGAAGCTTTTATGGGCAGTGCCATTCAAAAACTATTTCTGTTTATATGAACTATATTCGCGTGAGAAGAAATGAAAAATTAAACGTGCACAAGGTCATCATATTTATTATGTGGATGAACAGGTCTGAATGTGTCTTACCAGTTTCTGGTGCTCATTGTGTCTCGTAAGATTGGTAGGAAGATATGTTAGCTCTGTTTTTTGATTGTATTGTTAATGAGTAGCGAGCTGTTACCGGAGTTTTTCTAGAAAAAAATAACTTATTCGGAAATTTACAGAAGAGTTTTGTCATGCTTGCAATGTATAGTGAACACTCCACTCGTATAATTGAGCTAATGAGTGGAAAAATTAAAACGTTATAAACAAAATGACTATTAAGAGAACAAATGCCGAGTACGGGCTATCAAAGTGTGTTATTTTGCAATGACAATTCTGGACATTATTCGGTCGATGCATCCATTGAAACAGTTTAACACTTTCAACTTGGAACTCTTCCTCACTTATTTCTTTAAAGTTAAAACCTCGTCCCAAAAGAACAGACACATTTTTGGTCCTCAATCAAACAAAGACTTTTAAATATGATGGAAAGAAGTGCATACGTTTCTTGCTGTAAGAGCTTCCACAAATGTTCTTCAGAGAGAAAGAGAGAGAGAGAGAGAGAGTTCTTCAGAGAGAGAGAGAGAGAGAGAGAGAGTTCTTCAGAGAGAGAGAGAGAGAGAGAGAGAGAGAGAGAGAGAGAGAGAGAGAGAAAGTCGTGGAATCCAACAAGTATTAGAAATAAACTAAACAAAGAAACTATGTTAAAAGACAACGAATGTTTCTTTTACTTTTGCAAATGTTAATAACAATTAATTGATAACCTTTTATATCGTTCAACAAAATATATTTTGTTCGTGTCTTTTAAACATTATCTTTAGGATTTTTGGCAGAGCTACAATAGTCCTTTAAATATTAATGTTCATTTTAACTTTGGTGAGTTTTTCTATCAAATCCAATCCAAAATTGAACACGATCCTTCTCCACTCTTTAAAACTATAACTAAAAGTAAACTTGATTAAAGGTTTAAGAAATGATCATAACACAGTTTTCTTATAAAAATACGATAGAACGATTTAAAAAAAATATATATTTATGAACAAAAAAAAGTAAAAATCTGATTTTTATCCGAACAAACGATATTTGAAGAAGAAAAAAAAAAACAAATAGAATGAATGTAAAAAAATCTCAAATATATTGTTGCTGTGCAATCATGGAATACAATATGAAGCATTTTGAAACTTGATATAGATTTTAATGACTATACGAAACATCAGACATACTTAAGTCCGCAAGAATGTGGAAGGGTCATTTTCCAAGCTGCTGATAGCATACTATAGTTTGACAAACTGGGAAGAATGCGTGATACCTTAGTAAGTGAAGATATAAATAGATGAGGGTTTTAATATTAATGTGGTTAGATATGTTTTAGGCGGTGACAGCACCCTAAGCTTCATTCCCATAGGAGATACAATCGTTCTGATGGTGTATGCAGAGCGCGCACGTGACCGACCTACTTGATATCGCAGTGGTGACGTCGTCGGACACTCGGATGAAATACAGGACTTAGAAGGCAATCTGTGCGTCATGAATAGAAGTTAAAGGTCAAAATCAAATTTAGTCGAAAGTAGCGAGGTCATTGCGATGAAATAAGATTTTTTATTTGTACACAAATGTTAAACTAAGTTAGAAGAACAATTCATTATTAGTTTCAAGTGAAAGAGATGAGAGAGAGAAAGAAAGAAAGAGAGAGAGAATTATCCATACTTTGCTAAGGTTGTACGTATTTTAAACAGCCAGTAGCATGGCATTCACAATCAGAAAGTGAGACTGGATTTAGTATATTTTTATTTATTTATTATTTTTTTTATTGGCGCTGTTGATTACGTACGAGCTACTGATTAGAGTATTTTAAGTTGTGCAACTAAGGCAACTCCGATGTGCAGACTGTATTCTCATTAGCTCTCTGGTCAGGTTTCAAATATTTGACTTAAAATGATAACGGATTCATACCATCGTTCATTTAATATCATTCGACACTGTTTCAGTTGTCTGAGCCACTTTACCATGATAGGCAGCTTTACAGTGATCAGTGATAGACAGCTATCAACTAGTCTAGGGGGGAATTGCGTCGATTTATTAATTTTTTATAATTAAATACCTAATAGTATTATTTTCAAGGATATAGATTCGGACCATAAGGAACATCATATGTCTGTGCTTAAAATTATTGTTACTTTATTGTGATTGCTTGTATGAATCCCACTGACTAAACGTTGTAAAGCTATTTACATCATAGTACGATTGATGAGGTGGGTTATATAATGCATTAAGCAGGATCGTGGTCTTATACTGGAAGATAAAATTTATCTAGCATTTCAAGACATTCAAAAACATCCATGTGAGATATCTAAATTCACGATCATTTGGTTGACAGTTGGGAAGCTATCAACCCGCCAGCCAGACACGTAAATGAATATTACACAAATTTGAATCCGATAACCTTTCATCATCCATCAAACATGGTACTTTTTTCAATCCACTCGCTTCGAGGTCTGAAATAAGCAAAGTGTTGTTATCCCACCGACCAATGAAAATCATTTACCACTTAAGACATCCATTGACCATTCGTGCTACAGTAAATTTCCAATCTGTAGGGCAAACATGTATTCTTTACACACATTAGACTGGCTAAACAAGAAACAACATAAAAAAATAAGGAAATTTTTTTCATTATTTAAATTTTTCTAATATTTGGCACCCATTATCGGTAGAGAGGAAAATGATTTGGACTAAAGAGAAGTTAAGCAACAATTAAATTTGAAAAAAGTAAGAATCGATGCAGTAGCTGTATTAGGATTTACTTCTTAGAAATGTGATATTAATAATAAAATATCACAATTTCCGACTTGAGAGGGACTGTGTGTGTGTGTGTGTGTGTGTGTGTGTGTGTGTGTGTGTGTGTGTGTGTGTGTGTGTGTGTGTGTGTGTGTGTGTGTGTGTGTGTGTGTGTGTGTGTGTGTGTGTCACTGAATTTGAAATCTTTCTAGATATACATAAACGTCACTTACTCAGCGTGTGATCCTAAGGAAGTCTTGTCAGGAAAAAGATCGCCATCACCTGTGAAAGAATCAGTAGCTTAGATAGCATCCACATTATTTTAAATTAGAAAGAACTTATTTTAAATCACGAGTTTGTCTATACGGAAATCACTGATTTCCGCGAAGTTTCTAATTCACAGGACCGGATCTGGGTGATACCAGATGTGCTAATATTTGTATATACTATATTATATCGAGAAAATATCCAACCCATGATTAGGATGGCTTCAGATGCACCATTACCGAGAGTGACTGAAAAATTAAAAATGATGTTGGTCACAATCAGTCAAATTATTAGCAGCAAAATAACCTAGCAAATGCAAAGACCACCTGGAAATTGTGTATTGAACCCTATGATGATAGAAATCCAAGCATAAATACTCCATCAATTTATTTCTATAAAATCTATCTGTACTAATAATAGGTGTATTGGGCATAACACAATAATAGTCGAGGAATTTAAGGAATTTATGCTGAAAAACAAAACAAAAAACCTATAAAATTATATTTTGTTCAGTTATTTTTATTTAAACTTTCAAATTTTGTTTAATCTGAAAAGATGTTTTTTAATCCAATGACTTGTTGATTTAATTCCCTGGTAATCCTGCAACGTACTATGTGGAACCTGCGCCCCCTAGTTTCATTAATGTACATAATCAATCTTCATGTAAATATTATACAGTATTAACAAGAAATGGAAAGCTCATTTCAATGGATAATGTGTGTCTTTGGTAGTTTGTTTTATTTTCTTTCTTGCTTTTGATAAAAATGTTTGTAATAATAATAATAATAATTTATTTTTATTTTTTATTTTATTTTGTTTTTACCGGAAAAATTGGAGAAACGAAACAGATTTTGAATAAAATTAGACATTCAACATTTCTCGATAAGGGCTTCTATTTTTATAGGATTTTTTTCCCTATAAAATATACATTACTATTTAATGTAGCATTTTATTTTTATCATCGCAATTTTTACACTGTCTCTTTAAATTGTATCACTGTGTAATTTTAAACACGTGAAGACAATATAAATTAATTAACGAACACAAGTATAAATTAATATGTTTGTCTATTACTTCGCTCCTTTTAATTAACGTTATTATCAAGGGATAATAATTAGTTAACAACGGTGAACATTTTATTCGATACACGGAGTGTATTAGCATTTTTATGCAAATCACCTGACCAAATAACACATCACCATAGCTTGTTTAGGATTCAAAAACCTGAGGCATACAAAGTAATTCAGGTGTTTGATTCAAAACAAACTATAATGATCACCTGAGTCATAAAAATCATGATTATGACGAACTTCATGATTTCCGTGTTTTGTTTAGAATCATAAAGAAGTTATATTTTGTTTACATAAAGAGTTTATTAAATTTCCAGATGCACCATTATTGTGTTCTGCAAGACCGTATAACTTTTATGTTTCTATTTTTTATTGACAAGAGATAGTCAACCTGTCTCTTGTCATCAAATACGTATCATTGATTTATTGTAGATAAGATGAAATATTTTTAAGAGGTCTGAGTGTAGTTTTTATTGATTATCCAGTATTTTACTCACGGATAATTGTACTAAGAGTCCTACAAGTATCCTACTAATTGCAAACTCTTAAACAATCAGTATCAATAATGTCACTGAATAATAATAATGTGAGTGTTCACAGAATGATGTATAGTGAAATCATGGACTCTACATTAATCCAATTCAAACAATTTTTCATACAGAAATCTTACGTCAGACAAAACATGCACCAGATAGAAGCATTTTGGTATCATTGACCGTACTTGATCAATGAGCCTTGATAATATCATTGCAAAAATATGTCGAAACGTCAATTATCTACAAACACTTACCAACTGAAATGTATCCTTTAAATTCTAACTTTGCGTATTGTTCAGTATTTTAATATTATTATAACGTTGTTGCAGAAAAGATAAAATCTTTTCTGAATATTTAGAGTATTTCCATAAGCTTCATTAGCTCACAAAAATAATAAACATGCAGAGATCTGTTTTTTTAAAAGATGATTATTTAGTGGAAATTTTCCTACGTCAAATTTTTAATTTGCATGTCTCCAATAGTACTTATTAGTCACATTAATTCTCTATTTTAGATCACCAAGCAGCATTATTTTCCCAAGAATTCGATAAAAGTTTTTATTAATATTTTTTTTTTATAATTTATCCAAACATTAAGTGAAAACGTAGGCTCTAATGTTATTTAATATTCCACCTTTCAAGGCAAACGATTGCGGTTTCATTTCCCAATTTAATTAAGGAACCACTTATTTATAGGAAAGACAGACCTTATAGAATTTAATTAGAATATTCAATTATTGAATTCTGTGTTTGTAATGACAGCTGCTAACGTAATAGAAAACTCTTTTCGGAAACTTAGTTTAATGGAATTGTTATTTTTTTATAACATATTTTTTGTGTTACCTCAACGTGTCTTTCGATGCAATTGACTGATCACAAATACGTTTTTTTTTTTAAATCATCATTTTTATTGATTCGATTTCGTTTTGCTAAAGCGCGTGTGAGGTTTCAATTGTATAATGACGTCATTATACACGTGATATTCCAGTTGAAAAAAGTCACGTGAAAAATGCGCGTAAAGAGTTATTAACAATTGGAAAGAAAGTTAGGTATACAGCTTTTATGTATTAAAATGGAAAAATTATTTTAATCTTTATTTTCGATTGTGTTTTTTCATTTCTTTCTTTCAGCGATACATTCGGTGTTTATTCTGGATACTTTTACATTTAAAATTTAAATTTAATTTTCTAAGTGCTCTGAGAATGCATAACTTACTTTGTATTTGCAATCATTTCGGAATGATATCTTTTTTTGTCTCCCCTTTTATATCCAAGATGTTTTCGAAAATATCCTCAGGGAGATTTCCAAGGTGAATAACGTTTTTTAAAAAAGCGACTAGATTCTCTTCTACTTATATAAATATTACTCGGGAATGAAGAAAGGTTTTATTTTCAAAGTAACAATTCAAAAAAAAAAAAAAAACAGTAATCGAATCTTACGTGTGCGTGTGTGTGTGTGTTAACATTGAACGAACACTTTTCTCAAAGCTAAATCAATCTACAAAAGAGAGAAGAATGGAAGCAGCTTTCGAATAATGAGACGCATTGGGAATCGAGAGATTATGAAAGAAGCGAATGGTGATCTAAGAACAATATATACAAGATGAAATCATTAGAGATAGAATTTTAAGTGATGGTATTGCAGGCATTTCCTTATTTGTGTCGACTTAAATCAGATCAACAGTCATCAAACCACAATAAAAAGGCATGTGCAGTTTACGAAAACAACAACAACAGAGAAATACAGAAAGATCGATGGATAAGTACACAGAGAGAGAGAGAGACTTAAATAGACCGAATAAGAAAATAAAGAAGACGGTAGGTATCGGAAATCATAAAACAAACAGGGATAGTTGGCATAGCTTTTTAGTTTTTGAATTTTCTATCATAAAACAAAATTTGTAATAGTGGATAGGCGGACATACAAGGCAAATGGGTGTTTATAAGATGATCTCCCAAAATATCATAAATTTTATACTTAACACGTCTTAAACATTACTTTTACTTTAATACAATGGTCACAAAAATCACCTCATGTATTTTTATTGCAATTTATTTACGATGATTTCTAATACGATACGATCGGTGAAATTGTTTATTACGTTTACGACAGTCTTCGGTTTCGTATTATTATAATTTAGAGAATCACTAGTGAGCCTCCGTCGCTCAGTCGGCATAGACGAAGAAAAAAAAAAAAATAAATAAATAAAAAAAAAAATATATATATATATTTTTTTTTTGTATACATATATTTTGTATGATATCGCCAGATGTTGATGTTGAGTGTCTTACGCAAGTAGAACATTCCAATGTTTTTTTTTTTTTTATGATAAAATTATTGTAATGGTTACAGGCAAATTCATCGAAAAACAATTAATCAAAAGACAATTCATCGAATGCAATTCATCGAACAGCAATTCATCGAACAGCAATTCATCGAAAAAGCAATTCGCCGAACGACAATTTAACGAATGGCAATTCGTCGAAAAGGCAATTCATCGAATGACCAATTCCTCGAATGACAATTCATCGAACGACAATTCGTCGAAAATGCAATTCATCGAAAAAACAATTCACCGAAAATTTTTTGATGAATTCTTTCATAATTCATCGAAAAGTCATTTTTCTTGCAAACTATTGTTTAGAAAATGTTCAGTAACAATGCGGTACGTTACCCATGATACAGACAACATATGGAAGTGGGCATTAAAACGTAATAATTATTTTCTTGCATTTTAGAGCATTTAATGTAAGTGTACATCCTGCTTCATTGTACAGTTAGCGATTTATCTGTAGGGAAGACAGGAGTACCACATGCACTTATCTCCCGAATAACCTCGAAAACATGTAATTGCAGTTAATAAGAGGAGGAATAGGCTAAGAAATTCATTCTACCAAATTTTGTCACAATAAGTCTAGTCGATTGAAATTAAAAATTTCATTAAATTTGATCCATCCAGAGCGAAATTGCTAATATCATTTAGGAACTTCTTTATGGAAATGTCATGATAAAAGTGATCCATTATGAACCAAAACTGAACCGTGCATTCAGCTTCTTGTTCTGAAAACTTCTGCGAATTCTGCTAAGTCTGCGAGTTATTGTAATACATAATTTCGACACTTTTCTTTGTAGCCCCGAATATAGCTGAACTGAAAACTGGAACAGTTAAAGTTTCAAATACGGAATCCAAATAAAATGTTTTCATTAATAAATGTAATAAATAAATAAATTTACTGAACGTAGGTTAGTAGGCCTAATACTGAGATGACTAGGCTTATCCTCCTGGAAATAGACAAATCGGACAAGAAAGACAATAGGAATCCATATTGTTCTGTAATTATTCCTTAGTAAAGCAGCATTGCTATACCAATAATCATTATATCGAGGAGGATGAGGGAAAATAGTATTAGTCATTAATATTACTACTATTACTACTAATAATAATAAATTGATTCTTTCATGTAAATATTTTTCACAATATAATAATAAAATATACAGGAATTCAGAGTAAAATATTGGAAAACTTTAAAAAAATTCATTCCTGAAGATTTTTCAATCACGTTTCACTTATTTACTCCTGTTTCTGTTATTCCTCAACGACAGGAGTGACACGTGCACTTATTTCCCGAATAACCTCGAAAGCAAGTAATTGCAGTTAATAAGGGAAGGAATAGGCTAAGAATACTAATGAGTATATGTGTGGGTATATTTCTGGGTTTTGAGGAGGTGATCGGTGCAGTTTGTTAAAAAAATTAAAAGGTTAAAATATTCTCTAGGAAAGGAAAATAATAAAATAAGGAATGATGAATAAAGAGTCTTAAAAAACAAACCTGTAAACCTTTTTGAAGCATACTCATTTGGTGTTATATTTAGATGAGCAGCGGTTGGAAGTCTTATTCGACTTTTGAAGGATGCCAGTGGTCGGCAGATCACAGTTAGAAAACACAGTGCTAAAGGAAATTGGAATTGGGTTGAGCTGTTTTGAATTAAGGAAGAAGCAATTGGCCTTAAATCACTGCGTGTTTTTCCAATTCGGTTCGCTTGTTTTTCCGCAAGAAAAAAACCAAGTTTCAGAGAGGAAAAAAATTCCATCCTCGTATGAGACAGGCTAACTCACCTTCAGGTTAAACGCTCTCATAAAGGCGCTTGACATCCTTGATAAACGTAGGATGCTATAAATTCTAAATGCTGCTATTTAGAATTTATGATCAGAGATGTTGAAGCCTAGATTAATATCATGGCTTTTAAGACATCATTAAAAGAGATTTTTTTAAGGGGAAGGGGCGGAAAAATATGCTACTGCAAGTGGCGACAAAATTTCTAGGGCCGGCCCTGAGGCCAGTCCTGGTGAATATGGTGTTTGAGGTAGATATTGAAATCCCAAGTCGTATATTGTCTGTTGGATTTCATAAGCAGGTGCATTGTCCTGCAAAAGCAACACGCCTCTGCTTACTTTCTCGAACCGATTTTCCTTCAGTACCTCCTTCAGTTCCTTCAGAGCTGCTGTAACAGTTTCACCTTTCTTGAGGTAAGGTAAGGATTACACCATTCATATCCTAAAAGACAATGGCAAGAACTTTCGCTGCTGACTGTTTGGTTCGAAACTTCTTTGGCCATGGAGAACCTTGGTGTCTCCACTCCATTGACTGTTGTTTGTTCTCTGGGTCGTAGTGACGAAGCCATGTTTCATCAACGGTTAGAATATGAGCTAAACATTTTCACGAGGATGAAATCCCATTATGAAATGTTCTTTTGACATCTCAACTATACCTGTCTTAGTGGATACCATTCACTGCAATCAGTATGCCCCACCAAAAAATCGCTTTCCGAACGAAGTAGGATAAATAGTAGTTATAAATAGTAGGATACTTCTCAAATAATCCAAAACAAACAAACAAAAAAAAAATTGCACACACATCTACCCCCCCCACATGCCTTATAATTCATTTTTCGGTGAACTGTATTTTCAATGAATTGTGATTTTTCGATGAATTGTTGTTTTTCGATCAATTGAGTTTCGATGAATTGTCTTTTCGATTAACTGCTCATCGGTGAATTGTCTTTCGATGAATTGCTTTTTCGATTAATTGTTGTTCGATGAATTGCCTTCGATGAATTGTCTTTCGGTAAACTGTTTTTCGATGAACTCTCCGGATACCATAGTAATATTATATGGAAAATTTATAGGTTTGTTTGATGTTTTAAAATTTTAAAAAAATATTTCAAAATATTTTCAAAATATGTAAATTTTTAAAAATAAAATATCAGTGATATTATTATTTTATAGAAAAAAAATACATTTTTACAATAAAAACTTTATAATATCACCTTTATCTCAAGGTCTCTAGCATTTTTTCAGATAACAAAAGTAGCTGATCTTATTGATGCAGATACATCTGTAATTTTTTGCAGTTTAGTTATATTATTTATTTCAATATTAAGTATTTAATGAAAGATTAATATTATATAATTTTAACGTCTTTAAGATTTTCTCCATTTCTACTAAGTGAATTTTTTTATTTAAAAAAAGGAAAGAAATTCGGATATCTAACTACGGTGTTTCGAAATATATACTTAAATGTTTTTAGTATTCATTTGACTCTCGTTATAACAAATGGAGGAGGTAGTGTTAAAAGAAAAAACAAATAGGAAGGAACTACCATTTCCTTTTCATCTTGAACGCTAGGAAAAAGAACAGGAAATATATAGGTTACATTTTTCATAAGTTGTAGCTACTCTTTTGTTATGCGGACTCAAATCTTAGCTGAAAGCTGTTTGAGATCGATATAAATGTAATATTTAACAGTTTATATGAACAAAAATATTTCTATTTGAAATAATGGTAAAATATAATTTTTATTTTTAAATTTAATTTATTTTTCAAATAATTAGAAATGTTTTTAAAAATTATAAAAAGATAAAGTACACCTTTAATTTTTTTTCATGTATGATTAACATAAATGAGAAACATTTACAATATAGCATCAACTAGCATTTGACCGTGAGATGTGGTGATTAAGAATAATAAGATTAAGATTATGAAGGGGTGAAAAAGTCCTTTTTAGGACTTCCAGGGTAACGAATTGCAATGCTGTACCAATGAAGTTTAACTGAGGTTCGGCTGTTGCTGTTATCCTGGTGATGAGTTCGCTCTCTTAGGGGTTTTGCCCTAAGGGAGCAATTTGAGTCACCGGGGATAGTGTTCTCCGGCACGGCCCGCTGAGGGGTTCTGGCCGGTGAATTATTTTCTTCGGAATGAGTGGTTCTGCTCAGTGGTCGAGTTTCACTGAGTAGAACCAACGCGGAGATTTAGACAGTCTTTCGCCCACGAATGAGTGGCCTAGAGATCGTCTGATTTTTTGAGATTTTATCCTTTACTTAAATAGCAGAATAATAAGATTAAGATTAATAATATATAATATATACCCTTGGAGGGTAATGGATAATGGATGGCAATGCTGTAGCCAATGAAGTTCTAACTGAGGCTCGGCTATTGCTGTTATCCTCCTGCCATGATCAGAGCTTTAATTGCTCAATAACACCTTATCCCTGCACTGTCCTCTACAGATAACGGGGAAGATGAAAAGTATTCTTGCTTCGCCCCTTTAAGCCAGTGAGAAATTAATGTATTATTAATACTGTATACATTTCTTTGCAACAGGAGGTCTTTTAGGATTTCTATTAGCAAAACTCCGTAATCTGCACTTTAGCTCATTTCTGTGGAATTAATAACTTTTTATTTTTATTTTTTTGTAATTTCATTTGCATTTTCTTTCTTTATTGTTTTCCTGTATTATCATTGTCATTGCACACACGGGAATATATCCATTACAATAATCCTTTGCATTTGCATGATTTAATGTTTTCTGCTTCATGAGCTCCGGTCTTGGGTAACGCAAATGGCTGTCGGGGAGTAAAGACGTTTAGATTGAGAAAAGCAACGAGAGATCAAGGCGCAAGGATGAAAACACTTATCACATGACCTTGATGATGAATTAGATGTTTGGTAAAAGCGTCTTAGATCACACCCTAGAGATCGCAGTGGCACGCGTCAATTGATTAATTTTTCAACTTAGAGTGATTCAATAGACGTTGATTTGATGGAAAGGTCAGTCAGAACGATCTCTACAAATGGATTGACAGAAGGGTGTTTTTTCCTCGAGGGTAAAAGGACTGATCTATGATCTAATACCCATCAGAAAGCCGTCTGTCAAAGAAAAACAATTTTTTTTTAGCATACTGACTTACTCCACTGGTGATGATATCTTCTTGATGAATTTCAGAACTGTTTGGTTCATTGAAGCAACTGAAATAAAGCTGTAATTGAAAATATGATTTTAGTTATAAAAGTAGACTGTAGATGACGCCACTTTAACTTATTATTCTTATAAATCAGTTACATTTTGTGTATTGATATCCTAAGTCTGGAAAATGTAGATCAGTATGAGTAAATTAAGGCCTAGCACTTAATGATTTTCTCATTTTTTTCTACAGTTATTTAAGCATATAAATTATTATTACAAGACCCCATTTTATGTAATTATTACATTTTGGACATCGAAACACACCTTACTTTTATCCAATTGAACTTTTTTTTTTTCTTCACGTGGTTTCGTTGTTTAAACGAAGGCTAGCCAAGTCTCGAAAACAGGACAAGATGGTGTCTTCTACTATCTCAAAATCAAGCCTAACAGGAAACCTCCTTCTTCAAGTAGGGGCTATGTTGACAGGGGCGTGGTACAAAAGCGTGTTGGAAAGTCTAAGACATTCTGTCCGATTGAAGAGACTGACACAATGGGCGTCAGATGAGCTCTTGTAGGGAACAATGTTCCCGCACAGAAGCCATTACCTGTCTCATCATATCTGATCAAACAAGGAAAGTCTCAAAATGAAGTCACACAACTTTTATCGTGGACGAGCTTTTAGCAACAAACAAACTGGAGGAGAGAGTTCTAAAAGATCTCCTACCTTAGTTGAAAATTGTTTTTTTGAAAGGAAACATTTCAAAGATGACATCGATGCTTAGAACAAGGATGCCGCCATGTCTTCGTAGAACTAGGGTTGAAACACGCACACACACATTAATGGACACTTTCCAGAGAATTTGGTAATTTTTCGACATTTGTTAATGTTTAGAAGAATAGGACATTATTGAATACAAAGCACTTTAAATATCAAATGAAATTAATTTAGGAATTTTATTTAAATTTAAAAAAATTATTTACATTTTAAATAACACAAATTTAAAATGTTAATGGAGATTTATTCAGAGTTAATTCGAACATATGTGTAGTTATAGTTAATAACCGATTGGTCTAACTAGCAATAGTAATATAAAAGAGAAGTAGAGTCATAAAAATAATTGCACTTCAATATATTGCGTTGAACTTAAATGTTCAGATCTTATGAACATTCCTAAATGATGTTCAGAGAGCTTTCAAAGGCTTTCTATATGTGAGATATTCTAAAATGAATGTAGCATGGAATTATTATCATAATTTTTGCTGTGCATCCTCAAAGTATGCACAAGATACTATGATAGTACTGCACAATTAACAATTAAGTTTATATCATTACTAGCTTCCTGCCAACAATTTTCCTCCTAAGAAGTTAATCTGTTCTTTATGAGTTCCCCAGCACTGTCGCATCTAACACTTCAGTTTTCTCAGGCATTCTAAATGAATCAATCCACCTAGATTCTGGTCTTCCTCTGGGTCTTTTTCCTACTATCTTGGCAACAAACATCTAATTTGCTCATTTTTCCTATTCCACTCTGTTTAATGACTATACCATCTTAAATTAGCTGTACTCATTAGTTACAATCGTTCTCAGAGCCCTGAGAAATGTTAGGAGAGCGAAATTTCTCAGAGTTCTGAGAAAGATCGGGAGAACGAACAGGTGGCATCACACTTTCTCAGAAATATGATATCTCTGGCCTCTAGTATTTGATCAACTGTTTTGTTTTTAACACAACTCGCAGAGCAATAAATTAAAATAGGTTTAAACATTGTATTTTCTTTGTTAAAATATTGTTTCATCTAAATTTTCTCTCTTGTTCGTAAATTCGTTCAAATGGCTTCCTCCCATGCTATCTTTACTTATTTTATTATATATTTTCATATTTAAATTTATCATCGTCACAACTGTGGCTAAATAGTTGAAATATTTCCTCAATTACCTCTATATATAAACATTTCTCATGGAACATCATCTGCTCCAGTTAAACTACTTTTGGCATTTCAGATATTCGATAGCTTTTTTTTAACCTCAGGTATATACAGTACGTGTAGCTTCCGAGTGCATTTCTCTTGAATATTTTCGACTACTGTTCAGTTGTTTCATTTAGCAATATTTGTTTCAATGTCTATAAAACTTTTTTCCTCCCATGTGATATTTATTTTCTTTCTGTGTAATCTCTCACGCACCTGCTAGATTACTTTCCTGGAACTGTTAATATTATTTTTTCCCTTTTTCACTGCCTCTTTAACACATATTGAGTGCATCATGAAGTTCTTATTTTTCTATCCTCCAAAACAACGTAACCACATGTCTTTCTTGCTGAAGCAATCAAGGTTTTCTTCAGAGTTTGCCAATAGGTTTCCGAAGTTTGTTTTCTGTGTCGAAGCTTTTTTTTTTTTTCATTTTTTTCCTCCAATAATAATTATATATTTGAGTCTATCGTTCACCACTGAATGCTACGCAATTTGGAATGTTTTTAAACGTTACTATATGCTTTTAATTTCAGTTTCGATATTAACTTTTATCCTGAACAAAATCAAATGTTTATCACGTCCTATTTCAAATTTTCTTACTCTTGTATATAAATATAATAAAAATAAAAACCTATTTTAAATTCCCTTACTTCTATTTTCTGAACCAGAGTGATGATATTATCAACAGTAATAGTCAAATGTGACTTTTAAAATAGGTCAGTCTTATATGAAATTTTAGAATAAACATATTAAAAAAATATATAAGTAGTTTATCAAATGATAATAAAAATTACCTAATGGACTAAAACTGAATTTCATCAACCTTTTAGAAAAGTATGCCTAAATGGGATAAGAGGCTTAAGAAATGGTAAATAGACAGATTCGACATGCCCATAAGGTTTAGCGTTGTTTAGCTAGCAAACGTGCATAAAAAGAAACGAAATAAAAATAAATAAAACTATGTATTATAACTATAAATAAAACTATGTATTATAACTATAAATAAAACTATGTAATAAAACAAAATAAATAATGGTTGCTGAATTTCATACACAAGTATCGGCCAGTCTTAAACTTTGTCTGTGGATTAGTTTTCCTTCTGGCGCTCTGGTTCTCCATCACATAATATATTCTGGTGAATGTTCATTTTTGTTTTTAATTTGACAAATTGTCATCATACAGACGACAAAAGGCACGTTTCTCATGATTTACTTCCATGCTTTGGTTCTAATTTTATCATAAAATTAATCATAGAATGATTAATACATTTAAACCTCATTTTTTTACTCGTTAAAAATCAAGTAAACAGAAAGACCTATTTCCTTCAAATTATAAACCATTAACCAGAAAGAATTATTAATCTCTAACAGTCCTCTTTATGTATTCCATGTTAAACTAAGAGACAATTATAGAACTTATGTTCTGTTTTAGGGCTTAATATACGATAGTTTAGATATTAGGGAAACTACAATAGGAATTACTCATTTTAATGAGGCAAAAGTTGAAAATGAAGCCAGAATTTAGTATGTGGATTTAATTACGTAAACCACACTATAAATTTATTGTTATCGTGAAGCTTGACAAGTTTCACACTTAGATAGCCAACGAGGGCAATTTTCCCTTGACGCCATATTTCTGCGTCGCAAACTCAGCATTAGTGCAAAGCCTGACAGATACATTGTTATCATTCTCAGCTTTGGGCCCATTCACGTCTTTTTTTTTTTTTTTGGTTCTTCGTCTATGTGAGCTTAAAAGTCTTCTTCCCAGTAGGCTGGAGATCTACTGTGTCTCGTTTGCCAACACCGTCTAGTCGCTATGGATAAACTCTTAAGAAGTAGAAGGAAATGTAAGATGATGGGCTCATGGTTGTTTTCTAGGAAATGCTACCGTTAAGATAGAGAGAAAGAAAGAGAGAGATTTGGCTGTATTAACTTCTATGATAAAATAAGGTCCACTTTTTTCCCTCTTTTCTTCATGTTTGTAATGATTTTTTTAAACTGAATGTAGCTGTTTTTAATTAAACCTTTCTCGTCACAGTCGATTTCAATGAGGAAAAAATGTCTTATTTATTGCAAAATTACAGAAAATATAAACACTAAAAACTAGAAATTATACGTTTATGCGAATTATGAAATATTTTTTATGGAAATTATGCGAATACCACGAATGTCTTTTAAAATATATTATTTATTTTTGTATACCATATTTCGTGTTCTAGAAAAGAATATTAATAAAATATACATGCAGGCAGAGATTTCTGAACTAATAACTGTTATTATTCAAATTAAAATGGTGTATATACCATTTAACAATTAAAATCAAACTAGCAATTAAATGATACTTTTTTTTTTTTTAAAAAAAAAGATTTACGTGATATTCTCCAGTTATAAAACCAAGAAAATATCAAGACACGGAAATCTTAACTCATTATTAGAAACTATATTTTTGAAGAATATACTTCGGTATACTACATTTAAAATTTCAATTATATGTAACTTAGGGTACTAGCAGCCTAGGTTGATTGAAGATCTTGAAGTAGAAAAAGCCATCAAAAGCCTGAAATGGGGAGAGGCAGTTGCAGTAGAGGATATTCGATCAGAAATACTCAAGTATGGAGATATAAAAGTCTTATAGTGGCTGCTCTGCATAGTTCAGAAGGCCTGGACAGAGGGACGAATTCTCGATGATTGGAGTAGAGCTCTCATAGTACCCATATATAGAAAGGGAAATAAAACTGAATGTGAGAATTACAGAGGTATTTCATTACTGAGTGTTCCTGGTAAGATTTACGCAAGTATACTTGAGAAACGATTGAGAAGAATTGTGGAAGGGGAGCTTGGTGAAGAACAAGCTGGATTCAGGTCAAATAGGGCTGTCAGGATCAGATCTTCACTTTACGACAGATAGTTGAGAAATCATGAGAATATAACAAAGATCTGTATTTAAGTTTTGTCGATCTGGAAAAGGCATATAACAAGGTGCCAAGAGAAAAGCTATTCGAAACGCTACACTATGGTATCAGTGGAGCATTATATAAAGCAATACTCAGTCTTTATTTGAGTTGTAAGTCAGCAGTTAAAATTGAAGGAAGAACAGGAAGATGGTTTAATGTTAAATCTGGTGTGAGACAAGGATGTACATTATCCCCTCTGTTATTCATTATCTATATGGATCACATTATGAAGGAATGTGGTATTAAACCTGATATCAAAATTGGAGATGTTAATGTCAGCTCTTTGCTTTATGCAGATGATGTTATACTTCTAAATAAATCTGCTACAAGTCTGCAAGATTCCCTGTCTAAACTAAATAACTGTTGTAATAGATATGGTATGAAGATCAGCATTAAAAAGACAAAGACAATGAAAATAGGCAGAAGCACTGAAAATATCAACTGCATTGTGAATGGAGAACCTGTGGACCAAGTAAAACATTTTAGCTACTTAGGCACAATTTTTAGTTAAGATGGTAAATTGAATATGGAAATAGACAACAGAATCAACAAAGCGGGTATGGTATGAGGTCAATTGAATAAATTTATATGGAATTAGAGAGAATTTAGTCAACACACTAATTTACATCTAATCCAGCTCCCAGATCCATAAGATATGGGAGCTGGGTTAGATGTAAAACACTTGACCAAAGACTAGAGACCGCAGATATGAGCATCCTGAGAGAGATTATGAGCAGATGGCATCAATGGAAATATCATATTAAAAACGAGGATATTAAGAAAGAACTTACTTGACAATGTATCATCCAGGAATGCGTTAGCAGAGCTAATCTCAGGTGGTATGGTCACTTAAACAAAATGGGGGAGGAAAGATTAGCAAAACAAGTGCCAGGTTGGCAGGAAAACGACCCAGAGGATGACCAAGATATAGCGGATTGATACGGTAAAAAGTGCCTTAGACGATAGAAATACACTCTGATAATGTTAGAGTTTTGATAGGTAACAGACTGATTTAATAGAAATGTGTTAGCATTTCTATTAAATCAGTCATTAAAAGGAAAATTGTAGATAGGAAGTTAGTAATGATGTAAATTTTTCATGTAGTACTATTATATCCTGTACACCCCTTGAGAGTGTACAGAATATGAATTTGATGATGATGATGAAATTAATAAAAAATAGTGGTCTATAAAACAAGCCGATGGAAACTATCTTATTATATTCTTCTATCCCCAATTGATTTGTAAATTACAAAATAATATCTAAACTTTCCTAACTGTAATGCATTAATAGGTGGCGCTATCTATCATTCGTTCATAAAATTTAATTACTGTTGCACTGTGAACAATTATGCTATCCTTTTTATTCTAGTAAAAGATCTCCATAAATATATGCTAAAAATAAATGAAGGAGGAAGTTAATGCTACAGATTATTTAACTGAAAAAACAAAATAAATGCTGTACATGGGAAAATATCCTTTGATTTTTAAACCACATAAAATAGATTTCTTTTCTATTTTCAAGAAATAGTCATTTATATTATTTATATTATCATTAATTGATAATATAAATTACTCAGAAAGGAAGGATAAATATGTAAATAAACAAAACAGATACATGTTCACTAAGAAATCAGTTTTTGACATCGGTATTAGCAATGTATTAGCAAAGGCAGGAGAGTTTGATCCACCTTTGTCAGGAGTTGTCTAGCTATTGGACTACTTTAAAAGTGCTGTGGATCATCGTATCAGTGCTCACGTAGATTAATGAGCCATCTGTTTTTAGTTATGATCGGCTTCTAGTTTGAGGGGTATCCATTCTTTCAAGGTAAAATCTGGATTTTCAAGCTCAGACTATATACAATTAGTCACCTTCATTTAGGCTAATTTACTTCCTGATGCTTTTGCCTATCTCTCTATCAGACCGATTTGGAGGATTAAAAAATCAAGTTTTCAATTAAAAATGTAAACAACACATTGTAGATCTGCTAACGCATCTGAAAATTGAAAAAGCTATTTTGTTTCATATATTCTTCGCAGTAAACTGACGAGAAACAAACCTATATCAGTGACAAAGGGGTGTCACTTCCAATGTACCTCAGAGGTAATTTTCAAGCATGATGGTATTTTTCATCTTCGATTACCCACTACTAGTTTGCTTAATGAAGGTCTAAAGTAGCAAAAAAAAAAAAAACAATGAAGAAGTTTTCAGTGTAAAGATCGAGACATGTATGTCTATTAACCGATAATGTATCCTTATAAGGACTGGCTTAAAGGGGCGAAGCAAGAATGCTTTTCATCTTCCCCGTTATCTGTAGAGGACAGTATAGGGATAAGGTGTTGTTGAGCTATTAAAGCTCTGATCATGGCAGGAGGGTAAAAGCAATTGCCGAGCCTCAGTTAGAACTTCATTGGCTACAGCATTGCCATCCATTACCCTCCAAGGGTATTGGATTGAATGAATCAATCACCGACTATGTAAGTAAAGGTTCAATCTCAAAAATATCGGACGATCTCTAGCCCACTCATTCGTGGGCGAAAGACCGTCCAAATCTCAGCGTTGGTTCTACTCAGTGAAACTCGATTACCGAGCAGAACCGCTCAAATTCCGAGGAAAATAATTCACCGACAAAGCCCCTCAGCGGGCCGTGCCGGAGAACACCCTCCCCGGAGACTCAAATTGCTCCCTTAAGGCAAAAACCTTAAGAGAGCGAACTCAAAAACTCATCGCCCAAGTGGGTAACAGCAACAGCCGAACCTCAGTTAAACTTCATTGGTACAGCTTTGCGTTGCTATCCATCACCCCCAAGGGCATTAATGAACCAATCACCGTATGTGTAAGTAAAGGTGATATCTCAAAAATATCTATCTCTATCGGACGATCTCTAGGCCACTCATTCGTGGGCGAAAGACCGTCCAAATCTCAGCGTTGGTTCTACTCAGTGAAACTCGAGTACCGAGTAGAACCGCTCATTCCGAAGAAAATAATTCACCGGCAAGTACCCCTCAGCGGGCCGTGCCGGAGAACACTTTCCCCGGAGACTCAAAGTGCTCCCTTAGGGCAAAACCTAAGAGAGCGAACTCATTAACCCAGGATAACAGCAACAGCCGAACCTCAGTTAAACTTCATTGGTTCAGCATTGCCATCCGTTACCCTATATGGGCATCTCATATAAAATCAATCACCGACTATGTAAGTAAAGGTGAAATCTCAAAAATACGGACGATCTCTAGGCCACTCCCTAGTGGGCGAAAGACCGTCCTAATCTCAGCGTTGGTTCCCCTCAGTGACGGGCTCCCCGACCACTGAGCAGAACCGCTCATATTCCGAGGAAAATAATTCACCGGCAAGTACCCCTCAGCGGGCTATGCCGGAGAACACACTCCCCGGAGACTCAAAGTGCTCCCTTAGGGCAAAACCTAAGAGAGCGAACTCATTTACCCAGGATAACAGCAACAGCCGAACCTCAGTTAAACTTCATTGGTTCAACATTGCCATCCGTTACCCTATATGGACATCTCATATATAAAATCAATCACCGACTATGTAAGTAAAGGTGAAATCTCAAAAATACGGACGATCTCTAGGCCACTCCATAGTGGGCGAAAGACCGTCCTAATCTCAGCGTTGGTTCCACTCCGTGACGGGCTCCCCGACCACTGAGCAGAACCGCTCAAATTCCGAGGAAAATAATTCACCGACAAAGCCCCTCAGCGGGCCGTGCCGGAGAACACCTTCCCCGGAGACTCAAAGTGCTCCCTTAAGGCAAAAACCCTAAGAGAGCGAACTCAAAAACTCGTCGCCCAAGGGGATAAGAGCAACAGCCGAACCTCAGTTAAACTTCATTGGTACAGCTTTGCGTTGCTATCCATCACCCCCAAGGGCATTAATGAATCAATCACCGCATCTCACGGTCGATTGATTCAGATTCGAATGTAATGTAATGCATAATTTTGCCTATAATGTAATAGTTGCTGTAATTTTTCTAATTGGTGTTTTTAAACTTATACCAATTTCTTGAAACATTACAAAAAATTAATTATATTTTAAGTCATTTTAGACTTAATATTATTTATTAAACGATCTTTTATTAATTATATTTAAATACATGGAGTCTCTATTTTGAAGCAACTGGTTCAACTGGCTCCCCGACCACTGAGCAGAACCGCTCATATTCCGAGGAAAATAATTCACCGGCAAGTACCCCTCAGCGGGCTATGCCGGAGAACACTTTCCCCGGAGACTCAAAGTATTTAAATACATGGAGTCTCTATTTTGAAGCAACTGGTTCAACTGGCTCCCCGACCACTGAGCAGAACCGCTCATATTCCGAGGAAAATAATTCACCGGCAAGTACCCCTCAGCGGGCTATGCCGGAGAACACTTTCCCCGGAGACTCAAAGTATTTAAATACATGGAGTCTCTATTTTGAAGCAACTGGTTCAACTGGCTCCCCGACCACTGAGCAGAACCGCTCATATTCCGAGGAAAATAATTCACCTATAATGTAATAGTTGCCTATAATGTAATAGTTGCTGTAATTTTTCTAATTGGTGTTTTTAAACTTATACCAATTTCTTGAAACATTACAAAAAATTAATTATATTTTAAGTCATTTTAGACTTAATATTATTTATTAAACGATCTTTTATTAATTATATTTAAATACATGGAGTCTCTATTTTGAAGCAACTGGTTCAACTGGCTCCCCGAATACTGAGCAGAACCGCTCATATTCCGAGGAAAATAATTCACCGGCAAGTACCCCTCAGCGGGCTATGCCGGAGAACACTTTCCCCGGAGACTCAAAGTGCTCCCTTAGGGCAAAACCTAAGAGAGCGAACTCATTTACCCAGGATAACAGCAACAGCCGAACCTCAGTTAAACTTCATTGGTTCAACATTGCCATCCGTTACCCTATATATGTATGGGCATCTCATATAAAATCAATCACCGCATCTCACGGTCGATTGATTCAGATTCGAATGTAATGTAATGCATAATTTTGCCTATAATGTAATAGTTGCTGTAATTTTTCTAATTGGTGTTTTTAAACTTATACCAATTTCTTGAAACATTACAAAAAATTAATTATATTTTAAGTCATTTTAGACTTAATATTATTTATTAAACGATCTTTTATTAATTATATTTAAATACATGGAGTCTCTATTTTGAAGCAACTGGTTCATTTTGAGAAAAAATGTGAAAAGACCTAGTAGATGATATGAAGTTCTTTTGATATCATTTTACGGGTTTTTGCGTTTATTATGGGAAAGAAATCCATAAACAATAAATGTGACGGTCTATGAAGATTTATTTTTCGCAGGGAAAGTTGGCTAATATACATAACGTATTCAGTATTAGTAATAATAGACAGAGAAATTTGTAAAACTAGTAAAGACATTGCTCTTGGCTTTTATTACTAAAAATAGATGCACAAAAATGAGAAAAAGAGTTTTATAAATATAATTTTACAAAGAAAGAAAGAAAGAACAATATTACCGTATTTTCTAAAGTTACGCTGCCTTTATTTTTGGTTCGTTGTAAATCACTTTAGCCCAGTATTTTACGATAAGGAGTGTGCACATTCAGCCGTATAATCACACTATGCTCAACAACATGGCTAGAAGTGTAAGGGCTAAGCCGCAGATCCCGACAATACAGCAGTAGTTTGCGAGTGAAGACAGCTTCTTTCTCTCTTGTAGCGAAGTATTTTGTAAAATGCAATTATTTAAAACATGCTAGAGCGGTGTGCGACAGGCCATTACCTCAGGCAGATGCTCTGGCTTTGTGTGTCATTTACCTTCACGCCTTATGCAGGTAAATGTGTGCCCTCTCACGTCCAGAATGGATAGGGGAAGGGGGGGGGGTGAAGAAGAAAGCTAAAAGATCCAAAGAGTACTTTACAAGATAATGACTGTTTTTCTCTTCATCCCATTTGCCTTGCATTACGAACACGTTAGCTGCCTCAGTGCAACATCCACCGAATCAGGAGAGAAGGAGATATAAAAAGCTTTTATGTTGCAACCGTGTAGAGGATTTAGCATGGCGGCATACTTTCTGGCGACCTGGTAAAACACTAGCGTCTGGGAAAAGGAGGATTGAAAGGTAACGTTACTCTCATAGGAAGAAGTACCTCGTTTTTGGAGGGTTGGGGGACAAAGAAAGGTCTTTGCTTGGTAGATGAACATTACTTTAACATGTCGGTAAGCCCGCTATTTAGAAACTTGCTCTTCTTCCCAGGTTACGCATTATATCGTTCTACACATAAAACGTATTTAGTACTGAAGAGGAGAAATATCATAATTCATGCTGTTTTTAGTCTCTATTCTCACACATCTTTCGTGCCTTTGGCATTATGGCTCTAATAATGACTCCATCAACTCGATAATAAACACATAAACTATGAAACCCAAAGTTTATCACCGCATACAATATCGTAACCGTAACAAATAGCTCCTACTACAGGCAAATCGGACCCGTGAACACAAGCGGATTACAGTCATGAATACCTAGGACCCAGCCATAGGCCTGATTCGTCAGGTATGCCGGTCCCGAGCCCGGATAAAATTAGGGGGGGGGGATTGAGATGGTGCCGTATTTCCCTGTAAAAAGGGCCTCACAGCCTTTTTACAGGAAATTATTTTTTTGCTTTAGGTACTAATAGACAAATAGAAATTTGAATTATATATATATATATATATATATTGAAAGTTTATTTTTCACTTGGTTAGAATATAATAAATTTAGTTCAATCCTTTATCCAAGTGTGAGCAAACAAAGTTTGCGCCTGAAAGTATCTTCAGGACTGGGGTAAGGTGGTGCAACACCAGAGGACTCCTTGCAAAGGTGGAGCAAGCTACTAACATAAAACTAAATTAAACTAAATTTATTATATATATATATATATATATATATTGTTTCAGTTCAAGTCTGTTATCATTGGTCGTTATTATTAGAGAATAAAAGTGGTGCTGAGATTCAGTAGAGAGAGAGAGAGAGAGAGAGAGAGAGAGAGAGAGCGATAAAAAGATGGAGTGGATTAGTCATAGAGGCGTTAGTTGACCAGTTTTACTGTTGACCCATCGAGGACTTCTGAAACGGTTGTTTGACTTTTCACTTATTAAAGGAAAATTCCCAAAACGGAAAAGGGGCGAAGCAAGAATGCTTTTCATCTTCCCCGTTATCTGTAGAGGACAGCGTAGGGATAAGGTGTTATTGAGCTATTAAAGCTCTGATCATGGCAGGAGGGTAACAGCAATAGCCGAGCCTCAGTTAGAACTTCATTGGCTACAGCATTACCCTCTAAGCGTATATTATTAATGACCGCATCTCACGGTTGATTCCTTCCCAACTCTCCCGTAAGATCCTTTTTACCCTCTAATATTTTATAGTATTTAATATTAAAAATTTATAGGTATTTTAAATAATTATAAATAAAATTTTTAAAATTCATTATGTGAAAAACTTTTAAAAATTTAAAAAAGTATTTAATTTACAGTATAATTTAATACATTTAAATTATTTACATTCATAATAATATATTGGAGCTATGTTTTAATCTCGCGAGTTCATTGGACGCCATGTTTATAAAGACAAGTTCTTAAGCATGTAGAGAATGCAATATTGATGTGATGTCTGTATGAAACGCGAGCTAAAATATCTAAAAAAAAAAGAATGATCAATCTTAGGTTAAGAAAGAAGACAATTTCATTTCTGTAAGCTAGACTGAAGAAAACACAAAAATAAGCTGCTTCTTACGTCTCATTGTTTTCTTGTTACATAGCCTAATGCCATGTGAGGCATTAGGCTATTGGGTGAAGGGGGGGGGGGTGACTGTCGTGGTAGAAGATCCCAAAATTTCGTTATCTGCTCCCTCTTTAGTTGTTCTGAGGAAATGAGTCTGCTAGCAATTTTATCTGGAAGCTGGCTGAGCTTCCCGGTAACACCATGTTGGCAGTGACACTTAGTTTTATCTCACATAGCTGTAGGCTATGCTTATTCTAATGGAACTGACAGATTTAAACAGGATCAGAGAGGTACTATTTTAAACACACTTCTTTTCTTCACATATTTCGGGATGAAGTTTTCTTATTTTCCAACCATTATACTGTCTGCGTTCTCCTTCGTTGCGATTTGCCTCTGGTAGCTTGCGACTCATCCATTAGGGTTTGTATTCTCAGTGGGTGGTTCTTCTCATCTTGTAGGCCATACAAGTCACGTTCCATTACTCCTCCTAGGCTGAGTAATGTCCCTTGGGGGAGGGAGGGAGGTGGAGTTTGTTAATTTCATCTGGTATCTAAGTCTTTTGTTTCCAACTTTTGTCAGGAGCTCCCAGACATTAGATGACTCGTCAGTAACTCATTCCGAATAAATTGTCTTCAGGAAATGCGATATTCAAACTAAACCCAACTAAACTAGATCATGAAACAGAAATGAATTTTCCATTTAGCATCGAACTACCAAAATGCGTCATGAAACAAAATTAGCAAATTTATTAATTATTAACTCAAATCAAGGAAGAAAAGAACCACCCACATCTCTCCGAAATAGTATAGTAACATCGATTATTCTTATAGTCCTTATAAGGACTGGCTTAAAGGGGCGAAGCAAGAATGCTTTTCATCTTCCCCGTTATCTGTAGAGGACAGTGTAGGGATAAGGTGCTATTAAGCATTTAATAAAGCTCTGATCATGGCAGGAGGGTAACAGCAATAGCCGAGCCTCAGTTATAACTTCATTTGCTAAGGCATTGCCATCCATTACCCTCCAAGGGTATTGGATTGAATCTTCCTGTGTCATCGATGTCATCGATTATTCACTAGTAACTAGTAACATTACTGGCTTAACGGGTGAAGCAAAAGCTTTTCATATTCCCGGCTATCTTAATAGAGACTGTGAGTAGAAAGAGTTTATGAGCTAATTGCTCGCCCTCAGCAGGCTAGGAGATTAATCCTCAGTGAGGGGTTTGAGGATGGCTTTAGGTCTTTTGTGCTTCGAGTAGTCCATAGCATCATAGTCAGCAGCCAGTTGGATCAGTCTGTTAGGGTGCACAGTTGCCTTTGAAAAGAATTTGGTTGCTATAGTCTGCATGAAGGTGTAGATATAGGGGACCTCCGTGTCCCGGTGCAGTCGGACAGTTCGGACGAACCATGGAGCGCCCAGGATCATTCTGAGACACTTGTTCTGAATGCGTTGTAATTTAATGATATTTGAGTTTGAAGTATGGCTCCAGGCCGGTGAGGCATAGGTGAGTATTGGACGAACCATCAGTTTATATATGAGAAGTTTGATTCTGGTGCTCAGCTTACTGTTTCTGTTTATTAGCGGATAGAGCTGGGCTATGGTTTTTGACGTGTTTACACAGAGAGTCTTGATATGGGAGTTGAAAGTCAGTTTTCTGTCCATTACTACACCAAGATATTTGATCTCTGTTTTCCACTGAATTTTTGTGTTAAACAGGAGAATATCTTCATTAGGAAGCACTGATCTTCTAGAGAATAAGACGGCTACGCTCTTCTGAGGGTTCACCTGGAGTCGCCATTTGGCAAAATATTGTTCTATTTGTAGTAGGTTTTCTTGCAGTTTCTTGATGGCTAAATGAGGCTTTAATGATCTGGCCAATATCGCCGTGTCATCAGCGTAAAGAGCTTTAATTGAAGATAATGGGTTGTGTGGGATATCATGCAAGTATAAGGAGAATAAGATCGGTGCTAATAAGGATCCTTGTGGAACTCCAGCCAAGATGTGTTTCTGTGCAGACACTACTCCACTTAATCTCACTTGCATGCGCCTATCGCA
The DNA here is from genome assembly GCF_054136105.1 of Typopeltis vanoorti. Classification (NCBI taxonomy): domain Eukaryota; kingdom Metazoa; phylum Arthropoda; class Arachnida; order Uropygi; family Thelyphonidae; genus Typopeltis; species Typopeltis vanoorti. Next base: position 142,080,083 of record NC_143552.1, read on the forward strand.
GAGGTATGTCTTGATGAGTTGAATGATTCCGATTGGGACACCGGATGATATAAGCTTGTATAGCAAACCATAATGCCAAACCTTGTCAAATGCACTGGCTAAGTCTAGGAAAACAGCCCCAGTGCATTGACGCCAGTTAAAACCTGTAATGATATGTTCCACCAATCTGTGTATTTGTTGAGTGGTACTATGCAACTGTCTGAAGCCAAACTGCTCCTCAGGCAGGATGTTTAACTGGAGTACTGAATCTTGAAGCCTAGTAAGAATTACCTTCTCAGCAATTTTTCCGAGATTAGAGATGAGACTGATTGGTCTGTAATTTTGTGGCAGAGTGGGATCCTTTCCAGATTTATGAATTGGTATTATGTACGCCAGTTTCCAGTAGGAAGGGAAATACTTGTAGTGAAGTATGGAGTTGATTATGTTTGCTAAATGAACAATAGCTTTGCGAGGTAGAAGTTTTATAACTTTGTTGGAGATGCCGTCGGGTCCAGGAGCCTTTTTATTTTTGAATTTCTGAACAATAGCATATATTTCAGCAGGCGAGGTGGGTGTGATTTGAGTGGATTGTGCGGGAGCAGAATTGAGCGAATATCTGACATTACGGTGTATCTTGTAAATATGACTAATGTCAAGGTGGTCGTAGGCAGGTTTGCACTGTTTTTCAAGATGATTCGCTATTGCCTCGGCTTTTTCAGCATCAGTGTGGATGAGGCCTAAATCTGTTTGTAGAGGGGGAAGAGGTTTGTTTTTGTTCTTGATCTTACGGATAAGATTCCATACAGAGTGGTTATCAGTGGAGATGGAGGTCAGTTTTTCTTCCCAGAGTTGGGATCTATGTGTTGCGAGTGCATCTCTCACTGCAGAATTTAACCTATTTAAGATCCGCTTGTCTTGTGGTGCCCTAGTGTTGTGGTATCTTTTCCTAGCCCTGTTTTTTTCCCTAATCAGATTCATAATATCTTCGGGCAGATGGTTGGGTTTGTGGGTAGTTACAGGGGTAGTAACTGCTGCACAGGCTGCTGTGATCTGTTCTGTTAGATTTTTGACAGCTATCTCAATTTCCTCTTTTGATTTAATGATGGGAACAGGACCAATATATTTTGGAAGCATCTTGGAGAGCCTTTCCCAGGGAATAAATGAGTGAGGGGGTGGAGATAATTTTTCAAGATTTCCTAATTTTAATCGTATTGGGTTATGATCTGATGATAAATCATTGATTGTCATTAAATTGTATTGGAGTCTAATGTGCTGCAGTATGGCAATGTCCAATACATCAGCCCTACCATAAGTGTTGTGATGGGTGGGATCAGCAGGGCCTATTACGTGAAGGTTGTTGAAATCAGCATAGTTCTGTAGTATCTGTCCATTTTTGTTAGTGGAGTGGCTATTCCAGGTAGGATGTTTGGCATTTAGATCCCCTGCCACAATGGTAGGCTCTCCAGTATCAAATATGGCATTCAAGTCAGAAGATAGTAATGATTTTTGTGGTGGATGGTATGCTGCAAAAATTTTTAATTTGCCTACTGAGCTCGTGAGAATCTCAATGCCAGTGACCTCAAGAGTGGAGGTAGGAGGAAGGTTTATGGAGTGATGTGAGATAAAGTTCTTGATGAAAATTGCTGTGCCTCCACCTCTGTGGGTTGATCTGTCAGTTCTATATGATTGATATCCGTAGATTTTGGGATTGTCTGCTGGTCTTAGATGTGTTTCGTTTAGTAATAGAACATCTGGCCGATGCCTATGGACAAAATTTTTAAGTTCTAGGATCTTATTTCTTAAGCCGTTGGCATTCCAGGCTATTATCTCTAAGGATTCTGGTTTTAATTTTTTACTGTTCATTAGTGAGCGCTGAAATGATGACTTGGGTGTCTTTGAGGAATCTGTTAGTAGAACTTTGTGAAGGATTAGATCTGCTGAAATCTAATAGCATATTTGCCAGGGACGCGGTGATGATAGCTGTCAAATTTGGGCGTGAAGCTGGCTGTTCTAGGGATGTCTGTTTAGGGCGGGTTACATCCGCATATGACCTGGACTGCCTTTTTAGAGTTGTTTTTTGAGGGAACTCAGTTTTCGGCAGATGGGCTTCTGAATCTTTATTCTGAACTTTAGGAGACTGTGAAGTAGCTGCAGATGTAGGTGAGCTAATGGAAGGAGAGAATGTTCCCTCTTCTGACCTCCTATTACGTGGATTATGTAAACATCCTTTGTAGTTGGATGTGTGAGGGCCGCCGCAATTGGCACATTTAGCCGGGGTAGATTTTGGTTTAGAGCAGGTGTTCGTTGGGTGACCAACCCCACACTTCAGACACTTGAACTCTGCCCTGCACATTTTCTGGGCATGCCCAAATTTTTGACATCTGTGGCATTGCCCAGTAGAAGCTCTCTTCCTTAACGGTTCTACCGAGATTTTCAATCCACAGATGGTTGTCAAGTCATATATGTGTTTGTGGGCTTGACTGATTTCGATCAGCACCAGTGGCATTGGAGTCTTGTCCCTCCTGGTCATTCTGCTGACCTTGATTGGTGGTAAATCATTCGAGTGCAGATCCGCAATGATTTCATCTATGGAGACATCCTCAGGTACGCCTCTGATTACAATCTTAAGATTTTTTTCGGAGCCGAGCGAATAAGTATGGTACTGGACCCCACTAGAATTCAGTTCTGCTGTCAACCTACGGTAGTCTGAGACAGTGTTGGGGTGGATTTTGACACCATCTGTGATATTCTTTGCATTGTTCGATTATTCATGCCTTCCCAGAAAACTTTATTTAATCCAATTAAAGAAACATTATGGTATATGACACTAATAAAATCAAATATTTATAAATATTCAATATTATTGTAAATATTAAAATTTTTTTAATGAAAACATTAAGTATAAACTATTAAACTATTATTTATATAATCAAACAAATTAAAAATTAAAAGTTTCGAATATTAACAGAACATAATCTTCGACATAGGAGTTTCATTCGCTTGTACTACTAAAATACGCAGGAACCTTTCATTTTATTATTTATCTGGAACTTTCATTTTATTATTTATTCTTAATATTCTAATTACATATTCTTAATATATAATCAGAATATAAAGAGAATAGATATATCCTTGATACCTTAGTATTAAATCATTCGTTTTGTATAGTAAAATAAATTACCACAATCCATCAGTTACATATAATTAGATTAATTATTTATAGGTATGAAAAACAGATATCGGGTTTATACAAAAGGAGACAAGTTTCAGTTATATATTATTGATTACAATAAAAAGTTAATAAATAAAACTTACTAAATAAAAATTTATATCCCTCATTTATATAAGACAATTCGTAATTTTAAGTTAGCTGCAAAAGCTTCTAAAATACACCTTATTATGTCATCTCTCTCTCTACCTTTTGTAAATTTCATCTCTTCATAAATTTTTATGAAATTGGGCATATTGCGATTAGCATTCCTTTGTAAAGTATACATTATCTTGCATATTTAGTTCTAGTTCAGATTGAATTACATATTTTAATTTAGCATTTTATAATATAATACGAAATTTAGTTCTAGTTCCGATTGAATTACATAATATAATATGAAATATCCTATTCCTACTTTATACATATTTTAATTTAGCATTTTATAATATAATATGAAATATGAAATATCCTATTTCCTACTTTATTCATGTTAGTATTATTCCAAAAACTGAAATACACAAGACAAGGAGCAAGCACAGTTTTTCATTTAAAACTATGAGAAAAATATTTGGGTGTTCAAAATTCCTATTTCGTGTACTGAATTTAGAATTTCTGTAGTGAAATTCAAATGTTAGTAAAATGAAAAACTATATATTTTACACTCTTTTCCATACTTCTGGAACTATGACTCTCTTTTTCTAACCTGTAATTCTGTGATACGTGGTAAGCCTAAATTCTTTGTTATCCTAAAGAGACTTCCGGTTTTTGGATTAGCGAATTTTCTACTGCCTCTAGCTAACCTTTTAGAATTCCAAAAAAGCACAGACAGTTTGCTAAAGAATAAACTTTTTTTGTTCAGCTTAAGTGGTGCAAATTAGTAAACGCAGAAAGGAGAAACAACATCAGTGTCTTAGAGATATTTGTTTTCTTTACTAGCTCTAAGAAATTTCCTCTATTCTTGAATGTTACCAGACTGTAAGTGACTGTTTCCTATCAGGAGATGTGATAAAGAAAAAAGAAATGCGAATGCATCGTGCCTTTTGAAATATTCAGTAGGTTGTCGGCAAAACAAATTGAGTTGTCCATTCTAGTGTCCGGGATATTTCTTCTTGGCGCTCTAGTACGCTTGCGCAAACCTGACAGCGCTGAAGGCATTTTGGCTTTGAGATTGCATTTATTTTTGCTGGACTCACTTAAGTTTTTAAGATAATCGAATTAATTTTTGATTGCGAGTAGAACTCATAAAGAATTCTTATGATTCTGTTTATCATTTATAAACACAATTCTTCCACGTTAAGCCGCTTTATTTTTAAATATCTTCTAAACGAAAATTGTCATGCTTACTGCAATTGGCTTAACAACAAATCATCTTAGAATAATATTGGTGTGACCTATGATGACCTATGAGCTCATAGCATAGGTACATCCTTAAAAATAAGGATCAGGTCAACAGAACTCGCCGAATACATCGACTTCTAGTTCCTAAGTGGCTGTCTGTTCACCTGGACATCCATTTCTTCCTCGTTTCGCACCTAACAAACTTTTTATCTCCGAGGGTCATTAGACGGCAGAGTCAGTTGCCATCTCACGGTGAGCTGCATCCAGAGACCAACAGGTGTTGCTTTTCGTGAACATCTCATCTCCTGTCGACTACTCCGTTAGCCACTTAAGCAGTTTTTCTTCAAGCTAAGGTCTCTACCCTTGACAGGCCATACTAATTCTTCCGCGGAGATGGGTAGCAGTCTTCGAGCTTTGTAGGAAGTTCGATTTTTATCCACATTATGAGGTACTGACGCGAAGAGTGAGGGTGAACGAGAACAGTATGATCTCCAGTTCACAGGAACATATAACTGTGCTATATCAATTAACTGACTCATCTAGAACATAAGTTTTGGGTTCTGTCACGTGATTTAGGAGAAACAGTCCATGCAGAAAAGTTTGTGAACCTGTGATACAATAGATTAACGTCTGATTTCAACTTTCTTTCGGAAAAATATTGAAGATGAGCTCTTCTAAAGAATAGAAGTAGATTTATGAAGGAGATAAAAATAATAGAAATCTCCGAACAAAGAAGAGCAAACAAATGTTTGTTCTGTGAAAAAAATGAAGCACGGTTTCAAACCTAAAATCACAAGATTTGAAATCCTAACTATGATGTGACGATGAACATTGTAAAGGCCTTTCGACACAGTGAATTAATCTGCTTCGCACTGAGGTGACGGACTTTTACTTCTCCGATAGTTGATCGTCAATTCAAAAGAGGAACAATCTATCTAATGAAATTAATAGACGCGATAGTACTCGCCTTGTGGTTTTAATTTCCTTGGCGTAATCTTAAATAACAACTCACTGAAATTATTAAGACATCTGTTTCTCTCTCTCTCTCTCTCTCTCTCTCTCACACACACACACACACACACACACACACACACACACACACACACACACACACACACACACACACACACACACACACACACACACACACACACACACACACACACACACACACACACACACACTTCGATAAGGTTTTTTGATAATCTCTCTTTGACACTTCGGGTAGCATTGTAAGATTTAATTATGAAGGACGTGTATTTCATTCCATGAAATACACGTCCTTTATTCTGCGAATTTGGTTTCTTTTTATCCATTCATGAGTGCGATCAATACATAAGCGTAGGAAATATCATCATTTTGTACAATTTTAGCTGACTTTCTTTCCAAATGTTCTGTATATATTCACAGAACATATTAAGCATATTATATGAAGCTTCATCTCATTTATAAGTGCTGCCTTACTCAAATATATTAAGCAGTTGTGGATGTATTACGTCCATCCGCATCTACTTTTGCATAATTACATAATATCCTATTTGTTCATTTTAACTTATATGTTAATAAATTGACATCAATCACAATATTAATTTCATTTTAATTTCTGAATCGCCATAGGCTATTTTTCTTCTTCATAAAACTTATATCGTCACTAGGACTTCAAAAAAAAAAAAAAAAACCTACAAGTAGTGAAACGTTAGTAACCTTTCCCTTAACCTTTGACCGCCTATTTCTGGCGCTAAATATCCAATCCCATCTTTTCTTTTTCTTATTAGATCCCATATTCTGTCACGCACAGGTCGCTTGGCTTTTTACAAACTTATGAAAAGTGGATGGCTCTGTCTGCAAAGTCTGCTTTGTTTGTCTGAAATAAATCTGATTCCTGACTAGAAAACCATCGCATTCTGAAGTGATTAAAATCTCACTTTTTCCAACCAAAAGGCAGCTATCACTGACTGCCCTACAGAGGCATCAAATGCTTATATATCACCATAATCAGTAGTTAAGTTCTAACAGACACTTAAGTGACCACGACCTTCCAAGAATCCTTATATTAAGTAACCATAACTCCAGGATAAAGCGGTTAGCCCTATGCCTATAAGTATTCTTTGGTGCTATCAATTGTGTGTATGTTCTACTGGCCGGTTTGGCTACTTGAAGGACGAAAAATCCGAGTTTCTATGAGCAAAAAACCTGCTACTTCCGTGGAGACTGGCTAACTGACCATCAGGCAAAAAGCCCTGATAAAGATTTTTCGCGTCTTAGAGTATTAGAATCCAGATCTATCCAATCAATGCGTACATAGGTTCCGAAAATATTTCATTAACTTTTATAGGATTAACGTTTAACTATTTTCTTTCGCTTTAATAAAATATTGATCGTTAAGTAGTATATTATAGGTTCCATACTTCCGTTTTTATTTCTCCCTAATTTTCCAGTTAAAAAAATAACCAATACTAGGGGTCCCCAATTAAGTTAAAAGACTGTAACCAATCAAATCAAAGAAACAAAAATCAGGCTACAAGAGATGCTTTCTTAAATATATGACAGAAATTCTAACAGAGTAAGAAGTAAAAAAAAAAAAAACACGCACACACACATATAGCAAAGCTGCTGACAGAGTGTGGAAAAGCATGGAGAAGAGGTTGGCCGGGTCTTTGATAGGCTACGTGCTTCCAAGAAAGACTACATAATGTGAAGAAGAAAACATTGAATCTACTGCTGACTCCTAGCTACGTTAACGTAACCTGATGTCAGTTATCCGGCTTTCAACTAGCATTCCAGGTCTCTAGTGTCCCCATAACATTTGCTCCACGGGGAAACATCAGACGCGAACTCCATTTGAAGGTGTGCTCTTCAAACTAGAAGCCTGTCAGCCCTGCGCCGCGTCTCCTAGCTTTACTGTTACCCCTCTCCTCAAATTCTCCCTCTTTCCCCATCGAAATCCCTACAGTCACAATGTGGCTACAACTAGGCCACTATTCCCAGTGGTGTTCTTGGCACTCAGACTTCATTTTCCTCATCCCTTTGCCATGCTCTACACTATAACAGGTCTAGAGGAAGGCTAACTGTAGGCCAATAACTAACTGCAGCCTTTCTGTTTCCAAGGAAACATATTTAATACATCTATTTTTAGACATTCATTTTATTTGATATGCTTTGTGTCTTTCACTGAAATTATTTTTTTTTTTTAACAATTACAGATTTCTTCCTATTTTATAAATATAAAGTGAAAAAACTCTTAGCATATTTATCAATAAAATAAGTATACTATAAAATAAACCGAATATCCAGAGATAAGAATCGAATATTTGTGATTTACGTTTACTTATTTTGAAGTTATAATGAAGAATTCCATTAATTACAAAATAATCCACATTTTCGGTAAAAAAAATTTATTTGTTCGATAGTTTGGTTTAGTTATAAAAACGTGACATTAGCATGCTTTAATACTATTTATAATGTTATTTTATTAGAATAATGCAACTTACATACACTTATGATTATAAAGTTTGCTTCTTTTTGCCTCTTTATACGGCTTTCATAAGACCACACCTGGATTATTGTGCGCAGATATTTGGTCTTCCGAGTTTCAAGGGGATAAAGAAGCTGTGGAAAGGGTGCAAAGAACAAAGATTATATCCGGATTATGGGATTTAGATTATGAGGACATATTGAGTGTAGGGGTGAGTGCATCTTGTGAATTTAAGGAAAGGTATGATAGCTGGTTTGGGTGATTTATAGCCTCCCTCGATGAGTCTTTGACTCTCTGGAGGTCTCAGATAACAATAATAATAATAATAGTTATGAAATAACATTAAAATTATTTTAATGGATGTTCACTTTAAATAGTATAACATTCATATATGCAAATACACACATGCACGAAGTTAAAACAACAAGCTTATGCAGTTTAATTTATTATCAGCTGAAGAAATAAGCCACATATTGTGGGGATAACTGAATTGAGGAGGAGAAGAGTATTATTGCTTATCAGAAATATTTGAAGTATCAGATAAATGATAGATTAAAAAATAATTAGGAATCATATCCGGGATACGATTGCTAATTAACTTTTCAAACTAAAAGAAAAATATGCCGTGTCCCTTAACAAAACCATGCTATACTCAACAAGTGATTGTTGAGCAGTACAACTCAGCAATGGTTTCGTTAAGTGGAAATCGTCTAAGACAAATCTGCTTACGTTTTATGGTAAAATCATAGAGGAACTGATCAAGATGATTGCTGAACAAGCATTGATGATAAACTAGTAATATTGGTGGGAAATTCGTTAAGTGTTTTACAGGGTGATCTTAAAATATTGGAAGAGAGTGGACAGGAAAGTTAGGTTTAAAATTATTATTTTTTTTAATATCACTCCCACACGAAAAACAGAAGAGTCTATAGTAAATAAACGCCACCTGTCGGCAGGTTTCAGCTATATTAACATTAACATGAAACACATAAAACTCTTGGATTGGTTACGGAGACTTAGCAGGAAAATAAACTATTGTACTTCTACCCTTTTTTGTTATTCATTTTAAAGTGTGGAGAATTACTTGTGTGTATTCCTTTGAGTAAAGAATAAGAAACACATAGAGACACAGTCAGTCTTTATCTAAGAAAGTTTACGGCATAGAAAAGTCAGTACTCAGGGGAGATTTAGCAAATAGAAGGCACGTTTGGTCGTATGCAAACCTCGTACTTGGACTTCATACCGCATACATCCAGTTAAAGAGAATTTTTACGCCAACGTGAGGCGAATTCTGTATATTTTTATGATAGCGAGGCTTTACTTATATATGCGCTCATAAAAAAAAAGTCAACACATAAGAGGGTTGTTAGTTTGCATGCTAAGACGTTGTCTGTTTGAAAAGATTTTGCTAATATATGCTCATTTGTTTTTTAGTTTAGATATCACTTTTCTCTTTTTGTGTGTTCAAAATTCTAAATTATATTTTACTATTTACTATTTTTATTTACATTTTTCTATTTTTATTTTTTCCATTTTAAAATTTTTTATTTTCATTATTTTATTTTTCCATTTTTATTTTCCATTTTTAAAATTTTAATTTTTCCATTTTAAAAAAATTTATTTTTTTTAATTTTAAATGTTTTAATTTTTTCCATTTTAAAATTTTTAATTTTTTTAATTTTTTTAATTTGTAAAATTTTTATTTTCGTTATTTAATTTTTTTAATTTTTCTATTTTTATTTTTCATGTTTCTACTTTTTCCAGTTTCTATGTTGTAATTAAAAAAAACATTTTAAAGCTGTAAATTGTAGTTTTTTATTCTACTTTCGTTTTCTTTTCATATATTCTGGTTCTCTCATTTCTGCAAGATTGCGCTCGAACAAACTGGCGAGATGATATCCAAAATTATGCAGAATATTACATCGACTCAGAGTTTGCTCTTATTCCATACATATTTAACATTTATGTAACTTTATTATCATAGGACCCTAGTGGTTATCGAATTATTTAAAAATAAATCCTGTGATAATTATCTGTCATAAAGAAGTATTTTCCCCCCCGCTCTCTCTCTCTCTCTCTCTCTCGCTATCCTCAAAAAGATTAAAATATAGACTTTTTGGCAAAACGCCAGGTGAAATGGGAACTCCTATTGGTTTTATAATGGGAATCTTATCATCTCTTTTTGGAGAGGCTATTATGACTCCCACATCGATGTATTTCATGGTCCTGGGCGGTTATACTTTCAAGATATGAAGAATTACGCAAACATATGAAATAAATTTATTAAACAATTAATACATACGGTTTATTATCTATTAATAAAATCAGCAAAAGGTCTTTTAAATTTATATGTAGTTCATTAATTTTAAGGACGTAGCAAAGAGAAAATATCTGCGGTAGTTTGACATCTTCATTTAATGAAAAAGGTACCAGGGCAGGCGGTTTTTAACATCTTATATACATACGTCGTTAAGCAGTATTTCAAGAAATACAAATGCATTATCTTGTACTTCATCTAATGAAAAAAAAGACGATAATATAGCTATGATTTTAGAGCTGAAATTTCCACTGTTTATCATATTTCAGTATGGCTGGAAGGGATGAAGAATGATGATCTTAATGTACATCGATCATGCTTGTAACATACAAGTAAGATTGGTAATGTAGATCTCAGTGAAGGATGGCTAGTCAGTGATGGAAGGAGTTTTCTAGAAAAGGCTGCTAGTAATGACTATGGAGCGAATAAACTGAAGCTTTTATTCAGGCAGGATTGGGGAGGATAATCAAAACACTTCGTCACAGAAGCAGGAGTAAGATGATGGACCGGATTGGAGCATTCATAGCACAATTGCTATCGACGATATCCTTTGGATGAAAAAATCTAGGTTCGAATTATCCTCTAGAATGTGAATATTTTTAGTTTATACAAAGTGGTGGCAGGGATTTTCCCTCTCGGAAACTGAGGTTTTCATACCTATGCTATGGACAAACAAACAAGCTAGAAAACCACATGACGATAGCAGACTGTCATACGAGCTCGTAATCTAGCTTATTGCCTTACTTCAATTTAATTTCAAACAAGAACAATGGAGAGGAGTACCTGATATAGATAGCTGAAGGTTCTCGTTTGATGCTCATACATCGCTAAGGGATACTTGATGAAGAAACGTGCTGAGCTGTGGAAACTCACTCCACTGCACGTCCGTTAGGAACTGAAAAATAGGTTTAGGGAGAGAGGACATATCATAGGATTCTTATTTTACAAAACGGATAATGAAAGAGAGACAGAATTTCGATAATTTAGATAATATTTTAATCATCAGGACACAAGAGTGTCCTGATGATTAAAAAACCTGAAGAATATAAACTATGCTATTATGAATTATTTAAATACTTTTGTTAACCTAATATGTTTATATTAGAAGGGGTGCTTTATTATTAATATTTGTAACAGCGTTTAAATATAATATAATATAATAAATATAAGGCCAACAATATAATATTATATTTTTGGCCTTTCAACACCATGACTTCGTGTTGTTAATATGTGTTTTCATTGAGAGCAATATCTTGGTCGTTTCGACAAGAGTTATAATCTTCATCAGGTATATAAAGATTAAAATTCAAAAATATATTATGAAAGATGTTCAATTCAGTTTGACTAGATTTATTTATAATCTTTCTGAAGATAACTTTTATATACATTTTCATCGGATGTAATCACCTTACAACTAATTCTTTCTCTCTCTCCTCTTTAAAAGCATCCTTTCCTTGCACTGAATTTACAGACGTTCTTTTGACAGTCAAGTGCTTTTAAATACACATTTTATGCAGACAAGAAAATTCTCGACAGCCACCTCAGAGAAATAATTATCAAGATTGATCAGATAATTAATTACGTTAAACATCTTTTCACTGAAAGCAAAGTAATTAGTGCGTGCCAGACATCACCCTTGTGATCCCTGGCACGAGAGTAACGCAGAATATCAACATTCTAAAAGCGACATTGGCGGAAAGATTAAGGAAATATGCCTGCTTACACCTTCTGCACGTCAATTAGGGCATAAAAATTCGTTTATCAGCTCCGAATTACTGGATGACTTGGTTTCACCCACCCACCTTTCTTCCACTGCTTTCACAGTACTTGGGATGGCGTTTATTCACTCTTTACGGATGATGAATATTGCTTGTACTTTTATAATATTCTTTGCGCCTGTCTGATAGCAGCGTTCTATTAAAATGATTGGTTAATAATTTTCTATCAGACGTTGTTGATTAGAGAGTACTTTGCAAGGATTTTTATACAGACACTGTAAAAACGAACCATTACAAAATCGATGATAATATATTCTGTAATCTTTGATAAATACTCTACTAGAAATACTGTAATAAAATATATTTTATATAAAATAATAATTAAACTTAAAATTTACTTGTAATAATTAATTTATTAAATTAGTAAATTTAATTTACTTTCTTAAATTTTAAAAATAATACAGGCACCTTCATATTTTGCATATTATAATTTTATAATTAAATCATGAGAGAAAAACAATATTTGTGGAACTAGATAAAGATAATGAACAATCGACCGTGAGATGCGGTGATTGATTCATGAATGCCCTTGGGGGTGATGGATAGCAACGCAAAGCTGTACCAATGAAGTTTAACTGAGGTTCGGCTGTTGCTCTTACCCACTTGGGCGATGAGTTTTTGAGTTCGCTCTCTTAGGGTTTTTGCCTTAAGGGAGCACTTTGAGTCTCCGGGGAAGGTGTTCTCCGGCACGGCCCGCTGAGGGGCTTTGTCGGTGAATTATTTTCCTCGGAATTTGAGCGGTTCTGCTCAGTGGTCGGGGAGCCCGTCACTGAGTGGAACCAACGCTGAGATTAGGACGGTCTTTCGCCCACTATGGAGTGGCCTAGAGATCGTCCGTATTTTTGAGATTTCACCTTTACTTACATAGTCGGTGATTGATTCATTCAATCCAATACCCTTGGAGGGTAATGGATGGCAATGCTGTAGCCAATGAAAAAGAGTTTTGCAGATTAAAGTATTTTAATCTACAAATGTCTTCTTTTGCTATTATTGCTAATAATTTATTATTTTAAATAATTTAAAATATGTTCTAAAATTTTTAAAATATGGCAAATACTTTAATATTCGCACTCCATATTACAATTAATTTAAGATAAAAACAAAGTGTAAACGTGTGTTAATGGAGGGGTCATATTTATCAGGTAAACATGACCTCTCCATTACTTCTGCCTTAGTATCACCACTCTGGGTCTGCCTCACACTGACGAGACCTCAATAAAGGTCGAAACCGGTCTGGGTAGTGGCCCTTCCCTTAATGCATAGCAGTATACATGTCCGCAAAAGAGATGTGCTTTGCATTATGGGGATACTGAGACAAGGAGTGATGAGAACTTGGTCCACCTTTGCTACGAGTTGCCAAGGGATGTACTACCTTACATCAGTCCTGAAGATATTTTCAGGCGCAAACTTTGTTTGCTTACATTTAGATAAAGGATTAAACTAAATTTATTATAGTCTAACCAAGTGCAAAATAAATTTCCAGCATCTTTCTCTAAATCCAGAGTAATCTAAAGAAAAACTTGTTAAAACTGTTTAAATATCTAATAATTGGAGTGATATTATCATACCAGATAAGGAAATTCATCTTTCAACTAAAAATAATCAGAAACACGTACATGGTCCATGGAAATATAAAAGCGTGAAGTCACACGATTTAGTTGGAAAACAAATGAAACTGTTTTTATTCAGAGACAAATATTTTTATTGTAACAATCACCGTCATGTAACTCTTATAATGTTTAAAATCGGAAACTAAGCCTGAAACAAAAACTCTAGAACTTTTCGCTCTGACGTTCTGCCTTTTTAATCCTAGTTTCTTCAGAAATTAGTCTGAAGGATATAAAACTATGAAATATACAAAACCTAAAACTAAAAAAAAAAAAAAGAAAAACTGATTTTCTTTTTTCCTTCAAAATTACTAAATAATAAATAAAAACAAATCTCACTCAAATTTTGTATATTTCCAAGTTCCAAGAGAAATAGCATTTCTCTTTCTTAAAGTCACTTTTATAACGCCCTTTCTGGTTTAAAGCGTTTATATTCGCAGCGTAATAATTTGAAAGATTTGTAACTAGCAGCAAACAATTACTGACCTATGCATAGCTAGTTATCATCATCTTTCCTTTTTATATCAATACCAGTCATGAAATGTTACATGTCGTATATAAACCACTTCAGACTTACGGTAAGCATGCTGGTGGTGTGATAGCAAGTAATGAATTCATTTATCACCTACCATAAGGAGAATCTTCTGTTGCCATGGGAAAAAGAAATATTTACGAGGGTGGTATGAAAGGTTCTCTGCTTCGACCATAGATGACAACACCATCAGCGAGAGATTTTTTTTTTCTTTCTAAGTTGGTACATCTGTCATAAGCATCCATGGAATTTCAAGTCATTCTATCGAGCAGTTTGTTTTATACAGTGTCTGAAGCAAAAGTGTTGTGTGTATCCCTTGAAATGGATAAAATTGAGTATCATGCGGTTATAAATTTTTTTCTAAAAGAAGGTTTAACGCTAAAAGAAATTCATTCGCAGTTCATAAAAGTTTATGGGCACTTTTTCCTTCGTTTTCGACAATTAAGAAATGGGTTGCGAGTTTAAACGTGACCGTACCAGCCTTGAAGATGATCCACGTGAAGAACGTCCAAAAAAGTGTAACAACAGCAGAAATCATTGATCAAGTGGACGATATAGTACTGGATGACCGGCGAGTCAAAGTGCATGAAATTGCTGAGACTATGGGCATTAAAAAAAACGTGTAGGATATATTTTGCATGAAGAATTGCAAATGAAAAAGCTTTGCGCAAGATGGGTGCCGCGCTTGCTCACAGCAGATCAAAAACACATTCGCACGAAAATCTCTGAACAGTGCTTGAAGCGTTTTAACAAGAATAAAACTGATTTTTTGGGTCGATTTATTACTATGGATGAGACTTGGATTCACCATTACCAACCAGAATCCAAACAGTAGTCAAAACAGTGGACAGAAGCCTGTTGTTCAGCGCCAAAGAAGACAACGTCGGTTCCATTAGCAGGAAAGGTCATGGCATCGGTATTTTGGAATGCATTTTGTTTATTAATTATCTTGTAAAGGGTAAAACAATAACCGGGGAATATTATTCCGATCTTTTAACCAGACTAGACGAAAAAATTCAGGAGAAAAGACCCGGTTTGCGGAAGAAGAAAAAAATCATCTTTCATCAGGACAATGCACCTGCCCACAAAGGTGTTTTGGCAATGGGAAAATTAAGGGATCTGCACTATAAATTGTTGGAACATCCACCTATTCCCCAGATTTGGCTCCCTCTGACTTCTATCTCTTCCCAAAACTAAAGCTCTTCCTCGCTGGTCAGTGTTTTTCTTCGAATCAAGCGATACTCCAGCGCCATTATCTTGTCCCTGCAGTGGTTCTTATGAGAACCACTGCAGGGACAAGATAATGGCGCTGGAGCATCGCTGGAGCATCGCTGGAATAAATGTTTTAGTCTTAAGGGAGATTATGTTGAAAAATAAAAATAATCTTGAAATTATAAATTCGTTTTTTCATTGCTAAGCCCAGAACTTTTCAGCCAATCCTCGTACTTCCGCTAGTCAAATAAAGAAAACCATTTTATAGTACATGTATACAGAAATTAGTTTCAAACACTTTATAAAGGTTAAAGGTTACAAAAACAGTTTAACTGTTTTTGTAACCTTCTTTTATAATATAAACATTCTGTTGAAGATCTTTTTAACGTCAATTTTTTCCACACATATTTTATAAACTAATTTTCAATTTTCCATTTCGTAATTTATCGTATCTTAACATTTCGGTACTTCACATATTATAAGCACGCGCCGAAAAACAAAACTAACGGAACATGCCAAGTGAAACTATGAACAATGTGTAAGCACACGCTACAGTATGACATACGAGTTGATCGTTTGGCTACTGGTGTTGTTGTATACATTGATCGTTAGGCTAAGGAATCACCGGCTTGTAATGACCTCTATTAAGTTAATCACCCATGCTCATTGGACGAGGTTAAGTTTAACTCGTTCGTCATAGTAAATGGCGAAGTGAGCTACTACTACCATATTTTGAATTATAATAGCTAGACTCAAAATCACACTTGTATTAATAGTGTTTATCGTTCACGAATTAACAATAAAATGTTCTTAGAAGATATGTAGAAATATATTTAATTTTAAATAATTTTTCCTTAAAATGTCTTTAGAGTAAAGAAAATTACTTATTTTTATTACACACCAATATATATTATTCATGTTATTAAAATAAATAGCTATTTGAATAAAATCAATTATATTACAGACAGGTTAGACATGCACTAAACCTCCCGGATACCAGTGCTGATCATATTGCACCCGCATCACCTGTTGAATTATATGATATTATTAAAAAACTTAAGAACAATAAAGCTCCTGGACCAGACAGCATCTCAAACAGGGTGATCAAGCTGCTGCCTCGAAAAGCTATAGTGCATCTGACCAGTATAATAAATGCAATCTTAAGACTTCACTATTTTCCTTCCACCTGGAAACTGGCTGATGTGATTCCTATACATAAGCCAGGCAAAGACCCACACTTACCGCAGAATTATCGTCCAATCAGTCTCATCTCCAACCTGGGTAAGATTGCAGAGAAGGTCATCCTCTCACGGCTCCAAACCTCAATAAATGACCTAAACATCCTCCCTAAAGAACAGTTTGGTTTTCGGCAACACCATAGTACTACCCAGCAAATCCATAGAATTGTGGAATATATCATCACCAGCTACAACTGGCGCCAGTACACAGGAGCTGTTTTCCTAGACCTATCTAAAGCATTTGATAAAATCTGGCATTTTGGACTCCTGCACAAACTTATCTCAGCCGGCATCTCACTAAAAATGGTTCATCTAATCCGTTCATATCTTCAGAATAGATCAATGCAAGTTAAAATTAACGGTTCTATATCGTCCCAGCGCCATATCTTTGCTGGAGTGCCACAGGGATCTCTACTGGCTCCATTGCTGTTTTCTGTATACATGTCAGACATCCCTCACAATCCGATGACTTCCATTTTAGCGCTGTATGCGGACGATACGGCAATACTAACCAGATCCCTCAGACCCCACTTCGTTACTAGAAAGCTTCAAGAAAACATTCTAAAGCTGGAGGGTTGGTTCTCTAGGTGGAGATTGGAAGTCAACCCCCTGAAAAGCTCAGCGGTTCTTTTCTCAAAAAGGCCAATGTCTCCTGCAGGAGATGTGTTACTATTCAATACTAAAATTCCCTGGCAGACAGAAACAAATTACCTGGGTGTAATTCTCGACAAAAAGCTATCTTTCAACCAACATATCAAGTCTGCATGTGCAAAAGCATCTAAAGCCATAGCTCAGATTTACCCGCTAATTAATAGAAATAGCAAGCTCAGCAACAGAATCAAATTGCAACTTTACCAGATGACGATTCGTCCCATAATCACCTATGCCTCTCCAGCCTGGAGCCACACCTCTAACGCTAACATTATCAAGATTCAGCGTGTGCAGAACAAGTGCTTGAGAATGATTCTGAACGCCCCGTGGTATGTTAGAAACAGCCAGCTCCATAGAGACACAAATATTCCATATATTCTCTCTTATCTACAATCCTTAGCTTCCAAGTTTTTTCTAAAGACGTCCACACACCCCAATGATTTGATTCAACAAGCTGCAGCATATGAGCCAACGGACATATTCAAATATAGAAGACCAAAAACTATATTAGCCTCCTATAACGATGCATAATCTCCATGCCCATTCAGGGCGAGCAAACTGCTCGTAAATTTTACCCTCACTGTAACCACGACAGATAGCGGGGAATATGAAAAGCATCTTGCTTCACCCTTAAAGACATAAATGTCAATTGTCAATTGTCAATTATATTAATTTTCTTTAAACAGCTATATAATTAATATAAAAAATATATTAATTATATATAAATTTATAAATTTGAAAGATATTTGAAAATCCACAAGTATTTAAAGAAAATTAAAAAAAAAACATACAGTTAAAAGTAACATAGTTATAGGAATATGACGAGATTAGGTCATAATTCATATTGTTGTTAAAAATTACAGCCTATAATTGATAATACCAGTAACCAAGTAGGAGAACTCGAATGCATTTTCTTCGTTATTTGAAGTTTCTAATTAATTATACGTATAACCAGGTATGCTAAAATTATTCAATATGGCAAAATCTTGTAATAGAAATGTAACTTTTTAAATGATTTCTTTTTCGTTTCATTTAAAGAATTTTTCAAATTTTTACATGAAAGGATATTTTTCTAAATAAATAATTATTTAGAAAGATATGGAAAAGGCTGTTCCACAGAACTGGGATAGACGGTATGAGAGAGTAGATAGCACGAGTTCGTTCAATAACTTGTACAATATTGATCAACAGCTGTTTGTCTTTTTTACACGTACAGAGAAAAGTGGAGGAATGATGGTGGACAGATTAGTGGGGCAGGACCCTTGAAAATAGCTGTAGAAATGCCATAATGCATGAATAGAGTGAATAAGAGAAAGTATATGAGGGTGATCATCTCTATATTTCTCTTTAAAATGAAAGCAAATTAGAAAATCAATGTAAATGCATAAAAGCCGTTATTCGAAATACCATAACCTCACATTTATAACAAACAAAGTTTTGGAAAACATTTAAGCAACCAACCATCAAACTGAAATACATTATTTGATGAAAAACATCCAAACACCAACTCATCCCCACGTTGACTCTAACACGGAGTTTTTCACTCTTAATAGCCTTCAGGGCGATTTGACCTGATTGACAGTCGGTCTTCCTATTGCTCCCATAAGTTTTCGAGGGATTTGAGATCAGGGTTCTGCAGATGCTAATCACGTTATTCAATACCTATCTTATCAAACCATTTATGTACACATTTCGGATTGGGATTTTGTATTGATAAAGGAAAGGACTTTCACCGAACTGTTATTATAAACTCCTAAGCAAAAGAATTGTAACAGCATTAAGATTTTTTGTCACTGGAACTATTAGCCCAGTCCGAACCATGAAAAAACTGTCTCAGGCATGATGATTCAACCAAGCTTCACAGTTGATACAACACACTCAGGTAGGAAGCATTTTCATAACATCATCCAGACTAGTCTGTCTGACTACGGGATAGTGAAGCGTGATTCATCATTTTAGGGAAGGTGTTTCCTGCTCCAGAGTCTAATAGCGGCGAGCCCCGCACCACTCCAACCGAGGTTTAGCGTTATTTTTTGCTAACGTTAGGCATGTGTGAGACTGGGGAGACATAGAAACATCATGTGTTTCCGCTGCAGACTAAGAGTTGTGGTGCTGGAGTTGCTTGCAGAGGCATTTCGGACCAAGTGTGTTTCAACACAGGATAGGCGAATTTTTCTTACAACACGCTTCAACATTCGACGGTCTCTCTCTTTGATTTTATGTGCCCTACCAGATCGCGATTGTGCTGTTGTTACTTTTAAGCATTTCTACTTCACAACAACATTACCTACAGTTGATAGGGCAGGTGGCGCAACGGGACAGAAATTCCTGATATAAGTTATTACAATGGTGGCATCCTATGATAATGCTAGAGCTGTTGCCACCTGGGGCGGTCCCTGAGTTTGCCGCTCCTCTCAATACACACCAAAATTACTACAAAATGTCAAAACGACGTATAGGGAAATAAATTAAAATACTATGTTTATTTTTGAAGTAAAACTTTAATTTCAACATTCTAAAATGTTATTTATTTATTTATTTTTTTGCTTTTCTGTTAGCAAAATCGTCGATGACATTGGCGAAGTCTATTTCATAGTAATATAGGTAATTCTTAATCAATTTTATTTAGAAAAATTCCTCTCACAATTAGCGACACTTACAGCAATTGTGAGGAAAATTCGCAGTAGTATTACAATATTTGTAAATGAATTCTCGAGTCTGTATTTTAGAATTAACTGCAAAAGTTCAAAAAAGGTTCAAAGTACCGCCAGGGACGGACCTTCCCGTCCGCACCTCCCTAGCTACGCCACGCTGAAAGTCTTTTTTTTTTTCTTTTTTTTTTTGTAGATGGACTGAGCCCTTGACTTGATTCTTTATCCCTTCATCTGATTAAGAAAATCTATGAATGGGGTTATTATTGGGCTGTATAAGCTCTGATCATGGTACCCATTTTAGTCCCCTTATTCGACATGCATAGGCTATAGTGGGATTAATAAGTAAAGCCACCTCTATTAATTAATACGATCCCCCGGATCACTCCCTACGAGTAGCTGAAAGACAGCCCAACTCAGCATTGGTTCCACTCAGTGACGGGCTCCCCACCACTGAGCAGAACTGCTCATATTCCAGGGAAAAGCATCTACCGACAAGGCCCCCTCACAGGCCACGCCGGAGAACGCCCACCCCAGAGACTCAAGCTCTCTCAGGGCAAATTCCCCGAAATCAAGCCTCCCTCACCGGGAGCAAAATTTCGGAAGAAACCTAAAAGAGCGAAATACTCGAAACTCATCCCATATTAGTCGCCTCTTACGACATGAATGGGTTACAGTGACGCTATTCTTAGCCGGGCCACCACACGGGGACGTTCTGCACCTGTCCTTATAAGGACTGGCTTAAAGGGGCGAAGCAAGAATGCTTTTCATCTTCCCTGTTATCTATAGAGGACAGTGTAACGATAAGGTGTTATTGAGCTATTAAAGCTCTGATCATGGCAGGAGGGTAACAACAATAGCCGAGCCTCAGTTAGAACTTCATTGGCTACAGCATTCTCATCCATGACCCTTCCAGGGTAATTCAAGTTGACCAACCTCAAAACCTCATTCTGCACCTGTCTTTAAAAGGACTGGCTAGATGGGCGAAGCAAGAATGCTTTTCATATTCTCCGTTATCTGAAGAGGACAATGAAGGATAGGGTGTTATTGAGCTATACAAAGCTCTGATCATGGCAGAAGGACAACAGCAATAGCCGAGCCTCAGTTAGAACTTCATTGGCTACGGCATTGCCATCCATTACCCTCCCAGGATACCCATTTTAGTCGCCTCGTACGACATGCATGAGCTACATTAGGGCTATTCTTATCCCGGCCACCACACAGGAATATTCTGTACCTGTATAAACCATGGCTACGATATATATGATCATATACATATCGTAGCCATGGTTTATACAGCATTGTATAAACATAAAAATAAATTTATCTTTAATCGTTAAAAAAATGTTTTTTCTAAAGTAAAAAAGAGATTTTTTTAAATTAAGATTGTAGTTCTATCTATAGATATGACACATAAAGCTTTCCAAACCACTTTCGTATTCCACTATACATGGTTATGATATCGTACCAGATAATGAAATTCATCTATCACAAAATGACAATCAAAAACATCCATTCCTGGGGTGGAGAGGATTTGAGCCTATATTGCAAGAGATTAAAAATAATTACTTTTTTAATTTTAATTTAAAAAACTGGAAAATTTAATATAATTCAAGTAAATTAAAAATAAGCCTTTTTTAATGTTAAAGAATATTTGAAGATTCTTGAGTTATGGAAAATTTAAATTTTTGAAATCTAGCATCCCTATTTCGTCATAAGAAGGAACTAGATATTTCGAGATTAAGATTAAAAATTATATCTAACCTTTGTTTCCAATGACAATAAAATAAAAATGTCAGTATAAGAATTTGGAGTTATTTATTAAGAGAATTATATAAAAATTTGGAGTTATTTATAGAGAATTATATTAACTTATACAATATGGAATAATAATATAAATAAAGAAATTAATTTAATCAGAATTACCTTAGTTTAAACCTAAAGTGTAAATGTCAATTGTCAATTGACAATTGACATTTATGTCTTTAGGGGTGAAGCAAGATGCTTTTCATATTCCCCGCTATCTGTTGTGGTTACAGTGAGGGTAAAATTTATGAGCAGATTGCTCGCCCTGAATGGGCATGGAGATTAAGCATCACTAAAGGAGGCTAATATAGCTTTTGGTCTTCTATATTTGAATATGTCCGTTGGATCATATGCTGGAGCTTGCTGAACCAAATCGTTGGGATGTATGGACGTCTTTAGGAAAAATTTGGTTGCTAAGGATTGTAGAAAAGAGAAAATATAGGGAATATTTGTGTCTCTGTGGAGTTGATTGTTTCTAACATACCACGGGGTGTTCAGAATCATTCTCAAGCACTTGTTCTGCACTCGCTGTATTTTGATAATGTTAGCATTAGAGGTGTGGCTGCTGGCCGGAGAGGCATAGGTGATTATAGGACGAATTGTCATCTGGTGTAGCTGCAATTTGATTCTGTTACTTAGCTTACTATTTCTATTAATTAGCGGATAGATCTGAGCTATGGCTTTAGATGCCTTTGCGCACGTAAACTTGATGTGTTGGTTGAAGGATAGCTTTTTGTCGAGAATTACACCCAGGTAATTTGTTTCTGTCTGCCAGAGAATTTTAGTATTGAATAGTAACACATCTCCTGCAGGAGATATTGCCCTTTTTGAGAAAAGAACGGCTGAGCTTTCTGGGGGTTGACTTCCAATCTCCACTTAGAGAACCAACTCTCCAGCTTTAGAATGTTTTTTTGAAGCTTTCTGGTAATGAAATGGTGTCTGAGAGATCTGGTTAGTATTACCGTATCGTCCGCATACATAGCCAAATTGGAAGTCATCGGATTGTGAGGGATGTCTGACATGTATATAAAGAACAGCAATGGAGCCAATAGAGATCCCTGCGGCACTCCAGCAAAGATGTGGTGCTGGGAGGATGTAGAACCGTTGATTTCTACTTGCATTGATCTATTCTGAAGATATGAATGGATTAAATGAACCATTTTTAGTGAGGTACCGGCTGAGATAAGTTTTTATAGGGGTCCAAAATGCCAGATTTGTCAAATGCTTTGGATAGGTCTAGGAAAACAGCTCCTGTACACTGGCGCCAGTTATAGCTGGTGGTGATGTATTCCACAATTCTGTGGATTTGTTGGGTAGTACTATGGTGTTTCCGAAAACCAAACTGTTCTTTATGGAGGATGTTTAGGTCATTTACTGAGGTTTGGAGTCGTAAGAGGATGACCTTCTCTGCAACCTTACCCAGATTGGAGATGAGACTGATTGGACGATAATTTTCGGTAGGTGTGGGTCTTTGCCCGGCATATGTAAGGAATTACGTCAGCCAGTTTCCAGGTGGAAGGAAAATAGTGAAATCTTAAAATTGCATTTATTATACTGGTCAGGTACACTACTGCTTTTCGGGACAGAAGTTTAATCATCCGATTAGTAATGCGTTCTGGCCCAGGAGCTTCTTTGTTCTTTAATTTTTTAATAATGTCAATATATCTCAGCAGGTGATGTTGGTGCAATATGGTCAGTACTGGTGATAGGAAGTTTGATTGAGTGTCTGACCTTACTGTGAATCTTATATATGTGGTCAAAGTCAAGGTTTCCATACGAATGCCTGCATTGCTTCTCTAAGTTGTATGCTATAACTTCTGCTTTGTCTACATCTGTGTGAGCAAGGCCCTGGTCAGAGAATATTGGGGAAAAGGATGTCTTTGTTTTTGATATTTTTCAGTAGTCTCTATCTGGGGACTACTGAAAAATGACTAGGTGAAATGGAGGATAACTTTTCATCCCATACTTGGTCTCTATGAGCGTTGAGTGCATCTCTTACTGTCCCATTTAATCTGTTTAGATTTATTTTATCTTGTGATGCACACGTGTTACGGAATCTTTTCCTAGCTCTGTTTTTGTCTCTGATCAAGTTCATGATGTCTTCAGGCAAACGATCTGGTTTGCGGGTAGATTTGTAGGAGGAAGCTACCTTTATAGCAGAATTAATTTGTTGTGTGAGATTTGTAACTGCAGTTTCTACTTCTTATTTTGTGCGTATGTGAGGAACAGGTCCAATATAATCCTTGAGTGCTGCTAACAGTCTTATCCATGCAATGTAGGAGTGAGAAGGAGGACACAGGTATTCTTGATTTCCCAGCTGTAGTAGAATTGGATTGTGATCGGATGATAGTTCATCCATAGAGATGATGCTGTACAGAAGTTTAATATCCTGCACGATAGTTATATCCAGGATGTCAGCAGTGGCGAACGTACTGAGATGAGTTAGTTCGGTGGGGCATGCCACAACAGCGTTGCTTGATCCTAAGTAATTGGAAAGGATGCAACCATTCTTGTTTGTGGTTGTACTAAAGCGTAAATTCCTTATAAGGACTGGCTTAAAGGGGAGAAGCAAGAATGCTTTTCATTTTCCCTGTTATCTGTAGAGGACAGTGTAGGAATAAGTTGTTATTGAGCTATTAAAGCTCTGATCATGGCAGGAGGGTAACAGCAATAGCCGAGCCTCAGTTAGAACTTCATTGGCTGCAGAATTGCCATCCATTACCCTCCAAGGGTAATATGATGACCGAAGATAGGCTGAGAGTCAGCAGATAGTAGGAGAGGAAATAAAGATAGAGCGCATAGTGGTAGAGTAGGTTAAAGAGGCCTCAGTTGACCTGTTTTAGCTGTTTGCCCCCCAGCGGCGTTTCTAAAACGGTCGTTGATTTTTCACTTTACAAAAAAGGAAAAATCCTAAAAAGGAAACATGTAACAAAACAAACAAAAAAAAGTACACAGAAAAGCAAAAACTGAAAGTTAAACTTAGAGGTGGAGGAAGGATCTGGCCCGAGTGATGCAGCTCACAAGGAACTACACCGCCTCGCTGTAAGCCTTCGCCGCTCGGGTTCTCAGGTCCTCTCCCACCTATGATAGCTGAAACCGGTCAAGCTGTGTACAGAAACCCCACAAGGTGGTTACTGTGTCTTTCTTTTGTTGTGGGCAGTTATTATTCTTTTGGCCACCTCACTTCCCTTGGCCATGTCTAGTTTGCAGAGAGCTATGAAGAACGCCGAAGCTGCCTCCTCGTCTAAATCCTGGGCTACCTCTACTTGCTCAGGGGTGATTTTGCTGATGTCATTAACGAAAATGTCACCCCATTTTGCACTGACGATGTCAGATCCATGTTCTCCTGTGTGGAGGAGTTCAGGTTCTCCTATTTTTTTTATCGCTTCTTTGAATTTTTCCGCCATCCCTGGGATACCTCTGATGAGATGGCTGAGAGTCTCCCCTGCTTTCGCGTGAGGAACTTCTGGGTGGGCGGTCTCAGATACTTTTGCTTTTTGGGCGTTACCAACTCTTCTTCCTGTGGGCTTAATGCCGTTTGGAGGTGTTGGTGTTCACCTCCATCTTTCCTACTTCCCTATCTATATCATCTGTATTAGTATCTATATTGGTATTGATGGTTTCAATAGCGACTGTTTCTTCTTGTTGGATTTTACTGCTTGTGGAAGTTTTTTTCCCCTTTCGGTTTTTCTTAGACGTGGAGGTATGGATTTCTGTTATATCAGGAGCAGCCGCGAAAGGAGGAGAAGCTTCTTGTGGTGTGTCATTTCCATTGCTTGGTGGAGTTGCTGGCGTGATTGCACCACCCATCCTCTCAGCAAGGGTTCTGGATGGGCATGTGTCCACTTTGTGGTCAATGACCCCACATTTCAGGCAAGCTGACTCACAGTTTTCTTGGTTGTGGCCTGCTTTGAGGCAGTTTATACATTTCACTCTAGGACAGTCCGCCCCAAGGTGAGTGAAAGCACCACATCTAAAACATTGTTTTTTTACACCAGGGTAATTTATCATTACTCTGGCGGATCCAATAATAATGAAGTTGGGAACGGGCGTTTTCATCTCGAGGGAGATGTGGACTTCACCCGACTTCCATTTGGGGTTTTCTGCGTCATTTAGGACTTCCACCTTGTGTATAACGCCCCATTTCCCGAATATTTCGTGGATGATCTTTACATCCGTTTCAATATATTCTAAAGGGAATCTGGGGATTCTAAGTAGTTTGGTAATGCTCCCTACCAAAAATGGAACTATTTTTTCCATTACACTCGAATCCTGCAAGTAGTTTGTCTCTTGTTTGCTCACTCCTTACTACTACTTGGAAGCGGCCACCACCAAAGGGAGTAAACCCAAAAATCTGCTCAGCGCCGACGCTTTCGATGAAGGCTTTGGCCAAACATCGAGGTCGTACATCAGCTTTCACTTCGATTCCAAGGCTCCGCGTACGCGGCAAAGCCATGCTAGTGAGGGGGGGGGTCTAAGCTATTCCCACCACCGAGTGTGTTGTTCTTGCCCCAGTCTGGGGTTTATTCTGTATCTGCTGCTGTAGTTTATTATCAAGTGCCTCTATGAGACAATTTGCCGATAATAACTGAGCTAACATATACTATATACTACAATTTGCGCTTAGCTAAACGATTTGCTAATCACTTATGGGGAAAGTTCACAAAAAAGAACTACACACTTGATCTAAGCCAAAAGGCTTAACTTATTAACTATCCTAGCAACATCTAGAAATACCGCACTAATATATGGAAAGATAACGATGGTCTCCACCAAAGCGTAAATTTTAAACAAAATGTTTTTATATATTGTTTATAAATATATATATACCTAAATGGTGTATTAAGTTAAGTACAAAATTTTGTAAAAATATTGTAAAATATAAGATTTAATGAATTATTTAATAATATCTTTATTTTTTTCACACTATTTTTTTAAAAAAAATATGATTATATTTTGTTATAGCATATTCACTTCGCTATACTGAAAGGAATAATTACCATCGAAGTGCAAACATAATTAGCTGAAAAGACCTTTGGATTCTGGAGAAAAGCAAAAATTTGTAGTGTCGACAGGAGTAATGAGAAAGAGAGAGAAAGGAAATGACACTTTCTATCACTTAAACTCTAGTGAGTAGTTTAGAGTACAATTAATCAGTTAAGAAAAATAATTACTTCTGATCTTAGGGCATACAAATAGATTGCTTGAAATTAGGAAGACATTACACTCAAAGAGAAATGTTGTGAATACTTTCTTTCTGTTTGTTTTTATCTCTGCCGTTCTTCGTGGCAGATGTAATCTTAATTAAATTTTACCAAGGCCTTAATGGGAAGTTTTCCTAGGCCCATAACTAATACTTTGTACATGGAATATACTCTAGTTTTCTTTTAATTAATCGACAAAGACTTATTGGGATGGATATCTTTATTACGATCGGCGAAGAGAATTTCAAAAAGAAAATGACTGCCTAGAGGGAGTGAATATCATCTATATTGTGTTAGCAAAACGAACTAGACTCCATTTATTATGCCTTAATTTTCACAACTTTTCATTATTCTGAGCCAGTGAAAGAAGCAAACAAAAAAATCAATCCTAAGGCTAAACATTAATGCTCGTAATTTATTACCTCGGTAAAGGATTTTTACGCTAATCACAGGTGATGCAAAAAAAAAAAAAACGTATTGCTTTAATCAAAAAGATTGCTGTAACTTATGAAATTCACCAAAATATCAATTGATTTATAACGTTTAGGATCTGTTTTTAGAGACGGGGGCTCAATAAATGAATTTTCTATTAGGTATGACGCTAATTTTCTTAACTCATGATTAATTCAACACCGCAATTTCTTATAGAAAATAACTGAGTATTCATTTTAGCATCCTTTCATCCCTATTATTAAACGATGCTCTAAATAAATAATCTTTCTGAGTCCTGTATCTTGTGAATTAACCTTAACCTTGTAATGCTGAATGTCGGACATTGTTTAAAAATAGCAGCGAATCTGTTCATAAATTCATTTTATTTATTTCGGTTGATAAAAACAGACTTCCATATGTAATATCTAGAGAGCAAGTATGCAATACTATTAAAAAAACACCAAAAATTTTAAAATTCTTTCAGTTTTCCTGAATATTTAGAACTTCTCACTAAATATGTGAGTCATTATTTTTCTATATATCACTAAACGTTAACGATATAATCTGTACGCATAAATAAATAAAGCCATATTGCATTTCGGAATGTTTTAGATGACGATGTCGTGATTATTATTATCATTTTAAATTTTATTTATTTATTTATTACAACAGCTGCACTGAATTTCCAATATACCAACTTACCCATGTTGCCATCCGTAATCGATTGGCACATTAATAATAATTTAAGGATTAAATAACAGAGAAATAAATGAAAAACAAAACAATAAATTTTTAATATTTATTACAAATAGAGAGAGAGAGAGAGAGAGAGAGAGAGAGAGAGAGAGAGAGAGAGAGAGAGAGAGAGAGGGAGAATTCATTAATCAACCCCACTAATTCTTCCAAGACTGTAAATTAATGTAGCTGCTGATCAACATCCATTTACAGTGAGACTTCCAACTTTTCATGCCAACTTTCCTTCCTCCTTTTTGATTTCACGTATCTCTTCTGAAAATCTGAATATCCATTTTTTTCATCTCACAAAACAAGCACATCGGCTAGTGAACACACGCAAATATTAGCAGCCTCGCGGCCTTAGTCGCTTCGACCGTAATTCCAATCAACCAAGCTTGGATACTGATGAGGCAATGCAATGATGAGTAAAGGCCAAGAAAGAATGAAGGGGAAATTGACCACGAGATTATTCTCATGTCGTCTATCAAGCCTGAGTATTGTTGACACTGAGTGAGACGGAATTTTCTTTTTTTTCTAGCAAGAAATAACATAATATTGAATTTTACACTTTTACGATCCTTATTGAAAAATTGTTTCTAGTTTGCTTAGCGTATACAATAATATTATACTCATTTTATATATTTGTGTAGTGAACTTCTTGCAAAGAAGTAAACGGACACCATAGTGCGAGGAACAAACAGCCATGGCCTCCACCTTTATAAGATGCAGGACCTCCTTTCGCTGCGATGACTGCAGCCATCCTACGAGTATATTTTGCACAAGCGTACGATAGCGATCAATGGGAAGTTTGGATCATTCTTCCCGTAGGCATGTAATGAGGTCCTGAATTGTTATTAGGCGGACATCCCTCAACACCCAACGCTTCATTTCATCTGGCACATGTTCAATAGAGCTGAGATTAGGACTCTGGAGGTCAGTCAAGTGTGGTGACGTTCATATCCATAAAGCACGCAGTTACAACAACAGGAGCCTTCATGGTGCATTGTCTTGCTGAAAATGACAATGGTGAGTTCCTAGAAAACGCCGAAAAGTAGGACGCATGACATTGTCCAGAATGTCCGGATATCTCTCGGAAGTCAATGTTTGTAGCACTACAAACAGAGGTCAAAGGCCAAACCCCCACTGTACACGCGCTTTGCACCACTAAAACGACGCTACATGTTTGTTCGAGTAATTTTGGGATTGCATGTTGTGGATCTGTCATGGTAATCCATGTTGTGAGCCTCGGTTCTGAATGCTTTTGCGCCGATTCGTGTTCCAATCGATGGCCGGAACTCGGTTAGTGTGGTAGGTTGTCCACTCTGTGAGTATCACTTGCAATTGACTCCCCGCGCTTCCATCTCAGTATGGTATAAGTAATTGTTGACCTGGGATGGCCCAATTTGCAAAACAGATAGGCCTGCAATATGGCATCCTACTACGATACCTCTTTCAAACTCCGTAAGTCCCCTTCTTGCCGTCATTTCACCCGGACATTGTTGAACACAGTTGTGAGCATCATATTCCTGCAATTTGTATCGGCTACAAACACATGACTGGTTACGTAGCACGATGCACCACATCCATGGGGGTTGTCCGGTGATTTATTTCCAAGAAGTGTACGTTTATCAATCAAACAGATAAGAGAAATCCAATATGGCCACAACAAACAAAACAAGGCTTGCTTTATAGTAATTTGGCGAAGTTTGGCGACATGTAGACAGGAAGTAACATCTCAACATTAGTTGAAAAATTCTGTCCACTATCCTATTAAATGTGTTCCCATCAAGAAAACTGGCAATCCAGCTGTAAAATACAACCCATAAAGATAATAAGTTACTTAATAAGCCTTTGTACAAAATCCGATCAAATGCCTCAGGGATATCTTCTACAGCCACTTAAGTTTCTCAAACTTTTCCATGGCATTTGTCCAAAGGTGGATGACACAGAAAGAATATCTGCGGTGGATCGACAGCGACGAAATCGATACTGAGGATCATTTATTAGTTGAATGGTTTCCAGGTAGTGTAGAAGTCGACCGTTAATGGATTTCTCCATTATTTTACAAGGAATCGAAGCGAAAGCAATGGGACGATAAACTGATGTTCAACACTTCCTTAATTCTAAATCGAATACTTTCGAATATGAGCTAATTTCAGAGGTATAATTAAATATTGGTGGAATAATAGATAAATATGAGTATGAAAAGGCGATAGAAAAAAACAACAGTCAAGTCAGTAATATAAAAGTATAAAAGTTGGTTAAATATTATTATTTTAGAACTTTAGTTCGGCATATAAACAGATTTTAGGCATACGTTCAAACCCATCCTCCCACCCACACAATTAACAACGTACTATTGGCTTCATAGCCTTAACTGTTTCGGCTGTAATTCTCAACAGCTGTATAGACGTCCAATATATCCAACAACGTTATATATTAAACCAAATTTTTAATATTTTATTTCAGTGGTACGAGGCCATTCTATCTTTGTTATGATAAACAGTTGTTGTTGTTTTAATTAAAACTTTTCCGGCTAAGAAGAATCAGTTCTTTATTACTATTGCTTACTTGAAGGAGTTCTTATAATTCATGTCATAATTGACATCGCTAAATATGTGATGAAAAAAATTCCAAGTTCAAATTCTAGTCAGTTATTTACGTTTTAGCAAATGCTTTCGAATTTCTTGTATGTTTTGAATCTATTATATATGTGCATTTAATAGTCGCATATTCTCATGTTTGGGTGATAAACAGTTAATGAAAAATGGAATAACGTCAAAGTTATTCATTTGATTATTACAGAGAATTCCTAATAGAGGTCAATAATACTTGACCATCTAATATAATAAAGAGCACTTTTGCTGAACTATTCCATTTATTAAGTATACATTTCCTTCTTATTAGCAAAATTTATATCACTTAATATAAAACTTTTGTTAGTTTAGACAATTTTATTTTAATCTGTAGTTCGTACTGAATATATTGCAAATGCAGTTTCTTCATCTTAATGAACTTAATGAAGTAACTTCCAATTACAAGAAGAATATGGTGAAGAAACTCTACCAGAAAGATTTTTTTTTAATCAATGGTATCAGAGAATTAGTAGCCGATCATAATGCCCATCAATACGTTTTTTTTTATATTATTATTAGGATGTGTTTTGGTATTGAAATCTTTCTCGTTTTCTTTTACTATGATATATTTTTTATTATAGAGCGATACTCCATAATGTAGAATATCCCTGTATGCTATATTTAACGTAGTGGTGGAACCACAACTTTAAATATAGCATACAGGGATATTCTACAAAATATAACCTTGAAGTAGATTTGATTGACTAATCTTTACGTGCTGTCAAAATAAACTGAGCACATTAGAAGACAATACTATTAAGAGAAACCAAATAACTTAACATAACTTCATTTATGGTATTTACAGATGTACAATTGGGTTTGGGTTGGATTAGACTGGTTGGAATTAGGGGCTAAGCCACTAAGACTGTGAGTCCAGTGTATGATGTCTGTTAAATGGTGTGTTTTACGGTTGGTTTGCCTGTTTTGCGGGTGGAAACTCTCTCGACCCCATATGAGATCATCTAACTCACTTTCAGCTGAAAATCTCTACTAAAGATTCCTCACATCGTAGATAGAATCGAAGCTTAGTTCTTCTTACCGAAGGTCGTAACTACCGTCAGATTGATAGTAAGTTTAGATTTATTTCAATGGATGCGGATTTATGTGGGCGTTTGTAGAAGACGAACACCTTTGAAAAATGAAGCGGATATTTACGACAAATATGAAAATAATGAAAGAAAAGAGTACGTCAATTTCGACAAAAGTCCCGACAATATTGTCTTTTTTTTTTTTTTTTTTTTCAAATCCATGAGCTCACCCACCTTATCAGGAGCAAATGGACGATAGTAGTTTCGCAAGCCATTGCAAACGGGTAGTGTATGTGTACATATATTTCCCATTTACAAAGGCGTATATTTACAATTAAGGTGGGTGAGTTCACGGATTTGCATTTCGTTAGAGAGTAATGCGCGATTTATCCAACAAATCGTTTTCAATTTGCAAACATTGAAAAAAAAAATTATATCACTCCGTTTTTCATTTTCTTTATTTAGAAATCTAAGTAGAAGTGTTGTCATATCATTATGGTGATGGATATTACAGAACATGTTCTTAATGCCGCAAATTTAAACATTTATGTTTGATTTTCATAATAATATTCTGGTCTTTAAAATCAACATTTACAGTGAAACGAAACTACAAAAAATGAAGGTTTTATACCAATATTTGATGAAGGAATCGTTACCCTAATGGTCACAAGCAGTAATATTTTAATTTTGTTCAACCAGAGAAATATTACTCAACATTCTTAAAGCCTTTTACAGGTGACTTAAGAATGTCGATAGGTTTAAGAAAAACTTGATAACGTAACAATAACAAATAAAATAAATACTACATCATTTTATTCAACAAATTGGTAGGAAGACCAGTCACCATCTTTTATGATACTCTGAGTTCTGCACACATTTCTGATACGCGTGCTAGATGGACGGCCGTATTTTTCCTATGACATTCGTGTGTTCTTCGGTCGAGGGTTCTGAGTTGATGGGTTAAAAACCCGAATATCTTCCGAAAAGAGTGAGTGAGAGAGAGAGAGAGAGAGAAAGCACCCGTGAGATATAAATAAACATTCGAAACAGAAATTAGTAAAAAAATGAATACTATTTAGTTTTCATTGTCTTTTAATTAACTTACAAATTATGCATTTCTTTTAAATTAAACTTGTCTTAAGAATTGATATTGGCAATTCGACATTTTTACTTCATTCATTGACAAGTTCTGTTACGAGGAAAGGCAGAATTCTGCAGTCATCTTTAAGCCAGATAATTTCGGCACTTTCCAGTAGTTAATGTTTTCATTGTAGTCCGTGTGAGATGGAGATGTAGAGAATTTTGTTCTTTGACTTTACAGCATTTTACGTGTTGTATCCGGTAAGGGCTTCGTCTGCATTTCGTGAAGAGAACTCGTCGCAAACAACTTCAAGCAAAGACGCTTTACCGTTATCACAGACTCGCAATGCGCTTTCCTCCTTAATACAACCTTTTGCGCTCTCTCTCTCTCTCTCTCTCTCTCTCTGTGTGTGTGTGTGTGTGTGTGTGTGTGTGTGTGTGTGTGTGTGTGTGTGTGTGTGTGTGTGTGTGTGTGTGTGTGTGTGTGTGTGTGTGTGTGTGTGTGTGTGTGTGTGATTATAAATGAAAACTGGTTAAATCTGCTGCATACTTTACGATAAGAAATTAAAAGAGAGAGAGAGAGAGAGAAACAGAAGAATAGATAGAAAATAAGTAAACGAAAAGATACAAAGAGAGAAAAGCGAACAGAAATAGACAGATAATAAAAAATAAGAGAATTTGAAAGAAAAAAAACTGAGAAAGAAAAAAAGAGATAATTAAAATCCACGTTTTATCTTTCCTTTTCAAAGTTTATTTTATATTAATAATACGCATCACGATAATATTTTATTCGACGTCCCCAAACGCAAGCAATTAAACTTCGGTATTCAAAGAAAGAATGCATGCTTACAATGGATGTGTTGTTGAATCAGTGGAATTTGTTTTAAGATTCCTTGAATAAATAATTTTATTTTTATTCCTACTATTCCTTGTTTCCAGATTTAGCATTTTATTGCATTTATGGAATACAATTATTTCTTTTACGACATAATAATGTGGTTTTTCCTACTACGGGATTCGATCTCACGTTTTTTTAACCAGAGGACATCGCCATTATAGAGGGAGCATATGGAGGCTAATTAAATATTAAATCTAATAACAACAGCAGCAAATAAATTAAGAGGATTAATAAGGTTTTAAAGTTAATAAGGATACTTCGTAACTTATTCGTGGTGTACGGAGAACAAGTATAAGACTTTTAGTTACTTGAATGATCTAACGAACTATTTTTTTTTTATTCAAAAACAGAGTTTTCTAAGCGAAAGAACCCGACTACCTGTACATGAGATCATCTATCTCATCTTGAATTACTAGACTAGACGGCATTCGAACCAACGTCTTTCAACATCGACGAACATTATTGATACTGACACTATATTGAGAAATCTTTGCATTCCCAATATTCTGTCAGGGCTCAATGCTCAACATGTACTTGCGGTAAATATTAACTTATTACATTATTTAAAGTAAGTTAATATTTTACACAGATACTCCTGTCTCCTTCAGCATGCAGAGTATACAGCAAATTAAAATGCATCTTACAGCTATAGTATAGGATGGAACGTAACTATTCCTATAAAAGGAATAAAAGTGAACTGAAAAATTGTTAGTAAAAACTGGTTTTGCTTCAATGAAATTATTATTTATTCTTAAAAAAATCCAGCAAAATTTAAATACTTAAACCGAAAACTATACCTTATAAAAAGCTCTTAAAATATTCTTGCTTTTTATCTTATTCATTTCAGAGAGTATTCCTCTGTAGTTGTGCATTCTCCATCTTCTAGTTGAGTTTCGGGAGCATGATATATAAATGTGACGAAGTCTGTTTTTTTTCCCCTCATTTGAAAGCATTTCTCATTTTAAATGAAGATGAATTCCAGACTCAAATTGAATTTTACAAGTAGACAAGAACTTTCTTTTTTATTATAGATAAATTTGTAAATTTTTGGTTATCTTAAGAGTAAAAGATGGCGATATTTACGGTATAAAACATCTAATCTAAATGCAGATGAACTCGCAGTTGCAGTTAGATATTTAAAGCCTTTCAGGCATCAGTGATTTCATTTTATCTTCCTATATTTACACGAAAAAGAAAATGAGTTATGTGCTCTGCAGCTTGACTATAAAACCTTCACACACACGCACACGATTTCTTCCGAAGGATGCCAGTATTTAATGCACTATTTATTGAATAAATTAATGCGCCAATAAAATAATACGAGTGACACTTTGCACTGTATGTTTATTGTTATTTTTTATTGTGGAAACGAATTCAATGCCATTTGTATGTGTAGCTTGCATATATTCAACCAAATATTCAGTTATTAGGGTTCTAAAATTTGAGCTCCAACACTTACTATAGTTCGATAACGTCTATGAGTTTGTCTGTAAACACTAGCTTTGAAAGAATATTCACGTATATACACTTTATTTTTTACGTAACCCCATGAAAATATCTAAAGGTGTTTTTGTGATTGTTAATGGAAGTGACGACAGAAATAATTGAAGTTATGGGGACAGTGCATTATGTCTTTTAAATGCGTGTTCTATTGGCTGGATTTTCTGTTTGTAGGATGAAAAACTGGAGCTTCGTTGGAGAGAGAGAGAGAGAGAGAGAGAGAGAGAGAGAGAGAGAGAGAGAGAGAGAGAGAGAGAGAGAGAGAGAGAGAGAAATATTTGCTACCGCTATATGAGACAGAATGGGATACCTCATTTCTCAGTTGAAAAGCCCTTATGAATACCGTCTCATCGTTGAGAGTAATCCAACCCAGGTCTTTTGCGACCAAAGGGCATCGCCTATATCGACTGTGGTACGGAGTCTCATCTCACAATCGAAAAGTAGATGGTGAAAGAAAATTGGTTCTGTACAAATCTGTACAAACACCTATCCTCTGAACATATCTTAGGTTTGTAGACTTACACATTTCCCAACAAACCCACATATTCAACTTCACTTCAAATACCTTTACATTGATTATTCTAACTACCATTTGATACATTTATTTTTAGATGATTTATTCGCCTAAATTCGCATTGAAAGCGAACCTGTGACTGAACTTTCGTGGATCATAAGATTATTTACTAGAATTCATGGGTGAAACACGCGGATGGTGTGGCGTTGGACTGTTTCAAGTAGAATCTTGTCGAAGTGTCAGAAAAATGAACGAATCTTATATCGATGTTCTGGACAATTCTGTTGTAACGACCCGCAGAGCATCAACATAATATCGTGTCATACTATTTTGTAAGGATATAGTTTGAGAAAACTGAAGTGCAAATATTAGACTGACCTTCTTTGCAAATTTTTGAGAATGGATAGACCAACATATTCAACTTCTCTTCAAGAACTTTTAAAAAAAAAAAACTAAATGTAAATCCCATCCATAAAAAATTTTCCTACATTAAGGGTGGGATAAGGGTTAGATAAACAGGGAAAACTTGTTTTATAGGGACTAAATATGATTCCTTTCCAAGCCACTTTATGACTTTAATAAGCATAGTACTAGAATGGCCATCCCCATGGAGGCTCGGATGCTCAATCCCGCACGTGGATCTGACTGGGCGAGCTGCAATTAACGGAGAGTGAGAGCGAGGGGGGAAAGATGTCGCTGTAAGATCATAAATGTAAACATAAATAAGCCTAATATTAATGGAATAAGAACATAGAAGAAAATACAGCGGTTAGATGCATAATTGCAACTTTTCAATCATTCATTTATGTATTATAGGTAAAAAGATAATTGAAATGGAAATAAAATATTAAGTGAACATAGCATTTTAAGACAAGCAAAAAATAAACAAGAACATAAAATAATGTAAAATAAAATACTTATAAAGAATTTTAGAAATAAAGATAAAATTATAATATTTAAAAAAAATAACTGAAACTTTTAAGGCTACACCTATTTATATTATGTATGAAAATACTACTAAATAGGTACTACTAAATACAGCTACTACAAATAACAATTTTCAGTAGCTGTTTTTCAGTAGTTGTTCAAGAGCTGTTAAAAATATTCAAGGTCTGAAATGTCTGTTCTGTTAAAAATATTGGTAAACGTATCCCCTCCCACAATACTTCTGTTGAGTTACACACGATGGAAAAGGAATATCACACGGCATTCTTCATTTATCCCGATAATCTTTTTATTACTTCTAATCTAGGTTTTCTGCAATTCTTAATGTTGCCTTACAGCTCTCTCTCTCTCTCTCTCTCTCTTAATTTGAACTCAACCAATTAGAACAGAGTACCCATGGGATGACCAGTCCAGAACTCTCGGGATTACAACTAGGTAAATGGCATGATTCCAAAAATTCGTCTCATTACTTCTTAAAGTGCATGTGATTAGTGTTGGTTACTACGCCATCATCAACTTTTCTATTTTTATAATAAAATACACTCAAGATAATCCAGGAACACGTGATCCCTTTCGACTAAATTAAGGTAACTTTATAAGAAAGCTGTTTGGTGTCAAAGTCCTTTTTTTATTTTATTTTCGTTTACAAAAGTTGCTAAATATTTGCAAAGAGGTATTTTTATTGAACACAGAATGTTTTAGTCGGTTTTTTTTAATAAAACAAAAGTGTCAAAGTCGTATTAGGAGAGTAGATAGGTGTTCCAGTGTCTTCAAGTTCTATCGTTTTAAAAACCACTTCGTCAGTTCTGCTGATTGGGCTCATACGTTATTCAACAAGGTGGAGTGGGTGTGAGATATGTCATTTGTGCCATTACTCCTGGTTTTTTTTTTTCTTTCGAGAAAACTAATGACCAAGGTGGGCAGAGTCTCGAAGAACCGGAACTTTTTTCTATTTACACTTGGACTGAACCATGCTTCATCGAATCCAAGAATATGGAAGGAAGCACTCCCTTCTGGCATTGGTCTTAGTTTTGCAAACCCTCTAGAAAACTGAATAGGTATTCTGCACATTATATGGCTGATGCCAATTACAGGCTACACGTACCTTCCTATCCTATCAAGTGGTCCTAACAGGGACTTAAGCGCCCACGACCTTTCCAAGTATTCTTGGACTTTGCAACCGTAACTCGAGGATAAGGTGGTTAGCCCTATGCCTCCTGGTGTGTCCTATGTCTGCAGACGCGTGGGTTCACCGGGCGGTTTGGCTGTTCTGGGGGACGAAAAACCTGAGTTTCAGCGTGAAAAAACTCCTACCACCGTATGAGACCGGCTAACTAACCTTTCGTCCAAAGAGACTAGCTAAAGGTTCCTCACTTCATGGACGGGGATCGAACCCAGGTCTTTCCAACCGAAGGACTTCGTCTATACGGACTAAGCTACGGAGGCTACACTACGCAAGCTACACGTACCTTCACTGTTCCAAATTGTCTGAATCAGTGATGTAAAGTACTGGTGATTTTGCGAACTGTGTAAATATTTGGTTTGTTCAATCTTAGTCGATTGTTCTCTGTTTGGAGCGGTGACCTCTCAAAAACCTCTAAAGTCTTTGATGCTGTCGAAAATGATACACTGGTTAATCAACATTCCTACTCGAGTTTACTTCAAACACTATCTTACAGAAGCTAGGTTTCTATTTTATTGTTATTATTATATCTTCAGAGTCATGGATTCATCGATGGAGGGGAAATAGTATCCACAGCAGCCTCTGTTAAACTCATTCTCGCTAGATGCACTCACCACTTCAAGAGGCAAATTATCCCACTTATTCACTGCTCCAAGAAAACAAATCTAACCTTATCCCGTTCTTAACTGTGAACAAACTTAACTTCCATCAATGCCTCCATATAACCTATCCTTTCATTTTTCATGCTTCTTTTTCTGCAGTTCTATGTGCGCTATTCCTCAGAAGGGATAGACAAGATTCTTTCCGCTTCTGCTATCTCTACTTTAACACAAGCACCAACAAACCGTTTAAAGTCTAACTGGTAACATATTGAACCCGCTTCTTTCAAAGTACTATATTGTCTTCTGAAACAGATCAAATCAGTTTGCGCATGTCTGAATGACAGTGTACTTATTTAGATCTATTCACGATAAGGAGGTTTTTCAGTGTTCAGCAATTATTGATTATTAAAAAAAGTAAAAGAATTGTGGGTAATCATTATGGGAAAAAATGCTTTATCATCTTTACTAGTTGAGTCAATCCACTTGAAAATCCCGTAACTATTCCTAGCTGAAACAAAGATTACAACTACGATCATTAAAATCTTTGAGGAGTTCGGCTCGTAGGAAAATTAGATTGGAGAAAGGCAAGATTAAATGCAAGAAAGTAAAATGCTTTTCTGGGTGAGTTGCAGTGTTTGGAGAACAATGATGGCAGCAAATGAATTTGACAGAATGGCGTAAACACACCAAGTACCAAAGTAGGTCAAAAAGAGGAGGAGACAAAACCAGACATCCTGTGACACAGGATATCAGGACTAGCATACAGACAAACGCTATTTTTACGGTGGAATGTGTCACTAAGTAATTAATTGAGAAAGATGAAATGAAATAGGGGTTAAAAGACAATAATTGAATTTGTAAATGAAAATAAGCAATGGAAATTTAACTTCACTCGTAATTTTGTAAATTTAAATTTCTCTTTAATTTAGTCTTTTAACTTGCCTGTCTGTGGCCGAGTGATTAACGCATCTGCTCTCCAATTGGTTCTGAGTAAGCACTCCATCCTGAACATATATGTTTACTGAATGTCTTTACGTGGTAGACTATCGCTTGGATTATTGGAGAGTTGAAGTTACCTGAAAAATTCTCTACAAGAGAGAATTTGTTGCATCATGTTATGTAAGTGATGAGAAGTCACCAGCTTCTTTACACGAATTACGCCAGTCCTGAAAATAGTTCAGGCACGAACTTGTTTGCTTATACTTGGATAAAAGATTAAACCAAGCATATAATTTCTTGGTATCTTTAATTTATATTATTTATATTATACAATTCTGTTAAGTATTCTTTCCATCTTTGTATTTGGTCTTCTGAATTTATAATAACATTCTGATTTAACATCAAGCAGAGAAAGACAACAAGATTATAAATGTATCATCTTAAAATCTTCCAAAATGTTCAGTCTGCTTTTTTGTTCGAAACATGAAGGATTGGACATATTCTTATCATAACCTCACAGGACCACTTCCATCTATCTAGTATTTCATAGTGCCAGAACCTCTCTTTTCCTATAAGAAGTATATTTCACATCTGGGGGTTCACTAAGTACTTTAGAAGATCTCTTCAAACATAATTACATACTGATGTTTTAGTAATTTTATATGGAACTTATATTCAGTAATATCAATGGGAACACCATTGCGTAAGTGTAACAGAAAGGTTGGTACTCACAGGCTATATAACTTTAGCCTAAATTCGACACACAAAGCTAAAGAATAGGCTGAAGTCATCTGAATCAGTATTTCAGAGTTTAAAGTGTTGGCTCACATTATGATGTCCCCCATTCTAACTAATGAAAAATATCTTCCTATTCGAAGATATACGGTTTGTCTAATTAGCGTTGAAACATGCAGGATATTAATCTTTGCTCTCTTCAGCATACACATAAGAGGGGAACTGAAAAAGTTCTGATAAACACCTTGAACAAAAATGATATTAAAGCAACTATAACCGCAAGAAAGAACATATCTTAAACTCCTTGAACCTCCATGTTTCATCGAACTGTAATCATTTGTTCTTTTTCTTTTAAGATATATAAGAAGACGCGTCAATTACTTCATGGTAATTATCACAACTCTTAAGCACACTCTTGTACAAACGAAATCATTAAAAATGCGTTTATAAAGTCTTGGAGTCATTTGGGATTAAAATCATAAACAATTTACTTGCATTCCACGATGCTTTTTTTTCGGATCAAGCAAAACACACTTCAGTCTATAACATTAATAATTTTAATTTATTTTAGAACGTAAAATATCCTCGATCTCAGATTATGAACCATTCCTTTTTATTTGGACAAACAATATCACAATTGATTTTTAATAGAAGTTGGTTACAAATGATTATAGAATCTAAGTCTATTAATAATTGAAATCCCAGTGTATTTTCAGTAATTTTATTAATGCCACGAACATTTTTATAGAAGTTCTTCGTGACGTAATACACTATTTATCTTTGCTAATAAAAAAACACACACACACATTCATAATTGATGTACAAAAAATATATTGATTCGCGGTATCTGCAGTGTATCTGATTTTCCACTTCTAATTTGCAATATTTATTATTTTCTTTCACACCAATGAGCATGAGAGGATTGATTCTTTGCGTATCTAACAAGGAAATTATTTTATAATGTGCGCTAGGATAGCATTCACTAAGCTGGCTTAATCAGAGTTTCTAAGAATCAAAATACGAGACAGCATGCTGTCGTTGTAAATCCAATTACATATTTATTATGCGCATGGAATTCTGAAAGAGATTTGCAAACATATAATTGGAGCCCATGCACGAATGAAACATAAATATAAATCATTATGTTAATATTTATTTACGAGTACAAACATAGCAAGCTAAAACATACCTCTTTTTCATCTATAAAAAAACAACAACAAAAACATTAACAAGAACATCCGGGTATCTTGAATTCAACAATCAGCTAAGTTATTTGAAATATGCGTACATCATGTTTCCATTTAGTTGCCATCTGCGCATCTAATCCCTTTTATTTGTGTGTGTGTGTGTGTGTGTGTGTGTGTGTGTGTGTGTGTGTGTGTGTGTGTGTGTGTGTGTGCAAATAGAGAAATAGGAACCAAATTAATAAGAGAAAGAAATAAAAAAAGATAACCACATAGTCACGACATAGTTTGGCTTGTTTATCAAACTCTGTCATCTCATACATTAGTTATCAAAAAGAACTTTCTTTTTTTGGCTGCAGTCGTTTGTTGAATGTTTTATGGATTTTGTTATGCGTGTTTTTCTGAGGGGTCACAATGGGTTTGTTTTATTGTATCTTTGGGTGTCCTACATTTACGAGCAATTCTGAAGTAAGAAAGATATTCTTATATTAGCTATACCTTTACGAGATTAAAAAAAAATATTTATTATTAAAACACGGAAAAAAGTACACATCTACACGCATTATTAAGC
Organism: Typopeltis vanoorti; assembly: GCF_054136105.1. Taxonomy (NCBI): domain Eukaryota; kingdom Metazoa; phylum Arthropoda; class Arachnida; order Uropygi; family Thelyphonidae; genus Typopeltis; species Typopeltis vanoorti. The sequence continues at coordinate 142,122,064 of NC_143552.1, forward strand.
CAAGAATATTTAATAGCTCAAGACGTTTCAAGTTGTTATACCATTATTACAATATTTTCACTGAAATACTAATTTTCTCTGTTTTTCTTTCCTAATTAATCTTTCGGGTCACAAATATATCACATTAATTATATATATATTTAATTAAATAAATATTTCATTTTAAATGTTATTTTATAATACTTATCCAAGTTTCCAGGGAAATATATAAGAAATATTCATATAAAAAACTCATGGAGATAAAGTCTGTTAAATGAAAGTGAGCCAAGTGGTGGATATCAGGTGATTCATGAGCCTTATCTTCAAAAAGAAATTTGCTTATTGTGAAAACGGTTGTCTTCATCTTCCTCTGTGTCCATTGTGGGCGGGCCTGTAAAGAGAAAGAGCATGAACGTAAGTGAAGATGGGTCTAAGTTGGTGTCCCAACCATCTCAGTTGACTTTTATTTTTAATTGTTTCTATTAGAGATCTTTGCTGGCTTTCTTCAAGAATGACAATATCAGGAATGTGATCTTGCCACGTATACCCTCTTAGTGTTCGAAGGCATGTTAATTGTTCGTTAAGTAGTGATGTTCCATGTCCGGACACACACGTAAATATGGCTTGACTGGTGATTTTATACAGACGAAAGTTTGGTATTTGTGGTGATGAGCGTGCATTTACAGACATTAGACTTTTATGGAATTGAAGGGTTTCGTGTTTTCTTTTCACTATGTCAGTTAATGCACCGATGTAGAAACCAAGATACTGAAAATAGTTTACTTTTTCAAGAATGTGGCAATTTTGCTTAATATTTTCTTCTATTCTAATTTTTGGACTTTAGTTTTCCTATTATTATTATTATTATTATTATAGGTCAGGTCTAGTGTCGGCATGACAGAAGGGTTCCCCATTGTCGTAGGGCTACACCAAGGGTCAGGTGTAGATCCTACCTCTTTGACCCTACCTCTTTGACCTGGTCATGGATGTACTAGTGGAGGATGTCAAGAAGGAGGCACCATGGAGCATGCTGTTTCCCGACGACATTGTTCTATGCGAATCATCCCGAGAGAAGCTTGAAAATACCCTGGAAGAGCGGAGAAAGGCATTGGAGAAGAGCGGCATGAGAATTAACCGGGTGAAGACTGAATATATGTCAACGGGGAGTGACGAGGATATGGTCATACGACTCCAGGATGAAAGGCTAATTTCAGGAAAGAAATTCACGTACCTTGGGTCGGTTGTCGAGAGGAATGGTGACCTGGATGAGGAAATACAGCACCGAATAACGTGCGGTTGGATGAATTGGAGAAAGATGAGTGGGGTCCAGTGCGACAAGAGAGTGAGTTGTAAGAGGAAAGGAAAGCTTTATAAGATGGTGGTGAGGATGGCGATGCTCCATGGTGCGGAGACGTGGCCTATAACCAAGGCACAGGAGAGGGAGGTAGCGGAGATGCGGATGTTGAGATGGATGAGTGGTGTGACAAAGAAGGACAGGATAAGGAATGACTACATCAGAAGGACGGTTAAGGTGAGACCAATTGGCAAGAAGACACAAGAACGTAGGCTGAGGTGGTTCGGAAATGTAGAAAGGAAGGGTGAGGAGTATGTTGGTAAACGAGTGGAGTATGTGGAGTTGGAGGGAAGGAGGAAAAGAGGCAGGCCCAAGCTCAGGTGGAGGGATAAGGTGACAGAGGATCTTAGGGAGAAAGGATGGAGTCCGAAGGACGCCCTGGACCAGAGAACTTGGAAGAGGTAGGTTAAAGATCGGTGCGCCGACCTCGTTTAACATGGGATAAGGCATAGTGAAAGAAGAAGTTTTCCTATTATTGACTGTCAACCCAATTCAATGCTGTATTTTTAATCAATTATCTGAGTGGTTTTGGACAGTTTGAATGTTAGAATCAATCAGCACAACATCATCTGCAAAACAGAGGTCACTTATGTGGGCCTTCAAGAGTTATTCCGTACAAATTCCTGTGAGTCTAATTACATAGTCAAGGGTAATAAGAAAGAAGCTGTGGTGCGAAAGAATCTCTCTGAAGAACTCCAGTGGAAATAAGAAAACTCTCAGCCATCTTTCTATTAACGATTACCTTTGCATGATAGTTGTGATGGCGTTCTGCTACTGCTTGGATTATTGTTAAGGGTCATATAGTATTATCTGAAAATTTTGAACATCTTTTGTCTATTGAATCAAAGGCTTTTGAGAAATCTATGAAGTTTAAGATTAAGGGAATTTTTATCTCTTGCTCCTTCTAGCAATCTTCTAAGACAGTGGATGTGATCAAGAGTGCTTCTGTTTTTCAAGAAAAATGCTTCATTAAAAGAGGTGTTACGTGCGATTCAGTTTGGTTTAGAAGCATCTTATTATAGATTTGCAGTGTAGTAGAAAGTAGTGCGATTCCTCTGTAATTTTGGGGGTTGTTCAGATTGCCTATTTGGATACTGGTATTATTAAGTCTTCTCTCCATTGTGATGGAATGTTGGAAGTTGCTAGAGCTGTGTTACAGATATTTAATAGTTGTTTCCAAAGCTCTTTATCTCATGTTTTATGTCCTCTACTGTTTTACCATCCGGTCCAGGTGTATTGTAAAACTGTTACACATAACGAGAAGTTTTATTATTATTACCATTTCTTCCACCATAGGAGTTGAATTTTGTCTCCATATATAATACCGTCTTCTGCTTTTCTTTTTAGTCTTTTGGGCTTCCTATCTTTGATGCATATGTAATTAGCTACCTGGTACATTTTTCTGATTTATGGGTATTTTGATACAGTTCTAATTTTTCACAAATATCATGGATATGGTTTTCCTTGTCATATTTATTTGTTTAATTTAACAACCTTACTCAAGATAACTGTTATTACTATTACTATTATTACTATTATTACGCGCAACTCCAGGGAGTCACTAGACTCATCGAGGGAGGCCATAATCATATTCATCACAACTATCCGACATTCATACAGTATCTATCATACCTCGCCTTAAACTCATTCACTGTCACAGCATCCACCACAGACTCAGGGAGTTATAAAACAGTTGTAATATTATATTATTTAATTTATTCAATTCGATATGACAGAATTATCTCTCAAAATGCTTGAAGGAATTTATCTATCTTTTCCTAATTATAGAAAGAATTTTTAAATTATTTAATTTATTCATTCGATATGACAGAATTATCTTTTAAAATGCTTGAACTTGGAACTTCTTTGGGAGATGGACCGAGTCCTTGACTCTTCATCCCTTCATCTGATTTTAGCTTGTGTATGAGGGGATTATTGTGGGTAATTTACCCGCTCATTGTGGGCATTGTAAGCAGTATTAGCTTTCTCTTGCGATGGTGGATTTCGGTTTTTTATAGTTGAAATGATCTGAAGGTTTGTAGTCCGCTGCCTGTCGAATTAGCTGATCTAGGTGATTGTCTGTGATTGTGAAAACTTTTTCTGCAATGCCTGTCATGTAGGTCTTGATATCTGGAAGGTTGGCTTTTTAGATTTGTAACTGCAGATTTCTGATGAACCAAGGGGCATTAAATGCCATTCCTAGGCTTTTCTTTGCAAGCGATCCTAAGAATGGATCGTTTGCAATCTGTGGATGTTCTGTTTAGATGTGTGTCCCCAAGTTGGTGAGGCGTAAGTCATCTGAGATCTTATCACTAATTTGTAGAGGAGAATTTTGTTGTTTATGTTTAGGAAGCTGTTGCTATTCAAAAATGGATATAGCTGTGCAATAGTCTGACTTGCTTTGGTGGAGACACTATTTATGTGTGTCTTGAAATTTAGGCGCTTATCCAGATGAACTCCTAGAAACTTGGTAGAGTTGTGCCAAGGGACGTACTTTTCCAAACATTTGTATGCTTGTGTTTGGTTCTGCTTTACGTCTGGTGAAAAGTACTGCAGAGCTTTTTCCTGGGTTGATTGCGATACGCCATTTTTTATACCAATTCTTTAATTCGTGGACTATTCTCTGTAGCTTGTTTGAGGCTAGATGTGGACGGAGGGATCTGGCTATGATACTTGTGTCATCGGCATAGAGAGCGGTGATGGATGGGGACAACTTGGGAAGATCTGCTATGTATATGGAGAAGTGTAGGGGGGAAAGCAGAGAGCCTTGAGGTACTCCAGTCGTGACTCTCCTCTCTGTGGATCTGATTCCATTAAGTTTTATTTTAAATTTTCTGTTATTCAGATATGATTTGATAAGTAGAACTGGGATTCCAACTTGGTGTAGTTTAAAAATTAGACCATCCTTATAAGGACTGGCTTAAAGGGGCGAAGCAAGAATGCTTTTTATCTTCCCTGTTATCTGTAGAGGACAGTGTAGGGATAAGGTAGTATTGCGCTATTAAAGCTCTGATCATGGCAGGAGGGTAACGGCAATAGCCGAGCCTCAGTTAGAACTTCATTGGCTACAGCATTGCCATCCATTACCCTCCAAGGGTATTAATCACCGCATCTCACGGTCGATTTTCCTCTCCTAACCAATCAAAAATTAGGCCATACTGCCATCTTTTCTTAATTATAGAAAAAATGTTTAAAGGTGTTTCGTATATTTTTAAATTTTTTTAAAATTTACTAAAAACATTTAAGTATTAAATTTTTATTTTACGTAAAATATAACTTACAATAATGTTTTATAAATAATATAATAAATATTTTATTTATAGCTAAATAAGCTGACTCGATTACGTTACTTTTCTACACATGACCAAAGCTAAACATCGTTTATGTAGAACTAAAGTATTTTTTAATAGCATTAACGAAAGGCGTCAATTGCAAATGCCAGTTGTCGAGTGCTAATTTTGTGTATAACATAGGGATTCAGCAGTAGCTGATTATCTTACAGAAGCGCTTTGTAAGGTGAATTTCCGTATGAATTGAATGAATTTCTGCCAATTACCCTTAATTATTTTTTTAAAAGGATCAGACTTCTTCTTTACGTATGATTTTTCCCTCGTCATTGCAACTAATAATGACACCCACGCTTGATGCCACCTCGTGTTCGTATTAGGAGACAAATGATAAAAACCCTCTTTTCTTCTATCAAATCCAACCCCGAGAAAGATTAACTTTCCCGTACGATGCATTGTATATTAAACAATGAAACAGAATAATAAACAATATCAAACGAGTTTGACGTTGTTGAATGCTAAATAATATTTCAGAATTGAAAAGGTATTAAACTATAGGAATTGAATAAGGGAATGACATGAGATAAGTGTGGAGCCTTGACATCTACAGATTCAGGCAGATGAAAAAGGGATTGCTAACTTCTGTCGAATTTTTTGTTCACTGGCGCACCTTGAAGGTTGTGTAATACTTATGTTTTTTGAGGACAAGCGTGAACCATTCCGTTTTGGTCAGGACCTATGCCTCGGTTCTCGAAATGTTACAATAATTCCAAGAGCATTATTATTAACAAGTCCTGACGTGTCGGTTGGGTCTGTTAATTCATCTTCAGTTAAAAATCCTTATAGACGTTCTCGCATAAACGTGATTCGAACTCAGGCCTTTTCCATCAAGGACATGACCTTTCATCTGAAATAACTGAAATGCTCTGAAACACCGACTTTTGTGGACGTTCCAAATTTCACCAAAATCAGTCAAGACACTGCGATGGTATTTTATGTCTACTAGAGACGCTCTGGTGTTGTTCTGAAGCACACCTAAAGGGTGTGTATAATTAGGGTAATGACGTTTACTGATATAATTATAATAGACTTCTAAGAAGTATATCCCAGTTCTTTATGACCAATGCACAAATACATAGAATAGCCCCGTTCCCATCTATTAGGACTTCATTCACAAATAAGCTAAACTCTATTAATGAATTTCATAAACACGCCCAAGAAAGCAAATTGCGAGATATTTAATTTCTAATTTGTGTATTTAATTGCATATTAGGTTCATTCTTCCGGGTGAGTTCCTTATTGCTGGAGCAGCTTAATTAATGTTTGCATGATAGATAGGAATAGTCCTGCTCAGTAAATTTCGTTTGGCCTCAAATTAAAGCTCATTTCTCTAAGCATTTGCTAAATATACCCTTACAAGCCATTATAGAGATCATGCGTTTCAAGCGTTTATTCCATCCCTCCCTCCCTAGCCTTCAGCCTAGACTTGAGTCTTTCGCCCACACTTTACTGTAGGTATCACTACTAATTATGGGATAAACTGTAACGCGATTCTGGGCAGACTGCTGTGGGAAATTTCTCACGTTAAAACAGTCTATTGCAGCCCTTGTTTTAATACTTAATACTCGGAATATGTTGTATTTTGCGTTAATTCTCAGAATTCACCGAGAATTATAATTAGAATGTGACTCCAATGATAATTTCTAATTGTGGAAATAGCTTGCTTGGTAGAAAAGCAAAATGAATGTCGAAAATCTGGAAAAGAAAAGAGTTTTATTTTAATATTTTTAAATTCATCTCATTGTCTTTTATGTATTAGATATAATGAGCTACTAACTTTGTTTCGTATAACAAAATATTTTAGGAATGATGGACGAGATGGGAAGTTAATTCATCTCGTACCATCTCTGTGTTTCTCAATGTGTGAGTGAGTGTGTTGTTTTCTGAATTAAAAACACCAATTTAGTGAAAGAAAGAAAAAACCCTCCACCGCTGTATATCAGAATGGATAATCCATATTGATTTCGAAGCCCTTATATGTATGTATATATATATATAATTAAAAATTGTAATTTCTTATTGATTCATAAAGTATACAGTATAGGGTTATGCATGGAATAGCATATTCGGTAAATGGCCACCACGGCTTTTGCTGGCACATACGCACTCTTTTGTCGAAATTTTCCATGACCGTTTTGCATAGATGTCACTGAATTTCATTGATATAGCGCTCAATTTCCTCCTTCAAGGCGTGGGTGGTCGTAGGCTTGTTGGCATAAACCTTAGACTTTAGAAATATCCCAAGGATAAAAGTCCAACGGCGTTAAATCACATGATCTGGGCGGCCAATTCTGATCACCAAAACGGGAAATTACACGACCAGGAAATGACTCATGCAGTAATTGAATTGTTTCTCGGGCTGCATGACATGTGGCACCGTCTTGTTGAAACCACATGTCGTCCACATCCATATCTTGCAATTTAGGCACAAAAAACTGGATTATCATGTCGCGATAGCGAGCACCATTAACTGTTATTGCCTTACCAGCCGCATTTTCGAAGAAGAATGGACCGATGATGCCTTCGGTTCCAAAATTTGCACCAAACAGTGACACGTTGTGGATGCATTTGTTTCTTAACAATCACTCGTTGATTTTCTGAACCCCAAATGCGAAAATTTTGTCGATTAACGAAGCCATCAAGATGAAAATGAGCCTCATCGCTGAAGATGATTTTGTTCGAAAAAAAAGCATCCACTTGTTGTTCTATAATCCATTCAACAAACTCTCTTCGCTGTGTGTGGTCATTTTTAATAACCCTGAACTGTCAGCTGTCACGCTGTCTTTTTTTTTCTCGTTGGCAACACTTTACCGCACAAATGGCGCTAAATTTAAATCTTGCGTGAATTTTGGGATACCCTGTATATATATATATATATATATGTATATGTATATAAAGTGAAAACAAGGGGGTTAATTTTATCGAAATATCAGTACCAGGAGATAGTCGGATTGACAACAAAGAAAAAGAAAAAATTACAAAATATCGCGATTTGCAAATCGAAGTTGAACGAATCTGGCAAAAGAAAACGAAAGTTGTTCCCATAATAATAGGTGCTTTAAGCGCCGTCCCTAAAACATTCAAAGAACATTAGAAGCACTCGAGTTAGATGGATTAAAAATTGGCACTGCCTCTTTTCACTCAGCGACTTTGTCGAGACAAAGTGACAGTAAGAGCTTAATCTACAAGTCACAAAATATATTAAAGAATTAACTTTAAGAGTTTATTAAATTTCCTCTTTAGGCCTAATATACTTCAGCTTTTGATTTGGCAGGATACACGATCTTTGTGTTTACAGTTTGTTATATCTCAAAATATTTTTTTGATATTTCGATTTTTCTTAATAGAGCCTCCGTAGATCAGTCATTATAGACGAAGCCCTTTGATCGGAAAGAGCTGGGTTCGATTACCGTCAGTGACATGAGGAATCTTTACCTGGACTCTTTCGACTAAAAGTGAGTTAGTCGGTCTCATAAAGAGATAGGGTTTTTTTTCACGTGGAAACTCGGGTTTTTCGTTCCCCACAACAGGAAAATCATCCCCTTGAACACACGCTTCTGCAGACATGCGACACCTCCAGGAATAACGAGCAACCCACCTGTTCCGTAGGATTTCGGTTCGGAATACCTACACAGTAAAATGTGTAGGTCTACATATGATAAATTAGGATAGGAGAAGGTTTTCTTAATATAACATGGATCCCGTGTAAGACGTAATAACTTATACAGCAGTAAATCAGACAGAAGGAAGTCTATAGTTCGATTCGTTATCCATTAGAAATGTTCCACGACTTTGTAAGCCAATTCAAGAGATTTAATTGAAAAATCGACAGCAAGAGATGCACTCACACACACATGAAGATAAATACTGGTTAAGATTCGAAAGATTGGCTCCTGTTGAGCACGTTGGCAACCAACGCCAAATCTCTTTGGAAGTACGAAAAGGAAGTAGCATTGTTTTAAATTTCATATAATTTACATTTCTTAATGTTGATAGTTTATTTCTTCTACGTCTGTGATATTGTGCTTTTATAACTTCTAACTTCTACTAAGTAAATCTTTTAATTATAATTAACGTAAATAAAATAAACAGAATATTTAATTTCGAAGTTTTAAATCAAATTATTTATTGGCATCTTTAAATCTTCACAATAAAGTAATCATAACTAATTTTACGGGATTGTTTTGCCATTTAATGTGCTAGTTTCATCGTCCAATATTTTGTACTGCATTATACATATTATAAATGACAATTTCGGAAGATTCCTCTTAATTATAAGATTGGTTTCATCCTGTAATAATGAGCCTTCGTGATGTAATGTTCTCCCGAACAAGACATTTGCAGATAGGATTTACGTCACTATTCTAGACCTTCTTAACACCAGAATATTAATCTTTGTTCTGGGCTTGTAGAATATGTATTAATGGTAATTTAGTGTGCTCATCCATTCTTGTTACTATGATGAGCATATGCCAAGATTAGAGTGGCAATTACATACTGATGTTGCAAACAACGTAATTCTCTTGGCCGTTTGCAAAGTCTGTCTTCCACCAGTTAATTCTACGCTTTCTCTGACCAGATTTCTAACCAATGGATGGATTTTACTCATTTAAAGGAGGAATGCAGTCATACGTAGAATTAATGCGAACTTCTCACGAATCATAAGCTAGGTAATGTAGGAGTTAATCCATGTATTGATTTTACATGGATTTATTTGTCTCATTTTCTAGATGAAGACGTCTAGTCTATGAAAAAAAAAGTAATTAAGTAAATGAAAAGAAAATTCATTTTTGTATATTTTTTTATTTGAAACTACGTCATGTACAGTAGCGAACAAGTTCAGTTTTCGTCAAGTTTTTCATTTTGTTCTGTTTTTGTTTCACTTCACGATAGTTTTGATTTCGGGTTTTATTTTCGGTTTTGGTTTTAGTTCACTATTTTGGTTGAGTACTGCGGTTTTAACTGTTTGTAAGATGTTTATTACTAGTGTTGTGCACTTTAGTGTAAACAAGTTTCCATTCGTAGTGTTTTATTCATTTTGTGTAAAATGGATATATCTCCAACAAAACATTCAAAATCTGGAGGATTAAGGACCTTAGCCAATTTGTTAGAGACTGTGCTAATGTATGGGATGGAGATGCGACCTTTAAAATTATTATTAGTAGTACCTGTGGCGCACTGCCTAGGAGGATTCAGAAGAAATTTCTTAATCGTTTTTTCGGAGTATCCATTTTGTTTACAGATAAGAGAGAGGTGATTTATTTGTTTTTGGAGTTCATCTGGTTCATTCAAAAGAGAGCGTGCTCCATATCCTAAGCTAGATATAGTTCCAAGCTTCTGTGGTGGGAAATGATGAGAATGACTATGTAGATATCTATTGGTATGAGTAGGTTTCCTGTATATAGAGATTTTTAATCTTTCAAAGCATCGTGTAATCATTACATCCAGGAATGGGAATTGAATGACTAGAACCGAGATTAAAGTAAAAAGATTTTAATATTAAAACACTACTAGTTTCTTCTTGTAACAGCCTTCATCAGGTGACATTATACAAGAAAGAAAAAAGAATAAACGCTAAAACACTGAAGCTTAAATAAACTAAGAACATCATAGAGAGTCTCTATACATAATTAACATTGAAACGTCGTGGTTGCATTTAAAGCTGTTCTTTCGTTTGTGGTATTGTTGGAAAAGTACGTGCTAGTAGCATCTCGTGAACGCCAGTACATGATTACAGCTGAATGACTATCTAGGAGGTTGTAGCTCAAGTTATTATTTAGATGAACAGGATTGAAGATGATTTCCCTAGATTCCACGATTTTTCTCTCTAGTTCATCATTGCAACGGAAGATGTTAGTAGATTTTTCCAGCAGACTTTGTGACTTTGGCTTTCATCATTAGGATTAGCCGAGAAAAGGATATGACTAGATAATGCACTGGCTCGCTGTCTCTTGTAAGTAATGTCCCTCATGTGTTCTTCCATACGCAATTCGACAGATTTGTCTGTCTGCCCAAAATAAGGAATATCACAATCACACAATATTTTATGTACACCAAGGTATTTGAGTTGATGGTGACAAGGTTTTGGGTGGCTTATTAAGAAACGGATTTTTGAAAGTGGAGTGAACAAGGTTCTGATATTGTATTTTCTTAGAACGTTTGCTAATTTATGTGAAACCGTACTTATGTAAGGAATAGAAATATTGCCTTTGAATCTATTTGTTTCTTCTGAGTGATGTCTAGGAGAATTAAGAAGGAATTTTTCAATGATTCTCTTGGAATATCCATTAACTTCGAAAGAAGTTTTCAGATGGTTTATTTCTGTAAGAAGTTCATTTGGGTCATCCAGAAGAGAACGAGCTCTATGTCCCAAGGTGGAAATTATTCCAAGCTTATGAGGAGTGAAGTGATGGGACTGACTATGCAGATATCTGTTGGTATGTGTGGGCTTTCTATTGCGTATGGAAGAACACATGAGGGACATTACTTACAAGAGCGAGCCAGTGCATTATCAAGTCATATCCTTTTCTTGGCTAATCCTAATGATGAAAGCCAAAGTCACAAAGTCTGCTGGGAAAAATCTACTAACATCTTCCGTTGCAATGATGAACTAGAGAGAAAAATCGTAGAATCTAGGGAAATCATTTTCAATTCTGTTCATCTAAATAATAATACTAGATGGTGCATGATATACTTTGCTAATAAATACCGCTTAGCCAAAGTTTTGAAAAGAAAAATCATATGTATTTGTAAATTGAATAAAGATACAGATATGTTGAATAGAATTTATTTAGAAATATAGATATAAATAAGAAAACATAGTTAATAGATAAAAATAAACAAGCAAAATAAATAGTTCTTTAGCATATGTTTGTTTTTGGATAATTCTTTTGATATTATGACTCGGCAGATAAAGTTTTGAGTCACTGTTTATACCTGTCAAGGGAGTGTGTTCCCTGGCTGGTTTGCATGATGATCGATGATAATATCAAAATTCAATACCACGAATCGCGTGCAATATTAAGTTATAAATACATTTTAAAACTTCTTTAACATCCGCGCATCAGTGCCAAAACAACTCCTTCAATGATGAAACAAAACTAGTTTAACACTTTAGCAATTTAGATTATAAAGTTTTTAAGGATCCTTTTTGTTCGGAAACTTTTATTAGTTTGTTCTTCTAGAGACATTGCTGTAGTCTTTGTTTTGTCTGGGAGACTCAGGCTAGAGATTAGTGCGTTATAGTTAATATGTAATCAGTTCACCGGTTTGGTTGGTGTGTCTTGAGCAATGAAACCAACATGTTCTGAGTGATTTCGAATCCCACTCTAGGACTGAATGTTTGGGAACGTTTTTAAGCGATAAATTAATTTCATCACTAGGTGTGAGACCATCACACTACTATATTGGCCTGATAGCCTTAATTGGGTTGGCTGTAATATCAGCCGACTTTCTCAAAAACATACACACACACAATTCAACTACAAAACTTACTAAACTAAATTTCTTCCACTAATAATTATGTTATAAGTGGCAGAAATTTAGTTGAAGGCGATATATACCCTTTGGTTAGAAAAGATCTGAACTCAAAAGAGAGTTTTCAAACTAAAAGTCAGTCAATGAGTTAGCTAGGCTCACACAGAAGTAGTCAGATGTTCCTCCCGTTAAAGGTGACAAATTGGTCTCAGAATATACATAGTTAACACATAAAATATATTGAATGGGTGGAGTAAAATGTTCGTGATAAGTTATGGTACTTCACAGTTACACTCGACAATAGTAAAAAAAAAATACAGTTTTTGCTAACAGTGTCCTTGACAACTATCTACGGGGCAATTTTGATCACTCATAAAAAGCGGTATTTTCTACGAAACATCTGTAGGTCCTCACCGTATCCAGAAAATTGTCTTTATTTAATCAAAGAAGTCAAATTTGCAGGAACTCTTGTCAGAAAAAGAGGTCAGATATTCCAAGGTTTGTCAAGCAACACATTGGGCGAGGTGTACCAAAAATGTTTCGGTTTTTAAATTATTTAAGGCTGCAGATAGTACTGAAACATGAGCATTAGTATACATTCACACGCAAAAAAAAACATTAAATTTAACACTCAAAAATATTGATGCTCATACGACTAATACTAAGCAGACCGCTGCTGCCATCAACATGCCACACGTATAACTCGGTTGGCATTAATGATTCAGTGTTGAGGCACTATTTTTTTTTCTTCTCTCGTAAACCTGATAAAGAATGTAATGAGTCAATAAAAGAGATTATTTACGCTAAATAATCCCTTTTATTGACTAAATAAATAAGCAAACTGTTTCTGTCGAATAGAAACTTGGATTTTAGAGAATGCGTTTAAAGGTACTTCTTCCAATTCATCTGTACTTCAAAACACATCCGAAATGAGATTTGTAGTAAGTAAACAGTATTAAGTCTTTTCACACAGAGAATATTAAGTCTTTTCACACAGAGAATTCGAATTAGGTTTTCTTTACTCCCCAAAGAAAAGTAAATTACGTAAATGTGTGCTCAAGTGTTTTTATTGTTATTTGATAGCTTTATATAGATGGAAAATGTAGGGCTGTTTTCGAATGCGTTAACTAGCAGTCTTGATTAATGAGAGTATTCACAATTTTCAACCACAGTTTTAACTTATAGATTGATTTCATTAGCTCATGCAACTGGCAACATCACTGTCTATTTTGAGGTGTTTTTCGCTATTCGAAAGACTCGGTTTGCTAATGGGATGTTATGTTAGAATTCCATTTATATGACATCTCCATTTCGGCACTTCAAATGACAACACTGTACTTGTAAAAAAAGACGATTTTTCGTCTAGTGGCTTGTAATGTAGTTCGCATCCATTAGATCTGAAGCCCTTCCTTAATACTGCGATAATTCCCTCTTTAAAATGCATTCCATGCTAGCATATTACACTTTCCCACCAATAGGATGAAGGTTAGAATCCAATCCAACCATCGTCATTGATATTTGTGAATGTGTTTAAAAAGTAAATGTTTTTTTTTTTTTTTTTTGTACTACATGAGACAACTCGATTACTGAAGAATTAAAGTGACTACTGAAGGTACATGTTTGATCTCTAAAGCCGTGTTCCCGAATTACCAAACCCTTAATGCAATCACGGCGCTAATGTATGATAAGTTTAAACTATCACTTGTCACATTAAATATAAAAACGTACTTAATACTTTATATTAAGTAAATCACAGTACACAGTAAATCAGAATCTTTATTTGACGGGGAGATATAACCGCAAAAAAAGGAAATAACATAAAGCAATAAAAAATAAAATATTGAACTTAATTCTGTACCTTGCTGTTGTTTTTAATTTTAAGTCTTTTGTTGTTTTATAATTTTAGGTGTCGGAAAATGTAATCAAATTACCAACAAAATAATACTTGTTGACTTACTTTTGTGTAATACAGTTAATGTTTAAAAGTATTTATTTCTGTTTTTTTTTTAATCTACAATAAAAGGATTATTTTAACATTTCCAAACTATTGATTCACGATCTCGGCTGTAGTTTTATCCCATTTGTGACAGAAATAGAAATAAATAATATGCTGTACTCACACGCACTTCAGGCACACGACCTATCCAGACTGCTTTTCGTTACCATACTTTTAGGATAAGTCTTGTGTCATTCCTAAATATGTATTTTTACATGTAAATGGCATATGCTCTCCTGGCTGGTGTGTCCTGATTGCTGAAGGAAAAATCTGTCTCTGGTAATCAAAACTCTGTTAGCATTCTTAGCATTCTAGACGAAATTCGAACTTAGATCTTTCTAAGCAAAGGACTTCGGAAAAACTGCTGAGTGCTAAGAAGGATCATAACTATTCGAAATATTTGTTCAATTTATGTATACGTTTAACAGACTGCTCTATGGATCTATTTATCTGGCGCTGAATCGAATCTTTCATAATTCTTTGATTTTTTTAAAAAAATAGAACGTTTTTGCTGAGATTCAGTAATGAAATGATATCATCTAACAGATGGATGCTCACAGATCATAGATTTCCCAAATTATTATCTTTAAAATCTTAATCTCTGTCTAATATCCTGCTTGTTTATGCTAGTTAAGAAGTTATTATCGCCTCTTTGTTTGTCAGAAAATCTTGACGTTCTAGTGTAGAAAATTGTTTTGTAGGAAACGAGATTTCTTGAAAACCAGTGCACCATAACGAACCCCCAAACAAACATGGAAGTCTCAGAGAATACCGGCATTGTGGAGAGTTTTATAAAAATCTTCTGGGACAGTTGGCTCTGTCAGAGCGGTGGATCATTTGAATAGCATTGTGTGTTTGACGTTTGGAGATTGCATCTCTCTCTCTCTCTCTCTCTCTCTCTCTCTCTCTCTCTCTCTCTCTGTGGCATCCGTATGAATACCGAACTTAGAGAGACGACCTCGTACGAGCTATTTATGCAACAGAAGATAGTGATATCTGTTGCATTAGAAGGGCTCTTTGAAATTTACTTAAAGAGACCAGAAAGGAATACGTTGTATGAGAGATAACTAAGCGTTGTTATATCAGTGGGTCTATCTTTGTCTTTAGCTTCACTCTTTCTTTCTTTCTTTCTCTTTTTATTTATCTCTCTCTTTTCATGTAGATTTTCTAATTCTCACTATTTTTATCACTCTTTTACGTCTGTCTGAAGGCTTTCATGGAATGGCAGAAGAGATCAATGTCTTTCTCTTGTAGGGTCGAATTTCGTTCAATAATTCGAGGAATATGTGATTTTTTTTTATCTAAGGAGGAGGAGGAGGAGCAGTGAGAAACATCGGGTAGAGGGAATAGATAGTTTATTTTCTTCCAGAAATTTCATTTTATTCTTTTAAAGAAATCAGCCGAACATTTATCCAATTGAGACACATGTATATGAATTTAGGACTTTTTCTTTGGTAAACAAAAGAATCCAATGAAAATTATCAACTCTATTTCTACTTTTTTTTTGTTCCAATTTCCTCTAACGTGTTGCTGTTTCCCTACGTCCTTGTTGGAAAGGTTTGATCTCAAATTTCATCTAGGACTCCAGGAAGTGTTATAATATTTTTTTTTTCCATCTGAATGTGAGTTAGTCGGTCTATTACTGTAAGAAACGAGAATGCAAAATGGATGAAGAATACATACAACCGGAAGTTAAGGCCATTAATCTCGTGGTTTTAGCTACCTCATATGATCATAAATAATAACAATAAGAATTACTACTGCTTCTATTCCATTCTTCATTACCATCTATAAGGTTAGTTAGCAGTTCCTCTTAATTTGTATAAAAATTGTCATTTGAGTCAGTAAAATTTGGGTTTAAATCGAGAAATTTTCCTGAAATTATATAAAACGGTACTGAAATGCTGTACGATCTCTTTACCACGTTCAAATTGTCGTCAATACCTGAAAGTGTGAAACAAAAATCAATGAATAGTGTCATTCTGGTGATGTTGTTCACCATCCCAGCGATTGCACTGAGACTGAGGTGTCCGTTGCTGGTAGAGTAGAGAGAGAGCTCTCATTGTTTTGATTAATATCCCATAAGTTGGAATATCAATGATAGTGCCGTTGTTATTATGAGCAACGAATTAGCACTAAAACTGAATATTCTGACGAAGATGAATGAAAGGTAATCCTGAAATGATTTTTTAAGGTAATTCACTTGAATCATATCCATAATTTATTTTTATTTCTTTTTCCTCATCCAGCCTGGTTGGTCAAGTGGATAGCGTACTCAGTCCGTGAACAAAAGGCTGTGGGTTCGAATTACCATGGGCATGGATATGTGTGAGTGTCTTTAGGTGGGAGATGAATTTCGTCGATGAAGTGGCTTGAAAAAGTTCCATGTTTGGTCTCTAGAGCAAGGTGTCCAGATTATCCAACAATTCCCTTCAGTCTTTCCCTTGAACCTGTATTTTCATTCTTTCATTCTCTCTTCCTTTTACTTTCTCTTTCACTCAATCTCACTCTCTATTTTACTCCCATGTTTCTTTTTTATCTTTCTCTCGCTGATTCTTATTTCTTTCATTCTCTTTCATTTCTTCTGTTTTTTTCCTTCTCTCCACTTATCACTCTCTCTCTATGTGGGTTTTCTATCTTTCTCCATTTTTCGTTCTTTCTTTCCTTTCATTCTCTCACATCCTTTCATTCACATACATCATTTTTTCATGCTCTTTCTCTTCTTTCATTCCATCCTAACTCTCCATTTTTTAATTCCATCTTCTCTCTCTCTCCCTCTCCATTTTCATTCTCTGTCTGTCTCTCCCTTTATTTTCATTTTCTCTTTGTTTCTCTGTCTCTCAATTTATTCATTTTTTTTCTCTCTCTCTCCTGTCATTTATATTCATTCATTGCCACTTACCCTATTTTTTCCTTTAATTTATTCTTGCATTCTTTAATTCTTTCTCATTTCTCTTTTTTCTTTCTTTCTCTTTGTCTAATCTCTCTTTTGTTTCTCTCCCCGTTTCCTCTCTTCTTTCTTTCTCACGTTAATTCTCTCTCTCTCTCTCTCTCTCTCGTTTTTTTCTTTCTTTCTTTTTATCTCTTTAGTTATTGCTCAGTTTTTTTCTCTCTCTCTATCTTCTCTCCATTCTCTGTTTCTCTTTCTCTCCTCACCATTCTCTGTTTCTCTCTCTCTCTCTCTCTCTCTTTCTCTCGTTTTTTCTTTCTTTCTTTTTATCTCTTTAGTTATTGCTCAGTTTTTTTCTCTCTCTCTATCTTCTCTCCATTCTCTGTTTCTCTTTCTCTCCTCACCATTCTCTGTTTCTCTTTCTCTCTCTCTCTCTCTCTCTATATATATATATATATGTTTTTTTCTTTCATTTTTTCTGTCTCTTTCTCCATCTCTGTTTTTCAAAAAGTGAACTTTCGCACTTTCAATAATTGTATTACAATTATTGTTAACGAAAACATGCAACTATCAATACATTAAAAAAGATTCAAGACTAACAAACAAAGAAAATGATCTCTTATTAAAAGACCCAACATCTAGACAGTTTAAAGCAATTCCCTTGACACACCTATTTTGTTATCAGCAACACACTTCTACATACTGAATGTCTCTGAGTGATTTCTGACCTAGCGCATTCCGAGTGAGGTTAGGGGGGGATCAAAAACGATTGGAAAGAACTCTAATCGTGAGTCACGATTTCAGAATTGCGCTTTTCTATCAGGTTACTTTTATCTGATCGTATAAAATGGGACTGCTTAAATATTGTGTCACGAAGCCAAGGAGTTCGAATAAGAATAAAGAAGATAGAACGGTGACCTGTATTTTCTATAGTTCACGAGCTTCAGCCGATCAGTTAAATACTAAACTTTCGGTTCACAAATGTAGCTGATCAGATGTTGATATTATGTCAGAAAATTCCATTCTACTCAGATTTTTTTTTCTTTCGGAACAGAGAACAATATTCTTGCGGAAACGATAAATACTACGACCATAATCCTCACTTCATATTATGTTCTTTATACGTGCATTTATTATTTTGAATTATCACGAGAAAATCATAAATTCAAACGCGAGATTCTTTCGTTTGAGGCGTTAGTTTTTATCTGATTGCCTTGACCGAAAAACGGACATTGTGGCACTCACAAAATGAGAAAGGAAATCCAAGATACGAAATGCGATCGTGCAATATGAATCATGCCTTGCATGTTATCGACGTAGCACTAAAATTAGCTCGATGACTTTTTAAAGTTATCTTCCTTTTTATACTGTGGAATATCCTACTATCCTATTTAGAGTAAGATGATTCTGGTTTACTTATCATAGTGATAAGTAAATCAGAAAACAGTTTATTTTTATGAAATAAAAAAGATATAAATGTCCAAAATTTTAGTGCTATTTTATACGTATTTATATGCTTTCAAAGGTGCAAGAACTGATTTTTTATGTGGTTTCATTAATGCGGTCTGATCACAATAACTGAATAATCATTTGCAGTTATGACACAGATAATGCACCGTAAGCTGGAAGATATGTTCAGACTTGTTATCTACATAAAGTAATTATCACACATATAACATAATAAACATCGAAGTGCGTTTCTTAATTAAAAATTGCATTTACTTTTTCATTTCCATTTATTATGTAATTAACGTCACGCATACCACAATAACATTTATATAGTCCTTATAAGGACTGGCTTAAAGGGGCGAAGCAAGAATGCTTTTCATCTTCCCCGTTATCTGTAGAGAACAGTGTAGGGATAAGGTGTATTTGAGCTATTAAAGCTCTAATCATGGCAGGAGGGTAACAGCAATAGCCGAGCCTCAGTTAGAACTTCATTGGCGATGTGTAAGTAAAGCCAACTCTAAAAATTTAAGACGATCCCTAGACCACTCCAGAGTGGTCGAAAGACCGTCCATCTCAGCGTTGTCTCCACTCAGTGATGGCCTTCCACCCACACGCCACCACCGAGCAGAACCGCTCATATTCCGAAGAAAAGCATTCACCGACAAAGCCCCTCAGCGGGCTGTGCTGGAGAAAACGTTCCCCGGAGACTCAAATTGCTCCCTTAAGGCAAAAACCTCAAGAGGGCGAACTCTTAACTCTCGCATCTCGGCACCCCAGGGGGTAACAGCAACAGCCGAGCCTCAGTTAAAGCTTCATTGGCGATGTGTAAGTAAAGCCAACTCTAAAAATTCGGACGATCCCTAGACATTCTATAACGGCCGAAGGACCGCCCATCTCAGCGTTGGCTCCACTCGGTGATGGCCTTCCACCCACACGCCACCACCGAGCAGAACCGCTCTTATTCCGAAGAAAGGCATTCACCGACAAAGCCCCTCAGCGGGCCGTGCCAGAGAACACCTTCTGCGGAGACTCAAATTGCTCCCTTAAGGCAAAAACCTTAAGAGACAGCGCCCCTGGGGGGTAACAGCAACAGCCGAACCTCAGTTAAACTTCATTGACGATGTATAAGTAAAGCGAACTCTAAAAATTCGGACGATCCCTAGGCCACTCAATCGTGGGCGAAAGACCGTACATCTCAGCGGTGGCTCCACTCAGTGATGGCCTTCCACCCACACGCCACCACCGAGCAGAACCGCTCTTATTCCGAAGAAAGGCATTCACCGACAAAGCCCCTCAGCGGGCCGTGCCAGAGAACACCTTCTGTGGAGACTCAAATTGCTCCCTTAAGGCAAAACCTTATGAGAGCGAACTCAAAGCTCTCGACATCTCAGCGCCCCATGGGGTAACAGCAACAGCCGAACTTCAGTTAAACTTCATTAGCACAGCATTGCCATCCATTAATATCCAAGGGTCATAATCTTCATTGGCTACAGCATTGCCATCCGTTACCCTCCAAGGACACAATAACAGTTAAAATTTAGCATTTAATTTTTCATTTACGCTTATAATTTATAAATAATGGTGTTATAACTTATTGTCTTATTTCTTCTCAAATAATAATTATTTTAATTTTTTTCTTTCTATTTTTTAGTATTTTTATTTTTTACTAAATTTTAATAATTTATTCACTATTTTATAACAATCACAATCTAAATACACATACATTGTTATTTTAATACTTTTGTAACCTAGATACTAAAGATCTTAATAAGAAATTAGTACAGAGGATTCCATCCATCAAATACATTGTCAGTCATTTAAAATGATCTCAATACTCTCTTCCAATGGCTACAATAAACATTTCTTTTTTTCTGTTGCCAAACCTCAGAATGTTTGATGTTCTCTAGACTAACCATCTTTGCCATAATTTGAAAAAAAAAAAAGAAAAGAAGAAAAAGACGAAGTGATTTGGTCCCTAACGATTTGGAAATTTTCTCTTGTAACGTATTGTGAGAGATTGATGCATTCTTCGTTTCTTGGTGAACATTAGCAGCCCGAGCCACTCGCATTCGCTATCGCTCGACCAACCACTCTGCCTGTTATCAGTAAGGCAAACATAATGAATCTTCAAATAGAACTGATCAATGTAAGCTTGACGACACTTCACAGCGATTTGTTTAAAAAAAAGAAAAGAAATAAAAAAATAAGCAACAGAATGTATAGATTTATGAGTCTGGTTTAAATCCAGTTGCATGATAAGCATTAACTATTCTTCTATCGAAAACAGCTACATTACTCTCTGCCAGAGATAATCTTGTTTGAATTGTGGCACAATTATAGATTTAATAAATGCACTTTGGTTTTAAAAGTAAACTATTTCTTTCGTGCATTATGTTTATTTTTAAATAAAGCCATATTTCTCTTAATTAGTTTCACTGAAAGGATCTGCCGTCTGACTTTACTATTCCAAGCGAGTTAGTCATGTTTCCGATATCTACCTAACATGTTCAGATCTCACTGATGCACGTGAAGGTCTTTAAGCGGTTGAAGAAACTCATCCAGTCAGCGAATCTAAAGTGGCTGGAATTCCTACTTTCTCTAATCCTTAATCCAAGGTATTTCGGGTAGGATAGTCATAATTAAAATGTTAGTTCTCTTCCACTATTCCATCATGCTTCTTTGTCCACACATTTGTCAACAAGTGAACAGAGAGAACGCCACGTATGGTACACATTTCTGATATCCATCTATATTATAGTTGATGGATATATAGAGTTCACTTATAAAAAATACAATTCTCTGACATCGGATTTCTTTAGTATTGAATGGAGTCCTAGTCTAAGTTTCCGCCTAGTCTCTGAAGAGAACCTACCAATTCGAAACAGCTGTCAGGTCAGTGAAACCTTTATGACTTTATGAAATGCACTAATAAAAGGAGAATGTAAGGATGCTTGGGTAGAGCTCGTGTCTTTTAAGTTGCACAAGCTAAGGCAACCCCGAAGCTGAGTTTTTTTTTTTTTTATATAAGTTCTCTAGTCAAAATTTCGAAGTCTCTACATACATTCAACTTTGAAATAATGTTGAATCTTACATCTTCACTATTTCTATGTGATTTACTTCACCGAAATGAAGCTGTATGGCTCTTTCTTTTGATAACCGAACTTTCACTTTTATGTTTTAAGACAAGCCTACTGCAGAACACATGCAATAAGCAAGTCATAATATATTGAGAGAGAGAGAGAGAGAGAGAGAGAGAGAGAGAGGAAGTTCGAATCTTTTCGTAAGAATTAATTTACGATTGAATAACATAGCAATAGCGATTCTGCTGTACATCACCAGAGAAACTGATCAGATGCGCGTGTGGCATGTAGATGGCAACATTAGAAATGTGTTCGAAGCTATTTTATAATGTCTTACTCATATGGTGGTAAGAAGTTTTTAGAAAACTCTAGTCTGCTGGAAAAAAAAAGAAAGAAATTCACCACAGAGCATGCAATGCACGTAAATGACTTAAATACACCTCATGGCTTTAGATCTCTCAGTATAATCCTAAACAATAACAACCACAAAAACATGCTTGTAAAAGCTATGGTAATCATTATAATGCTGTGCAATAATAAGTACGATTTTTAAATACATCCCTTTATTTAATATATAGTTAAGCACTTTAATATTATTAGTGTTCATTATATTATAATCGAGTATGGTTACTCCCTCGAAAGATATTAAAAAAACAAAGTTAATAACATTAGCTTCTATTGTAAACTTCTACTCCTCTCTCTCTCTGTTTACTTTTTTCCCTCTTTTTTTTTTCTTTTTTTTTTCTGCCTTTAAATGGATTTCACTATTTTTTTAAACGGTAGGCGGGCTTGTTTTCTAACCCCCTATGGAGCAAGCAAGCAAATTGTTATCTGGTTTTTGTCGCGAATATCGGTCTGTACAATGTCTTAAAAAAAATCATTCTAAGTGCAGATAGCAGACGCCGGCTGTGTTATTGTCAGCATAAGCCAGTACGAAGCATTTTGTAACAGGAAACTTGCATTTTTTATAGCAATGTTTCTTTGAAAATATTAAATTGCACATAATAATTCTAAAATTACCGAAAAGATTAACAATTGATTGGGAGAAACATGTTAAACGCTTAAAAATGCAAATACTTATGGTAACTAGAAAATAGAAAAATACTAAGTTTCAAGGCAAATCCGATTATGATATTTTCATAAGCTCTCTGTAAATTTTTCAAATATTTTAAAATATTTTCTCTATTTTGCTATAAAATACGAATGGATCTATAAAATTTTCTATTATTTTAATATTTAACTCTAAATAGAGTCTTTTGACTCTATATTTTAGAAATGAGAATAATACATTCCATCAACAAATAAACATACGGTTATATTATCAGAAAGAATAGTGAAAATTTTTCATACATATTTTCTATTCAAATATGAATATGTAAATATTCATATGAATATTTATATATTCATATAAATATGAATATATAAATATTCATATTTGAATAGAAAAAGTTAAGAAAAAGAATATGCAAAGAGGAAAAGATTTTTGTATATTTTCTTCTAAGCTATCTATTAGTTTACGGTTTCTTATATATGAATATGTAAATATTCATATATATCTTTTGTCTACACGTTAACAATTTTTTCAAAGTTAAGAAAAAGAATATAAATATTCATATATATCTTTTGTCTACACGTTAACAATTTTTTCAAAGTTAAGAAAAAGAATATGGAAAGAGGAAAAGATTTTTGTATATTTTCTTCTAAGCTATCTATTAGTTTACGGTTTCTTCGTATTATTTGGGTAATATCAAAGCTAAAAGCTATTCTGCAGACGCTACGTATTTGCATTTCGACTTTTTCTGCAAAATTCGATTTGTTTTCTATCTGAAAGTTGTGCAAATTGTGGCCGATCCAATCTGACTGATATGCAATATCCTTCCAATCAAAACACACAGCGCATATTGGAGAAGTTATTGTTTAATTCAATCTGATAGATAGATTAATACATTTCCACCCATGCTTATCCGAATGTCAGGATTTTAGCTAAAATTGGTGTAGTCATCGGTTCTGCTACTATTTGGCTGGTCGCCAGGCGTCGCTAATTTTCGATTAAAAGAACAACTGTCATTGTTGGCTGTTGGCATACTGCCAACAAATGGTGAAATGCCGTCTTTAAACTTGGGGACAAATTACAATTTGCAACGGTTTCTTTCTTGGTCGCTAGGTGGTGCATAAGTCGGTTATATTCTTGGGATGGAAGTTTTTCGTTGTGTTCAAGAAAAATGAGAATCTCTTGTGTGTGCTATCTGGTGGAAAAATAATGTTTGTCTCTCACGCAACTGGAAAAAAAAATGGGCAAAACTAATCACTATTATTACACTTTATTTGGGCTGGGAAACAAATACCATGTCCACTGAAGACATGGCAACTTTTAGGTTATTTGAAGAAATTGATTTCTGTCTTTTTTTTTTTTCTTTCTATTTTTCGTATGTGAGTTCTTAGAGGTCAGTTAAAGGACGAAAGAAGTTTAAGGCCTATAAGTAGAAAGGAAAAGTTAAAATATATTGCTCTTTCGGCTGGTGCTATGTATTGCTTGTTTTCTGAAATCGTATAGCGTCTGTCTGGTCATTATTTGAAGGATCGCAGCTGCTTGGAGAAGTTGTAATTGTAGCACCAGCATTTCCAGTGAAATCCCCTGTGCTTTCTCTGACTGAGGAGAGTCTGACATGTCTAATAAAGGTAAATTAATTTTGTTATTTGCTATTTTGGTCTACGTTATTCGCATTTCATCTGTCTCTCTCTCTATTTCCCTCTGTCTATCTGTCTCTCACTTTTTGATTCTCTCTCTCTCTCTCTCTCACTGACACACACATACACACATTGACTGCTATTATTATATTTTATCGTACAACTTTTTTGGACATTTTCAGTTTTACATTTTTTAAAATTATACGTTCTTCTTTCACCATTTAATTTCGAATCCTGAGAAAGACAGCGAAGATCACTCCCTTAACTCAAGAAATTCAATAGTATGACTTTTGAACTAAATATGATACATAAATAACCAGCACCTATGATTTTTTTGAATTATAATGCAAATTTTAAAAAAAATTCAAATAAATATCAAAGATAAAAAAGAAATTAAATAAAATATATTAATGAAATAAAAATAACATAAATTATATGATAAAATAAGAAATATTAAAAAAATTCAAATAAAATTTTCTCAAACATCTTTACCAAAATATAATAATCAATTTACGAAAGAAAAAAAAATTGAAGACTATTATTCCCCGTGTGGTTGCCGGGATAAGAATAGCCCCACCGCAAATCCATGCGTGTCATAAGAGGCGACTAAATGGACGCAGAGTTTCGAGTTTTCTCTCTCAGGTTTCTTCCGGAATTTCGCTCCCGGTGAGGGGGTGGGCTTAGATTTCGGGAGGTTTGCCTGGGAGGGCATATTTTGAGTCTCTGGCGAGGGTGTCCTCCGACACGGCCCGCTGAGGAGCTTTGTCGGTGGATGCTTTTCCCTGGAATATGAGTGGTTCTGCTCGGTGGTGGTGGTGGGGGGGGTGCCCCATCACCGAGTGGAGCCAACGCTGAGTTGGACGGTCTTTCGGCCACTATGGAGTGGTCTAGGGATCGTCCTAATTTTTAGAGTCGGCTTTACTTAAAAAAAAAGCACCAATGAAAATCCAAGCATGTCGTACGAGGCGACTAATTGGACGCTGAGATTCGAGAGTTTGAGTTCGCTCTCTTAAGGTTTTTGCTTTAAAGGAGTAATTTGAGTCTCCCGGGAAGGTGTTTTCCGGCACGGCCCGGTGAGGGGCTTTGTCAGGAATGCTTTTCTTCGGAATTTGAGCGGTTCTGCTCGGTGGTGGTGGTGGTGGTGGTGGGTGGAAGAACATCATTGAGTGGAGCCAACGCTGAGATGAACGGTCATTCGGCTACTATTGATTGGTCTAGGGATCGTCTTAATTTTTAGAGATTGGCTTTACTTACGTATCACCAATGTAGCTAATGCATGTCGTAAGAGGCGACTAAAATTGGTACCCACGGAGGGTAATGGATGGCAATGCTGTAGCCAATGAATTCTAACTGAGGCTCGGCTATTGCTGTTACCCTCTTGCCATGATCAGAGCTTTAATAGCTCAATAACACCTTATCCTTACACTGTCCTCTACAGACAACGGGGAATATAAAAAGCAATCTTGCTTCGCCCCTTTAAGCCAGTCCTTATAAACTTTTATAAGGAAGGCTATTATAATATCTTCTCGGCCTTTTGGCTAAGACGCTACGTTTACCGTTTTTTAACGTTGATTGATATCAGTATGGGTCCCATCGGGGCTCAAGATATATAACCGGTCAACTACAGATCTTCCTAAACCCCGGACTGGGGCAAAGTCAAACACTTGGGAGTGGAAGGGATAGTATAGGAAATGGATAGTATAGGATGGGAGGTACTATCACACTAGCTATAGCAACACCACCAGGTAATGCAAACGGCACACAACAGGAAGCTTTTCCTGGAGACTGCACCTGATGCAGCAGAAAGCCATACCACCACATCTAAGACAACAACTAAGAAAAACCGTAAAGGAGGAAAAAACTGCCACAACCAAGACTACAGAAACCAACAGCAAAGATAAAACAGAGGAAGAGGAAACAGTCAATATTCAAACAACTATGGAAACTCCAGCAGAAGAAATGAAGCAGAAACAAAACACAAGAGAAGCTACTAATGCTGACACAGATGAGGAAGAAGGAGATGAATCAGAGGAGATAGAGGCAACCATCAACACTTCCAAACGGCCATTAAGTCCACAGGAAGTGGAGATGACAAAACCAAAAGCAGCTAAAGCATCGGAGACAAAAATTCCCAAAATCCGCATGTTTTATAAACATTTCTTCTTATATTGCAATAGCATGCAGTGTTATAATGTTATGAAGTAGCCAAATAATGAAACCGATTACAGTAAGTATATCTGTAGAAACTGAAGGACATTTTGTGTCCAGTGAACACAATGTCGCAACCTTATTACTATTTTAACTGTCCGCGCGGTTAACTTGGTGGCTTTGCGTTTTGCAACCATGTGCCTGGGGAAGGAGTGTCCTAGGTTCGATTCCCGTCGACGACGTGAGTAACTGAAGGACCTTCCTCAGCTATAACCAAGTTAGCTTGTCTTGGGCGTGGATAGCAGGGTTCTCTCCCCAGTTTATCTGGGGTTTTTCATCCCGCAAGCAGGCAAACCGGCCCCGTGAACCCACATGGATACAGTCAGGAATACTTAAGACAATCCTCCAGCCATAGGTCTGAATTGTCAGCGGTGCCGTCCTGAGCCAGGATAAAAATAGGGGGGGGGGGTTGAGGTAGTGTCGTACCTCGCCGTAAAAGGGGCTCACAACCGTTGAATCACCATACGAAATGAATGAAGGAACTATTTAACTTTGTGTGGAAATGGAAGGTCTCAGTTATGTTAGTATATATATTATTTTACCTATTATTTTATTATTTAATTTATTATTGTATTATTATTCTATCATTTAGTGTTTTTGAGATTTCATTTTTGATTTTACTCTTAATTTGTAGAAAGTGATTAATATAATTATTCAATTAAATATAATTGATTATGTAATTAGGGAAAAAAATGCGCCCTTATTTCTGAAATCCTTATTTCTTTTCTCTAAATAAGCATATTGGTTCTTTGTCCTCTCAATGGTTTCTTTTTAATTTTCAGTTTCTTTTAGTTTACTAGTTTATACAGGGTGTCCCAAAATTCACGCAAGAAGTAATTTTGATAGAAAACACAGGTTTTTAATTAAAAATTGTAATTTCTTATTGATTCATAAAGTATACAGTATAGGGTTATGCATGGAATAGCATATCCGGTAAAAGGCCTCCACGGCTTTGCTGGCACATACGCACTCTTTTGTCGAAATTTTCCATGACCGTTTTGCATAAATGTGGTTGAATTTCGCTCAAATTCCTCCTTCAAGGCGTGGGTGGTCGTAGGCTTGTTGGCATAAACCTTAGACTTAAAAAAAAAACCCAAAGAAAAAAGTCCAACGGCGTTAAGTCACATGATCTGGGCGGCCAATTCTGATCACCAAAACGGGAAATTACACGACCAGGAAATGACTCATGCAGTAATTGAATTGTTTCTCAAGCTGTATGGCATGTGGCACCGTCTTGTTGAAACTACATATCGTCCACATCCATATCTTGCAATTTAGGCACAAAAAACTGGATTATCATGTCGCGATAGGGAGCACCATTAACTGTTATTGCCTTACCAGCCGCATTTTCGAAGAAGAATGGACCAATGATGCTTCCAGCCCAAAATCCGTACCAAACAGTGACACGTTGTGGATGCATTTATTTCTCAACAATCACTCGCGGATTTTCTGAACCCCAAATGCGACAATTTGGTCGATTAACGAAGCCATCAAGATGAAAATGAGCCTCATCGCTGAAGATGATTCTGTTCGAAAAATAAGCATCCACTTGTTGTTGTTCCATAATCCATTCAACGAACTCTCTTCGCTGTGTGTGGTCAGTAGGCTTCAGTTCTTGAGTCAGTTGAACTTTGTAAGCATAAAGATGCAAATCTTTCGTGAGAATACGCTGTAGAAAGCTTCTGGAAATGCCCAATTCAAGACCACGGTGCCGAATTGATGTTCCTGGACTCTCAGCAACACTCTCACGAACTGCTTCGATGTTTTCTGTTGAACGACTTGTTGAAGGACTGCCAGAGTGCATAAGATCACTAATTGATCCAGTTTCCTTGAATTTTTTAATTAATCTTTTCACAGTTAATGAAGTTAAATCACTATTCCGGCCATATTTTGTACGAAAATTGCGAACTGTAGCTGCCAAACCTTCATTATTTTTAAAATATTGCGCAACAATGAAAATGCGTTGTTCTTTCGTGTAGCGCTCCATTTTTAATAACCCTGAACTATCAGCCGTCACGCTGTCTTTTTTTTCTCTCGTTGGCAACACTTTACCGCACAAATGGCGCTAAATTTAAATCTTGCGTGAATTTTGGGACACCCCGTACTTTGTTTCTTGATAGTCTTGTCTTTCTGTCTGATGTCTTTCAAGTCATTTTCATTGTATTTTCTTTCTGACTCTTTAAAAAAAATTATGATTATTATTTTTTTTTTATTTTACCTACGAGAGAAATTAATTTTGTAATTATTTTTTTGTAACGATAAATTAATTTCGAATGCTTCTTTGAAAGCAAGAAACTATGGAAAAAAAACTTAGGACGAGCTTCATTTACATAAGTCTGACTCTAGAGTGTCACTTCTACAAGCTATTACTGAGTACTGCAAAACGTTATACGGTGTTTATACCTTTCATACTATGCTATCAGATATGCAGTTAAGAAATGGTCTAGTAGTTCGCGAAGCCTGAAGATAATGAATATATTATCTTCCAACACGCCATTTAAAAATGAAGATCGCAGTAGTATGCATAAAATGATTAACTGTATTTTCATTTCTTCTCCATAGGATTTGCACACATTTCATTTTCAATTGCAGCTCCCAAAATACCAACGAATTACTAACATCATTGCATTTTGGTAAAACAAACAACGAAACAGGTTCATTGGAACAATGGGTTTCGTTAAGAAATGTTTAACTCCAAATGATGAGTCCAGATTTGGATAATGCGATGCTGCCATCCCATCTACACTACATCATCCTAGCACTGAAGTTAGAAAACAGGATGTCATAGTGTAGGACTGATTCTCGTGGTTCAGACTAAGATCTTTGGATCTAAACTTTTCTCATCAATGTTGCCTATAGATATTCCAGAAAAATCTATAGTACATATGATTTTATCTAAAATATCTGTTCTAGAAAAAATATTTATTTTTATCAATTTTATGGAGAAAACTGCTTCACGTTCCAGTGTGATAATACTTTTATCTCACAGATTTAAAGAACAAATATGACAAAAATATTTACAGAACAAATGACAAGTTTAGCAGTAAATTTAAGTAAGAACTCGTACGACATGCATTAGTTACATTGGTGCTATTCTTATCCCGGCAATCACACGGGGAAGCCTAGGCAAAAGTATCATACTTATCCTTATAGTCCTTATAAGGGCTGTCTTAAAGGAGCGAAGGAAGAATGCTTTCATTTTCCCCGTTATATCTGTAGAGGACAGTGTAGGGAGAAGGTGTTATTGAATGAGCTATTAAATTAAAGCTCTGATCATGGCACGAGGGTAACAGCAATAGCCGAGCCTCAGTTAGAACTTCATTGGCTACAGCATTGCCATCCATTACCCTTCCAGGGTTTCATCCTTCCTTCCACACAAGAAACCAAAAAAAGTACAAGTTCTTAAGTTATTAAAAGAACTAAAAAAGTAAGTAGGAACTAACAGCACTCGGTACTAAAATAATTTTTACATGCAGAATAATTTATGGTGTTCGAACTATATAATAGCTAATATCCTATATTTTATTTTTCTTTAGGCTAGTTTTCAAGAATTTTAAAAATAATTCACCCATTAATTTAAATTGTAGCAGATTTTTAAAGATTTGTCAAAATAGACGATATTTTACTTCTATATTTCAGCCGGAATATATCAACCGGATAACAAATATATTAATGGATATGACGAAAGCGCTACCTGGTGATGTTAAAACTTATGTTTACATCATAAGATTACAGATTTCAATTTTCAGATGGTAATACAGAGAATAAATAATGCGAATAAATAACTCAAATAACAAATCAGCTAACGTAATAGTAATACAAAATAATTTACAGTTTAAATAAAAAAGGTAAGAAGGTTTTTAAGGTTTCATCGAAATAATAAAAGCAAAAATGGCAATTTTTTCTGAAAAAAATATCAGCACAAATGGCGTAAAACTGTTAAATATTATTTAAACCTAAAAAATAAGTAACGTACTTAAATCAGCTGGCTTTATTTAAAGATGGCTTCTAATTAAAAAAAAACAAACAAACGCACTTAATGGTTAAGCACTTACTGACTTGAAGGATTTGAATCCTTGGAGGGTTATCGTGTTTTACCGCAACTAAAAATAAACTTCTGTTCTAAGCACGTGTTTGATATCCTATTATTCTAGAGTTAATGAAGAACATTGTGTGAGATCCACCATTAACCTAACGACAGTTTAATTAGCATCTACCTAACATGAATGGGAGTAATTTTGTCCAGGCAAAATTAGCCGCATTCTCTTGATGAGCATCTCCAACTTTTGACTTGAATTATCTTATGCAAACAGGATGGAGAAAATGATTTTCAGGTCACTATGCAAAACCATTTTTTCTTACAAAAGAAAAAAAAAAAAGCAAAGAAAGAAATGAAATCTACTAATTATACTCCATATCTCTGTTTTCTAGAATTCGAGTTTATAGATTGAGTTGAGTTTTTATAGATATGGATACATTTTGATTTCATTAAATAATGACATAATTTAAACACAGATTGTTATTCATTTATAATAATTCTATCGATATACGGTGATTTCATCGAGTAATATAGGCGATTCGTATATATATATATATATATATATATATATAGAGAGAGAGAGAGAGAGAGAGAGGGCAATAGTAAGCCACTCAGCACTGATATGAATAGACGTGAATTTAAATTTGAATAGAAATTTACTATTTTTCAAAATATTTTGAGGATTTGAAATAATCAAAAGATAACATTCTAAATCTGAATTGAGAAAATTGCTTTTATTTTTTATTTAAAATAAGATTTTAGAAATAATTTGTATTTCCACAAGGACACCATTTTATTTTAAAATATTTAAAAAATATAAATATTGCTAGTGAATTAATAATAATAATAATGGATAGACGACATGGATTAGGTGAATTTTTCATTTGAAGTGACAAGATGGCGGCTCGCGTGTTAGTGTTTCGTGTCGTGTATTTTTGATGGTGAATTGTGAATTTGACTGATAAGTTTTTAGAGATTTATGTTTATTCTTTAGTAATATCAATTATTTGCTGCTGCCATAAACAGGTATTTTATTTCCCATACTGGTTTATCCAAGTACAGGTAAGTCAACTGACTTCACAAAGGCGATACGCTAGGCCTACTACCATTCGTATCGCCATTGTTGTTGTACTTTAACATCTTATTGCTGGTTGACACGCCTATGCTTGATATTGCAGGCAGTCCTTTGCGGCTGCGGGATATTTTACAAAAATTTCTGCTGGCAGGTCTTCAGACCTGCGGGATATTTTATTAACGCACATACGAAGTTAAATCGATATGAGCGTACCTGACCTAGACGTATTCACTGACTTGCTCGATAAAGAGCCAGCTCTTGAACTCATTGATAAACTCCAAAAGAAGTTCAAGCTGACATGGCCCACTAGTATGATTGACCCCGACACTATTATCGAGTCACTCGATAAAAAGCTAGCACTCAGTTTTATTAAAAAGCTCCTCAAAAAGTTTGAACAGGATTGGCCCGGCTACTTAAATTTGTATTCCTCACCTGAAATCGATGCTGAGGAAAATGAAGACTCCCCTCAAATGGAGGAAAAACTCAATCTAGTTGTCTCTACCTCTAATCCTTCTGGTCAAGAAGAAACCCACGCACGTAAGAAGAGAAAAATTCTTGCTGCTGAGTCAACAAATGTTGTTGGTATGGACGAGGATGTTCCCATTTCAGATCCCTCTGCTTCCCCCAATGAAAAGGTGCCACCGATTATCCTAAGGGAAAAGCAGAGATGGTCATCACTCAGAACCATCATGGCTAATTCACAGATTCGTTACACGTCTGCTAAAAATTCAGACGAGGGAATACGTATCCAGCCCACCACGGTGGCTGACTATAGAAATCTTACAAAGGAACTGGACACTAGAGGAACCCAATATCACACATTTTCACTTGCCTCCGAAAAAAATCTGAAAGTAGTCTTAAGTGGAGTCTCCGAGGATATTGACACTGATGAAATAGTTGCTGACCTTAACCTACAGGAACTACCCCCCATAAAGGTTACTAGAATGTTTAGATCAAATAAGACACCTATGCCTTTAGTTTTAGTAGAAATTCATAACATTTACAAAGACATTTATAATTTAAAATCAATCTTTGGACTCAAAATCACCCCAGAACCATTGAGAAAGAAATCATCTTCTGGGCAGTGCCACCGATGCCAAAAATTTGGCCATGCCCAGAAGCTATGCAAAGCTCAGTTCAAATGCCTAAAATGTGGCGAGAATCACCCCACAAACACCTGCGCCAAGCCAAATTCCACCCCGGCTAAGTGCGCTAATTGTGGGGGTCCTCACCCTGCTAATTATAGAGGGTGTATACATCACCCCAAAAACAGATGGAATGATACAAGTCATCAATCTACCTCGTCATCTAGTGCGAGAGTTCCTGAAGCTCAGGCTACTCAGTTCTCCAAGAGTGAATACATGACAACAGGTGCTCGCCCATCGTTAAGTGAGCCCCTTAAGAAAACGAATCTTCAACATCAAGTAAGAACATATGCTGATGTGGCCCGTTCCAATCAGATGGTACAAACCCAGAACCGGAATAATCCACACTCAAATCTATCAGCTGTTATCACCTCTTCTCTTGCAAACATGCTGCAGGATTTCAGCAACTCAAATCCATCTTAAGTGTCACAAAAAAATTCCTACAGCAAACCCAATCCATATTATCTGCACTCTCTGATGCATAGGAAAAAAATTGTCCCAAATTCTCTTAGGATTATCGGTTGGAATGCCAACGGTATAAAAAACAAACTGTTAGAAATCCAGGAATTTAATAATAGATACAATCCAGATATACTGCTAATTAATGAAACTCACCTGAGGCCTGCTGACACCCTGAAAATCAGAGGGTATCAGATTTACAGAAACGACAGGCTTGGGTATAGAGGTGGAGGTACAGCCACCCTTATCAAAAACTATATCAATCATCACTCAATAACCAACCCTACTACCACCAACCTCGAAATCACAGGAATCAATGTTCTCACAAACTCAATTGGAAACCTCAAAATTTTTTCTGCATACAACCTTCCATTAAAGACATTATTGACCTCAGATCTGGATGCCATCCTTGGAGCAAAAGGACCGGTCATCATTGCTGGAGACCTCAATGCAAAGCATCCTGCTTGGAACAGTAAATCTACCAACAAAAATGGTCGCATCCTCTCTAGCTACACAGGATTATTCCATGCTGTTGTGGCTGGACCTACCGAACCAACTCATCTCAGTACATCTGGCACTGCTGATATCCTGGATATAGCCATCCTGCAAGACATTAAACTACAGTACAGCCTTACATCACTAAACGAGCTGTCGTCGGATCACAACCCAATTCTACTGCAATTGGGTGAGCAAGAATGCCTGCCTCCTCCTTCTCATTCAGGCATATCGTGGGAGAGATTGTCTAAAGCACTTCGGGATCAAATAGGACCCGTCCCTCCCATTTGCACACCAGAAGATGTGGAATCTGCAGTGACTAGCTTCGCCCAACAGATTAAGTCCGCTATAATGGTTGCATCCTACCAGAAACCTGTTCCCAAGCCTGATCGTTTGCCTGAGGACATTATGGACCTGATCAGAGAGAAGAGCAGAGCTAGGAAGAGATTTCATAACACTCGCGCACCTCAGGATAAGACAGTGCTTAACAGATTGAATGGAGCAGTAAGAGATGCACTTAAAACACATAGAAACGAAGTCTGGGATAAAAAGTTAGCCTCTATCTCACCTATTGATCACTCTATCTGGGGCCTACTGAGAAATATCAAAAATAAAACCAGATCCCTCCCCCCTATAATCTCAAACCAGGGCCTAGTCCACACAGATGCAGATAAGGCAGAAGCCATACTTAAAAATCTTGAGGATCAGTGCAAACCTTCGTATAACAACATTGATTTCAATCATCTGTACAAAATCCACAGACAGGTTAGGCATGCACTAAACCTCCCGGACACCAGTGCCGATCATATTGCACCCGCATCACCTGTTGAATTATATGATATTATTAAAAAACTTAAGAACAATAAAGCTCCTGGACCAGACAGCATCTCAAACAGGGTGATCAAGCTGCTGCCTCGGAAAGCTATAGTGCATCTGACCAATATAATAAATGCAATCTTAAGACTTCACTATTTTCCTTCCACCTGGAAAATGGCTGATGTGATTCCTATACATAAGCCAGGCAAAGACCCACACTTACCGCAGAATTATCGTCCAATCAGTCTCATCTCCAATCTGGGTAAGGTCGCAGAGAAGGTCATCCTCTCACGACTCCAAACCTCAGTAAATGACCTAGACATCCTCCCTAAAGAACAGTTTGGATTTCGACAACACCATAGTACTACCCAGCAAATCCACAGAATTGTGGAATATATCACCACCAGCTACAATTGGCGCCAGTGCACAGGTGCGGTGTTCCTAGACCTATCTAAAGCATTTGACAAAATCTGGCATTTTGGACTCCTGCACAAACTTATCTCAGCCGGTATCTCACTAAAAATGGTTCATCTAATCCGTTCATATCTTCAGAATAGATCAATGCAAGTTAAAATTAACGGTTCTACATCGTCCCAGCGCCATATCTTTGCTGGAGTGCCGCAGGGATCTCTACTGGCTCCATTGCTGTTTTCTGTATACATGTCAGACATCCCACACAATCCGATGACTTCCATTTTAGCACTGTATGCGGACGATACGGCAATACTAACCAGATCTCTCAGACCCCACTTCGTTACTAGAAAGCTTCAAGAAAATCTTCTAAAGCTGGAGGGTTGGTTCTCCAAGTGGAGATTGGAAGTCAATCCCCTGAAAAGCTCAGCGGTTCTCTTCTCAAAAAGGCCAATGTCTCCTGCTGGAGATGTGTTACTATTCAATACTAAAATTCCCTGGCAGAAAGAAACAAATTACCTGGGTGTGATTCTCGACAAAAAGCTATCTTTCAACCAACATATCAAGTCTGCATGTGCAAAAGCATCTAAAGCCATAGCTCAGATCTACCCGCTAATTAATAGAAATAGCAAACTCAGCAACAGAATCAAATTGCAGCTATACCAGATGTCGATTCGTCCTATAATCACCTATGCCTCTCCAGCCTGGAGCCACACCTCTAATACTAACATTATTAAGATACAGCGAGTGCAGAACAAGTGCTTGAGAATGATTTTGAACGCCCCGTGGTATGTTAGAAACAGCCAACTCCACAGAGACACAAATATTCCCTATATTCTCTCTTATCTACAATCCTTAGCTGCCAAATTTTTTCTAAAGACGTCCACACATCCCAACGATTTGGTTCAACAAGCTGCAGCATACGAGCCAACGGACATATTTAAATATAGAAGACCAAAAACTATATTAGCCTCCTATAGCGATACATAATCTCCATGCCCATTCAGGGCGAGCAAACTGCTCGTAAATTTTACCCTCACTGTAACCACGACAGATAGCGGGGAATATGAAAAGCATCTTGCTTCACCCCTAAAGACATAAATGTCAATTGTCAACATTCGTGGGGGATTTGAGAGATGATGGGAGAAGAAGTGAAAAGTCCTTTTTAGGACTTCCAGGGTAACAAAGCAATGCTGTAGCCAATGAAGTTTTAACTGAGGCTCGGCTATTGCCGTTACCCAGCCATGACTAGAGCTTTTTAGCTCAATAACACTCCATCTACACAGCTTTACTTCATTCAGATGACGGGATAAAGAGTCAAGGACTCAGTCCATCGCCCAGTTCTTATAAGAACTAATAATGTCGTTACATAGTAATGATGTGCTGATCCAAATTGAGCAGGGTGTGACCTTACCCAAACAAACAAATTGGCTTTACTATAAACAGAATATCTGGTAAGAATATCGAAGTACATAATGGACACCACAGTTGGCCTGAATGCAGAGTATTAGAGTAGTTCAAGGAAAAATATGGGATCTAGGCCAGAGCTGGAAGTTGTAAACTCGCAGTAGATTACAAAAGATTAAATCCCACATTGTTTTAAAATCTAATAAGAAACTCAAATACTGGAATCAGAAAGTTTCGTGCCGAATATAGCATAATAAACTATAAAAGTATCGGCGACTACTAGCGTGAGCTAGTAGTCGCCGATACTTAGTACAAACTCGGGCAACTCGCAGCAAAGGTGGTAAAGTTCTGATCGCTATTCTTGGTATTTTCCATAGTGTAAAACACATTTCCTAGGAAATGTATGCTATTATTACATTATGGTGGGGGGTCACTACCCAGACCGGTTTCAGCCTTTTTGTATAGATGAAGCGGGCTCTAAAAATAAGACGATCCCGAAAGATCGCCCAACTCTGCGTTGTCCCACTCAATGATAGGCTCACCCCGTTACCGAGAAGAACTTCTCAGTATTGGCTCTACCCAGTGGCAGGCTCACCCCACCACCAAGCAAATCAGTGAGTAGCTAGACCAAATTAATACCAAAGTCCTTATAAGGACTGGCTTAAAGGGGCGAAGCAAGAATGCTTTTCATCTTCCCCGTTATCTGTAGAGGACAGTGTAGGGATAAGGTGTTATTGAGCAATTAAAGCTCCGATCATGGCAGGAGGGTAACAGCAATCCTCAGTTAGAACTTCATTGGCTACAGCATTGCCATCCATTACCCTCCAAGGGTATTGGATTGAATGAATCAATCAATCGACCGCATCTCACGGTCGATTGATTGACAAGTGTATAGCGAAAAGAACTTATATACTCTGCTATACGAGTTGTCAAAAAGGTGCACCCATAAATTATTTAAAATAAATAGCCGATAGGCTTCATTTCGGCGATATAAACTTTATTTAAATTAAGGGGATATTAAATCCCACATTGTTTTAGAACCGAATAAGAAACTGAAATATTGGATTCAGAGAGTTTCATGCCGAATATAGTATAATAAACTATAAAAGTATTGGCGACTACTAGCGTGAGCTAATGCACGTAGTCCAGTTCTTTTCGCTATACCCTTTGGTATTAATTTGGTCTAGCTACTCACTGACGAAGCCTCAATAAAGGCTGAAACCGGTCTGGGCAGTGACCTCCCACCATAATGTAATAACAGCATACATTTCCTAGGAAATGTGTTTTACATTATGGAAAATACCAAGAATAGCGATCAGAACTTTACCACCTTTGCTGCGAGTTCCCCGAGCTTGTATTACGTACTTGGACTACGTGCATTAGCTTACGCTAGTAGTTGCCGATACTTTTATAGTTTACTACACTGTATTCGGCATGAAACTGTCTGATTCCAATCTTTGAGTTTCTTATTTGGTTTTAAAACAATGTGGGATTTAATATCCCCTTAATTTAAATAATCTTTATATCGCCGAAATGGCTACTATTGGCTCTTTTTATTTAAGTAACAGTATAGTGTATTTTTTCCTACAAGATTAGTCGTAGCCCATCAGTACTAAAATGTACAATTTACATAAAAGTATATGTAAATTGTACATTTACATATACAATCAATAGTAACAAGTAAGAGACTGCAATACCACAAAGGTAAAACATGAAGCCTTTGTCATATTCATTTTCAAGTTAGTTGTGCGTGAACATGCAGAAATGTTGGTATTATTTTGAGTGCTTATGTACAGATTCAATGTCTGTACATATATAACAGCTTGGCAATATACAGGTTTTGATGAAAATTATTATTATTATTATTACAAACACCTCCAGGAGTCAAGACTCTTGATGGAAGGCCATTGTGAGATGCATTAACAGAGATAATGTTTATCATACCTCAACTTAAATTGGTTCAATGTTTCCTCACTCACCATCTTATTTGGCAATAAATTCCACTCACCAACCACTATCAATGCAAAAGGTCATGCCGCACTCTCGCATACTCCATGCCTTTATACAACTTCCAAGGATGACCTCTCATCTCTATCCCCTTCTCTCCTTCAACCCTTTGAAAAATATCCTGCGTATTTATCTGGTAAGCTCCCCTTAACAATTTATTTGTCTCAGTCATACCCCCCCCCTCCTTCATCTATTTAACAAACTCTACAAATTACATTCTCTCAACCTGTCATCATGGTCAGTATTCCACAAACCCGATACTTCTTTTGTTATCCGTCTCTGAACTTTTTTCCTGTGCTTGTTTCTGTCTTAGAAATCCAGGCTACCAAATCTGCACGCAGTAGTCCAGACGTGATCTAATGAAAGCCTTTGTACAGTGGAACGATCGCATCCTTTTCTCTGCTTGTCAATGTTCTCCTTAGTACAGGGGCATTTCTTTGTGCTGTTTTTATCACTTTTGAAATACGTCCATTGAACTTCAATTCTCCGTTCACTGATATCTCACGATCCCTCGCTTATTTCACCTTCTGTCATATAACGCCTCCAGTATGATATATAAGTGTACATTTCCGAGTTCGAAAGTGCAAATCCTCACATTATTGGTGTTGAAATTGCATTTCCCCACTGATCTGCCCACATGGCTAGTCAAATCGCTCTGAAGCACTACATTAGTGTCATCCTTAGCAATTGTGCTCAACTTTGCATCATCTGGAAATAGTTGAATATCTGCGTGAAAGCCATGCACAATTACAAAGAAATTAAACAATAGTGGTCCTAATAAGAACTCTGTGGGACTCCACTAGTAAACTCTCCTCCCCAGCGACTCTCTACACATATTTGAGACGTTCTAAAAGTTATCGATCCTTTTCAGTTTTGATTTAAATCCAACTACTTTTTATTATGCAAACGAAGCAAGATGAAACACAAAACTATATCGTACAGGAATATATAGAACTACATTTAATGAAACTAAAAATATGCAGCGATAAATGACAATAAACTCTTTCGTTTATAACGACTTCTATTGCTGAAGTGAGCAGATTAATTCAGCTTCATAGCAATCTGAGTACGATTTTAAAAAGATAGTTGAAATACTCGCATTGGCATTTGTGTATATATCAATTAATGTTATTTACCGATCCATATTAAAAGATGCGAAGTAGTTTTAGGTGAGCGAAAAGATCACAAAAAGAATATATATGTAAATTAAAAAAAATAAAATAAAATCACGTAGTATGTCCTCTTTCATCTTCTTTTCCCATCATCACCAACATATGTCTAAGAAACAAACTCTATTACACGAAAAAAAAAAAAAAAAGAACTCCTCAATGTAAAAAGTGGTCATTATTAGAGTTATCTCTACGCATTATTACATTGCTTTACTTGTTTGTCATTTCAATTGCAGAGGAACCTAAGAGAACGCAAACAGCTTCTTAGTTCGAATAGGAAGCGAACAACTCATTGCCATGGCTCATTTTATTGATCACACCCTAATGAGATAACAAAACCTTACAGGACCGACGAAGATCTGGCGGAATAATGTCGGTATCCCTCCTTCCCCCCCCCCCCCCCCCTCACTTTCCCGTCCTCGCTTCTTCCGTCCGTACACCCAGACACCGAAGCCCGGCACATCATTAGAACAAAAGTCAGACAATCTAGTTGTTTCTTTAGGAAGTTTATACAAAAGGGGGTTGGTAGAAGAATTTAAGAAGGGGGGAAATGCAAGCTATTGTTCTCGGAAGTTGCCACGGTACATTTTAACTAAACTAAAGAGAGCCATTTGGTCTGGCTTAAGGATGGCGAAAGGGCAGATATAACCCTCTCTCTCTCTAAATACAACAGCAATACTCTGCGTTATTAGTGCCACAGATTATCGACCCGTTCTCGTAGCTACATGATCCAGCTGCCGAAGGCAACAAGCAGAACTAATGGGTTCGTTTTAGAAATTGTGCCTGTGTCTTGGCGTTTTTTTTTATCTCTTCTCCCTCTCCCCCCCTCTTTTCGCTAAAC
Organism: Typopeltis vanoorti; assembly: GCF_054136105.1. Taxonomy (NCBI): domain Eukaryota; kingdom Metazoa; phylum Arthropoda; class Arachnida; order Uropygi; family Thelyphonidae; genus Typopeltis; species Typopeltis vanoorti. Next base: position 142,162,395 of record NC_143552.1, read on the forward strand.
TACTCTTTCTCTCTCATCTACGTTTCTTCTTTTTTCCTTGAGGCTCGTAAAATCTCATTTGTGTACAACGGGTGATTTCAATACCTTGGGAGCGATCACAGTATTATCTATCATGTGTGGGTTTCTTACGTTGATGGGAAATGTTTAGAGAGTGATATTTGCACTTAACAGAAAGGCTGTTAAGAAATTTTGTTTTCTGAAGAAGGGGGTACAACTGAATGTGTTGACGATAAAGTTTTTTTTTTTTTTTTTTTTTTAAATTCCGAGGAGAAATATTTAAGAGTCATAAAGCGAAAACTATTATTAAATTGTGTCAATTGACTGGAAGGTTTAACAATTACTCACATCATTTAATATAAATGCCCTGAGAGAGAGAGAGAGAGAGAGAGAGAGAGAGAATAAAAATAAAAAAGCAGAAGTAAAAGAGCAAACACAGATTAAGTTAAAAGAATAAAATGGTAGAGATAAAAACAGAAATAGCGTGAAATATAAAAAAAAAAGTTATGGGCACGGTTCACGTGATGAAAGTCAGCTAGAATCCTGATAAAGTACTTTCAACGAGCTCCACCCCCTTTTTTTTTTCGTCATCAGATCGCTTCATATATTCTGTTTGCAGTAGTGCCAGCAAAGACCAATAGAAACTCAACCTTTGACAAGCGATTATACTGCTCCCAACCGTAACGTATAATCATATTTCATATATGTATATGTACTATAATAATGAATTAAATTACCCCTAAACTGTGCTAACAATTTGCAGTCATGAAATTCCTAAAACGAATTTAAAAAAAAAAAAACAGAAAATAAAATGTTAATATTATTCTATTATGCATTCAAAAATTCATTTCGCTTCAATTTCAAAATAGAATCATGACTGCAATTAAAATACAGAGAGAGAGAGAGAGAAACTTAGGCTAAGGCTCTGAAACTACAGCTGATCTGAAGAAATTATTCTGAGATAAAAATTCTTCTAGCCTGAGACCTTATTATATCGTAAATACCGACTAAGAGTTGGTATTTGTAAATTTGTTGAAATTTTGTAACTGCCTTAGTTCTGTCCTAGAAGCAGTCGGCTTATGACTTATAGATAGGCTAGAAAACCAAGACTTGAATTATTATTATTATCATTATAAAAACGCTGTTCTTTGAAATATTAATAATAATAATACCGTGTGACATTTTAGAGGTCATAGGATATGTGTGACAGAACAAAGGCAGCAATAAAATTAAATATTATGATTTTCTCTAATTATTTTTATACTTAAAATATCACACTTGCTATGAGAATAAGAGAAAATATTAAAAACAAATCTTTTAAAGAGCTATTAGAGTAGAGTAGTACAGAAAATAAGCAACTATTAAACAGTTAGAATTGATATAACTTTTAAGACATTTATTTCAAGAAATGTCTTGAAATTTATATCAATTTCAAGATACTTCTTAAGAATATTTCTCATCAGTCTTTAGTGTAAAAGGTCCTTCCAATCCTTTATTCAAGAGATGAGATCACGTCTATCTCCTGAATGTTGGCTTCTTTGCCAACTCACGGACATGGTTCCATTAAAAGACTTTAGTGGAAAATAAATAGAAAAAAATAAAGTTCTTACTGGATAATCTTCAAAGCATTTCCGAATATCATTAAGCTACAGAACTCATCAGTAATGAACCGAAGCCTAAATAAATTAAATCTAAATTAGCGACTCGACATGGAGAAAGGCAGCTTATAAATATATTATGCGTTTAATGTACTGTGACATTCCATTTATTTCCCTTAGTTGTACAATTAAAAAGAGGAAAACTTTTTGAGTAACGATAGCCTTTTGAAAATGGTCGATGATTGCCAAAAAAAGTTTATCTTTAAGAAAACTATCCTTAAATAATCACCAATTTATTTGAATGCATGTATTTTAATATGCTGAAGGAAGCATTGTTGAACTATAACGACAAAACTCCCTCTCTGGACAATATTAAGAAGTATTTCACGGATTATTTAAATTAACTTTATAATAGCGCCCTCTATTGGAAACCAATTCTGAAAAATTTATAATACAAAAAACAACAATGTTAAGGTTCTGTAAAATTAATAAATTGTAGCATGCGTAAAAATGGAACATTAAATAAATTTAATACTGAAAATAAACAAATACTAGAAATTAGAGATACGAAATCAATATATCACAGATTTCATTTAATAATGCCTGAACTGAAATCATTCATGTGTGTACTGCAAAGAGACTGGATTCAATTTAGAATTTTGAACAAGTGAAGCCATACCGCGCCGAAGTTGAGAACATTCTGCCCGCGATAAAATACAGAAGTCGCGATTTATTTTGCAGTGCTGAAGGATTGTTAAAATAGGCGTGAGGGAATAATGATTCGAGGCTGGAAAACGTTATAAAACCGACGTGGAGAGTGGCCGACAGTTCTTTATGATAGCTTGAGATATGTCTGCTGGTATGTGGGAGTATGGGAGTAGAGAGAAAGTGGCGAGTGAAACAGAGAGTTGATGGAGAAATGATGAGGCAACAGCTGCTGCCACCTTCCACGTGTATGTTAAATGATAGTGAGAATATTATGGACTACAAAGCGGCAGCACGATGAGAGAGAGAGAGAGAGAGAGAGAGAGAGAGAGAGAGAGAGAGAGAGAGAGAGAGAGAGATCGAAGAGAAGGAAAATTCAGCAGAAGCGTGGACAGAAACAGAAGAAAGAGTATGAGAGAGAGAGAGAGAGAGAGAGAAGAGAGAGAATCAAGAAAGAAAGAAAGTGGTGAGTGCAGAGGCAAAAAAAGTAAGGGATAAATAAAAAAGAAAGTATAACAACAGAGAAATCGAGATATTATCAGTGTGATAAAAGATTTTGAGAACCTCCACACCTCAGTCAGTATCGAAGATGTCCTTATATAAAAAGAGCTGAGTTCGAATCCCGTCTCTTGTATGAGAAACACCATACTAAGGGCTTCAAGTAGTTTTCCTCTCCGTAATGATGTTCTTCAACTTCAGGACAGGCAGACTGGCCACAGAGAACCACATAATACACGTTGGGCTACATTGGCTTTAGTTTACTGCAGTACAACAGAGGAAAAAGAAATCGTACTTTGGTAATCCTCTCCAAAAAAAAAAAAAAAAAAAACCAGTTAACTGATTTCGAAACTTGACCAATTTTCAAGAGATCTGACAAATTTTTTTTAATTACGAGTATTTGTCGATTTCTCAAAACTGCGCGTGTATTAACTAACAGAGGAGTTGAAACACAGAAATTAAGGAAAATCCATTATTCTCAGCCCATAGAAAAATCCAACTAAAATGCACCAAACCACAATTGCGATCAGATGACAACTTCATTTCATTAATGGATAACTTGGCAAACGTGATTTATGGCTTTCCTATGCTGACAGTTTCATAAAGCTACTTAAGCAATGACTGAAAGTCCTCCTAACGGTTAGCAATTAGAAATTACATGGTTAAGCTTAAAGTAGGGGGTTTTGTTGGCAATTATCTTTAACCGACAACTGTTCTGACTGTTCAAACATTTGCAGGAATATCTGGTCAGCTGTGAATTCTACTAAGTCGGTGTATAATTTTTGGTGTCCGGTAAATATATATTTATCGGACAGCATTAATTTCTTTTTTCGGCACTTTTTTTTTTTTATTCCAGCCAGTTTTCGAGTTAATCGATCTCAGTCACTGACAAATAGAATTTCTTTTTCTCCGTGAAAGTCGAAACTCTATGTTTCCCCTCCCTCTCCTCGAAAGTCTTCGAATCATCGGCAGTCATAAACTCAACTATCGATGACCAACTTCCCGCCAATTTCCAAACGTTAGTGAGGGCTAAACGAACTCCATTTACATTATTTTCAGGATTCCTTTATAGCAATATGAAATATAAAAATAAATATCATATTCAAATTTATTGAAATATATTATTTAATATATAATTACATGCTTCAGTACACATATTTGTTATATTTATTTATCCGTGTCTTATGTTTATAATAGAAAGTGCACTGCTGCTGCTGAACACACGCGCGCGCGCGCACACACACACACATACACAAGGCTATCCATTACAGTGTTTGTTTTTTCTTTCTATTCCAGCCAACATAAAAATATACAAAAGTTAATGGACACAGAAAAAAACACATAGCGTAATAAAAATAGGTTACTTCATAAAAAAAAAGATTAGACTCCAGTAAACGTTTGCATCCGGGATAATAGCAGAGTGCACATGAAAGTAGGGGGGGGGGAGAATGATTCTAAAATGGTCTTGTTGTGTATGAAAAGGCAGCCTCTAACCCATTCTCCATCTTAAAGTTTGAGTGAACGCCATAAAATTCGTCTACTTCATTATATGGTACTTAAAACCTTCCCAACTTTAGTGTGCCATTTTGATAAGCTCAATTTAACTGGCTGGCTTCTTTTCTAGTTTCACTTATGTAACTCGTGGAGCGAAATACACACTCGCTATGAACGAGATACCGACACATCATATGACTTTAGTATAGGTTTCCTCTACAGAGAGTCAGTTAACATATGCCAGGAATTATGGTTGAGAGAAAACGGGTTCCTTGTTTTTTGGTAAGTCTGGGAGGATGAAGAGATTTTACGGCATACTCTTACGAGAAGACAGTGCATCTCTACGAGGTAGTATAATTAATATCCGGAAGCAATATAATTAAAATAAGCTAGAAGAAGAAGAAGAAAAGTGAGATTTACATTTAGCCTGCAATTTGGAATGCAAATGCACACTAATAAGACTAGTATTAATTTAATACTGCATTCATGAAGTGTTCTCCAATTAATTAAATTTAATTATTTAGAATTGGTGTGAAGGCAACTAAGGCTACGAGAACAAAGAATTATATTCACTAACTGGACTAAACAAATGAAACAAACACAGATGAACTTGTGCCACACACACTAAATTTATTTGTTAAAAAATCTTCATGTCAGAAATTTATGAAGACTTCCATAATCAATTCATCTGAGACAAGTGAAAAAATAAACAAAACACATTTCGTTTTTTTTTTTATTTATTTATTTTTATTTGGCAGATGGGTGAAGCAAGAATACTTTCATATTCCCCTTTATCTGTAGAAGAAAATGTATGGATGGGTAACATAGTGCTATATGCTCTGGTCTTGGCGGGATAACGGCAATAGCCGGGCCTCAGTTAAAATCTCCTATATATATATATATATGGAGATTTATCCTCCTATATATATATATATATATATATATATATATATATATATATATATATATATATATATATATATATATATATATATATATATATATATATATATATATATATATATATATATATAGGAAGATAACCGCAATAGCCGAGCCTCAGTTAAAACTTCATTGGCTACAGAGCATTGCCATCCATTACCCTCCCTGGGTGCCCATTTTGGTAGCCTCGTACGACATGCATGAGCTACAGTGGAGCTATTCTTATTCCGGTCGCCACACGGAGAATTCCCTTGTTGTATTTAAAGTCCTTATAGGGACTGGCTTAAAGGGGCGAAGGCAAGAATGCTTTTCATCTTCCCCGTTATCTGTAGAGGACAGTGTAGGGATAAGGTGTTATTGAGCTATATAAAGCTCTGATCATGGCAGGAGGATAACAGCAACCGAGCCTCAGTTACAACTTCATTGGCTACAGCATTGCTATCCATTATCCTCCCTGGTATCCATTTTAGTCGCCTCGTATGACATACATGAGCTACATTGGGGCTATTCTTATCCCGGCCACCACACAAGGAAATAATCTTGTTGTATTTACTTGTTAAAAATTTTATAAATTTGTGAAGATTTTATACTTCAGTGGGTGTATTTAAATTATGCAAAAATTAAATAAAAAATTTCATTATAAACAAAGACTATCATTTTTGAAATTTTATAAATAATACATAAAATTATTCATTAAAATATCAAAATATTTAATATCAAAAAATTAAACATTAATGACCGGCATTTTATTTATTCGTTTTTAAATAAGTAATTTATTTTTAAAGACATTTAATTTTGAGTTGAAAACTACTAAAATTGTAATGCTAAAATAGTAAATTAATATATAAAATAGTTAAAGAGTTATAGTAATAAATAAAACCTGAAAAATAAAATGAATAATTAAAACTTAATAATAAATTAATATATAAAATGTAAACAAATTAATAAATTAATAAATGTGATTCAATATTTAAAAATAAATTAATAGATATATTTAAAAAATTAAGACATTAAATAAATATTACAAATAAACAAACAAAAATGTTCTGTAGCCAATGAAGTTCTAACTGAGGCTCGGCTATTGCTGTTACCCTTCTACCATGATCAGAGCTTTACTAGCTCAATAACACCTTATCCCTACACTGTCCTCTACAGATAACGGGGAAGACGAAAAGCATTATTGCTTCGCCCCTTTAAGCCAGTCCTTATAATGACTATAAGGTAATGGATGGCAATGCTGAAGCCAGTGAAGCTCTAACCGAGGCTCGGCTATTGCTGTTACCTTCCTGCCATGATCAGAGCTTTAATTGCTCAATAACACCTTATCCCTACACTGTCCTCTACAGATAACGGGGAAGATAAAAAGCATTCTTGCTTCGCCCCTTTAAGCCAGTCCTTATAAGGATTAGGAAACATTTAAAGAACATTTCATTGAAGTGTTTAATAAAAAAATGTGTTTAAAGCTGAACAATAAATCAACTATCATAATCTACATTGTCATTGATGTCATGGTTATTTTGTGAAGAAATAGTTAATTCCATGTTATCTATCAAATATAACTGACAAACTGCTTCCTACGACATAATAACAGTGCGTATTTCGATTGCCGGACATAACTACTTGGAGAAAAAAATAATGGGAAATATTTCGATTGTTGCAACGCGGTTTGCCAAAATGAGAAATGAAGAATTGGGTTAGTTTCTGTCACGCAATGAGGGAATTAATTTATTTGACAGTTGAGAGTATAGATCAGCGTTAAACATAACGCAGAAACGATATGTATATTGTTTAGTTTCTAGATTATTTAACGAAAAAAATGACAATGCAATATTTAGACATTTTTTTTGCTTATTTTAAGTCTCAATTCTGGTAAATTTCCAATAGAGTGAAAAGAGAGGAAATAATTCTACTGCATAAGGGAGGCTCCAAGACAGAAGTAGCAAATTACAGGCCAATCAGTATATCTGGAATGGTGGTTAAGGTTTTGGAGAAATGGATAAAAATTAGAATTCGAGACTGGGTGGACAGAAATATGATACTTTATAAGGGGCAACATGGTTCTGTGAAGGGTAGGTGTTGCCTTAATAACTTACTTTCTATAATAAAGTAACAGTGGAGTTAGATAAAGGAAATCCTTACTCGGTGATGCTGCTGGACTTTGCAAAGGGATTTGACAGGATTCCACACGGAACTCTGTTGCATAAATTGGAGCAAATGGGTATGGATCAGAAGCTGGTGATTTGGATTAGAGAGTGGCTTATGAGATATCAAAGAGTGGTTTATGGAGGAGCTGAGTCCAGGAGAAGGTTGGTCACTAGTGGTATATCTTGGGGGGCGGTGCTTGGTTCTCTGTTGTTTAATTTGTACATTAATGAGAGAGAGAGAGAGAGAGAGAGAGAGAGGGAGAGCTTATATGCGTTATATATAGCATGTTAATTGCACCAATCCTTGAAAAAACCTATCGTTTTGCAGAAAATATAAACCAATCCCTACTTAATGTAAAGTTTGTTAGTGCTATGTGTGTATGTGTGTGTGTGTGTGTGTGTGTGTGTGTGTGTGTGTGTGTGTGTGTGTGTGTGTGTGTGTGTGTAGAATTAATAGGTAGATTTTAGTGGATGTACTTGAATTAATTATTTGAAAGGTTACGTGTCTTTTAGAGATGTACTGTAAGTAATTATCATCTGAAAATTATTTGTTAAAAGAGCTTGTTTTGAATGCTACCAGAGGAATGACTAACATCTCAAAACTCTCAAGACGTCCATCAGAACTTAACAGTATGATGTGCACTCAACTAAGGACTTGAACCACCACGTGTATTATTTGGAAACTGCGTGCTCTTCAGATGTTCCGGTTTTTTTTTTTTTTCTGTAGTTTTTGACAGAAAAATCTGTGATTCCAAAGAGGAATATCAGCTGCACTCCCATTGGACCAACTCAAATGAGACCGACTAATTCAATGGCTGTAAAATAACATGACGATTCTTCCTGACGTTCTAAACAGAATTGAAATTCAATCAATGTCTCCAAACTGAAAGTAGTTTCAGCCACTTCATGCCTCCTATAAAAAGTGAAGTGGTCTTGTAACGCGATGAAATATTCACCTCCACGACAAACACAAACATCCTTGTTCGTGGCAGGATTCGAACTGTAGCCTGTTGGTTGGAGAGCAGATAGTAGCGTTAACGACTCGGTCAACCAGGCTGGCATTATGCTGGCTAGTAGCCAGCTGGCTCCGCCTCTACTCTCAGGGTAAGCGCCTTGTATTAGATCTTTAGGAAAAAGACTCGTCTTTGGAAACTACGTTACCTTGGAGATAATACCCCTCATTAGGCCTTAAAAAAAGCTCCTTCATTGGAACCTAGATTCTTCAGCAGGTAAATTTCCCCATTACACCTTCAAGAAACGATTCCATCGTTGGAAGTAACAACCCACATGTCCAGTATGAGCAATATTAAATTACGACTTATCTCACAGTACACCAACAAGAATTAGAAATTTTGTTTCGCCATCATTAGATCTCATCAGATGATGGATACCGGGATGACAGTTAAAACGTCACATCAGATGATATATATTAGTTCAGTATGAGTAAGTAATGCACAGTTCGCTAGATGGAGACACTGTGCCATTTGTATTAATGTTAACTTTGATCAATAACTTTGTTTCAAAGCATTGGGGAAGTAGTGCAATTAGTAACGAAGTTAGTTCTGCCATCGAACTTTTCCTCGCAGAGAATTTCTACAATGATGCTAACATACCGCAGGTCATTTTCTTCTTATTTTGTATTTAGCAAAGGCGATTTGATCCAGAGACACCGACGTAGTTAGCAATTAAGTCCTTCAGTTTATTGTTTGGCACAAAAATCATGTCACTGTCAGCTGCCAGCTATGGATACCAGTAACCATTGTACGAAGCTGATCACAGAGAAGAATGGTAATTACCAGCTCTTCACTCGTCTGCTAGCTTCTTTGTTGATAACAGTAGGTGTCAAATGATGCTTTAATATCTCACAGAAGCATAACACACCCCATTAAATGGTTTACAATAACGTGTGTGTTGATTAAGAAAGCCGTTTACTTCCTAGTGAATAATAATGTTGCACTGGACTGTTTGAAAAGCCTATAGAAACGATGCTAATGTTAATACTTTGGGTTTACTTTGATAATTCGTAAAGTATTCTTCAAACAAACTACCAAAGGAAAATGTGACGTGCTCATTAACGCCTAAATGTATCAAAGAACTTCCAAGGGAGCAAGCGAACAGTAAAAAATTTTAAGTGACTTGAAAACATGCATGTACTAAAGAGTTTTCATGTGTCTTCTGAAGATTTCTGTAATTTTTTGTGTGATATTTTCCAAGTTTAACATAATATTTTACAAAGTTTCTGAGTTCCGTCATCTGTAAGACATCGGTATTTATCCGTTGTTCTATGCTGTTGTCTTTGAAGTAGTTTCATTCTCAGTGGCTCAATACAATGAGCTCAAGGATCGCGCCATTGTTCAGAGCATTTACAAGAGATTCTAAAGTCTTGAAAGAATTACAATTTTTTTATTTTTGAGTTGGAATAACATTATCACTTCCCATCAGCGACGGCTTAATTCATAAGAAAAGGGCACGTTTTAGATCTCGAGAGTACTACTGTATAGTCGTGTCGTTTTGGGCACTAAATATTCCTTTATTTGAAATAACTCTGTATTACTTATTTTTCATGTGCTGAATATTGCAATGGAAACAATTATCCATTCAGTCTGATGATACACAGGGTGGCCATAAATTAACTTTCCCTCTTTGGAGGTATCTGTAGCTAAAACTAACACACGCAATGAGACCACATTGTATATTGAGACTTTCGCAGGCATGGGGAGATGAATTCTTCGAAAAAAAAAAAAAAAAAAGATTTAGTACCAAAAGTCGCCGACTGGGGGAATTTTGGCGCTGGAGGAGCCGAAAGCAGTCAGATATTTGTAGTAAACGCAGGTAAAAAGGATTATGCAAATTTTACTGTGCGTACGTGACAGCAGCGCCACCAATTCCACTTAAAAAGGGATTGGAAACATTCTGGCAGTTATTCGAATGACTACTTTGCCTCAGCGTGCTTTACTTGTTAAGTTGTTTTACCTTAAACAGTGCAATGCCGTAGCGGCCCATCGGGAATTTAGAAGGCTTCATAACCTGCGTACAAGTCCTATGTCAACTGTAGCACTGATAGCTATGATTAAGAAGTTTGAAGAAACTGAATCACTAGGAGTTAGACCTGGCAGAAGACGGAAAGCAGTGCAAGAAGAGACAGTAACAGACGTTGCTACTGCGGAGTTCGAAGCCACAGGGAGCAATACTGGCCCAAGCGCTCGTGCCTTAACACGCAAACTTGATATGGCTTATGGTACAGTCTGGAAAATCTTACGGAGAATGCTTCGCTTCTATCCGTATAATTATTATTATAAATATTATTCCATTTTATCTGCCTTTAATGTAATCATCTGCTTGTTTTCGGCTCCTCCAGCGCCAAAATTTTCCCTATCGGCGACTTTTGGTACTTTTTTTTTCTCGCGGAAATCATCTCCCCATGCCTTGAACAGTATCAATATAAAATTCGGTCTCATTCCGTTTATTGGTTTTGGCTACAGATGCCTCCAAAGAGGGAACGTTATTTTATCGCCACCCTGTATTTTCAGCAACGCAAAACATAATTTTTAGATAAACGTCACATAATCAAGCAGAATTCTGCTCTAGGTACACCTAGGGAAGGAGCTTTGTACTAACTGCAGCAGTGATGACACCTGACTGATTCTACTTCGTACAATCGCATGTAAATTAGTAAATATGGTACAGGTCAAGTGACGTTCTTTCTTAAATGCTATCCATTGTTGAAAGAATAAGGCAAATTGCAATTTTAACGGAGCCGAAGAATTCATAATAATAATACTGACCGTTTACGTATATTTGCCATGAATGCTGGGAATTCAACGATGACTGTCACTGCACAAAACGAACAAGAAAATAAAAAACAAGTTATCTTTACCATCTCAAAACTTATACATTCTGACTCTTTTTTTTTTTTTTTTTTGTCTTTGTTTTTCCATCTGGAATCGACGTGAGTGTGTTCAAATATGAAACTAAGTAAAAATCGAGTATGGTAAAAATTCATGAGAAAGATGTCATAAAAATCTTGTCCTACACTTGATTAACTTTAGAATTTCGCTTCAGTGGAGGCAGTGAAGCAGAAAAACTGCAGAAAACTATTATCACAGACTTGCATGAATTCCTTTCAGAACTTAACCAAAAAATAATTCCGAGTTTTTTCTCTTTCTCTCATTATTTCATTGAGGAGAGCCAGAGCGTGCATTTAATGTAAAGGATATTTAAGAATGCCTGTAGCGTCTGAGTCTTAGAGTCCATGTCTTTTCTTCCTTTTGTTTTTCATGGATGTACAATTTTTTCCAATGGGATACTTTAGTTGTTGTTTACAAATATGATTCTGGCGAGCAATTGGTGAAGAATAAAGAGAATTTTCTGAGAGTTAACTTTTTTTTTTCTTTTAATATGCTCGATTCGATTGTATGTTATGGATATTTATATGTTGTTTTTCAGATTACTTGTCAAACTGAAAATGCAATTAAAACCTTTCACTGTAGATAGAAAAGAAACATTCACAATAGCTTAAATGCAAAACAGCAAAAAAACTGTATTAATGAACTCATATTTTAAACTAAAGATGATTCGACAGAACAGTGATAACAAAGAAAAAAGAAGATTTAAGTAGTGAGAAAGAACGAAAGAAATAGAATGATAAAAGCCTAGTGAAAAATATTCGAAAAGGGAAGAGAGGACGAGAGAGAGAGAGAAAGATTTATGTAGAGGGAGAGAGAGAGAGAGAAGGTTTATGTACACACACACACACACACACACACACACACACACACACACACACACACACACACACACACACACACACACACACACACACACACACACACACACACACACACACACACACACACACACACACACACACACACACACACACACACACACACACACACACACACACACAGAGAGAGAGAGAGAGAGAGAGAGAGAGGGATAAAAACAGGAAAGTTAAGGAAATTGAAAACAAATACAGAAAAAGAAAGAATATAAGACAGAAGGGGACAGAGAGAGAGAGAGATTGTAAAGAAACAGAAAAAAAGAAGACAGAAAGAAAAAGAGCGTAAAACAGAAAAGAGAGAGAAAAGACAATTGAAAGAGAAAGGGGAAAAGATACAAGTAAGAAAGATGGTTACTGGCAAAGAAATAGAGAAAATAAGACAGAAACAGTAAGAAGAAGTGAGGCAAAAGTGAAAGACGAGGAGAGAAAAGGCATTCTTGTAATGAGAGACAAAGCAAGGCAGAAAGTGGGAGTCTGTATGATGACAGAGAAAGAGAGAGCGGCTATAAATATTAAAAGCATGTAAATATATAACTAGCTGAAGGGATTTTTCATTAGTTTCCGAGCCAAACAGGTCTACAACGTTAGGGGATTAAGGGTGTAGCTGGACGTGCTTCTGACACATAATGACCGAAATAAAGAGATTATTTGGTGTCGTGTAAAATGCTAATTAAGTGTTACTCTTTCTAGTTCAGTAGGCTGAAGAAAATACGTTATTTTGAAAACTCTCGGCGAAGAACAGTAGTGAGTCCTTTATTTTTGTTGTTTAGTTGGTGCAATCGATCATTTCGTGGCGGTCCTCTCCACCCATCGCCTGTGACATCGTGAGGTGGCGTGATGGATGAAGTAAGGCGCTCCACTTTACTGTACATCGGGACCCGATAACAGAACGTAGCTTATGAAGTTGACAACCTGTCCTGCGTGTGCATATGCCTTGGGGGGATAAAGAAATAACTAACTGCCAACACTGCGCTGTGTTTTAATAGCTTTCTTAGGCGATTCAGTAATTGTTTATTTCTGCAGTAAAAGGCATATGAGGTTTTCTTACAAAGATGGTTTGAGTTTTTGTCCGGAAACTCCCTTTCCTCAGTTATTTTTTTTAACAGAACTAGATTATCATTTAAATTAGTTCGAGCATTGCGAAATTAACTCCTTTTCAAAGCTAACGATCGGCAATAGTTTTTTTTTTTTAAAGTATTGTTAAGTTTAATATTTTCCCAATATCAATAATTTTTAACCACTTGCAATTTACAATTAGGCATGCATTGTGCATTGTGATCACGTGGCCATTACCATGGTTACTCTTTTACTGAGACAGTTTTTAGTTCCCTCTAGTGGAGGAAAAACGAAGAATATGATCAAAAATATATCGAAACTTTGTATTTCCATTTTTACCGCTCTAACTGATTTCGATGCTGTCTTTTAACTGCAAATTCCGCCAATGCCCGAGTCGTCAGCGAAAATAAATTAATTATCCAGTTTGACAAGTTTTTACGCTAATCGACTCTTTCTTTCTTATACACACAAAGAAATCGCTTTGGTTCAAGTAAACGAATTACAGTGTTTAGTCTATTTTAACTTACAATCTCCCTCAGCTTCATAATGTCTTTAACCTCGAACCCAAAGCGTCGTTTTTTTGTGTTTGTGGCTGGCCAAAAGATCAATAACGATGTCTGTTAAGGCGTATGCATAATGTCTTGGAAAAAGAAGGATCAAATTTAAAATATTGCTGGCTTTTGCTCTATGGAGCATTTATCGTTCTTTTTTTTTTTTTAGGCTTAAGTAGAGATGACTCAGAAATTGAAATTCAATATCCAATCGGCAACATGATAGCATACACTAAACGAGCTAATAGAATGTATATTGACAGTTCGTACCATGCTTTTCCCATAATTGCTATTCTACTGTACGAACAGGTCATTAAGCAAAGAGTGAAGATGCTATTTTTCTTTTTAAAACAACTCAACATATTCCATTGTAAATTGTTTGATGTCCTATCTTGTGCTATTACAATAAATACTGTTTCCCTTTTATTCGAAGTAGGTTTTGGAAAATTACACAAAGAGTAAACTTATGGATAACAGATAATTTCATTTATTATATTTATATTATATTATTTATTATTATTATGATTTTATATTATATATATATTATCAAATAAAATAAGATAAAATAAAATAAAAATAAAAAATATACTGTTTTAATCTAAATTTTAAAAATATTATTTAAAAAATATTCCAACATCTGTATAAAAATAGCATAATAAAATTCTAAGTAAATTGGGCATGCAGAAGCACTAATTTGTTTAATTCTGAATGAAAATTATGTTTTATTCGTTTAAAAAATTATGTTTTATTCGAAAAAATATAACTAACCATATTATCTTATATTGTGTAGATATAGACAAAGAAAAGAAATGTTTTATGGAGTACTTATGAAACATATTATCTTATATTGTGTAGACAAAGAAAACAAATGTTTTATGGAGTACTTATGAAACATAGAGTGGTTTCAGTTGTTTTTACTCATTAGCAGCGAAACAGTTGCCAACGCACGCGCAGCAACAGATCCCTTGAGGATAAGAGATTATGGGGGGTGGGAATGGCTCGTATTCCAACTGGCCGCTTTCCCTCGTCGATAATGTACGAACACGTGTATCGACTCCATCAGAAGCCTGTGATCGTCATTATTAGATGGGGAAGGTCAGCGTCCTTTTTCACATGTAGTCTTTTGATCACGCATTATCAAGTGGATCCTTAAGTCCCTAATCCCCCAAGAGTTTTATCGACGGAGTAGCACTCTGTGACAGATCACATCAAACAACCGAATTCCCTGTAGTAGTGGGTACTGCAGAAATTCTTTGATGACGGACGGATAAAATCTGAAGAGTGTGTGTGTGTGTGTGTGCTCTGTCATTTGATTGACCCCAAAGCTTGGCATAGTATTTTATTATTAATGATTTCAATATAATATTTTCTTTTTTCTCTTATGCAAAGAATGGCTGAAAACAAAATTATATTTTTAAAGGCTGTCATTCTAAAGTAAAACATCGACGTTGCTTTGTGATTGTACGCATGCGTGGATTTTTCATAAGCACTTCATCCTGTTCTCTGATATGGAAGTGTGAAGCAAAACAATGACCAGCACTTCTGCCAACCACAGCACACCTGAAACGGATTTTAAACGTTTCATTATCTGTAAACACTTGCAGTATTATTATAACACTGAATAAACAATTCATTTACGAATTAAAATTAATATTATGATTAAGAACATGACTGAAAACAAAGAAGGAACGTTTTGACGGGTTGTTGAACAGCTGGAGATCATAATTCTTTTACGAAAAAACAGCCTGATCAGAGAATAGATAGATGGAAATAGAAGAGGAGGATGTAAAGTTTGTAGTGTAAGTTTTGAAGTTGGACAGTGAAGGATGTTGATCTGCAGATACTCGTGTATTTATAGAGTTAAAGGAAAATGAAGGAATGGTGATAAACCAGTTGTGGCCATGATATTTGAAAGCGGAGTCATCTATTATCAGATTATTTTATTCGTGGATAGTGTGAAGTGTTTTTTGGAAGATCTTTGGTTCACCTTTCTAAATGTGAAAGTATCTGATTAGCTCGATTTCTATATTGCTTTAAAACTTGTATTGAGCTGAAAAGGACGCCTAGTTGTTTGGAGATTGAGGAGAATCCGGATGCGACGTGTTTGTGCCATTAAGAGCTAGTGCAGATCATTCCAAGAGAACTCCGACGTTCTCAGATCTGGATATTATCAAAATTAAGAGAAGCGAAGTGTGGTCATCCTTGTATGAAATAAGACAGGAGAGTATTTTGGTAACATTCAAATTGGCAGGGTTTTCTCACCTATAATGGAGTCTGACAAGTACCGGTATGGTTTAATTTAAGCATTGCTTTTGGAAGATCGACAAGTTAAGATGGTTGGACACTACAAGGTTTGTAAAATCAAAAGGAAAAAAAAAATTTACTGTCATCAGCAAGATAGGAATCGGGATGAGTGGGAGAAGTTCATTTATTGTTTGAAGGAAGAGAGTGGCGTGAGTATTGGAGCAGTGGATGACTCCACGACTGGTGGAAATCAAAGAGAGAAAATCATCCACCATGATTACGACACGGAGTGAACGACCACAGATGAAACTGTCCATCCAATTAAAAAGAACAGAAGTCAACCAATAAGATGGTGCTTTGATCAATAGGTTTCTCTGCTAAATGAACATAGATATGCTTATTACGAAGATCATTAATGCTTTGTCGCAGAATGTGATTTGACTTAGATTAATATGTTGGTTATAATTGTAACAAAAAAAGAAGGGATAAACGTTTGGTTTTGTAAATCAGTGTAGTGAGGGGTTATGACGATTGCAATGCTCTTCTTTTATTCATTCAGTATGATCTCTATGAATGCTGAAAATAGTTCTGCGACAAAAATTGAGAGGAAATGTTTTGCCATTTTCTAAGTACTATTTCTATTCCCCCCCTTCTCAATTTTTTTTTCTTTCTTGCTGATTATACCACGAGCTTACATCTTTGCATTTATCAAGGCAGTTCAGATAACAAAATACGGAATCTTCTAAACTAATCGGTGAATTAATGAAGAGATACACATAGAACGAAAGAAAAAAATGTGTGCTGTTTGTATTTTTGAGAGAGAGAGAGAGAGAAGGAGAAATCAACACAATGATTCGAACACACAGAACAAGTAAATCGGACAAGCAGAAGGCACGAAGTAAAAAAGTTGAGAGGAATAGTGAGAGTAGAAGAAAAGAAAGAAGAAGAAGAAGAAGAAGAAGAGAAACATAAAGAAAGGACAAGAAATATCAAGGGAAAGAGAAGAAACGGAATTAAGGAAGGGGGAAAAAAAAGAAAGACAGGAAGATGGAGAGACGAGAAAATTAAGAGAGAAAAGCTGTTTACTCTTGTTTAATTTACTTTCCCTGTTGTTCTGTCTTTGTGCATCTATTCTTCTTTCTTTCTCTCTCTCTCTCTCTCTTCCGAAACATGTGTATGTGGTTTCTCATTTCCGGCGAACGTAAGACGAGCCGAAACGTAGTTTGTCGTAGACGGGGAATGTAAATAAAACAAAATGTGTAATTAGTGCAAAGTTCTCAGGAGAAAGGCGGTGGCAGGAAGTAGCGCGTGACAATAAATGCCTCTGGGGCGACGGGAAATAGAGGAGGAAAGAAAGAGGAATCGAGAGTCTCGAGGAGCGACGGGATTAGGCAGATAAATTAAAGCAGAAAAGGCGAAGTAGTCGAGCCGAGGAGCATACAGGCCAATGAGTGCACGGCGCCTGCTCCAAAACACCAGTTTACGGCGCTACTTGCCCATTGGGCACACTGTCGGTAATTCAGGAAAGCTGCAAAATGACTCCCCTGAGCTACACACCGCGGACTTTAGGTGGTGAGCACGTGTCGTACATGGTGGCACTCCATAACACCCCACACTGCTCAGTGACGGTCATGTGAAAAGAAGGAAAAAACTATCCTTCTCTCTCTCTATCCGTCTAATTTCTCCTTCTCGTAACTGTCTCTCTCTCTCTCTCTCTTTGTGTCTCCCTTTCTCCCTCCCTCCCTCTTTGCCCATCTTGTTATCCTTCTCTTTCTCTCTATATACTTCTGATCACTTCCTTGTCAAATTCTGGTGGGGGGGCGGTGTACATTGTATATATGCATTTGTCTGTATATACACTATGTTGACCAAAGTATTTGTACACCTAGTTGTGGTCAAAAATGCATGTTAATTACATTTCTAGTACCGAGTGTGACTGCCTTTGGTCTGAATGACAGCAGCTACTTTTTAGGGCATGCATTTAACCCATTTCTGATCTCTTGCAACAGGAATATTCTTCAATTCCTCGCGCAAAGCTAGCTCCATTGCTGATGCTGATGATGGCCACTGTGATCTGCAGTGAATTCGCCGTTCTAATTCGTCCCAAAGATGTTCGATGAGGTCATGTGTCGACTATAAGCTGGCCAGTCCAACTCTTCAACATTGTTTTGTGGAAAGCCATCTCGGGCATGCATTGCATGTTATTATGCAAGAGTCGCTGTCGAAGTACTTCCACAGCATCGGAAGCATGAAGTTGTGCAGGTGTCCAGATAGGCGTCATAGTTTGGGGCACTCCCATCAATGGACCAATCCTCATTGATGAAGACACCAGCCCAAACGTCATTTGCGTTGAGCAGGAGAGGATGACGTATGACTTTTTTTCGCAATAGCTCTGCCGTGGTAACCTAAGGCATGCAACTCTCTGCGGACAGTTCTAGTGCTCACAGATGTCCCAGGTTGACTGCAAGATCCACCGCTGATGACCTGCAGGATGCTGGAACATTCCGAGACAGAGCTCGTCCATCTTGGTCATCGAGTGTCGATGGCCTTACAAGTCGTTCTCCCGCTGTGGTAGCACCATCGACTTTCCATTATGAATGATGTAAGCTACTGCAAGGCGGATTTCAGAAAATTGAGACCGATGGCAATGTCACGGACAGAAAGACCACTGATGTGACACCCAACTACCATCCCACGTTGGAAGTCTGTCAGTTCAGCTGAACGTGATATGTTGACATTGAGTACAGTGCAAAACATGCAGCACATCCCATCTTTTATTACCAGTCTTACTCAGACGCTCCCTGAATATTTGCATGTGGTAGGATCGGAAATTTGTATGGCACGTAAGGCGACCAAATACTTTTGTCAACAGAGTGTATATATATTACTTGCGTGCATGTGTGTACCCTCACTGTTCTTTTGTTTGTTTTCTAAATTTTATCATATTTTATTTATATTTCCTTCTGTTTCTTTCACTCTTATTAAAATTTATTAAAATTATTAAAATTTAATAATTAAAAAAGACGTTTTACAACTAAAATAAAAACGTTTCTCAGACTTCGAATCAGTCAGCGTACTACAAAAATAAATAAAAAAACATAAATAAACTATTCAATTGTATGATTCATATTCGTGAGCTTTCAGGATTAATATTTTCATTAATTCCATTAATATTTTCTAGAATAATCTCTTCTCTCCCTTTTTCTCCGCCAGATGGCACTCTTTCTTCTATACATGTATATGAAAATACATTCGTGAAAAACAATAAGCGACGAAGCGGGAGGAAATGTGTCTGTTCTGTTTGAAAGATCGTGTGCTTAATTTCAGCCAATTATATATTTCCTTAATCTCGGTATCAGAATGCGTTTCACACTACAGCGCGTTATCAAGGGTAACTCATCAAAGTGATTAATTGATGCAAATAGTCTATTATTGGCTAAACTATATGAAGTATGTATAAAATTAGTATGTATTTGGCCACTGTTGATTTCTAGTCTCTTCAAGTGAGAGTATAGGATTTTGCACTAATAAATGTTAACCTCTATTGAAAAACATTTAATTAGATTGGCGTACTAATTTCATTTTTTTTAATCGTGAAATAATTGCAATATTTTCTAACATAACACGAACATTCTCGCAACTATGGCAGACTTTGCGAGAATGTTTTTAGTCAAGTAATTAATCTGAGAACTCGAAAAAAAAGAGATTTATTTTTGCTAAATTATCTCGCATAACTTGATGGTCTAATTTGTCTTCATATTTTTATTTGTATGCAAATCTATGTTGACAAGATCTTATTTTTGTTTTATTTCTCTTAATTGTAACGCGAAGTATAAATTATTTGCAGAAAAGTTTACTTTCATGAGCTGTTTCTAAAAAAATAATAAATAAAAGTCATGTTTGTTCATAAACCTCTTTTTGAATTATATAAATTCTGACCATGTAAAAAGTGAAAGATGTATGAAATGAATATGTGTGTAATGAATATGTGTGTAAATAAAATGTGTGGAAAAACAAAACGGAAAAAGTAGAATATAAAATTGCATGTTTAAATTAATGGCAACAAAAACAGAATAAACTTGCAATTACGTCCTTTAGGAGATAATGTAATTTTTTCCCCTTTAATGTTCTCACAATACTGCTGTTGTTCAATACGTTGATTGGTTTCTATTGCAAACTTTTGAAATGAATATTTTAGTATAACTTGGTACATCTTATTGTCAGAAAATGAATGCAGTTTTGTAACCTGCGCTATTTTTAAATTACATTTAATGGAATTAGAGATTCACAGTTGTATTTTATTGAGTACTAACGTTATTTATGTATATATATATATATATATATATATATATATATATATATATATATATATATATATATATATATATATATATATTCCGACCCTAGGTGACTTTGTAGGCATGACCCACAAAGTGTTCCTGGTAAGATTTTTTTATAGAGTAGTTCACCATTGCTTTCCTCAACCCCTCCAATTTTATAGGTTCGAGACCAGCAAATGGCTGGGATGTATTAATGACTATAATCCGTGTGTGTTCACAGGGACGGTTTGCCTGTTCTGGGGGACGAAAAACCCGAGTTTCCGGAGGAAAAAAATTCCCTACATATCTGTATGAGACTGGCTAACTCACCTTTCGTCGAAAGAGACCAGATAAAGGTTTCTCACGTCACTGACGGGAATCGAACTCAGGTCTTTCCGACCAAAGAGCTTCATCTATAGTATAGACGAAATGGGTAGTACCGCTCCCTTGGGGGAGCTGGAACGATCTGGGGGGGAGGGCATCCGGAGAGTTCATCGAAAAGGCAATTCCTCGAAAGACAATTCATCGAAAAGGCAATTCATCGAATGAACAATTCATCAAAAAAGCAGTTCATCGAAAATGCAATTGATCGAAAAAACAGTTCACCGAAAATTTAAAATTTTCGAAAATGGATCCATTTAGAACAAAACCTGAACCGTGAATAAAGAGATTACAATGCTACTTTCATAGGGAAAAATTATAGAACAATATTGTTCTTATAGTCTTTCTTGTCAGATAACTGTTTCATGTCTGCTTATGGGACTGATTTGCCTGTTTTCAGAAGAAAAGCCCAGCCGTATCTATATTATGCCTGCTAACTTACCTTTAGCAGAACAGGACTGATAAAAATTATGCCTAAATGGCATCCAACTACTCAGGTCTTTCTAACTAAACGGCTTCGTTTATACTGACTAAACTACGCAAGCTCCATTATTATTATTACTGCTAGTAGTAATATGCGACTTCAATACAGCAATTATTTTGGGATGAATTTTACTCAGATTCGGTATTTGAAACTTTTACAAGAAAATGTCGAACCGTTCCAGTTTTCAGTTCAGCTATATTCGGGGCGACAAAGAAATAACGTGTCCAAATTATGTACTGTATTACAAAATCTCTCTGACTTAGCGGAATTAGTAGAAGTTGTTGGTACAAGAAGCTGTCTGCATAGTTCAGTTTTTGTTTTAAATGGATTACTTTTACCATAACATTATCGAAATTTTAAATTTTCGGTGAATTGTTTTTCGATGAAATGGCTTTTCGGTGAATTTTCCTGTAACCGGGGGGAGGTAGTGGCCTCATGAGCAAAAGGGAGCGTTGAATTGAAGTAAGGCGGCAGTGAAAACAAAAAGGACAAAAATTAGGTACTGAAAAAATTTATCATCAAAAATGTTGATGGTATAAAGTAAAAGTCGTAATGGTTGCTTTATTTTCCAAGGAAACGTACAAAATGCAAATTACAGCCGATCGGCGTTGAAGTCCGACGACAGGTCTTTTAACTAGAAAAGTGTTATCGGGCGGGCCCTTTCAAGTGATCGGGATTTTACAAGTCCAGTACGCATCGGCAGGAACGTGTGCATGTTATGACTTGTTCACTGTATAATACTATAAATACGTGAGGCCTATGAAATCAGTTTTAGATTGTTTCTGAACTGTGTGAATTCAGTGCATATTCGATACCTAGTTGGTACCTTACACGGATTACACACGAAACAAATTATTGTTGTTCCAATAAAACAGCAGGTATCACTTGAGTATTTTATACCTTTTGTTGTAAAAATAATTTGGTTAAGGTACGTGAGAAATTGCATTCTAGCAATTTTGTAAATTTAACTTTTTTTTTTACAGATAATCTTTATTGTTATTATTATTGTTATTATTATTATTATCATCTGAGACCTCCAGGGAGTCAAGGACTCATCGAGGGAGGCTGTAAATTACCCATCCCAGTTATCATACCTTCCCTTAAATTCATTTACACTAGATGCACTCACTACCCTTAAGGGGAAATTATTCCACTCACCTCACTGCTCTCTGAGAGAAAAACTTAGCTCTTACCCCTTTCTTGACTGAGAACAACCTTAACTTCCATGGATGCCCCCGTGTTCTCTACCCGCCTTCCATAATACGGATATAATCTTTGTAACTCTTTTTTGCACCCTTTCCACAGCTTATTTATCCCCTTGGAAACAGTAATCCATTATCACAGTAATCCAGATGTGGTCTTATCAAAGACTTATAAAGAGGCAAAATTACTTCCTTATCCTTATATGTCAAGATTCGCTTCAACATAGCAATTATCCTCTGAGTTGTGTTTGCAACGTTTGCTATGTGACCTTTGAACTTTCAATTCCTGTCCACCAATACACCAAGATCCCTTGCCTCTTCAGTTTCTTCTACCATAACCCCGCTAATATTAAATGCCGCTGGAACTCTAATCACGCCAAAGTGCATAACGTTACACTTACTAACATTAAACTGACAGTCAATTTCGTTTGCCCAAATTTCCAGTCTATTCAAATCATTTTGTAATTGCTGAATGTCAGTAGCATCCCTGATTTCCCTGCCTATCTTCGCATCTTCACCAACAAACAATTGCCAATCTGATGATAGACCCTGCTTGATGTCATTAATGTATAGATCGAATAATAATGGCCCAAGGACTGAACCCAGAGGTACACCACTGGTTACCTTAAATCTGGCAGATTCGCACTCATGTATACCACTTTTTGATATCTGTCTGTCAATCATCTGATCCAAGTCAATAGATTATATTCCAATCCCATATTCTCCAGTTTACGCAACAGCTTATCGTGTGGTATCCTATCGAATGCCTTAGAAAAATCCAACATTATCATAGTGTATCCATTTCCTTTATCCAACTCGGCCGTAACATTGTTATAAAATATGAGCAAATTGCTAAAACATGACCTTCCTTTAGTAAACCCATGCTGTTCCCTGCAGAGTATAGAATGCTTGTTTACCCATTTCTGTATGCGAGTTCTTACTAACTTCTCTAAAATCTTCACTGCCACTCCAAAAGTACTAATAGGTTGGTAGTTAGACACATCGGTTTTTGCACCACCCTTGTGCAATGGAACTATCATACATTCCTTCCATTCCTGTGGTATCAATTCCTGAGCTGAGACTCAAGTTATACAAATGTGTGAAAGGCCTATTTGTATAACTGAAAGGCCTAGCCAATTCAGCTGAACATTTTTTTAGCAAACGAGCTGATATTCCATCTGACCCTATTGACAAATTATTATCCATGTTATGCAAGAGCTCTTCAACCTCATTTTCATGAACCTCTATATCATGGCTGAACCCAAGAAGAAATGTCGACAATATAATATCGAATATTTGAAATACGGCTTTATTCAGTCGCCTACAAACGAAACATTACCGATGTGCTTGATTTGTCAAAACGTTTTTTCAAATGAATTTATGAAGCCTTCAAGACTAGAGGAACATTTGACAAAAGTTCATGCTGATAAAAAAAAAAAAATAAGGATTTATGGTATTTTCAAGAACTTAACGAACTATTTTTGAAACAACCAACATTGACAGGTATGTTTTCAGCAGCATCCAAACTAGATGATGATGATGGGTTGCGCGCTTCTTACAACATTTCCTTACTGATTGTTAAATCTGGAAAACTGCATAATGTTGGCGACGAGTTAATCCTACCAGCTGCTAGTGAGGTTAGGCGCACTGTTCTGCACAAGTCAGCCTCTGATGTTATCAAGAAAAGTCCTTTGAGCAAAAATACAATGCAACGAAGAATTGATGAAATGACTCAGTATGTGGAAGACTCATTAGGTGAGTATTTAAAAATACCCAGCTCTGTATACAACTTAATGAGTCTACTTTACCAGGAAATGAAGCCTTACTTTTAGCATGAGTACGATACATAAAAGAAGAAAAATTTTGCCAAGAATTATTTGCTAAAAAATGCTAACTGACATTAAAGGAGAATCGATATTTCAAGCATTGGAAGGATTTTTTTTTTTTTTTTTAAAAAAGAAATCCCTCTGAATAATATCTTGTGAGCTGCTACCGATGGTGCTCCAGCGATGGTAGGGCGCTATCGTGATTTTATTGCATATTTCAAAGAGGCGGTGCCAAATGTATTCACTCTACACTGTGCGATTCACCGTAAACATTTAGTTACCAAACTGAGTGAATACCTACACAGGTCATTACATTATATAATTACAGCAGTCAACAAAATCAAAAGTCATTCAAGAAATAATAATAATAATAATAATAATAATAATAATAATAATAATAATATATATTTTTTAAACATTTTATTATGTCTCAGTATAAGTTACATACAATAATAATATTTACAGTATTTACAATAAGGATTATACAGAATTTTTTTTTTTTATGTCTCAGATGAATTGCATACATAGTTGCTGTAGTAATTATATGTATATAATATTTATAACGCATTACAAGTGTGTATAATAGATACTTGTAAGTTAGTAATTTTCTTCCTCGAAGCTTAGCAGAGCTTATCTGAGGAAGATAATAGATGACAGAGGGTGGTGGTTTCATGGTTGTGTTCCTATAGTGGTCACAAGCCAGGTGTTGATTTTACTGTTTGTTGGTCGTGCTTGAAAGACTTCAACCGCTTTTACAGTTTAACTTTTTTTTCTTTTTTTTCTTTTATTCTTTTTTTTTGTGCAAATAGGGTTGGATTTAGACATGGTGTGTTTGTTTCTTTGTGTTCTTGTAGTGATAGTTTTTGAGAGGGGGGGGGGTTGTCATGGGTTTGTGTGTGTGTGCATGTGTGGTGGGGGAGAGAGAAACAGGAATTGCTCTAATTTTCATTCTCGCTATAATATTTATATAGTGCCTGTTTTAGCTCTCTGTATGTTCCTAGGTTTCTGTTGTCGAACGGCAGTTTGTTTATCATGTCAGGTACATAGAAGTTTCGGGTGACTTTGCCGTCGTGATTATGATACTTATATGTTATGTAGTTTGTTGACTGTGGTCTTGTTATTTGATATGTTGTTCTGGTTACTCTATATGTTGGGCTGTAGTAGTGTTTTAACATGACTGTGTAGTGGCGTAAGTGTTTCACCTTAAATATTTTGTGTTTTGTCCGTGCTTCCTGCATAAGAGTGGGTTGTTCCCAGAATATCAGTTTTATCATTTTATCTTGCAACCATTGTAGCCTGTTAAGTCTGTAGTCTGCGCAGAATGCGTATGATGTGATTGCATATCTTAAAATGTTTTCACATAATGCTTTATAGATTAGTATTTTTATGTGGTTTGGGGCGCTGTCTTTTAATCTGTATAGTTTGCTTGCTATTATCCTAAGCTTGGTATGTAGGTAGTTTGTATGGCTATTCCAACTTTGATCAGCATCGAAGTGAAGTCCAAGGTAGCGTGTTGTTTTCACCTGTGTGATGGTTGTGATTTTAGGTTCTGCACTTTGTGTATAGGAGGATGAATGTTTGATAGTGAGATATTTAGTTTCTATGGGCAGGGTTTGGGGGATTTTGAATATCATTAGCTTTGTTTTTCCAGGGTTTATATATATGCCGTTTTCGGTTAACCAGTTAGTGATTTGATTGATGTCATGTTGCATATTTTTGTAAGCGATATTTGCATTGTTGTGAATGGATACTATGGCAGTGTCGTCTGCATACTGGAAGATTTTACGTTTTAGGGGAGTCGGCTTATGTCGTGTGTGTATATGTTAAATAGAATGGGAGATAGAACAGCTCCTTGCGGTACTCCACAGGTTACATGTACCTCTTTGCTGTGTGCTGATCCTATACGTGTGATGTGCTTTCTGTTTTACGTGTATGCTTTAAACCACTGGAGTAGACGACCTCCAATTCCGATATGGGTAAGTTTCGTTAACAAGGTTTTATGTGTTAGTGTGTCAAATGCTTTTGTTAGGTCAATGAATACCACTAATGTTATTCTGTTTTTATCCAATGCAGCGTTTATTAGATGTGTGAAATCTTCCAGGAGTGTTGCTGTTCCTTTATTTTTTTGAAAGCCATATTGTGTTTTGGGTATGATTTGAAATTTTTCAACGTATGTGGAGAGTTTCTGATGTACAATGCGCTCCGTGATTTGGTTGATTACAGGCAGCGTGGCGATAGGTCTGTAATTACTTATTATGTTTATTTTTCCCTGTTTGTGTATGGGCGTGATTAATGCAGTCTTCAGTGTGTCAGGTATGTGTCCCGTTTCGAAGATTTTATTTAACAGTTTTTGTATAATTGGAAGTAGGTCGGTTGAGTGTTTCTTGATGTCTTTTGGTCTGATTCCGTCTATCCCCGATCCTTTGTTAGGATTAATTTGTTGAATTGCCAGTGATAGTTCTTCTTTTGTTACTGTGGGGAACCACATCGACTGGGTTTCTCGTGGACCTAGTGGAGGATGTTCGTTTGTGTGAGGAAAGGTTGTTTCTTGTAGCTTTTGGACAGAGTTCACGAAGTGCTGATTAAAGTTGTTTGCCAACTGTTTGAGGGATTTGGGGTCGCAGGCAAAGCTGTGTTGTATTGTTTCTGAGGCAGTGGTTCTGTGTATATTGTCCAGCATTTCATTAATCAGGTGCCAGGTTTCCTTTATGTCATTCTGAGCTGTTGTTAATTTGTTGCTGTAATAGTTTCTTTTTGCCGATCTAATCTGGGTTGTTAGGAGATTCCGTTTTCTTTTGTATTCAGCTTTTAAGGCGATATTGTTCGGCGACTTCTTAAGTTGTTTCCATAGGGCATCTTTTCTTTGTATGTCTGTTAGTATGTTGTCTGTTATCCATGGATTTTGTTTCGTTTGGGGGCGTATTTTTATTTTTGTTAATGCTTTGTTATATATTTTGTTAAATGCAAGTTTAAGATTATTATATACAGCTTCAGCAGAGTCTAAAGATGCTATCAGCATCCAGTCTGTTTTTCTGATTTCATCGTTCACTATTGCTTCGTTTACAATGCTATGATACTGCTTTGTAGTCTCAGTGATTTTTATGGGTTCTGGTTCAGTGTGTAACTGCAATGCTGTGAAATAATGGTCTGCTAGTTTGCATGTTATGACGGCTGCTGTGTGGCTGTTTGGAGGGGCCCTTATATTTATATGATCAATGCAGGTTGAGGTTGTTGTGTTTCCGACTATCTCTTCTCGTGTATACGACTGTATGGATGGGGTTATGTTATATGCCGATAATAGGTCTAGATATTGTTCTGTGTTGTTATTTATGTTCCTAATGTTTATATTAATGTCTCCTATTATTATCAAGTATTTTGAGGTGCCTACTTTCGTGGCTGAAAGCCATCTGTTTAGTTCTTCTAGGAATTTTGTGGTGCTTAAGTTGGGTGGTCTGTATATTGCGTTTAATATCAGGGAGTTTTCTTGTTTGATGTTTTTAATTTCGATGCATATGTTTTTTGCATATTCTAATTTATAGTTTATTTCTGTTACTTCTAGTTTATGTTTGGTAAATATTATTATACCACCGCCTCATTTTGTTTGTCTGCAGTGTTTGTGTTGTTGGAAGTGTGGCATTTGGTAGGAGGATTCCTCTTCGTTTGTCGTAGATACTTCAGTCAGTATTAAAATGTTTATTTCGTCTATATCTTCCTTTAAATAAGCTTGCAGGGTCAACCAGTACTTGCAATATTGACCTTTCTAAATGTTTGCAACATTAGAAATCCTAATGTTGCAAAATAAATCCTAAATTAGCGCCACATGCGCTAATTTAGGATTTATTTGTATTTTCGGAAATTAATTTACAATCGGCCTGGTTTGACTTTTAATTGTGAACATAAGGTTTGAATTAGTTTGAATTATGTCCGAAAACAGCTTAGCTTATGCAGTGGTTGTTTTGAATTCCAGCAGAAGCAGCTATGGCTATGAGACTAGACCAGTGTATTTATGCCTGTTAATGGTATGTGTGTGTGTGTTCTTTTGGTTGGTTTGTCTGTTTTGCTGAACGAAAAATCTGAGTTTCCGGGAAATAAAACCCAACGTAGGGAACTAATAAAATTCATCCCCCTTCAGTTAAAATGCTTTATCACTTAGATAGTTAATATCTATGGAAGACTACTCTGTTCTTAAAATCTGATAATATGTAAACATTCTGCTTACCAGAAAAGTAGATAGAAAAGAAGTAATGCCAAATGCATAAAAAGAAAAGATACAGGAATAGTATACTTATTTACCATCAAAAAGCGTTAATAAATAACCTATTCCTTTCATAAGAAACGAAGTCAACAAAGCCTAATACAGAAATATGATTAGGGAGTTTAAGAAATCCCTAATCAGATGAACTCTATGACTACTTTGTTTCTTTTTTGTTTTCTCCCCTCTCTATGAGAGTTTATTCAGAATAAGTGCATAAAACTGAAATCAATGTAATAATAATGAATTAGCTAATATTCAGGCTCTTATTGTGTGTGTATGTGTGTGTGTGTGTGTGTGTGTGTGTGTTTTCTATTTCATCATTCTGTAACTCTTATCCCTCAATCCAATGCAGTTGCATTTCGATCTTTAATTAACAATTTACTTGATGCTATCTGTCTCTTATTCTTAATAACTGTTTTATCAAATCGATACCCTTTCCATAGCTTTTCTTATATCCTATTTCTTTAATAACTTGATTATTAATTCAACACACTATTACAGAGTCTTATTCCTGGGAATAAATTTAAGCATTATGCAAGATGTCCCGTATTATCTATTTTGTGTTAGCGTCTTTCCTATTAAACATTTCATGATCATCTTTTTCATTCTCGAAGTCGATATGAAATTCCATACGAAATTCTCCTATTAATAGTTCTTTACATGTCCTTATCTGTTTAAGTAACTGGTACGTAATATAAATACTACTTCCTCCACTACGGTAATATATTTCCACCCTCAGCTGTATTAGACTTCATACTTATTATGCACTGTCTTAATTTCTTTTCCTGAATAAGAATTCATTGAATGATCACGATATTTCAAATCTTCTTTAATAAGAAATGATACCCCCTTCTCTTTTACCTATACGGTCTCTTCTGACAACATTATAATTACTATTCATACGAAACCCCATTCCTGTTTTCACTTGGAATATATACATCCACTTCACATATACGTCCAATCACATTTACCATAAATATTCTTAGGTCTCGTTTCTAAGTCTTTTAAATACGTTACAGTTTTTATAGCTTTATTCTGCTCATTCGATCCATTAGTATTTATGCGGATATCATCGCCGCCAAACTACTTCTGATTTTTTTTTTTTACAAATTAATCCCATAAATTAAAAAAAAATCTACATTCAAGTATCGCTCATAGCCCACTTAGAATTCAATTAACTGCCATTACTCTGACATAGAGTCCTTCTTTAGCAAATACGGTATAATAGTAATAAAATTTACCTTTTTATCCCTCGAGTAAGAAGCTAATATAAATGCCAAAATCCTCCTATAGTGTTTTAAACAACTCGAGTTTTAGATCATTAGTTTCCGCTAACATAAACGCATCAGCAATTTTGTAATTGTCCCCCACATAACTTTAGTTAGATCATTTACTGTAATTCCAGGCAAGACTGCTCGATTGACATTCTTGTAATCAAACCTGCATAAAATAGAATCCAATGGAATTATCATAAGATAGGAATTTGTGCATAACTTATGATGGAATTATAAAGAAAATTCTATTTTCTTTAAAAAGAAAATAGAATGTAATCTTTAGATAATAATAATAATAATAATAATAATAATAATAATAATAATAATAATAATAATAATAATAATAATAAGCGAATATAAAATTCATTTGTTAAATACATCATTTGGAAACCTATGTATAATTCTTACAAATTTTTGTGAAATATTTACAGTGACTTGCTTCCCGTGTGGTGGCCGGGATAAGAATAGCTCCACTGCAGTCCATGCATGTCGTACGAGCCGACTAAAATGGGTACCCAGGGAGGGTAATGGATGGCAATGCTATAGCCAATGAAGTTCTAACCGAGGCTCGGCTATTGCTGTTACCCTCCTGCCCTGATCAGAGCTCATAGCTCAATTACACCCTAGCTTAAAAACCATCTAGCAAAAAAAAAATAAAATAAATAAACAGTGACTTACATTTGGTTACATTAAATTTCATGTAGCAAAGATTTAGTGATTCCACTGTAAACAGTGGCATGAACTAATGTAAGATAAGATTAAGAAGTTTGAATAATGTTCAAAATAATGAGACATGACCCTTATTTTTCGAACTCTGTTTCTCATCTTCTCTGTTATACCTAGTGCAACTTTATCAAAATGGACCAATAGAAGGCGAATATATGGAACGCTTGGAAAGCGATCATGTTTTCTATAAGGTCCGCGCTAGGGCAACTCGTAAATGGCGTCGAGTGTATTCCCGTAAGCTCTCTCGTCAAATTTCGTACGAAACTTTCATAGTTCCTGCATTCTGCTTTGAAATAATGCTGGATTTAAAATCCATTTGATTTATATAGTTTTGCATCGCCGAAATGAAGCGTTTTGGCTCTTTATTTTAGAAAAAACTATGTTATGATATTTTAATCAACATAATTTGAAATGGTAAGCAGGAAATACACATTCTAGTGAGAAGGGTTCTTAGATTACCGTGGTCCACTCACTGCATGTAATACAGGTTTTTGTAATTATTGCAGTCTTAGTAGTTTGGGATGGAATGAAAAAATCACACATACAGATTTTTCTTAAATGAAATAAAACGTAGATTATAAATTAGAAATGCAATTACGTTATTAATACATTGAGCATGAAATTTATTTAAAAAGTTTAATTAATTATTTCATTTCTGTGCGTCTAACTATATTTACAACAATATTATTAACAACGAATATTTATTTCGGTCACTAGATGGAAGCTTTACGATTATTTGAAGGGCTTAAGTCGATTATAGCAGCGAATGTACAAGGCGTATTTGATTCTATATCAGTTCCACTTCAAGGTACCTCTGGCTACACTTTCTGCACAACATGAAACAAGTTCCTAGAATTAAAATGCAAATTACTACTCATGTCAGGAAATAATGGTTAACTTCGTACTCTCTCACTAGAACTTTGCTGCTATTTTTGGAAAGCGATGAATTAATTAGCTGCGAGTGATTGTCAGCAACTTACAAAGGTCTAGAAAGGGTTACAGTCAAAAGTGGATGAAAGTCAGGAAATCGGTGAATAAGCAAGCAGCTTAAAAATAGAGAAATTCGCTTTTACAACAGCATCGTGAATTGCATTGTGTTTTAAATGACGCGTGAAGGGTGACTACGTGAATACAATATCTTTTATTTTATGGAGGTTGATTTAATGTATTCTGTACTTGCTGTTGCCTTTAATATAATTACTATCGCTGGTTACAAACAAATGGTATCGTTTGGAATTTAAATATCTCACGAGATCAAAAGTAGTCTCGCGAGAAAAGCTATCAACAGAAAATTGTTTTCATTAGATTAAAAAGTGTACTGAAAACAACATTTTTGATGGAATCGAATTCTAATATTATTTAGAATTATTAAAAATATTGTCAAATTTTAGAGATTTATTAAATTATTAGGACGGGTTTTGCTAATTATTCGAGAAAGATTCTAACACCTTTTAATTATTATAATATTTTTTCTATTACATTTGTCTTCTAAAAGCCATAAATTAGGTTTAAAACCCGTTTTTGGATCTTCTTTTGGCTTGTCGTCTTCATATCATTTTTCGCTTTTGTTCTTGGAAGCAGTAAAGCAAGACTAAATATCTTTCTTGTCTCGATGATGATCTCTAGCTGTAGTGTAGTAGCGTGTTATGACCACTTGGTAACCCTGTTGACCTTCTTGCTTCTAGTACGTGGTGCTTATTGGCAGCAATCCTTGCTGCTATCCACTAGCTGACAGATGTGCTTAATTACTACTTCTATACACCCTTCCCTTGCCATATGGCGTTTTGATCGCTACAGTTGGTGAACTTTTGACACCGCGTTTCATGTCAGCTACATCGGACTTCGATATTACCCGACTTTTTTTGTTTCTTTTTTCAAGGAGAATTTTTTTTTTTTATTTGAAGATAATATTCTTGTATTTATTTTTCGAATTTGTGGGATATTTAGAATTTAATATAGGAGACCGGAAAATGGTACTTCAATGAGGTCTTAATAAAAGTGGAATTGATAAGTTAACTAAAACTCGCAGGAAATGCAAAAAGAACCCACTTGCAGCACACTCGCTTCTACCTAATACAATCCGTCTTAAATCATCCACTGAAACTACTTATTATGTAAACGAGGTTCGTACAAGAAATAAATTAAGACTGCTCGGTTAAAAGACGAGAGACTCAAGGCAGGAGAAGATGAACATGATCATAAATGAAGAAGGTTTGTCATGAAGCTTCGTATAATAACGATCCCGGTTGTTCTTCATAACCTTGGAAGGAAGAATCAATTTATCTCTAAAAATGTTACGTGTGGTTTGCCGGATGCGAGCACATTCCTTACAATTTCCAAAATTCTCCAGAGAATATAAATAAGGACAGTCTCAGTTGAATATTTTTCAAACAGATGCTCACGAACTTGTAAATATACTGCATAAGTAGAAGACTATGTTTTTAATGATATTCCACAAGATGAAAGGAAATAAATAGGACAGCGGAACATTTGCAATTTAAACTTGATTTTTTTTTCTGTTTATATCTAATTATTCATGGCAAGGTAATCAGTTGTCATAATGATAGACGTACAGTTGGCGCGCGGTTCAGAGTAAGGAAAACACCAGTTAGCTTAATCATAAAGAAATTCCAACCTTTAGAATTCAGAATCACTAGGAAAAAATAAACTGACATCACAATCTGTTATAATTTATGATATACATTTAGTTTAGACCATTGATTTATTTCCATTATATTTTCCGCCACTAACTGATTTCTGTTTGAAATCTTTTCATAGTTCCGAGATATTTATAAGTATCTCTGAACTATGAAATATATTTTTCCACCACTAACTGATTTCTGTTTGAAATCTTTTCATAGTTCAGAGATACTTATAAGTATCTCTGAACTATGAAATCTTCCCCGTTATCTGTAGATGACAGTGTAGGATAAGGTGTTATTGAGCTATTAAAGCTCTGATCTCATGGCAAGAGGGTAACAGCAATAGCCGAGCCTCAGTTAGAACTTCATTGGCTACAGCATTGCCATCCATTATCCTCCAAGGGTATTTTGGAT
Source organism: Typopeltis vanoorti (assembly GCF_054136105.1). NCBI lineage: Eukaryota > Metazoa > Arthropoda > Arachnida > Uropygi > Thelyphonidae > Typopeltis > Typopeltis vanoorti. The sequence goes on from NC_143552.1 coordinate 142,195,930, forward strand.
TGAATGAATCAATCACCGCATCTCACGGTCGATGGATCCATTCAACCATTCTTCTTCTTCTCCTCATCACTGCTTGGATTCACCCTCCGTTATTATTTAAAATATTTTATTTTTAAATTAAGTTGGTGTGTGAATAATTCATTTCGATTTGATAAGGATAATCTGCTGCATTAGTTAAATTCTATATATGGAACAGAAGTAATTAAAAATTTGATTTATTATTAATTATTTTACTAGTACTTTATTCTTTTATTCGATTTTTTTTATTAATTTGACATGGGAAATGAATCTTTTGTTTATAATGCATAATTACTCGACTCAACTTATTACTTTTATGTTCTTGGAGAAAAGTTTATATTTTGATTACGTATTGCAAATTTACTAGTTAATCATATTTTGATTACGTATTGCGAATATTTTGATTATATTTTGATTACGTATTGCAAATTTCCTAATTAATAATCTCGAAAACCTGCTCCATTACAAAACAACGTACGTAATCAAATTTGATTACGTAATATTTTCCTTCATTTTATAGCTCACTTTTATTGACAATTGACAATTGACATTTATGTCTTTAAGGGTGAAGCAAGATGCTTTTCATATTCCCCGCTATCTGTCGTGGTTACAGTGAGGGTAAAATTTACGAGCAGTTTGCTCGCCCTGAATGGCATGGAGATTATGCATCGTTATAGGAGGCTAATATAGTTTTTGGTCTTCTATATTTGAATATGTCCGTTGGCTCATATGCTGCAGCTTGTTGAATCAAATCATTGGGGTGTGTGGACGTCTTTAGAAAAAACTTGGAAGCTAAGGATTGTAGATAAGAGAGAATATATGGAATATTTGTGTCTCTATGGAGCTGGCTGTTTCTAACATACCACGGGGCGTTCAGAATCATTCTCAAGCACTTGTTCTGCACACGCTGAATCTTGATAATGTTAGCGTTAGAGGTGTGGCTCCAGGCTGGAGAGGCATAGGTGATTATGGGACGAATCGTCATCTGGTAAAGTTGCAATTTGATTCTGTTGCTGAGCTTGCTATTTCTATTAATTAGCGGGTAAATCTGAGCTATGGCTTTAGATGCTTTTGCACATGCAGACTTGATATGTTGGTTGAAAGATAGCTTTTTGTCGAGAATTACACCCAGGTAATTTGTTTCTGTCTGCCAGGGAATTTTAGTATTGAATAGTAACACATCTCCTGCAGGAGACATTGGCCTTTTTGAGAAAAGAACCGCTGAGCTTTTCAGGGGGTTGACTTCCAATCTCCACCTAGAGAACCAACCCTCCAGCTTTAGAATGTTTTCTTGAAGCTTTCTAGTAACGAAGTGGGGTCTGAGGGATCTGGTTAGTATTGCCGTATCGTCCGCATACAGCGCTAAAATGGAAGTCATCGGATTGTGAGGGATGTCTGACATGTATACAGAAAACAGCAATGGAGCCAGTAGAGATCCCTGTGGCACTCCAGCAAAGATATGGCGCTGGGACGATATAGAACCGTTAATTTTAACTTGCATTGATCTATTCTGAAGATATGAACGGATTAGATGAACCATTTTTAGTGAGATGCCGGCTGAGATAAGTTTGTGCAGGAGTCCAAAATGCCAGATTTTATCAAATGCTTTAGATAGGTCTAGGAAAACAGCTCCTGTGTACTGGCGCCAGTTGTAGCTGGTGATGATATATTCCACAATTCTATGGATTTGCTGGGTAGTACTATGGTGTTGCCGAAAACCAAACTGTTCTTTAGGGAGGATGTTTAGGTCATTTATTGAGGTTTGGAGTCGTGAGAGGATGACCTTCTCTGCAATCTTACCCAGGTTGGAGATGAGACTGATTGGACGATAATTCTGCGGTAAGTGTGGGTCTTTGCCTGGCTTATGTATAGGAATCACATCAGCCAGTTTCCAGGTGGAAGGAAAATAGTGAAGTCTTAAGATTGCATTTATTATACTGGTCAGATGCACTATAGCTTTTCGAGGCAGCAGCTTGATCACCCTGTTTGAGATGCTGTCTGGTCCAGGAGCTTTATTGTTCTTAAGTTTTTTAATAATATCATATAATTCAACAGGTGATGCGGGTGCAATATGATCAGCACTGGTATCCGGGAGGTTTAGTGCATGTCTAACCTGTCTGTGGATTTTATACAGATGATTGAAATCAATGTTGTTATAAGATGGTTTGCACTGATCCTCAAGATTTTTAAGTATGGCTTCTGCCTTATCTGCATCTGTGTGGATTAGGCCCTGGTTTGAGATTATAGGGGGGAGGGATCTGTTTTTGTTTTTGATGTTTCTCAGTAGGCCCCAGATAGAGTGATCAATAGGTGAGATAGAGGCTAACTTTTTATCCCAAACTTCGTTTCTATGCGTTTTAAGTGCATCTCTTACTGCTCCATTCAATCTATTAAGCACTGTCTTATCCTGAGGAGCGCGAGTGTTACGAAATCTCTTCCTAGCTCTGTTCTTCTCTCTGATCAGGTCCATAATGTCCTCAGGCAAACGATCAGGCTTGGGAACAGGTTTCTGGAAGGTTGCAACCATTATAGCGGACTTAATCTGTTGGGTGAGGCTAGTCACTGCAGAATCCACATCTTCTGGTGTGCATATGTGTGGGACGGGTCCTATTTGATCCCGAAGTGCTTTAGACAATCTCTCCCACGATATGCCTGAATGAGGAGGAGACAGGCATTCTTGTTCTCCCAATTGCAGTAGAATTGGGTTGTGATCCGACGACAGCTCGTTTAGTGATGTAAGGCTGTACTGTAGTTTAATGTCTTGCAGGATGGCTATATCCAAGATGTCAGCAGTGCCAGATGTACTGAGATGAGTTGGTTCGGTAGGTCCAGCCACAACAGCATGGTTTAATCCTGTGTAGCTAGAAAGGATACGACCATTTTTGTTAGTGGATTTACTGTTCCAAGCAGGATGCTTTGCATTGAGGTCTCCAGCGATGATGATCGGTCCTTTTACTCCAAGGATGGCATCCAGATCTGAGGTCAATAATGTCTTTAATGGAGGGTTGTAAGCAGAAAAAATTTTGAGGTTCCCAATTGAGTTTGTGAGAACATTGATTCCTGTGATTTCGAGGTTGGTGGTAGTAGGGTTGGTTATTGAGTGATGATTGATATAGCTTTTGATAAGAGTGGCTGTACCTCCACCTCTATACCCAAGCCTGTCGTTTCTGTAAATCTGATACCCTCTGATTTTCAGGGTGTCAGCAGGCCTCAGGTGAGTTTCATTAATTAGCAGTATATCTGGGTTGTATCTATTATTAAATTCCTGGATTTCTAATAGTTTGTTTTTTATACCGTTGGCATTCCAACCGATAATCCTAAGAGAGTTTGGGACGATTTTTTTCCTATGCATCAGAGAGTGCAGATAATATGGATTGGGTTTGCTGTAGGAATCTTTTTGTGACACTTAAGGATGGATTTGAGTTGCTGAAATCCTGGAGCATGTTTGCAAGAGAAGAGGTGATAACAGCTGATAGATTTGAGTGTGGAGTATTCCGGTTCTGGGTTTGTACTATCTGTTTGGAGCGGGCCACATCAGCATATGTTCTTACTTGATGTTGAAGATTCGTTTTCTTAAGGGGCTCAGTTAATGATGGGCGAGCACCAGTTGTCATGTTCTCACTCTTGGAGAACTGAGTAGCCTGAGCTTCAGGAACTCTCGCATTAGATGACGAGGTAGATTGATGACTGGGATCATTCCATCTGTTTTTGGGATGATGCATACACCCTCTATAATTAGCAGGGTGGGGACCCCCACAATTAGCGCACTTAGCCGGGGTGGTTTTTGGTTTGGCGCAGGTGTTTGTGGGGTGATTCTCGCCACATTTTACGCATCTGAACTGAGCTTTGCATAGCTTCTGGGCATGGCCAAATTTTTGGCACCGGTGGCACTGCCCAGAAGATGATTTCTTTCTCAATGGTTCTGTGGTGATTTTGAGTCCACAGATTGATTTTAAATTATAAATGTCTTTGTAGATGTTATGAATTTCTACTAAGACTAAAGGCATAGGTGTCTTATTTGATCTAAACATTCTAGTGACCTTTATGGGGGGTAGTTCCTGTAGGTTAAGGTCAGTAACTATTTCATCTGTGTCAATATCCTCAGAGACTCCTCGTAAGACTACTTTCAGATTTTTTTCAGAGGCAAGTGAAAATGTGTGATATTGGGTTCCTCTAGTATCCAGTTCCTTTGTAAGGTTTCTATAGTCAGCCACCGTGGTGGGCTGAATTCGTATTCCCTCGTCTGCATTTTTAGCAGATGTGTAATGAATTTGTGAATTTGCCATGATGGTTCTGAGTGTTGTCCATCTCTGCTTTTCCCTTAGGATAATCGGTGGCACCTTTTCATTGTGGGAAACAGAGGGATCTGAAATGGGAACATCCTCTTCCATACCAACAACATTTGTTGATTCAGCAGCAAGAATTTTTCTCTTCTTACGTGCGTGAGTTTCTTCTTGATCAGAAGGATTAGAGGTAGAGACAACTAGATTGAGTTTTTCCTCCACTTGTGGGGAGTCTTCATTTTCCTCAACTTCAACTTCAGGTGAGGAATACAAATTTAAGTAGCCGGGCCAATCCCGTTCAAACTTTTTGAGGAGCTTTTTAATAAAACTGAGTGCTAGCTTTTTATCGAGTGACTCAATAATAGTGTCGGGGTCAATCATGCTAGTAGGCCATGTCAACTTGAACTTCTTTTGTAGTTTATCAATGAGTTCAAGAGCTGGCTCTCTTTCGAGCAGATCAGCAAATACGTCCAGGTCAGGCACGCTCATATCGATTTAGTTGCGTATGTGAGTTAATAAAATATCCCGCAGGTCTATAGACCTGCCAGCAGAAGTTTTTGTAAAATATCCCGCAGCCGCAAAGGACTACCAGCAATATCAAGCATAGGCGCGTCAACTAGCAACAAAATGTTAAAATACAACAACGACACTAATGGCAGTAGGCCTAGCGTATCGCCTTTGCGAAGTCAGTTGACTTACCTTGTATGGGAAATAAAATGTAAAATGCCTGTTTATTGCGGCAAGCAAATAACTGATATTACTAATGAATATAAGCATAAATCTCTGAAAACTTATCAGTCAAATACACAATTCACCATCAATAACACACGACACAAAACACTAACACGCGAGCCGCCATTTTTCCACTCGCTCACTTTTATTATTAATTGATTTTTATTTAAAATATTTTATTTTAAAATTTAGTTGGTGTATGAATAATTCATTTCGATTTGATGAGGATAATTTGCATCATTAGTTAAAAATCATATAAAACAGAATTAATTAACAAAATTTTATTAATTAATTATTATTATTAAATTATATTTATTAATATTAAATTATATTTATTAATATTAATTTATATTAATATTAATTTATTATATTAATTTATTAAATATATTTATTAATTATATTAATTTTATTATTAATTATTTTATTAGTACTTCATTTTTTATTCGGTTTTTGTTATTAATTTGACATTGAATGAATCTTTTGTTGATAATGCATAATTACTTGACTCAATTTATTACTTTTATGTTCTTGGAGAAAATTTCATATTTTGATTACGTATTGCAAATTTACTAATTAATTAATTATATTAAATTAGAAAATTCCTAGTTAATAATCTGGAAAGCCTGCTTCAATACAAAGCAATTTATAATCAATTAATATTTTCCTTTCTTTATTTCATTCATTTCGATTTCTTATTTTTTAATTTAGTTGGTATATAAACATTTAATTTCGATTTCGTATCATTGGTTTATTTTCTGAGTAAAAAAAAGTAGCATTATAAGCACAAATAATAAATAAGATTTCATTTCTTATGAATTTAAATTAATTTATTTTACTTTTAATATTTCTAACTCACTATAACGAATCCGTAACAATAAATAACAAATGAAAAATTAGACTTAAATTCATATTTAGGTCAAAATTATCCGATTATCCAAAGCACACGGCCTCAGTAATTTACAGTAATGTTCCAAAATACCCAATGTGTTCAAGGTTCAGATTAGTTGCGCAGAGAGAGATAGACAAAGCACGTGATACATTTTATTTTGCAACTTCCCTAAAATACATTACATTATACATTTCAGCATGCACTCATCCAAACTTCTTGTTGATAACTGTTACTATTTTACGCATCATTTCCCAAAACGATTTTAACATTAGGCTGATATTACAACAATATCCAGCAAATCATTTATTTGGATATTGTCTGGTTCGTTCTACTGGTTCTCATTAACTCCCCTCAAGTCATTTACCAAACGAATAGGAAACTGTTTGAAACCAAGCGGAACTTTCAGATGTTTTTCTTACAACTGATCAACCTGTTGCATTTCCTTCCTATTTCCTTTGTGTATTTACTTTTGCTGAGGTTTTATTCTAGCTAATGAGCCGTGATCCCTTGATTTAAACCCGAGCATGGTTGGCGTGCATCGGCACTCTAAACAGATCCAACGAGACATCTAACAGAAAAATAAAGTCTCGGTTGGGGTTGGATGTTTACTTAGCTTTTAAATAATTCTCAACATGGGCTTTTTTTCCATATATTGGTCTTAGTGAGCGAGGTAAAGAGAGGGTTTAAATCAATGAATACGACTCTCTGGAGTACTGCAGGGCATCTAAAAGTGTCCATGGCTCACTTAGATAGCTTCCAGACTTTGTGTGTATTGTTGCATTTATTTTAGTGTTAATGTCGTTCTTTTGCTTTTATATCCTTAATTTATCATTATCTTTAACTTAGAGACCGGTTCTTATTCCCACAGCTTCTAATACTGCTTTATTAACTTAATTGAGATAAAACGAGTAATACGGATTTTACATCCAATTATACACACCAATAAACATTGGCGTAATAGACTGAATGTAGATTACCAATGCATAAAAAAACTAATCACGAATAAATATAAAAAAAAACAATATATAGGAAGTAAAAAAAAAAATAAAAGGTTTACTCGTTATGTAGAACTTAGTCTGATTTATTTATTTATTTATTATTTTTTTAATTATTAAAAAGAGATGAAAATGCTATTCTAGAATGCTTTTAATTTAAAAGTTAAATTATTATTATGATTAAAGATGTACTTTTAATAGAAAATTATACATTTAATTTCATTTAATATATTTAATTATGATTGAACTCAATATTTCATAAATATTTCCCCAAACTAAATAAGAGGTTGCTGTTCTAATTAATATCGAATACTACTATTATTAGCAATGTGCAATGCCGGCCTATGCAAATTGCACATATGTTGAGAGAAAATAATGGTAAATCACTTATAGCGAGACTTAAAGCTTTTAAAAAAGTTTTTTTTAAAGATTAGACTTTATACTACAGTTAAAATATATTAAGGAAAAAAATATATCAGGGAGCAACAATTATATTAAGAGTTTTCACATGTGACACTGGTATTAGTTTTGAAAGAAATTCATAAATCACCCCAAATAATTATAAACATTGCCAATATTAAGTAAGTAATAACCATATTTGTTGGTTATTATTTAAATTATCGATATCACCAACCCCCACTATTTCATTATCGCAATCGGTTTGGAAATATCGTCTTGGTTGAGAAACATGTAAGTCCAAATTTAGACTATAACACGAGAAAATTCACGACAAATTGAATTATACAGTCCCATAGGTTTTTCAACCTACAAGTCATTCAAAGCACATTAATGCATTGATAAAAATTGATAAAGAAAATATGGATCGATAATCAAAATCTGATTTTTCAGGATCGACCTACTTACCTCTATTGCATACAAGTACTTCGACTGCAGCAGTTCTAAATACGTACTTGTACTACGTCAACTAAAGGACGATGAAAAATTACGTTGATGAGCCAAACTCTTATGACCACCAGCGTGCTGGGCTTTCCATAGGCCGAGATAACCGCTTGCATTCGTCTCAGCATTGACTCCACTAGACCAGGAAAGGTGTCATGAGTATTCTGGACCAACTAGACAGAACTCTCTTGAGGTCATAGACCGAGAGATACAGGTATCGACTGGCAAATGCTGCGTTCCACATGTTCCTACACATGTTCGATGGAATTGAAGTCAGGAGAATTAGGCAGTTCTAACGAAGAGTATATCCGGGCAGTACACAGAATGCCCGGATATGCTCTTCGAACCATGTCTGCATAATGTGAGTCTTGTGACACTGTGCATTGTTTCTGAAAAAGTTCAGATCCATTGCCAAATGTTGTCACCATGTAGAGCAATATCTGGTTTGAAACGATCTCCAGATAAGAATTATTAGTCAAGATGTGTTCGGTGAAGATGAGAGGACCCAGTGATATCCACGAGAACAATCCACATACCAGGATACCGGCATCCGGCCTATTTCCGACAAACTATGCAGTCTTGTTAGCCCTGTAATCGGCTGAGCGATCATAATGTCTTGGCTCATAAGTCAAGTTGTATATTGTTAACATACATTTTTGTTTCTGTTAGTATGGAATGGGAGTGTTTTCCGCTACTTTTAACTTTGGGTTCAATAGAAAAAGATGCTGTACTCATATTCTATTATTTGCGTAGCATCTATAAAACGTATACAACTTTGATTATATAACAAAGTATATCTCGTTTTAAACTAAAATGATCTTTAATGATAATGGCCTCAAGGAAATTCTGATTTATGAGATATTGTCAACGTATTTGTTTCCTTAATTCACCTCGAAAGAAGTCTGAGTGTTCGATTACAAATAGTCCTTAAAAAGTACTTTTCTTAAACCGTCTCCAATCTTAATGAATATTTCAATGTGGGGAGGATAATTCACAATTTGTGTTTATGATTCTTACAGTACTAGACAAGCAGCTCATAACACTTAAATTTGGATGCATTTTATTCTAACGGTGTTTCTGTAATAAAAAAAAAAGAACTTCTAACAATATGTTAAAAGAAAAGAAAGAAAGAAAGAGAAAAAGATTGTTCCTCATTCTTTTATTCGTTCGCTTGAAGCTGACTTTTAGTAAATTAATTCAGTCTTTATGCACAGCTACTACAAGTAACATAATTCTACACATTTCTTTTCTTCTCCCCCCATTAAAAGAATGATTCTGGAAATCACCAGGCAAGCGAAGTCCACCATCGTGCAGATTACGGTAATTTTGACCTCCGAAAAGTTCAGACGAAGGCAATGAAAGTTGGAGTGTAGTCGTTATTAAGATGCGAAAATGCTCATATTGCTTTATGCATTATTTGTTTTAACGGTATTATCTTGATGAGGCTATTATTAACGTAATCTCAAGAGGATATCGCAGGAAATGAAAGATGGGTTGACTAATAATTAAGAGAAGTGCTTATGAAGGAATCAGAGGCCGAAATTTATAGGCGAATAAAATAGATAATGGAATAATACAAAAGTATGGCTAATTTGGGCCTATTGTTTGCATGATAATGTGAGAGAACACACACACACACACACACACACACACACACACACACACACTGGAATCACCCAATAAATTTGATGTATTTGAATAAACTCTCCAAACGTACACGGTGCATAAATACAAGTATGAGAACAAGGCTACAAACATTGTGAATACGTCAACACATGAAATGCGTTGCTCTTGGTATACCAGTAAGGATTTGACCAATGTCGCTAGCCTATTGATTAATCCGTAGCTGTTATGAAATAAATGCTAGAATATTGATTTCGCTCCATTTGAAGAAACCTCAATGAATTCAAAATCATTGTTGTAGAGTGTCTTTCATTATCATACCGACTGAATCAGGCCGTTGAGCCACTTTTGGCTTATAAATTACCGGCTTAGTTTATTTATTTGCATTTGTATGCTAATCGTTTCGAATAAATTTGTTTCTAAATGGTGAGATTGAAAACCAAAATCAAGAATACTAGAAAAAGTTTAGCAAACATCGAATACTGAATTTCATTAAAATTAGTCCAATCAGAGTAGTGTCATATGAATAGATATAGACAGATGGATCTGAGGAGAATTAACCTAGGTTATTCGTTGTTGCAAAATGCAACATCTCCGTCAAAGACCTTTAGTTGCAAACAATTGGATTCGAACCCAGTCTAGGAGGAGAGGAACATTTCAACAGAAAGTACGTTAGCGAGTTTCATATAGAGATAGATGAGTTTATCCTACCGAAATCTCAGGTTTTATTTCTTGAAAAGCTAAAACACTGACCATTTATTTATTTACATTGGAGAATATGAAGACAGGATTCGATACCCTATAACTGCCGAATTTATAAAAAAAATTAGCGGTAATAGGTCAATCGGCCTAAGAAATATGGGAAAGATGGCAAAATATAAATTTGCAAAATATATCTAAAAATTGTAAGATAGCAGCAACAGCAAATCAAATTGTGTGTAATTATTGTATGCTTCTAATTCGTACAAATTAATTCTCTAACACGCTTTTAGACCCTTCAATGAGAGAATACAAAAGGAATTTCGTTAATTTGTTTTATATGCATCTGAAGAATATTCGACGTGTTCGACTTTTGGAATTAGCTGAGGTGTTTATGTTGGACAGAACATGTATCGGAAGCTACTACCATGCTTTCCAGCCTATTCTTAGACTCTGGTAGGCGGATTATTGACATTATAGGTTCCGATATGATGTGTCATTACACAATAATCGAGACATTTCAACCAATGGTCCTCATCAGTTCATGAGAGATCTGCTAACAGATATAATTATGAACTTGTAGAGACAGCAATGCACGTTAACTAAATTCTCATGTAACTGATTTAAACTTTGCTATCGCGTGATGATGGCTTACCACAACTTTTGATTTGTTCAAGCAAAAATCTTCAGTCAATTCATAGTTCAAAATCTGAATTCTTGACACCAATGTTGCAAATGGTTTGTATTATTTCAAAAGATGAGGAGGGTGTGTTCAGAAGTGGCCGTCACACACACACACACACACACACACACACACACACACACACACACACACACACACACACACACACACACACACACACACACACACACACACACACACACACACACACGAACTGGACTGACTGTTTGGGTGTGTTAACCACTTTGTTAATATCGCTTACAGCAACTGTCTAGAAGTAGAGGCAATTAGCATAAGACATCGCCAGTATTGTCATTTACCTTTCGTATTTTGGGAGAACTCTTGTTGTTGTGCTTTTTACCTGTTTACAAGCTACTCAATTGTTTAAATGGTTTACGCACTTTAAGGTCAATCGTATCATTAGAAGATTTTCTCAATATTATTTTCTTTAATATTAGAAACATTTCGTTCGAATTCTAATAACCACAAATAACTACAACAATAAGGATTTAATCTACATGTCGAAATTCTAAATTTAAGTTCGCAACGACGTTTTAAAAAGATATACAAATAAGATCAATGCATAAAACCTTAACATGATTGATGAATTAATCAATATGCATGCAGAATTTTGATAATCATAAATCGAATTACGTTTATAATTTAACATGTGAATTTAGCCTGGAGGAAGACTTCGTTTTTTCAATGAATAGAAAACTTTTTTTTATATGCTTATAAGTATATAAACACATCATGGTTGTAATAAATAGTATTTATTAGACGGTATTCATTATTTCTCACCGAATCACGAAGAACGGAGATTGCTCAGACTTTATCAAAAGTATTTAGAAAGTTTATCTTAGCTTTTATAGAATCTAAAGGTGAGTGTATATATCTCTTATCAAAATGTAACATTTTGATTGATCTTGTTATGCTCTGGCTGTCCAGCCAAATTACCAATTAATAATAACCTTAGATTCTCTTACTCAAAGGATTTTGGTCGTATGCCCGCAGATTCTACTAATCTCGTTAAAATACTTTAAACTATATTTTAGTAACTAACCACTAGTAGATTGCTAATGCGAAACGTACGAATTATTATATAGTCCTTATGAGGACTGGCTTAACACTTTCATTGCCAAGCTGAAAATTGGAATTTCGTGTGGTGGCCAACTTTTTTTTAATTTTTTTTATTTAGTTAACGACGTCCACGCGATAACGCGTGATCGGCCGTTTGGTGAGAACTCGCATCGCGCGATTGGCAATGAACGTGTTAAAGATGAAATGCTTTTCATCTTCCCCGTTATCTGTAGAGGACAGTGTAGGGATAAGGTGTTATTGAGCTATTAAAGCTCTGATCATGGCAGGAGGGTAACAGCAATAGCCGAGCCTCAGTTAGAACTTCACTGCTGTAGGCAATGAAGTTCTATTGTAGGCAATTAGTTACGAATTAGTAACTGCTGTAGGCAATTAGTTACGAATCATTAACCACCTAGACTATTAGCCACGTAGACTGCTATTTATATTATTAATATTTTTAATACAAACCATGTATTAGAAATACAGCATATTATTTTAAAAAATAAAAGAAAATATAATACATGTTTTAAATTTACGATAGCATTATTAAAAGACGATTATTTTGTATACAAAATGATATAAAATAAACAAAATACACTGAGTATATAATGCTTCTTTAGTTGAAGAAAGTAGATAACTAAAATTTCTTCCTCTGAGTTTAATAAATAAAAAAAAAACAACAACTGTAACTTTTACACGCTCTCTTCCATCTTGTTTTCAAAAGGATCACTTATTTAATTTTCCCCTTTTCGTTGGTTTCTGAAATTAGATTTGCTGATGCAGTTCACCGGGATCTTTACTTCCTTTCCTCTTCCTTTGAGCTTCATGATGAGCTGTCATTGCCAGTCGCTCTTCAATTTCCCAGCAACCAAAGAGAATCTCAAGTGATTAACTACAGCTATATTTGTCTTCATATATGCTTTTCTATCATCCCTCCCAGTCTAATTTTGTTAATAAATAAACAACCTTAGGTATTGACTAATATGGGATGGAACCGTGGATGACTGCATGACAGAATGTATTTATAGGGGACTGTTATCGAATTATTCGAATTCGAGACTCACTTCAAAATAAAAATCAACTTCTGGTCTAACTTTTATCCTATGATAATAGTACGTTGCTATAGTAACTAGTGTTAAAATATTGAAAAATAGATCGAAATTAAAAAGATTAAATTTGTATAATTTTAATCATTATAATTAATTCATTTTAATTTAATTTAATAATTTTAAATGCCTTTAATGAAATGATCTGAAGCATATCTTAAAGGAATTAGAAAAGAAAGAAGGTTAGAATGTTCAAAAATAGAATGAATGAGAACCTTTATAACGTTTATTATAAAAATCAAGTGGATATTAAATCCAGCATTCTTTCAGAACCGAATGTAGAAACTATGGAAGTTTCGCAAAAAATAAGTTAACCAGAGAGCTTAAGGGAATACACCCGCCGGGATTTACGAGTCGCCCTAGCGTCGACCACTTTAGAAAACATGAACGCTCCCCAGGCGTCCATTTATTCGCTTTTTAATTTGGTCCACTTTTTTTGATAAGGTTTCACTGGCCTGACAGCTGTTTCGAACTGGTTGGTTCTCCTCAGAGACCAGGCAGAAACTTTAAGAGAGCCAAAACTCTCTTTCAGTACTAAGGAATTTGAAACATCGGAGAGGTGTATTTGTTGTAAGCGAACTCTCAGTCGGTGAGCAAAAGTATTTATTAAAATAAAGAGTCAAAAGGCTTCAGTACGGAGATGCAAAAATTATAAAAATTAAGAAAAATGCACCTCTTCAACGTTCCAAGTTCCTTAGTATTCTTATTATAAAAATAGAGTTTTTGCTCTCTTAAGGTTTCTGCCTGGTCTCTGAGGAGAACCAACCAGTTCGAAACAGCTGTCAGGCCAGTGAAACCTTATCAAAAAATGGACCAAATTAGAAAGCGAATATACGGACACCTGCGCATCGTTCATGTTTTCTAAAGAATGCTAGGGCGATTCGTAAATGCCGTAAGCTCTCTGGTGAACTTACCTTTACGAAACTTTCACAGTTTCTACATTCGGCTTTGAAATAACGCTGGATCTAATATCCAATTGATTTTTATAATTTTTGCATCGCCGGACTGAAGCCTTTTGGCTCTTTATTTTAGTAAATACTTTATAACGGTTTTTACAGCTGCTGATGATGAGTTAGCTAGTTTCACAATGAGGTGGAAAGATTTTTCATTCTATGGAAAGGACAAACCAACTAGAGAACACAACAATATTTGAAACTAAACCAGTTCAAAGCATTTTTATAAAAAGTGTCTGCTGCATCCGAAATTAAAGAAAAAACATATTTAACTAAGAATGACATTTATTTTTCCATGATTATTTTAAATAATTAGTGAATACTTTAATAGTGTCAATGCAAAATATGTTGAACTTTCTTTTTTTTTCCATAAAGTTCTTTCTCTTCTCTTCCTGACAGGGGGATTGTCTGATAACAGTGATAAACTTGTGGGTACCGAACTCTCCTCTGTATTACTAGATAACCTCAAGCAGCACAGGCTTCTGGAATCTGAGTCCATAGAAGACTACTGGGGATTAGGAATTCATGTGCTTCCCACATTCGATAATAACACGGCCAGGAATGTCACGACTCAGCTAGGACAGACGGCGTATCTGCATTGTGTTGTCATCAATTTAGGGGACAAAATGGTAAGCCTAAGATTAAATCGTTGCTTTGTTCCAAATAATATTGTTGATTCTTGCAAAACTAAATATATATACAATAATTGAAAACCGTGGAATTGAAAACTGATATCGAAGATGGCATATTAGAAAGCAATGTTGCAAATTTACAAGTACAGAAATGATTGCAAAACAATCCATCCTTAAAATGGTGCGTTTCGGTGTAATAGCATAAATAGCGTAATAGTATTGTATAGGGGAACAATTATCACAGCAAATGAACCCAGAACTGTTTCTGGCAAATGTTATTGACGTATTGCTAAAATACAGAGCCAAAAGTCTTTAAATTGGAAATTGACCGACTCTGATGAGCACGAATAGTTCGAAATAACCTTCAGACCAATGAAATCTAATTAAAGCATCAATCAAAAACGAAACATACAGGCTCTTGGGCAGAGCTTGTATCTTTTAGTAGTGCAATCCAAGGCAACTTACACACCGAGGGTTTCTTGACATACTTTTTATATTACAAGGACCAACCGAAATCAAAACTGAAGCTACCCGATAAATTGTGACCAAGATCCTAAATATAAGGTTTCATTTAAAGCAATCTAGTCAGAAAATAATTATTTCTGACTAGAAACATTTCTGAATAGTGTGCTAATAATGATTAGCACCATTTCTAAATTTTACGTTTACTGATAAAAATAATCTGACAAAAAAAAAGTGAGCATATTAGGCATGTTTTAGTGAACATCCTAAATTCCAATTTTTTAAAAATTTTATCTAACTAAAGAAGAATTATACAATGTCGAAACATTTTTGTTCTGTAAAGGGCCAATCTGACCCTTTACAGGGGCAAATTTATGAAATTTATGGCCATTTAGCCATAAATTTCATACAAAACAAAATCGAGAAAACCATGGGTACGAACAGACGTACAAATTAAATTTAATACGTAGTTACGTATGTACGAAATGCATCAAAGAGCACTGTATTACAGTAGTTTTCCTTTATCCGCAGGTTCTCTATCCGAGGGCAACCCCGATCCGAAGACATTAAATGGAAAATTCCGGAAATAAACAATTTATAATTACGCCGGCAAAGTGGATATTAAAGATCCAGCATTATTTCAAAGCCGAATGTTTGCAGAAACTACGAAAGTTTTGTAATTTGACCTGAGAGCTTACAGAAATACAATCGTCGGAATTCCCTACTCCGGGATGTCGATGATTGTATGCTCGTAAACTCTCAGGTCAAATTACGAAACTTTCATAGTTTATACAAATATTCGGCTTTGAAATAATGTTGTATCTAATATCTACTTTGCCTTTGCAATTTTACATCACCGAAATGAAGCCGTATGGCTCTTTCTTTTAGTCATAGACAATTCGGCTGATCCCAGAGGTAGTCCAACACCAGTCCAACTCGTTGCAAAGGTGGGGAAAGGTACACACACATGCTGAGGTTGCTAAGATTCCATTCATATTCGTATAACTTTATTACAGTACGTTGTTATAATTGTTCTATTGTATTATTAGTTATTGTTGTTAATCTCTTACTGTAACTATTTATAAATTAAACTTGATCATACGTATGCATGTATACGAAAAAACAGTAAATATAGGGTTCGGTACTATCCACGGTTTCAGGTATTCGCACCGGATGTCTTGGAACGTATCCCCCGCAGATAGGGGGGGGCTACTGTATTTTTATTTTTTCCCGATCGCTAGAAATTTGATTATTGCGTTGCTACAAGAGTAGTAATTACAACTCTAGAAAATGTGTGTATTTATGCAATTTGCTTTTACAATCATTTCATTTACAGTATAAAGAAGATCCTACTCTCTACCCACCCTTAATAATAATATTATTATTATACATGTAAAAAAATCAGGTATTTTTTCAAATAATTCCCGCATACTACTTTACTCCCACATTTCCAAACCCCCTTCCTTTAACAGCTTAACAGCAGATGTATGCTGTTAAGGAGATAATGATAAGGAGAGACAGCCAACAACATCCAAAAAAAAAAGGTATGCGAATTTTCCTCCTATATTATTCTTCATATATTAGTTTTATAACACATCAGTAGTGCCCTAAGATTTGAGTAAAGAGCCAATGACATTGTAAAAAAGGGACACTCTAAACGAAAGTAGGCTATATTAAATGGATAAGAATCCTATATTACGAAAATTATGGCTATATTAGCCATAAAAAGAATAGTTTATCTTAGAGGAGTAACGTGGGAACTTTCCCAGAAATAATACCTCAAATATTTTATTATTGCAGATTTTATAAAGGTAAAAAAAATAAATAAATATAAATAAAATAAAATAAAATTTGTTGGCATGTGAATTGGCATTTGGTGGTAGGAGGTTGAATAACGCGATTAAGATTGATCGGTGACGGTTTATATATTATATTATTATTATGAAAAAATGCAATTCAATTTTATTTACTTCTACTCTGTGTAAACAAACCAGAAACAGAAATTTATGAGTTTTCCGTAATTTTAGCAATAAGCGGATTGTTGTAAATACATATAATATAAGGATATCACATGGAAATATTTTTGGTGTATAACTGTTGATTACAGAAATTGACACTTTTTTAATCACGGAATGGAATCATACTTTTTTTCAATAAAAAATGGCTATTTTTTATTTTATTTTATTTATTTTTTATTGTAATTTTGCAAAAAAAAACTTAAAGTCTGCCTGATTTAGTACCGGAAAGAACAGTCAGCAAAAAAGGAAACTGTCTTATGGTTATTATCCGTTATGTTAGACATCTATCTTTGTTGGCTACATGCAGTACTGTTTTTATATATTACTTCAGTCTGTTTTCCCGTCTTCTCTCCTACTCAAAAAGCAGTTTGGACGTACAGAAATATTTCGGGAAGAGAATATGCTTCCCTGTTTTCGCCCGAATGCATGTTGGATTACAACAGGAACGACGCCGTTATTTTACTGGAGTTCAGCAAGAAGTCATAGAGTGTCACTCCACAGCATCTGTCGCTCCTGCCACGTCACTTTCTCTGTATCGATCAGCCGTCTCTTTCGAGGACTCAAGAGCATGAACAGACAAAGGAAGAGGCTTCTAATCGTTGTGCAGGCGTTTTAGATTGTTGCTACAGAATGGAAGGACGTACAGATGAATACGTTCATAATAAGACTGTCATAGAAGTCTCGACAAATGACACGTACACTATTGCAGAACCATTTCTAATAACAGATCTGTCTCATTGCTATAGTAGGGTGATGGATTCTGTGACAATATTACACCTCGTCAGCAGGAGAAGAGGGACGCACATCGGCAATGACATCTGTTGTACACATCAGCAATACTCTCCTTCAAACAAACTGAAATATAGAGACACGTATTACACGAGAAACAGACTCGGCATGTCTTTTTTCCTGTCTAAATATTGGATAGGCCTAAAGAAATCAGTCATTTATTCTTTAACACTTTAAAGTCATAAAACAAACAACAATAATATGAAAATATTATGATTATTATATCATCCACATCCCCGATCCATAACTTAAATATTATTTAAGTTATGGATCGGAGATGTGGATGAAATAAAGCATTTGATCAAAGATTAGAGACCGTCTTCGCGGTTAGCCTAGTGACTATGCCCTTCGTAACCATATACCTGCGGAAGGAGTGTCCTAGGTTCGATTCCTATCGACGACGTGAGGAACTTAAGGATTTTCTTCAGCCATAGCCAAGTTAGCCGGTCTTGGGCGTGGACAGCATGTTTTTTTTTTATCCCATTAGCGGGCAAACCGGCCCCGTGAACATAGGGATATAGTCAAAAATATCCCCCCCCCAGCGGCAGGCTAGACGACAGGCCGATTGGGATTGTACTAACAAAAGTCGCATCAATGTAACACGCGGACCCTCCACTGGAAGTTGGATAAACGCGCAGAGGAAGAAGAAAAAGATCAAAGATTAGAGACCACAGATATGAAAATTAGGGGCTTGAACAGATGGCATAAATGGTAGAATTATAACTGAATATATTAGGAAGGAATTTGACTGTATTACCATTTAAGAATGTATAAGCAGAACTAATATAAGGTGGTATGGTCAATTAAACAGAACGAAAGAAGAAAGCTTAGCAAAGTAGGTGTTGGATGCCAAGATGTCAGGAAAAAGAGCCAAAGGAAGACCAAGATCTAGGTGGATTGACTCAGAAGTGCTTTAGAAGACTGACATGTTACGTACGATAATATTGGAATGCTGGCAGTAACAGCCTCTTTTGGAGGACAATTGTTGATAGGAATTACATTATTAAATGTGACGCTAATCATGTAGTATTGTACTCTCATAACAGCCTCTACACCATTTAAGAATACATATCAGAAAAGAAATAATAATAATAATAATAATAAAATGGTTTTTGGACAGCTTATATAATCCTGTAACCCTATTAAGGATTATCGTAGGTGGTGAGAGAGAGAAGATATCTATTTGGCCAACCAGACATCGGAATTCCAAAAAAATAAAATAACAGTAACAATTAAATGAAATAATTAAATACACAAATTAATACAAATATAAGAGAAAAAATATTTTTGAACTGCCCACTCAGTCTCCAAAAGTTAGATAGGGCTAAATGGCCTCGCCTACTCCCGTATATACGGGAATAAAAAGGCGTTAGCTGAGCTGAGCTGAGCTGAGAAAAAATAGAAAAACATAATTTATACAGACGTTCGTCTATATATATAAATTATGTTTTCCTTATCCTTATAAGGACTGGCTTAAAGGGGCGAAACAAGAATGCTTTTCATCTACCCCGTTATCTGTAGAGGACAGTGTAGGAATAAGGTGTTATTGAGCTATGAAAGCTCTGATCATGGCAGGAGGGTAACAGCAATAGCCGAGCCTCAGTTAAAACTTCATTGGCTACAGCATTGCCATCCATTACCCTCCAAGGGTATTGGATTGAATGAATCAATCACCGACTATGTAAGTAAAGGTGAAATCTCAAAAATACGGACGATCTCTAGGCCACTCCATAGTGGGCGAAAGACCGTTCTAATCTCAGCGTTGGTTCCACTCAGTGACGGGCTCCCCGACCACTGAGCAGAACCGCTCATATTCCGAGGAAAATAATTCACCGGCAAGTACCCCTCAGCGGGCCGTGCCGGAGAACACTTTCCCCGGAGACTCAAAGTGCTCCCTTAGGGCAAAACCTAAGAGAGCGAACTCATTAACCCAGGATAACAGCAACAGCCGAACCTCAGTTAAACTTCATTGGTTCAGCATTGCCATCCGTTACCCTATATGGGCATCTCATATAAAATCAATCACCGCATATCACGGTCGATTGACCCCTCAAAATTATGTTTCCTTATATCCTTATAAGGACTG
The DNA here is from genome assembly GCF_054136105.1 of Typopeltis vanoorti. Classification (NCBI taxonomy): domain Eukaryota; kingdom Metazoa; phylum Arthropoda; class Arachnida; order Uropygi; family Thelyphonidae; genus Typopeltis; species Typopeltis vanoorti. The sequence continues at coordinate 142,215,877 of NC_143552.1, forward strand.
GCTTAAAGGGGCGAAGCAAGAATGCTTTTCATAATCCCCGTTATCTGTAAAGGACAGTGTAGGGATAAGGTGTTATTGAGCAATTAAAGCTCTGAACATGGCAAGAGGGTAACAGCAATACCGAGCCTCAGTTAGAACTTCATTGGCTACAGCATTGCCATATTTAAAGGTAAAGCCGTCTTTAAAAATTCGGACGATCCCTAGGCCACTCAATCGTGGGCGAAAGACCGTCCATCTCAGCGTTGGCTCCACTCAATGATGGCCATCCACCCGCACGCCACCACCGAGCCGAACCGCTCAAATTCCAAGGAAAATAATTCACCGACAAAGCCCCTCAGCGGGCCGTGCCGGAGAACACTCTCCCCGGAGACTCAAATTGCTCCCTTAAGGCAAAAACCCTAAGAGAGCGAACTCAAAAACTCTCGAATCTCATCACCCAAGGGGGCAACAACAACAGCCGAACCTCAGTTAAACTTCATTGGTACAGCATTGTCATATTTAAAGGTAAAGCCGTCTCTAAAAATTCGGACGATCCCTAGGCCACTCATTCGTGGGCGAAGGACCGTCCATCTCAGCGTTGGCTCCACTCAGTGATGGCCCTCCACCCACACGCCACCACCGAGCCGAACCGCTGAAATTCCGAGGAAAATAATTCACCGACAAAGCCCCTCAGCGGGCCGTGCCGGAGAACACTCTCCCCGGAGACTCAAATTGCTCCCTTAAGGCAAAAACCTTAAAAGAGCGAACTCAAAAACTCTCGAATCTCATCACCCAAGGGGGTAACAGCAACAGCCGAACCTCAGTTAAACTTCATTGGTACAGCATTGCCATCCATTACCCTCCAAGGGTATTGGATTGGATTGAATGAATCAATCACCGCATTGCTGTTATTTAAATATACGCCAATGAACTGAAAAGTTTATTGGTGTATATTTAACCAACTTTATTTACAAGCAGCCTACGAAAGTTATCTACTTTTTTCATCACCATTATAACTTTATATTTTGTGTTATATTTTATTTTATTAGTAGTTTCTTTCGATCTTCATATATAATTCAAAATATTTATTTCGCTATAACATAGTGGCAATTTACGACTTGATTCATGCTTCAACACCTCTCTCTACAGCATCCCGAAATGGATAAAAGATGGCGCCAGAGCCAATCTACTGTGTTCTATTAATGTACAGAAAACTTGGCAAGAATCCAAGTATCAACAATATGAAGACAACTCCAGCGGATTGTATATTGCCCTAGTCTGCTTGAGGGATTACCCTGAATAGCATAAAGCTTTCTATCACAGACTTTGAGAAATACCTACGAACCATACAAGCCTAAACTAGTAATGATTTTCTTTGGGCGTATTTTCACCACTACGGTTTCGAATGTTTTGCAGTTGTGTCACGAATGTTTTGCAGCTGCAGTCATTTTCATTATAGTCACGCAATCTCCCATTTCTATAGCATCGTGGGATGTCTAAGCAGATGGCAGTTTCAGATGCTTTAAGGATCAGAGCAGCTGACGGTTGGGTGATATTTATATTTACTAGCTACAGATAGCAATTTATTTATTTTATTTTTTTTGTCTGATGTCATTCTCTTCCAGTGCTTCTCTATCTTTATTTTTCTCACTTCTATTATTTATCACCTCTTTAATAGTTAAGATCGGCGTTTTATTCTTCTCATTCTATCTTTCTCAATTTTTTTCCTTTAATTTTCTGTTCGTTCTTATCATTTTGAATATGTGCAAAGAGAGAGAGAGAGAGAGAGAGAGAGAGAGAGAGAGAGAGAGAGAGAGAGATTCGTTCATTCCTAGCAGTGCTCCGAATAGACAAATTTTGCTGAAATTTAGAATAAATAGGGAAAATAAAAGTAGTTATCCACACTTCTAGGTTTAGAATTAGACAACTCAATATTAGATTCATTTATTTTAGACTACCCACTTTGTGTACTGGTAATTATAAAAAAAAGTGTAAGAAGTGGCTTTAGAGAGCGGATACGCTAACCGAGTGGTTAGCATATTAGCTCTCCAGCCTAAAGGCTGCGAGTTCGAATCCTGCTATGGGCATGGATGTTTGTAATTGTCTGTGAAAATACGAGAGGTGGAGAGTAGGTGGCTTGGTGGAGATGATGCGTTTCGCTGAGGTTGGTGGATTGAGGGGTAGAGGCGGAGAGTTTTGGAACAGGTGCCCTCCCTCGATGAGTCATTGGATTCTTTGGAGGTGTCACATAATAAATAATAATAAATACCTTGGTTTGATTTCAACAGATAAACCAACCAGAAGAACACACGCCATTGACAGCCATAATACACTATGCACATAGAATTAACGGTCTGTCAGCGTATAAATTAGATTTGAAAGGAGCTAAGTTACTTCGCCGTGACAGATTCGCGCGACGACACACAAGGAAAAATGAAAAATGACATACGATTGAGTAGAAGAGCATTAAAACCAATTATCCTATTTTAAAGGGTAATTTATGTTGCGTTATTTGGAGTTATGGATGAAGCAGCTAAGGCTATGAGGCAGATGTTTTACATTTATTAATTATGAATTCTTTTGGCCAGTTTTGTCTGTTTGGCTGAATGAAAAAAATTCTGAGTTTCCTAGGAGGTAAAAATCCTTCGTTACCGTATGAAACTGGCTAACTCACTTTCAGCTGAAAAGTCCTTATAAAATAATTAATATTCGATCTAAAATTATTTTGTGAATATTCTTCAAAGCATTTAGGACAAAATTAATACTATTTTTGAAACACCACACTGGCATCCTTTCTCGATGTGAATTGTTCGTTTTATTGTGATAGGAACCTTTACTTGTTTCTGTTCGTACACTCCGATTTAATTCTCCCTAGTGATTCTTTCTCCTCCAATAAAACTTCTACGACTTTAATCTACGGTTTGATTTTGTTTGCCGCGCATACTCAAACAGCTAATTAGGCATTTTACTGGAGGATAAACAGAGGATTACATAGAGCAGTGATGCTTACCGAGAAGCTGTACAACAGGAGAATTACGATTGTGATTGTGGCTGATTAAGGGCGAACGTAAATGACAGGGGAATTACTGAGGCTGGAGGATTTCATTAAGTTGGTACAACCTTTCTTATTCCCTCCTCCCTCCCCCCTAATCTTCCATAGTCTCAGGGAACTCTCTCATTTCTTATCTTGGGCAGTAGTTTTTCTTTCGAAAAAATAAACGAATTCCCACTATCAGCTTGTTATACAAAATCACCGATGCAGCATTTACAATCTGGATTTACTGGGTGATTTGCATTTAGCTATCACTTTATACGCATCATTAATCGCGTAAACAGATCTACTTTACCACCTCTGACTCTAATAACACAACAGCATCTAATGATTCGCTATATGGCTTACAAACTATAAATTGGCTATTTCCAAGTTCACGGAGTTTATGTGTTATAACCATTTGTCTTTAAGTATTATATCTAATATGCAGCTTTAACATAACATTTTTGTCACAATAGAAAATCTATATCATCCGACAGGATCCCTTTTAAAACCCCGAATGTTGTCTTGGTTGGTTACGTTATGTGTCGAACAAATTCTCTTTTGTTTGCATTTTCCGCATCTCCTTTTAGTTTATAGGAGAGCATTAGCAATTGTCAGCATAGCAGCTCGTGCCATGGACTTTAGTCACGTGGTCTCCGAACGTGACGGACCCGTTCAATCGATATCCGTCTTCCCATAACCTTCTTCTCCTTTTAAAATCGCACCACATCTTAATGGTTATAATTAAAAACAAAGAAGACTCTAATAAAGTGTTGTCAAGCTCTTGTTTGATTTTCTTTGGTGTCATGTTCTTTCTAAAGAAATATTTAATGACTGCAGGAAGTCCTTTCTTGAGCATTTTTCTAAACACTGATTCTCAGTTTTCAAGTGTTAAAAAAACACTTTAACCCGTTTGTCATGCATCGAAAAGTTTAAGCGTGTTTGAAATATCAAAATAATGATGGTTTTTAAGTTAATTATTTCGATATCGGACTAAGAAAAGTTTTCATAAATAACGTCAGTTTATTATAATCTATATACGAAGGCTTATCAAAAAGTTTGCCTTTTTTATGTTGCAATATATTCAGGAAAGCAGAAAAACAAGTGACGAAGTAAATCCAGAGAGTCACAAAATAGTGCTTTTCTAACACTTATACTGCTGTTGTACTAAAGCTATTCTGGAAAATATATTTGTCTACTTTTCATGAAGAAAAACCCCTGCCATCTCCATATAACACCAGCTAACCCAAGTATAGTTTGCGTTTACAAGAGAACTCATCTATCCCAGGTGTATTTCAATTAAAACGTAATTGAAATATATTTTAAATTTCAGTCGAAAAATTAAAATATCTAATCTCATTAAATGTTAATAATCAGAATTTAATTACGACTATTATTTCGACTCGTTTTTGCGAATAACCACGATCTGATTGTATAAAATAGACATATACAGATGCATTGTAGGTACTAAACTCTAAAGTTTACTTAATTACAGCTATACAATCGAAACAGAGTTATTATTCTGTATAAATGCAAAAATATAAATTTTGTTTCAAATTTTGCAAACATAAGCAGTTTAATTAAACTAAAATTTAGATTTCTTGATAAACTTTAGTACACCATTTTATTATTTCAATAAAATTAAATGAATCTTGGAAAACGTTCTTTCAAAACCTGAGCAAATTATAAGTTTATAATGGTAATATAGTTTTTTCTTTTAAAAAATTGTGTCTTTACAATTTTTTTTTTTTTTTTTTTTTACAAAGAGAACTCTGTGCTTAATCAACGAGTTCAAAATCTAGAAAACACAGAGTTCAGGACGGAAATCATATCAGTTATGATGTTGTAAAAAGATATCTGTTCTCAAGGAATATAATATCAAGAGGTATTATAAAACTAAACATTCTTCAAAATTTGACAATTTGCAAGGATATGTGTGCAAAGACAAAGTGAATCAACTGCAAAAAAAAACCTTAAACAATGGCAAAATGAATTTAAAATAAAATTATTAGCTTTCATTTAAAAAATGGAATCCAATTTTATTCTGTAAAACTGTTCATTCTAAAGATAAAACGTAAGCTATTTCTTCTCAGAAATATGAGATAAATTTACGATAACGTTGACTACTTTTAAACAACTTCCTAAATAAGTGTTTTCATAATTAGCGTGCCTATTTCTTTCGTACACTTTACAAATATAACCATTCCATATCTACCTCCACATGTAATTCATTTTACTTATCTACAGGCTAGAGTCTACAGATTGCCTACTTTCATTATCTTAATAGATTAATATTTAGTCGCATTTTCCGCTGGTCTAATGCGTGGACTGTTAGCTTAATGCAAGTCAGTGAGTAGAGGGGATACTCTGATGGTTACAATGAAACGATGTCAGGGTTGGGTGTTTAGAATGAGCTTAATGCACATTTAATGTTCATCACTGGTCATAAATTTTCTGTCTGCGGAATAAGCTATATTATAAAGATCACTTTTCCCTTAGGGAAAAACTCGTTGGCTTATGATATTAAGAGACCATTAAATATGTAAAAAGTCTTGCTGGGGTATCATCACAAAACCATCTTTATAAATGAAGATTATGAACGGAAGAGACAATAAAATATTTCGCTAACAGTATATAAAAGTGCCTTTCTTGTATTAATACGCCAAACAAAACACCATCCTAAAAACGTATACGTTTCCGTCATAAAATATGTCTTTTCCCCTGTGACAATGGCTTCGCCTCATAACAGAACTTGTCTACACCCTGTGGCGAAGTGATAGAATATCCTTCTCTCTCTCTTTCTCTTTCAATCCTCTTTGTGTGTGTGTGTGGCATAAAAATCTTCAATATGGATAAACAGCGGGATAGGCTTAGGGGAATTGTAATTACAGAGCCCTTTAACCTGCCAGTTTTATGAAACGTTGCTCACCGCCTCTTTGGCCCATTGACGAGGACAAAAGCTATATGGAGATCCACTCACTTTCACTCAAACCCAAAGATCCTCGTTGAGTCTACAGCCTTTGATGACTCATATGTATCTGTCATTTTTCTTGACACCCTACTGCTTCTCGCGTTCTCTTCTTTCCCCCTCCTCCCTTTAGGGTGTACTGTAGTCATAGACTTCCACATATTCTCCCTCACCGGGGGCCATGTAGTGTTCATCTTCCTAGCTGGGCTGTCAGAAACTGACTAATGTACACAGAGAGGACATTCTCATTTACCACGTCGCTAGTCTGCTAAAAGTGTGGACAGCAGGCCTACCGCAGTCTATCTACTCGTCTTGAGAGATGTCAGAAAAAGGTGTGTGTCGTTGTGATCATGGTTCTGAATTGTTAAGTTCCTTCTATTAATTTTTCGTTCTATTAATTACAAACAATTCTTCGATGCCAATTCCGAAGACTTCAACATTATCTATAATACAGTATCGGTGTGATGCAACATTATTTTTAAAGCACTGTTCTATATTAATATGGAGTTGGGCAGCTGTTGGATTCATTCCAAGATTTCCTTCAATAGGCCCAACATAATTTTAACATGCAAATAAAAACTTATTTTATATATATAAAGTTAAGCAAATATAATAAGGTCAGTGCCATAGTTGAAGACATAAGGAAGCTAGACTACATTATTATGAGTCTACTATCAAAAAATGCCGAATTACAATAAATATGGAAATATCACCTAATCAAGATCATAGTTTGATTGTCATCGTATTTCATAGCTTCCTTGGCTGAACAGATTTTGATTCGACATCTTTCCTAAAATTTATAAACAGATTGTAACTTATTTTAATGGGAGAATTGCAACCAGTGGTTAAATTCTAAACGAATAAGCTCCGGGATCCTTAAAGTAAGGATCATAAATGTGAGGCTATTGCTAGATTATCGCAACATTTTTTAAATTTTATTTATTTATTTATTCTAGTAGAGTTAAAGCCATTAGGCCTTCTCTTTCACACCACCAGAAACATTAAATACAGATACAAATACAAAATTACAAATTAATACAATACTTTAAAAGATAATTAAATTTAAGATTAAGTATCTACGTTACGTAAATGCAGAAAAGAAAAAAAAATGGAAATATAATAATGATGAAAGCAATAACTCAAATTCCTTAGTAAACTTCTAATTTAACTTATTTAGACTGTAGAAACATTGAACAATTATGGTCTTATTGATATTTGAATGAATATGCTGTAAAATGTAAAATAATACTGTACTTTTTAAAGAAAAAGTTAGACAAACATATTCGTTTACTCATATCAGTAAATTAAATTTGAAATATAACTAGTGAAATGTACAGGAAAGTGCACAAAAATATCGTGACTTTCCCTTAGTTGACAGTTGCAGGAGGTGTACAATAGTTTCCACAAGGCTTCCTTCGATTTGTCTGTCTCAGCATCAAGTCTCTTCTTACAATAAGCAAGGGCACTGTTTCTTTCTATGAAGAAACAGTGAAGATCCTACTGGGAAATTGGTGGACCACAGCTATTTACTGCCAGAAAAGATGAGACATTTTCAGCCATGAGCAAATTTCTTGTTGGTGTCACAATATTGTTCATAATGCTGAACCCCGCTCGCACTCTGCGTTGCTCGCCGGTATTGTTTCAACACACTTCAGAGGTTTCTTCATGGCATCTGACCCATGCGTACCTCCACTCTGCTTAAAATCCCTATAAGATTGAATGACCTCACGATAACACAGAGAAAACAAATCATACAGATCTTTTAATTCTTGTTCGCCGTAGTCCACGGCTATATGATCCGCTAATACTCAGGTAAAACTACTTTCATTATTTCTGAGCACTTTGTGCCCTTATCTGTCATGCACTGACTTCTGAAATTTGTTTTTATACTCATAAAATTGTCCTTTATTTATTTCCATTGTGTTGTTCCTACACCCAAATACTTTCAAGGGAACTTCTTTGAATTGATTTGCTTTTGACTTTATATACACATTCAAAATGGCCAGCAAATGCTGAATAATAACACAATAATGTAGGCATAATTACTATAAAGGGATAAAAGTCACAAAACAGAAAAATGTTCTTGGTACGAGCTCGGTGTATAAAAAAAGTTCCAGGCCGAGCCATGGAGAGTCCCGGCTGAATTTAACCACTGATTACAACTATCACTCATATGCATGCAAATTACCTTGGCTAGCTGCATATTTGAAAAATTAGTAATTTGTAATGTCCAATAAAATTTCTCATTGGATTTCAATTTCAAACGGAGAATGTAAACTTGAATAACTTTTTTGTGTGATGATGGATTCGTGTATAAATGTTTGTCTAAAGCCTACAAAAGTTGTGACTTTATTCGGTATAGAAGATACCCTTTGGTTGGAAAGACAGCCTTGAATCTCGTTTAGGATGCGAAGCATCTTTATAACGGCTTTTCAAATGAAGATGAGTTAGTTGGTCTCATGCGGAGGTGGAAGGATTTTTCATCTTGGAAACTCGGGTTTTTTTTTATCCCCAAAACAGACATACTGGATATAAAAATAACCATAGTTAACGGATATAATATACTAGCTTCAAAGCCTGAGTAATTTATATAAAGTATATTTATATAAAGCATAAACGCGACTGCTGCTTCGCCTTTCAATGATTTCTACTAATTTCTTGCAACTCTGTAAGAACTGGGATTCCTAAAAATTCTTCATTTTTAAAACTAATAGATAACAGAAGTGCGAAATGGTATAAATATGCCTTAAATACATGAAGATATGTCTTAAACTGTGCGACTTATCATATTTATGGAAGAAAAGCTAAGAAAATAAATCGCTTTTTAAAACATAAATCAGATCAAATCAATCCTAAATTAGCTCAAAGCAAATTTCATCTGACTAAAAGTAGGTGATTTTCATAACCTGGTGTGATGATACTATTACCTTGCCTTATTGCAGATCATCAGTTGAGTTAGTCTATCTTATACGATGTTATAAAGGTTATTCGCATTTTTGTCAGTTTTATGACGGAGTTCTATTCGCGTTTTTAACTATTCAGTTAAAAACGCGAATAACCTTTAACTTGGTTGGACTTATAGCTAAGACAACAGGTCAAACTAAAGCCACCAAAACACTTTATTTATCATGTTTCTAGCACGAGAAAACAGTTAAACAACATGGTAAATAAAGTGGCTTCGTAGCTTCAGTTTGACCTGTTGCCTTAGCTGTAAGTTTAATCAAGCCAGTTCCCAACATCTCTGACTGTTATACCATATATATATATATATATATATATATATATATATATATATATATATATATATATATATATATATATATATATATATATATATATATATATATATATATATATATATATATATATATATATATAGCAAAATACGAGTGAATCTAATTATTTCGGCACCCCCACTTAAGCATGTCTTAATGTAATAAAATGAAAATAAACATAAAAATATCTAAAATATGACAAAAATAAGCATATATTCAGTAATAGCCGTTGATCAATATCGAAGAAAACTACCATTTATGTTGCTAAGCAACCGAATATTGTTATGAAATGGAAATTTATGCTAACCTATCACAAAGCAACTACAGTCCCCCTTAGATAATACATTTTTCTTATCAGAATTTGACGATCAAACGTGAAATAACAAATACTGTAATTTGATTTGTTTCTATTAATACTACGTATTGAATGAATGGGCGTTAGGTTTATATCATCCTAAAATATTACGTAAAGCAATTTTGCGAAAGTCGAATGATTAAAATGAATTATGTTCTCTTTCATAAACTGCCTGAACACAAATCCTATTTTGTGGTCGGACAGACGTGAATGCTTTGAAGCTATTGCTGTTGTTAACGTATTAACAACAGCATCTATTGTCCAGAACTATTTCCGATGATCCAGTTTGTGTATTATTCGGGAATTCTCTATGTTTACGTAGTGTGGCTTCATTTAATATCCGAAAACTTCCTTTGCAGTACAATAAATCGACTCGAACATAGTGGAATACCTCTGGTATAATTATTTCGTGATGGATAAAGGATTTTCAGCATTACTATCAACAAAAGGCACTTCTCATTCGCATTCTATTAAACCTGCGATGCACGGAATAATGTCTTAATAGTTGGTATTTGGAATTTCACTACAAGTGTGAATAAACCGATTTTAATACAAAGATTTCACGATAGGAGAGATGGATAGTATTACTAGCTCTGAGTTGTTGTTTTTTTAAACAAACAAACAAACATGATAAAATAAATAATTATTAAGTGTGGATATATAAAGTAATAGGTGGAATAACTGCAACTTTGTATAATGCTTTGTATAATGTGTCTATGTTTCGTTTGGTAATTTTCGCGATACTCTATCGCAAAAGGTTGATTTTAGTCAAAAACTAAATGCACGTTTTACTTCCCTCCTAGACTTTTATTCATATCATTTATAACAATAATACAACTAAGGGATAGGAGGTGTCTAACATACTCTCGTAGCCAGCCAACATAGAAATAACCTCGATACCAATACCACCGATTTCCAAAATTAAGACCATTCTATGTGTTCCGTATACTGTACTACATTTGAGAGGAGTTTGTAGGTATATTTATTGAATTCGTAACCGAAAAAATATGAAAAAAATACAATTATTTATTTTAATTAAATACTATTAATAAAACAAAATGAAATCTAAAACTATAAGAATTAATAATCAATATAATATAAATAAAATTAACCGAAATGAACGACACCATATAATAACTCCAATGAGTCTCTTATATTTTCTTCACACTTAATACTTGTTATGATATGATTAGGTTTTCGTGGATCGATTGTTGAATTCTTGTCAGGAAATAAATATCGTATCTTCAGGGAACTCTATAGGATTTGAGAATCATAATCATTAATCAGTGGAAGCTAATCTCTAATTAAAATCTGTCGCAGCCATTTATCCTTTAGTAACTGCATAGAATTAGGTATCGTACAAATAATGAATCAACTGTTCTGTCAATATTTAAAGGACGCTGATCGATGCTCTCAAAGAGGCTCTCTCTCTCTTAGGCGCTTTAACTGGATGTTGCTTTGTAATTCAAGTAAACTGCGTCAGTTCCTTGAGGAACATTGAACACGTTTGATGTTCAGAATTCTGTTAGTGAAGAATGGAGAAAGATTGTTAAATGGATGATCGATTTCACTCATCTCTACTGGATGAACAGTTTGATAAATCTAAAAGCTCTATTCTCACGAGTTCTTGCTTCTTAAAAATGTGTGAGAAAGTCAGAAAAAATCTTGTGTGTTTTATTTATTATTTTGAAGTCGATCTCACTGTGGTCAAGCTAAGGGTTAGATAATCTGTGAACCTTGCTCTAGTGACTAAACACCGAATTATCTGCTCAAACACAGATTAGTATTTTTTTAATTATTATTAAAAAAAATAATAATCTATTCCTGTAATAGATTATTCTTTTTTTCTTAGAGATGTACAAATTCATTAAAGACTTACCAAAAAGAAAGAAAAGTAAAGGAAGAAAAAGAAAAGCAGACCCAAAAGGTTGTTCTGATTAAGCATGATCTTAAGTTGTAATCCACATCATCAACTGATGAAGAATATCGAAAAAAAAAACGTTACATTATTTTCGCGCTAAGTTACGAAGTGGAAAACCATCTGAAAATTATTTAGCTTCTAGGAAGCCACCAAGAGCCATCACTTCTATGAAGTCTGTACAAAATTGGTATAAAAGCAACTTTAAAAGGATGATGGCAACTATCTTCTGAACCAATATGCTGAAGTAGGGCTGGAATGCAACTTCTTGAAGTTGTCACCGTCTAACTACAAATGGTAGATAACAGACGAAGTTCGGAATTGAAAGAAGGCGTGCTGTATTGATGAAAAGTTCAAATCACAACATTCAGTGAAAAAAAATGTGATGCTCATCTTTCTCTGAGATAATTTTGAACTTTCTCACATTGAAGATTATTAAAAAAAGGGTACGACAGCAAACAGTGCAAATCACAGTAAGATGCGTTATAAGCTGAAACGAGAGATCCAGAGTGCATTGACTATATACAACCTTGAACTGCTTCTCTGTTTAGTTCAGAGAAAAGTGTTGGGAAAGGCTGTAAGTGGATTTATTTTCCGAAATTCAGGATTTCTATCAAACAAACAAAGCGACCACAGAACGCACAGACATAACACAGTGATCTCCTAAAAGCCTTATATGCTTCGGCCGTAAATATAAAGAACCTAATCCCTTGTGTGTGTGTGTGTGTGTGTGTGTGTGTGTGTGTGTGTGTGTGTGTGTGTGTGTGTGTGTGTGTGTGTGTTATTTTATTTATTTATGTAATTGAATTTCTATAACTAAGAAATATTTATATCTCGAGGAAAATATAGAAGTGGAAATTTGATTTTTTAAAATGGAAGTTTGAGATAAAGACTCAGTACTGTATTTACTATGCAGAAATAAATTTTAGTTAAGACAAGAAAAGAGTGTAACGTGATCTGCATCAAGATAATTAAAGCTATAATACCACTCGGCACATCTCCGATGTAAAAGAAACAGAAATGAGATTTCTGCAGAAATTTCTAGCATTTGATATTTTTGAAACCGGTGTAATCTTTTACAGTTCGGTTATAGATATCTATAACTAACATAATAATCTATAACTACCTGTTTCTTATACCTTACTTAAAACGTTTCATTTTCATATAAATACTAAAATTAATTATGTACCAAATATGAAAAGAAGAATTTTCCATAACTCCAACTTTGTCTTCCGTGAGATTCTAGTTAATGAAGATCGAGTATAATTAACTTGTAGTATAGTGAGATAATATAACCGATTATGACGTCACAATAAGCAGTATATTACAACTTGCTCTGTTAACTTTTCAGGGTATTATTAAATGTGGTAAGTGATTACTGAGATCAGATACAATATTTGGTCCCGAGTAGCATTATTAATTGTGTACGTAGGCTCATAGGAGTATGGATAATTTTCTAAAGGTAAATTCTGTGCCTAAAATAGCACACTGCTGTGGAAGATCGCTTGGTTTGTTCATGGATTTGAAGCCTGGCCACTTATCAACAGAGCGGTATTCCTAATAACCTATATTGAATCTGACACCAAGTTTCCATCATCTGAACTAGTTAAATTGAAGTCAAATAATACAAACAAGCAGAGAGGTTATATTAATAACTTTCTTAATTCATATGCCATCCAAGTGGATCTTTTCCGTTTGGAGAAGAAAAGGGGGGGGGGTGCAGTAAGTGCTTACGGCAACGTAGATTGCCATCTTTTAATTAGACTTATCAAAATACCTCCTTGACTAACCGCTAATAATTTCTTGGATGAATTCTCCCGATTAAGTCACCATCGTTCGTAATTATGTGAGGCTAAAATTGAACAGGCGTTATTCATTTGAGATGTCTTCGAGAATTTTCTCGTATTTAACTTCCTCAAGCGCCTGCCAAATAATCCAGGGTATATTTTCCTTCATTATACTTGCTTTTCTCTAAGGCGATTCGAAGCGATAATTTAATTATGTGAGACGACACGACGTCCTGCATGTCGAACGAAGTCGTATGTGTGTGCGTGCGTGTTGGTGATATTTTTCTTCGATAAATTCAGCTCGTCACCTTGGTATCCACTCTTGCAAATATTTTGGACTTAGTGACGTGCTAATTGCACCATAAGAATCGAACGAATAGACAGAAGGATTAAAATAGCTCTTACGTTGATTTTTAAAAGTAATCGGTTTACATTTCATGCTATAAATATTTAAAAGTATAAAATTTAAGCTCTTAGATCCCATCTGCTTAGTTAGAATTTAGCTGAGCAATACTTAACATCAGTGATTGTTTGGATTACAGCAAAGTAACTAAATCTACGTGGCAAGCATAATGTTATGCGTCTCTGACTGGTTTGAATGTTTTGCAGGATATACACTCATAAAGCAAAATATTATGACCACCTACCCAGTAGCGGGTAGGGCCATAATAACTTTCCGTCTTGGTACTGACTCCACTAGATCACCTAAGGTGTTCCGAGGCATTTTGGACCATCTAAGCAGAATAGCTTCCCGGAGATCAACGACCGGACAAGACTCTGACGTCGACCTGAGGATGCTGGGTTCCACATGATCCCATAAATGTTCAGTGGGATTCAAACCAGAAGAATTAGGCGATCAGTGGAGAAATAGGAATGCTTAGAGATGCTCTTCGAACCACGCTTGCGAAATGCGAGTCTTGTGACAAGGAACGTTGTCTTGCTGGAAGAGTTCAAATCTTTCGGGCCACATTCTCATAATGTAGAGCAAAACCTAGTCGGGAACAATCCCCATGTAAGAATTAACGGTCAAGGTATGTGCAGTGGAGATGAAAAGACCCAAAGATGTTCATGAGAACGATCCCCATGCCGCTACCTGTTTCCGGTGAACTGTGCCGGTCTGGTTTGCCAGAAACAGGCTGGGTGCTCATAATGTTTTGGTTCATGAGTAAATATCTAAAACTCCGGGAGGAGTACTCTGTTCGTGTCGATATGAGACCGGTTAACTCATCTTTAGTTGAAATTTCTTATAAATGTTTCTCTCTTATCCGATGGGAATCGAATCTGGATTTTTCACCCCTATCGAGAAAGTTACATGAGAAGAATAAGTCATTTTCTCTTTTATTACACTTTTCTTATTTTTGTATCAAACACCTAATGAGAGATGTCCAACTGTCAATTTTGGGAAATGGCAAAAAAAAAAATAAATAAATAAAAATAAATAAAACGTACGATATATCACTGCGGTTCTTTCAACTGCTTTCGAGTGGTCTAAATATTCTAAAGAAGACTGCAAAAACTGATTACGATGAATATAGACCACAAATCCTCTAACATGAAAAAAAGAAAGTCAACGTGAAGCATCTACAAACAATTTATGGTGTTTAATTTGACTTACTGCAATTTCACTGAATGAAACCAGCATTTTAGTATCTGGTGTTAAATTGTGAATGAAGCTATGTTATGTAATTTATTATTTTTCATTCACATTTAACATGGCTTATTAAATATTAATCATGGTTTATATAAAATTGTTTATTATTCCTTAATTAAGAATTACTAATTAAATATTTACTCAAAATCTGACTTGCTATTAACTTATAAAATAATAATATGTTTAGAATTTTGTGTAACTAAATATATATGGTGTAACGTAAAGTGTTAATTTATATTTAACTGTATACGTAATCAAAAGGTTAAAGAAGTAGCTTAAATATTCTGTTGTTTTTATTTGTGAAATATTTAATGTTATGTAATCACTCATGAATAATAATAGACCATACATTACATTAGCGAAATGTTTACGTGCAGTCTGTTGTCATGGAGACGCACGCGTAAACAACCACGAGTGGAGTAGAGCGTGGCGTTCGAACGTAAGGTGGGAGTGAAGGTCATATATAGAGGGATATAGAGAAGAATTATTATTAAGGAGTGAGGAGAGAGTTTTGCGGAACCAAGATTATAAAATCCTCAGGGCAGAAATTTATGAGTATGGTGTTCGGAAGTGAACCTATAAGTAGTGAAACATAAAAGTTTAATGTTATAAGCGAAATCTGCTGTTGTTATGAAGAAAGGTTGATGCCGTAATCAGATAAAAGGAAACTGGACAGTCAATGCGAAAATTCTGATTAGTTCTAGTTAATCTGGATTACGATTAAATTCTATGTTGCCCTAGGAAAAGGTTATATTGATTACTTGGAGAAAAGTGAACAGGAAAAGATATTAGTACCTAATTACTGTTGTTTGGAATAGTGAAGTGCGACTTACAGTAATACAGTTTAAACTATGGAGAATATTTGTTATGTGTGTTCCGCTAATGTTAATTGAGTTAATTCATAAGTGCTCTCTCAATAATTTGATGTATTGAAGAATTTGTCTGGTAAGAGTAGTTGTATAAGTTTCTCTATTCTAGCATTAACTGTAATATATCTCCGATGCTCAAGGTCCGGGAATATATTTGCTTGGAATATAGCTTACGTAGTTTATTGCCTGCTGTGAATATAAACATTGAGCTGAAAGATTTGTGAAGACTGAATAAATGTGAAATTGTTATATTAACTTGAGATAAGAAGATTTGTGTTTTTGAGACTGTGAATAGTATATGAAAGTTAGAACATTGAATTAGTATCAGTGACCTAAGAAGAAGTGTTAAGTTAATTGTATAGTTCCATTTCAAAATAGAGTTCTTGTATTTGTTAACCATGTCATATATTAAATGTTTTATTTTGTTGATCTAAATATTGTGTTTGCCTGAATTCCTTATTATTGCACCGTTCATAAACATTCGAATCTTGCGGGAACCCCAAGTAAAAATAATAATAGATGATTCGGCCTAATGAGATGACTGTTAACTTAATTTAGAACTGATCCTACTATTTATATAGACTAATCTAAGAATAGGGTGGCGCAGTATAAATATAAATTTCCCTACTTTTGGATCGGTGATCATTTCGTAATTAGTTGTATTATTCATAAAAGTGACTTGAAACTAGATAGATTTAGAACACGACAGAAGGAGCCGTCACGACACTGGTATGTTGTTTGCAGAATGACAATACTCGAATTTGCAAGTCTTTATTTGGCTATCGTATTTGGCCAAAGACCCTTCTTATACTCACTAGGCCTTCGTGCAATTTCAGCATCTTACTGAAAAGGAAACATCACGCAGGAGTGGAAAGGTATTGGTAAATAGAAGATCAAGACTGTCATGATCCAGATGACAATATCTTAAATCGAGATCCTAACATTAGATCCAGATTCAGAGATCGGATTTCAGACAATCACTATTCTAGATATTATGTTAAAAAATTGTATCCACTGTTGTTTGGAAGACCTTATTTGAAAAAAAGAAGATCATAAACGAAGATAAGATTTAAATAAAATCTTATTTTAGGTAGATGGGAACAAAATAAAACTTGCTATTAAAAAATCAATGCAGAGACTTTTTTAATAGACCAATATTGTTTGTACATTTTGTAGAATGTGGAAATGAAGTCTTCTCCAATCTTTTTTTTCACTTATTTTGAGCTATAATAGAAATCCTGAACTCAAAGTGAATTTGTGTTATTTATTAGATGTGATGTTCGCAGGAAGAATAGCTTGTTTATGAGCTTTTGCATTCTTAAATTTAGGTTGGAAAACCGTATATAGTACATGTTTCTGTCTGTGAAAATCGTTATCTGCGATAAAATATGACATTGCTTGTCCAATTTAATTCCCCACCGGCTCTTCCCTTGTCGCTGCAGTATGTAATTTCTGTCGGAATTTATCATCGGTTAATTTTCTCAATCGACTTACGTTTGTACCTTTGACAAAGGAATCTTCAGAGCTTTCTTCGAAAGGGGACAAGAGTAGGCTGACACATGACAGATTGTGTTAATGCGGGTACTTTGCATACGCGTGATTCGTGGCCAACTTATGTGTCATTATCTATTTGCACAGCTCGACAACTAAAGCGGGTTGGAGTCGAATACACTTAACAGCTCTTGTGAGCTACTTCTGCCTACAAAGGAATTTTCTTTGATGTTTATGACTTCACTTCTGTCAGACAGACAACAGCCAAATGGGACGAACGTATCTTAAGGAACGAAGAAAACACTTAACAATCAGAAGACACTCATCAACACTGATAGAACTAATCGGAAAAGAAACCAAAAGAAAATACAATCGCCTCTGTCTTGACAAATCTTAATCTAGTGACTCTAGAATGAGACTCAAGAAATTTTATTGCTAAATATATTTCAAACCGTTAAGAATAGGACGAATTTCAATAACAAACAACATCAAGTTATCATTGTAATATGTGCAAAGGCTTAATGTTGTAATTCTAAAACTTTGAGATCAAAATCTTATGATAAATAACGATAAGAAGAAAGTTCTGAGGTCATGTTGTTTTATTATCAATTATTTTTAGAAGATTATATTTGTTTATAATATTTCACCCGCAAATAACATATTATTGTTCATCACTTATATATTTTTAGTAAATAATTATTTCATTTCTTAAAATAAATAAAATAATATAATATAAACAAAATCTTAAAAGAAGATTTAAGAAATTTAAATAACACCTATGTAATTCTGTGGAAATGAAAATTTCATCTGTAGCACTAGGTTAGCCAAAGAAAGACCGTTCGGTTATGATCGTGGACTAGAGGAACTTTTTCTATATCTTTCTTCCAGGTCCCAAGTTAGCCAATTTCTAGCACAGGTAGGGAGGATTTTTTCTTCAAATCAAAAAAATCGACCATAGAACTCAGCATTTTCAGACAACAATATATAACCATTAGTTTTAGGGACCACGAGACGACGACAGTTGTATACTCTCTTTCCCAGATACCAATTAAAATCACTGATAGTCGTGGGCCAGCTATCAGATTGGCTGCTTCACAGTTTTCAAAGGTTAGGACTAAATGGAATGGAATACGCTCTCTTTGGAATGTGCAGGCATCAATTTACAAACATACTCTCCCTCTCTCTCTCTCTCTCTCTCTCTCCGAACTGTTCAACTTTCCTTCTGAAATTAGATGCCAATATAGATCGCTATTGAAAAAAAAGAAAGGGAGATTGCTTTGACCTGCATTGATATCTTCTATCAAAATAATGGTGAAATAAATATAATAAATAAAAGATTCAGTGAGTTATAATCTTATCTATAATCTTTTAGCAGTCATCAAAACGAATCGACTATCAAATAATATGTATCGTAAGCGCACAATAAAATTAATCTTGCATGCATGGAACAGTTATAATCACAATGAGAAAGAACGCATAAACTTGAATTCCATTGTTAGTGTTTTTATGTTAATGTTTAATTATGTACATTTTCAAAATAAATGTGCACGATTTGAATTCATGCAGTATTACATAAACAATAGTGTTCACTCCACTGCATGTTCTGTTACGTATTGTTTTAAAAGTGGATGTTTTCGAGTGCAGTAACATGGCAATGTCAATCTTTCAAATCACTTGGCATGCATAGGTTGGCGGTGGCTCATCTACAACCAAATGGCTCACTATTTAAATTATTTAAGAGTTCTGTAACTTAGCCGAAGAAATGTGAAATTATTAGAGGTGAATACGGAACTCAGTATTCATTGGCTTTATATTTTAATCATTAAGTGAATCTAAATAAGTTTAATCGTATTGCTATTCATTACGATTGACGTAACAATATTGTGCATGGAATAATTACTAATTCATAATAATGTTATTTAGGACAATTTTTATGGTTTAATAAGACGTGATTTTAATTTTAATAACACAAAAAACAGCATTTTTTGTTTTATGTATTTTATTAGGCAGGCAAGTGCGTTTAATTGTCTATCGGCATTGCTTTGTCTCCATCCGTTTGTAGAGCATTCCCAACTGGACCTATTTTGATAAAATTTGGCAGTTGGGATCTTTTCTAAAATGTGTTCCCCGGATCACTTTTTAAACTAAATATTTGGTTTCTAAATTATTCAAATTATTCCAAATGTTATGCAATTATATTTTTATGTGGGACAGTATTATCATGAAGAATTACTGATGCAGTTGAAAAATGCCTTTCTCCCCTGCTCCACCGATGAAAATAAATAAAAAACAAACAAACAATAAATGATAATAATCAAAATCCTTTTTCAAGCCTAATTATACCTTCTGTCCAAAAAGAAACCGAACTTTTCGAAAATAGAAGAAACTAGTGGCGCCACCTGTTGTATCTTTTTGTTGTCGAAAGCAGCAACCTTCGCTAGTGTTGTGTCAACTGTTTTTATGGCATTTGTTTCATTAGAAGCCGAGTTATTGTGCCAAGAGTGACAGTGTGTTTTGACCAACGGTCGGAAAATGAGTTTCAAACAGAGAACTACGATTGACTTTTGTGATAAACTCTTAGTAAAAGTTTTAATTTTGCCGAAACGCATCAAATGCTTCAAAAAGCATACGGTGATGAATGCTTATCCCGTACTCAAGTTTGCGAGTGGTTTAAGCGATTTCAAAGTGGTCGTGAGACGCTTGAGGACGACGAAAAGTCGAGCCGTCCAAAAACTGGACTGAGCGAAGTTAACATCCAAAAAGTGCGTGATTTCATCAAAGAAATCGTCCGTGAGATTGATTGAAGATGAATTGGGGTTTCTAAAATCAACGGTGCACAATAATTTGACCGAGAGTTTGGTCAAAATATTGTGTTGACCCCACAAGTTGACCGACGACCAAAAAATGTATCGAATTGAACACTGCAAGGACCTCATTAAAACCGCTCGCAAGGACGGAGTCAACCTTCTTTGAAACGAAGTTTCAAGGAAGTTTGACTCCATCAAACTGTCTTGAAACTGGTGACGAAACGTGGTGTTTTGAGTATGAGCCCGAAACAAAGCGCCAGAGTTCTGAGTGGAAACCACTAGAAGAGGGGCATCCGAAAAAAAAGTCGCTTGGAGAAATCAAAAGTAAAGACAATGCTGATTTGTTTCTACGATTCCAAGGGCATTATCCACAAAGAATTCGTTCTGCCTGTAAAAACGGTCAATGGTGAGTTTATCTCGAAGTTTTGAAGCGATTGATAGCGAGAATTCATCGCGCACGGCATGAATATCGTGACGACGGACCGTTCGTCAAAACACACTGTCACTCTTGCCACTATAACTCAGCTTTTAATGAAACAAATGTCATAAACAATTTGACACAACACTAATGAAGGTTGCCGCTTTCGACAACAAAAATATACAACAGGTGGCGCCACTAGCTTCTTCTATTTTCAAAAGTTCAGTTTCTTTTTGGACACAGGTATAACATACCCAATAATGACTAATACTTTCTGTCTATACTCTATTTTTGGCACACCCTAAACATATTGCATGCATCTATCTGGTAGGACAACTGCTTATGAGATAATCTTAGTAGCTTTCTCTCTAATTCGAAGTAGATCAGGTGACTTTTAACCATTAGTATACGCACTTGAACGCAAATGCAGCTCTGTCTGTCAGGTATCGTCAGTTGCTTAATACTTGTAGATTCCCTATAGCAATGGAACGTTTGATAGGTCAATCACTAAAGGTGCACAGCTGTGCATATACACACTATGCTAAATGGTGTTTTTTAGGAATAGTATATCCCCCAAACATATTATAGATATCAAATTTGGCGGTTTCGAGACAAGGAGAACATACATACAAATATCAAATTTTAATTTTTTTTTTCTGCGAACAGAAAATACTTGGAATTTAGCATAATACCACTTAGGATCCCAGAAAACATAAAGAAACAAACAGTATAGAATGCAGTATTATTAAAATTCAAACATCGTTCAGAAAACTATGAATTTAAGTTCCAAGAATTGTTAAAAATTTCCACGAGTGTTCAGGGATGAGTTAAGGACTTGACAGCAACAACTTTTACGTTGTTGGATTGCACTTATCTAAACGTTGTTGCTGCCAAGTCAAACAATCCAACTATGCACACTTAACGAACATTTTTGAAGCTTTCGGTGACGCTTGGGGCTTTGATTCTTATCAGTAATTTATTAGTTAAGATAGCAATCTTTGGAATTCTCTTTCATGCGCAGAGCTTTTAATGATCAAATACATCGCACATCCAGAATATAAGGAACGTTTAACAATGAAGGTTACCTTTGAGTATACTGCATTACATTACGTTCCATACTGACTTTGTCGGGTGAGTAAACATTCTCTCAGTTCTTTTTTTTTTATTTTTTAAGTGTATTTGAAAAAAAAAGTTTTATGTTTGTTTATAGAGAAGAATTTCCAAGTTATCTAAGTTTTGACCTACTGGCAGTATAAACGTTTCTTCAAATTCATTCATTTTCCTTTTTCGCTAATACAGTTGTTCACTTTTTCTTCTTCTACGAGGTGTTGCTATTAAATAACGAGACTGGTTGCAAAAATGTGGTTTATTATTGCAATTGAACAACCTAATTGTTATCCCCTTCAACATACTCCTCTCCTCTATCTATATACCGTTGCATATGAATTTTCCATTGTCGGAAGCAGTGCTGCAAGTCATCGGGTGTTATCTGCTTCAGTAGCGCTGCCGTTTTCTCCTTTACCTCATCCACTAACTGAAAATGGACGTCCTTCAATGCGGATTTCAATTTTGGAAAAAGGTAAAAGTCGCATGGAGCTACGTCCGGCGAGTATGGTGGATGGTGATAATGATGGATGAAAAAAGCAAGAATGAGAAAGTCAAAACCGAAAGCAATGCTGATCGTTTTTTTTTTTTTTTTTTATATCAGTGGCGTGATAATGGTTGAATGGGTACCAGAGGGTCAGACAGTTAGCCAACATTATTACCTTGAGGTTCTGGCCAAGCTGAGAGAACGAGTGAGGAAGAAGAGACCCGATCTGTGGAAGAACAACGCTTGGATTTTCCATCAGGACAACGCTCCAGCCCAAGTGCACTGTCTGTAAAGCAGTGTCTGGCTGATAAGACGATCCCAGTGTTGGACCATCCACCTTTACTCGCCCTTAGCTCCATGCGACTTTTACCTTTTTCCAAAGTTGAAATTCGCATTGAAGGGCACCCATTTTCAGTCAGTGGATGAGGTAAAGCAGAAAATGACAGCGCTACTGAAGCAGATAAAACCCGATGACTTGTAGCCTTGCTTCCGACAATGGAAAATTCATATGCAACGGTGTATAGATAGAGGAGAGGAGTATGTTGAAGGGGATAATAATTAGCCTCTCCAATAGTTAATAATTAGATAATAATTATTTAATAGCCAGACCTCCTATATAATGTTATTTATCACTAATTTTATTACAATATATTTTCTCTCTATTCGAGGAAAAATATTTTTATTTTCATTCTTATTCCAAGTGTTTCTTCATATATTTATTTCTTCGGTTATATCACATTTTATCTTCACATTTCTTTGTTCCTTCTTTCACAAACCACTTCTTATATTCATTTTTTTATATATATAATTTACCATCCTTATTTTTCTCTTTTGTTTTTTCTCATTATTCATTCTTTGTATTCAAATTATATCGTTCAATTTGATTTTTCCTTTGAGGAAAAAAATGTGACAAAGTTTCTTTTCAAACTTGAATGGTGATTTTATCCGTACTTCCTTGGCACCTTATTCTAATGAGGTGATGTATGTAGCAAACTTATTATGTGCTATACTCATTACCTATTAAAATTGCTCTTACCTTCCAAGGCAAAAAAAAGTCAAGCTAATGAACCCAAAGAAGTTTAATATAATCATCCAAGACGGCCACAAAATCTTCTTATCTATCTCCTTCAGCTAATATGCTTATAAGTACGAGCTAAGGATATAAAATAGCTTCTAGAAGTTACCGCAAGCCTTAGTCTAAGTTGCATATGTCATTCTCAACAAAATTAGCACAGCAATAGTTCAACAATTGCTTAATTGTCCAATACGTTATCGACAGAATGAAATACCAGGGAACTAAAATAATGCATATCAAAAAATGCAATGGGTGTCCGAATCAAAAATATAAAAATAAATGCCGGAATTGATGTATGAAGAAAAGATAATTCTTTTTGGTCGCCCGTGGCGATCCTATCGATAATGTCTTTTTCATACAAACCGCATTCGTGGATTATTTTTAATATAAAATGAATCAGTGGAAGAAAACGCATAAGAGCCATTGAAAAATACTTCATCATTTCCTATTGAATGAGTTAAAGAAAAATTCTAGGCCTGCATAGGAAGGTTTCTCAATGTTGCATTAGCGTTGGAGATTTCTATACTATAGCGGTTTTCACTTTGGAGCAAATTTCGTTTTTTTTTTTCCCCGGCCTGCCCATAGCTCTTTGTTGTTTACTTAATCTATTTGGAATGACTATATCTATGTATATATAACAGTTTTCTTCACTTGAAGGTATATGAAGTCGTTAGGAAACAGTATGGAAATTTATTCCTTTTTGAGAGGGAAAGATAGCTTAAATAAGATGCGCAGGTCATAGAAATATAGACTTTTGACCACTTCATCATTCATCATTGCTGTCTCTTTTTATACGTTTGTCTGTCATTTATCACCATTTCTTTCTTCTGTAGCTTGAAACCTTTGACCATAACAGTTTCTGTATTTCCATATTCTTTCTAGACACGAGGATAACTTCATATAACAAAGGCTAGGTGTTGTGTAGAAGCAAGGGGCATATCTGATTTTTTTTTTAAGATCACGGGGGTGCCTTGATATATAGCTTCGAGTTTTCTCCCTTTTGTAATAAAATGAAGACGGTTTTATTCTACTAAATTATTACTTTTTTTAAAATAAATTTTTTTAAAATAAATTTTTTTAAAATAAATTTTTTTAAAATACATTTTTATAACCATTATCTTGAACATTCTCTAAAATAAAGAGCCAAAAGGCTTCATTTAGGCGATGCAAAAATTATAAAAATCAAGTGGATATTGAATCCAGCATTATTTCAAGCCCGAAATATAGAAACTATAAAAGTTTCGTATGAATTTTGACCAGAGAGCTTCCCGGAATACACTCGCCGACATTTATATATTTATACATAGTGAAACCTTATCAAAATGGACCAATAGGAAGGGAATATATGAACGCTTGGGCATAGCAATCATCTCTCCTATAAGGTCCGACTAAGGCAACTCATAAATGCCGGCTAGTGTATTCCCGTAAGCTCTCTGGTCAACTTTCATACGAAACTTTTATAGTTTCTGTATTCAGCTTTGAAATAATGCTGGATTTAATATCCTCTTAATTTTTATAATTATCTTGAACATTTTGTTTATGTTAAAATAAACATACGCTAAACGTTCAAAATAATGTCATCAAAACTGCTTCGTTGGAATGATATCCAGAAAAAAAATCTAGATTTTAATTATATGATCAAGAAAATTAAAGTATCTATATTAACATATGGCGTTAACAACCAAATCTTCGGTAACGAAAATGCCCTTTGGTTGTGGGGAAATAAATCTGGGTTCGAATCCAGTGTAGAACGTAAAGAATCTTTATATGAAACTTTCAACCGAAGATGAGGTTGTTGGTCTCATATGGAGGTTACAGTGTTTTTTACTGAAAAAAAATCCGGTTTTTCATCCCCCTTGACAGAGATAACACGTTGGTAGACTTTGCAGATAGGATTAATCGTAACATTATATCTTTTAGGTTTCTATGAAACCACATTACTGAACCATGACAGATCATTGAGTATAAACGAGTAAGGAGAAGATGACCAGATTATGCCTGAGTAACATTTACACTCAGAAATCGAAATTTAGTATGTTGCTCGACGTACACAGGCGTACAACGTTTACTACTTACTAGATGCACTTGGGATTATAATCCTTGAACAAAACCATCTGAATGTAAAATGGAAATATTTGACATACATATTTATGACTTTCTGGACCTATTCTTTTAAATTCATTCTCTTCTGTGGTTAAGCACAAACTCCGCATACTTTGCGTTAAGCAAATATTCTGAAATCAGTTATGTTTTTAAACAGTGCAATACTGAATCATCCCTTGGAAAAGGTGAAGAAAGTCCTTTATGCTATCTGTAATAGCACAAGATCACTTGATTTCTTAGTGCAAAGGTTCATCTTTTGTCCTTGGTGAATAAATATGAATTATCCTTGAGTAAATATTTCCAACCTGAAACATTTAAGATTCCTTCTTGAAAAAAATTATTTTGGAAAAAACTTATTGCCAAAATATTTTACTCTTACACATCTGACTTCACAAGTATTGCAATAATGAGAACTCTGGTTTTACGAGAATTTTGTGTCCTCTCATTGTAATGTTAGTTATAGTGAAAAATATCCTTATGGCTAACATTACAATATTTTTCACTAAAACAGGCGTCGACATTTCATTAATTCAGTAAGGACAAACGCTTTTCACAGTTTTCTGACATCTAAATCATAAATGCCATACGAATATAATCGTTTGAGTACAGTAAGTGGCCGAAATTAAAATCAAGTTTACAGTTTTATTCTTTGTGTTTGTTTATCCATTACTATCGAATTATGTTAGTCGTTTTCTCTGAATAATAATAATAATAATTAACCCTTCCACTGGGATAGAAATAAACTGTGCAGCATATACAATCAATATGAATATCTCTGTAATTAAGATTCAAATTTTTTTAAACTGTTACTTTAAACTATTTTAGCTATTGCTTTTAGTTCTTACTTTTAGGCTATTTTAACTATTGCGTTTATTTATTAGTTACTTTTAATTTTTCTAACTATTACTTTTGCCTTATTTTATTATTTTAACTATTTGAATTTTTGTTTTTACCTGTTAGGTTTAGATGGTAAATTTATTTTAGTTCTAGAACAATGCACACACGTCATTTTTACTAGCACGTTGAAATTATTAATTTCTATTTATTAAAATAAGGTAATTTCTTTGATTTTGCAAATATAGTGTAAAATAGCAGCAAATAAATGTGCAATTCACTTGAATCCGCTATGAGTCATTGGAGGGAAATACAAATAATAATAACTGGTATTCTTTATACCGACATTTTTTTCAGCCACCGCCAAATCTAATTTCAAAGGACCTTTTACCAAAATAACTAAAAGTATTGATTCTGTGAATGTTGACAAAATTTATTTCCTTATATATGTTTAGTCACATTTACCTTACAGAAAATAAGTAGTTATCTCTGTTTTAATAAATATTTGTTTCCAAATAATTTCTTAGCAAGAAATAGAGTACACTTTTCAAAATTCTAAATGAATATTTTAAACGAAATCAGCTCGATAGAGTTTATGCATTAAGCTGAATGAATGTTTTAACTTTCTTCAACAGGTTGCAAATGTTATAAATATATATTCGGTAGGTTGGTTATTTTATGAAATATTTAGCGACAATATACTCGACATAAATGGATTCGGAAAATTTATCAATTATTCAGCAACTGCAAGCGCATGATTTCAATATCTGCCGAGAGTAGTGGCAAAATGCAGTTGTGACCTCTATGGGGAAATTTTAAACGTTATGCAATAACTACGTGATGGATTAAAATATCTGACGTAACTCGAGTGCTATGTTAGAATCAAAATGATATTTATAGTCCTTATCAGGACTGGCTTAAAGGGGCGAAGCAAGAATGCTTTTCATCTTCCCCGTTATCTGTAGAGGACAGTGTAGGGATAAGGTGTTATTGAGCTATTAAAGTTCTGATCATGGCAGGAGAGTAACAGCAATAGCCGAGCCTCAGTTAGAACCTCACTGGCTACAGCATTGCCATATTTAAAGGTAAAGCCGTCTCTAAAACTTCGGACAATCCCTAGGCCACTCAATCGTGGGCGAAAGACCGTCCATCTCAGCGTTGGCTCCACTCAGTGATGGACTTCCACCCACACACCACCACCGAGCAGAACCGCTCATATTCCGAAGAAAGGCATTCACCGACAAAGCCCCTCAGCAGGCCGTGTCGGAGAAAACTTTCCCCGGGGACTCAAATTGCTCCCTTAAGGCAAAAACCCTAAAAGAGCGAACTCAAAACTCTCGAATCTCAGCGCCCCTGGGGGGGTAACAGCAACAGCGGAACCTCAGTTAAACTCCATAGGTACAGCATAGCATTGCCATCCATTACCCTCCAAGGGTTTCTTTCGTCCCTCGCAATATTCTACCTTCCCCATCCTTATAAGGACTGGCTTAAAGGGGCGAAGCAAGAATGCTTTTCATCTTTCCCGTTATCTGTAGAGGACAGTGTAGGGATAAGGTGTTATTGAGCTATTAAAGTTCTGATCATGGCAGGAGGGTAACAGCAATAGCCGAGCCTCAGTTAGAACTTCATTAGCTACAGCATTGCTATCCATTACCCTCCACGGGTATTGGATTGAATGAATCAACCACCGCATCTCACGGTCGATTGATTCCTTCGAAATCTTACCTTCCCCTCTTATAAGAACTGGGCGATGGACTGAGTCCTTGACTCTTTATCCCGTCATCTGAATGAAGTAAATATGTGTGGATGGAGTGTTATTGAGCTAAAAAGCTCTAGTCATGGCTGGGTAACGGCAATAGCTGATCCTCAGTTAAAACTTCATTGGCTACAGCATTGCCATTCGTTACCCTGGAAGTCCTAAAAAGGACTATTCTCCTTTAGTAGGGGCGAAGCAAAAATGATCTTTACCTTCCTCTTATAGTCCTTATAAGGACTGGCTTAAAGGGGCGAAGCAAGAATGCTTTTCATATTCCCCATTATCTGTAGCGGACAGTGTAGGGATAAGGTTATTGAGCTATTATTAAAGCTCTGATCATGGCAAGAGGGTAACAGCAATAGCCAAGCCTCAGTTAGAGCTTCATTAGCTACAGCATTGCTATCCATTACCCTCCAAGGGTATTGGATTGAATGAATCAATCACAGCATCTCACGGTCGATTGATTCATTCTCCTTTATCTTCCCTTATAGTCCTTATAAGGACTGGCTTAAAAGGGCAAAGCAGTATTGCTTTTCATATTCCCCGTTGTCTGTAGAAGACAGTGTAAGGATAAGGTGTTTTTGAGTTATAAAGCTCTGATCATGGCAGGAGGTAACAGCAATAGCCGAGCCTCAGTTAGAACTTCATTGGCTACAGCATTGCCATCCATTACCCTCCAAGGGTACCAATTTTAGTCGCCTCGTACGACATGCATTGGCTACATTGGTGCTGTTCTTATCCCAGCAACCACACGGGGACTTTACCTTCCCCAACTTCAGAAAGTATTATTTATATAACATTAACATTCGTTTAGAATTGGTGTGCACTCGATTGGTTAAACGAACTAAAGGCACATATATATATTGTGTAAAATTAATCTGCGATGGAAAATAAAATAAAACTTGCAGAAAAACGTAATAAGTCTATAAATGTTATGCATCAGCAATCATGTCTCTTTTGAAATATCAAGTATGAATGTGATTCTCACGGAATCACAACATATGACTTAACTGTTTTTTATGTAGTTTCATCTATTGTTTATCATCTTAACATTGCTATATCAAAGCTAGGGGACACACTGATTGTTTTTATTTAATACCTTAAGACAGAGAATTCTTTATTATTATTACAGTGCTCGCTTTCAGTTATACATTAAAAGTGGAGTTTAGTATACAATATTGCACATTAATTTTGAATCACTTTAAGTACTAAAATCATCAGATTTAAATTAATATTGTAACGATTTGCAGGTAGGCGGAAAACAAACTGGATATCTAACAGTCTGCTTTGCAATCTTTTCTAATTTCTTTCTATTTTCTAATATAAAATGATACTTTCATTTGCGTAAAATTGAAAAAAAAAAGTGAACTTAATGTGCATTGCGAAAAAGAAATAAACACAATGAAGGATTCTAGCAGTTGAATTGTACTAATTCTTCGTATGTATGTACGTAAATCTGTATATTGTAGGTTGGTTAGTCCAGTACTTTCAAATTATTCATTTATTTATTATGTAATTCTCACCCACGAAAGGTTGTAAACCTGTAAAGCATGAGTACAGTAAGTGGCCTAAGGACTTGTTTCTATTTTTATTGATTTTTATATTTTTTGTATGTTTTGCTTGTTCGTAAAGTGAATAATACTTGATAGTTTCACCACCCCTAATATTGTCCTTCAGATAGAGAAATGGTATGCAATTTCAATTATCTTTTCGAATAGAATTATCATTATACTCGGAAAGATGTAAACTGTGCCCTAGTTTTTATCTCTCCGAAAATAACGTTTTTTCATCCAGAAAAAACAGCCAAACCAGCCCTAGAACACATGCAGTTAACATACATAATACAATAATCTCACGGCTTTAGTTGCTACAGCTTGCTAACGAATAATGTCGTTAACATTTGCGAAATATTCTTAGAATTTTTATGAATCTCAAGTGTTCATTTATTCAGAAAACTTGGATAATATTACACACCTTTCACAGTTTAATAATTACTGTATATGTTCCAAATTAAATCAGAATTTCTTCGTCGAAGTAAGCAAGTTTTATGATCATTACATGATCTGAAAATCAAGCATAATTTCATCTACAAAGCAGAGTTAGCTGTAGATATTTCTGAATGAACAGAGAGGGTGTTGGAGGTTTAATTTTACCGGACTGTTCCTTTATTTGGAACTGCCCATCAATAAGTGTTAATAGTGTCTCTGTCTGCCAGGAAACTATCATGAAAATAAAGGTTCAAAGAGACTTTGCTTCATCCTTTTTAAGGCTGTTTTCTCGCATTCATCCTCCTCCTTTGCGTTGGACCTCTTCTAACTACAGCTATTTCTCCAGACCTGCAGATAGGTTCGCAAGTTGTATAGCGGCAAAAGGAATCTCTCCGTCAATTCATCAAATGATCGCTATAGGAGGGGGTACACAAGAGCCTTTTGCTTAGCGTTGCCCGCTTTATCTCAGCCAATCGATGGATTCTCCTCAAGGGTATAAGTATAGCCGCGGCTGATCGATTTGACCGAGCCATCAGTTGGTTGGCTCGAAGGCCTGCAATTCTCCATGGGACGAGAAACGGCAAAATTCTTCGACTCCAGACCCAGCAGAGACTTCAACGTCCTATTCGGCTATGCCGTTCGCTGCTTAGATATTGAATCCGATAAACACAAGACCCTCATGGAACAACTCCACGTGACCACTGTTACTATATTTGCTCGCAAACAACTTCCTTCGTTACAGGGGAAACCGTAAGTATAATGGAAACTCTTCATCTCTCTCTCAATGTAGCGTCCAGTGTCTTATTTAGCTACACTCAAGGACAACAACAATCGATAGGACAAAACAAGCATGAAACCATCGCCTCGAAGCTAATTCAGCTATAATCTAACCTATCTATACATGACTTGCTGTAATCAAACAGCGGATCTTTCCCGACTTTTAGTTTCGCGCATGAGTACACACTAAAATTAACTGGGGTCATGTTTATAAGTTTGCCGGAGTCTGTGTCTGAAATTCAATTGCACTTACACTACACAAATGCGAGTTTAGAACGAATAAAAAAATAATAAAATAAATGAAACTATATTGCAGTCAGTTACCGGATATTATATTTAGTTTTATTAAATAGAACTCCATTAGTTAATATGCAATTATAAGCTATTTAATATTCTGTTATACCATGACGTTTTTTGGGAGATGAATATTGTTTCAAGGACGGTAAACGAGATGATATTAAATTAAACTTTCTATACTGCTCCCCCCCCACATAATGCAACAAGTAATTGCCATTTTATATTATAATCGTGTATTTTTTACCCATCACTTTCATTTCAATTATTTATTATTAGTTTGCTTCTTCTTTCTTATTTTTTATGTCTCCTCAACCAGGAAAGGTTGTACACCTACTCACGATACATTAATACAGTCGGTAGGTTAAGGATTTTTTTCTATTCTGAAAAGAAAAAAGGGAAAGAGAACTTTTAACACTTCCTCCCTCGCCCCCACTACCAAATATTCTCACTTAGTCTTCTTTATATCTTAACTCTTCCACTTTTTTCTCAACCACGTGCTTTTTTTATGTAGTTTTACTTTCTGGTTTAATTGCTCCAAGTTTTATACCAACACCTTCGTTTTAATCGTTTCCTTATCTTCTCTCTTCTTTCCATTAAAATACTTTATTTGATTATCCTTCTTTATAGCTTTTTTTTCTTCAGGTATTCAGTTAATTAAAGCATTCTCTTAAGAAACTGATTTTATTCAAAATGAGTCTTTTTTCTCACTCGTAAAATCATTTGTGTAGTCGGCGGTAGATGGCGTTGGTGTAGATGATGAACGTAGTTGAGTGGTGGAGACAAGTGTTGTGGAGTAGATGCCCTCCCTGGATGAGTCCTTGGACTCCCTGGAGGTGCTACGTAATAATAATAATAATAATAATAATAATAATAATAATAATAATTTGTTCCAAGTCAATGAAGATTGTAAGGCTATCGAATATTTGGTATTGTGAATGAACCAGAGTTAGACCCAAGAGACAATGCACGTAGAAAGATTTAATACAAGCAGAAAACAGTCTCGTGATCCTGTAATTTCTTCTATTTTATAGAGAAAAAAATTACATCAGACTACATAAATCCTTTAACGCCTTTTCGTTCTCCCGAAATTAGGCACTTTGAAAGGCTGGAAATTGTTAAGAAGCCAATTCTTCATCTGTCACCATCGCTGCGGTGGAGTGCACTCCCTGTAATTGCTAAACACGCATGAAGAATACGATAGAAAATTCCCAGCACGCATATTCATAATCATTTTCTTTATTTTTATGTTAACAGTATAGGTAAATATTCCCTGAATAAAGAAAACATCCAATCTAAAAGAGAAAAATAAATTACACTATTAATTGGAAAATCTTTCATAGCCTTATCTTCATGCTGAAGCGTTGGAGAAAAAAACTGACTTGAGATATAGGCAAAATTCAAATTGATTAGAAAATAAACATACATTGCGCTTCAAAGAGAAGTTTGTAAAAATAAAATAGCGATTTTAATCGATAAAATAGAAGTCATTGCATAGAAATCTTCTCTGAATGGTAAAAGAACTATTTACGAAGCGATATGTTTGAAGAAAAGAAAACTTCACTATCATGTGATTTTTCTTAGCTTACTAAGAAAAACCTCTCAGTGCTATTTGCATACTAGTTCCCTCTAGTGTATCCTTTTTCTCATTTTTAGAGACTAAAAGAAACAGAGTTCGCTTCCTTGTTTCTTTTAGAAGCTAGACAGTAGTTTCCCCCTCTCCTTTCCCGGGTATGTCGCTCACCCAATTCTGACACATCTCATTTGGTCCGCGGAAGCGAATTTCTCATTCTTGGCTAACGTCTTTTCTCTTTGCTTCTGATGGTTTTTCCTTGC
Source organism: Typopeltis vanoorti (assembly GCF_054136105.1). NCBI lineage: Eukaryota > Metazoa > Arthropoda > Arachnida > Uropygi > Thelyphonidae > Typopeltis > Typopeltis vanoorti. The sequence continues at coordinate 142,248,683 of NC_143552.1, forward strand.
ACATGCTGCGTTTTGACATCCCGGAGGATTTAAATCTCTAAATGTGGCAAGCCAAACACTGGGTTTTCGATGTCTTACTGATATCCGCATCAAACTAGCTTGGCTATTCCATGAGAAGCTAGTGGAGAATGAAAAAAGAATAATAAAAGAGAGAAAAAAAAACATATTTGAACAGATTTCAATAATTTATTTCGTCTCTATCATGCAACTCTAAACCCCCAGAGGGGGGGGAGAAGTAGTGTAAGACATCCTTTGATATTTCTGCCGACTCTGAAATCTGAAATAAGATGTTTTTAGATGTAAGAAGAAAAGAGAGTAGTTTCTATCCTTTTTTCTAGATGCATACAATAGCAATGGCAATTCTTAGAATAGGTTTCACAATATAGTTTTGAGTGAATTGTTATTTGTAGCATGTATGAACAGTTGCCATAATAAAAATCAATGTTAAATAATCTACATACTCTATGATCAACTCTGTCGATAATAAAATGCCATTATACAACCTCTTCTCGTTATAAAATGTGAAAAGTACTGACTGTTGTTGTCGTTTGGAATTCTGGCTGAAGTAGTTAAGGCTATGAGGCCAGTGGGATCATGTCTCTCAATTAATTGATGATGAAAGAGCACACTGATGTGCAATTTTCGTACTTTCTTACTGTGGAACTTCTTTCAAACCCTTTTGTTTGAAAGAAGTAGGTCCGAATCCTATCTATCCGCCTAAAGTGGTTTGAATGAAGAGGGGTTAGTGACGTAGCGTATTAAGTTGTGATTTGGATCTAGGAAAGACTGTTTCCAAATAAACAAGTAGGACTAGAATTAAGGGTTGATATGGCTAGAACCTGGACTAAGAGTGCTTAAACAACTGAATGGATCTGGGGAGAGAGCCTTGTCTGCTATGCTTATGACCTGAATCTTTCTAGAAAATACCAACAAAAGATCACGTCCTGATGCTTATGATATCTCCGAAATCAAATCTATAAAAGTATAGAAATACCAAATTTCTGATTTAAAGTTTGATTTATAAATTTATAGATGTATAACTTCAGAGAGATGGGAGAAATGGTCAGAGATAGAACCAGATGGCAAATATTCGCACATAGGGAATTGAACCCGTCATCTAACGAATGAAAAAGAACTTCTTTTAAGTCCTAGATTGAGGACGAAAAAAATAGTATTTTTAGAAATGGAAATAAGGAAAATAAACACAATACTCCCAAAATAATTGTAAACGGTTGAACAGGACCTCAATAAATATCATGTGTTATTTCAATTAATTTCTTTCGTATTTTTTCCTTTTCCTGTTCATTGAAGGTAAAGATCTCTTATCAATCAGTGCTTAAACCGTTAGAATTCAAACGCTTCACGAAAACAAATGAAGAATTTAGCTCATCAGCTTATCCAAACGCAGAATCAAGACAATTTCTTTTCTTTGCGAGCTTTTAAAATGCTTACAATATATTGTTCCTCCGTATTTGCACACTTCGTTCAGTCGTTGTCAGTTGCATTTCTTTTACGAAGCGAACTTAGTTCTTGTCTTCCGTTTATCTTGCAGTTCTTAGGGTTAACATAACATACGTAGAGGATGGGGGGGGGTATCCCTATAAGGATGGACAAAACGTAACTGAGATTTATTTACTTGTATTTTATTTTCACACTTTTAATTAATAACATAAGAAATTAATTATATCCGTTCTATATGGCAAAATAAAATAAAAAAAAGACTATTCTTCTAGCAGATAAGATAAGTCGTTTAGTTTAATGTTTACGTGATTTTTAGACGTTCAGGACTCGTGAGTCGACATATCGTACAAGACGAACCTCTGAATGGTTACTTCAGAAGATTTCGAGTTGGCCTATCCTGAATTATAGTCAAAGAAATTAAAATTACAAGGCCACTCACTCAGTATATCATGTCTGTTAATCGCATCTACTCTTATGTCAAGTGTGTCTGTTTTGCAAGATGAAAACCCCGAGTTTCTTGAAGCAAAACTCTTCCATCTTAATGAAATCGCTAACTATGCCCATCCGAACTCAAGCACCAAGATATCGTAAGCCAAACTTGGTATTTCTAGTAAACTGTGCTACATCGTATTAATTAGCTTGGTAACAGCAAGCAAAGCTGTTGAATATTATTCCAAGCGAACTGATATAATAATCATCATTTATTCATATGAATATGAAATACATAAATATATTCATATAACAACAACTAATGGGCATAAAGTCTATTAAATAAAAGTAAGCTAAGTTGCTTTGTTTAGTGCCGAATGGTAAATGTGTCATATGGTTCATGAACCTCATCCTCAAAAAGAAGTTTACTTATATATATTGCCAAAACCAGTTTCTTAGTCTTCCTCTGTGTCCATTAGTTGGCCTATAAAGAGAAAGAGCGCTAAACGTAGCTGAAGGTAGATGTCTAAGTTGTATCCCAATCATCTCAGTTGACTTTTTTGAATTATTTTTATTAGGGGGGTTGTTTAGGGTTGAATAGGGGCTTTATTAAAGAACGACAGTATCAGGAATGTGATCTTGCCCTTGTGCACCCTCATATCAGAATAAGCTCAGCATTGCATCGAAATCAGTGGTTAAGTGCTCAGTATTATTATTATTATTATTATTACGGGCGACTCCAAGGATTCCTTAGACTCATCGAGGGAGGCCCTAAACATCATGTCCATCACAACTATTCGACATTTTCACAGTATCTATCATACCTTGCCTTGAACTCACTCACCGTCCTAGCACCCACAACAGACTCTGGCGGCTTATTCCACTCATTCACCACTCTAAAAGCAAAAAACCAGCTCTAACTCCCTTACTAACCACACTCTTACCCAGCTTCCATGGATGTCCCCTAGTCCTCCCACCACTAGTCCTGTTCTCAAAAATATCCTCCGAATTAATCCTATAGAAACCCTTCAGCAATTTGAATGTTTCACTCATATCTCCCCTTTTCCGCCTATCAACCAATTTCTGCAACCCACAAATCTTCAACCTGTATTCATAAGGTTTATTCCATAGACCTACTATCATCTTGCTCATTCGCCTCTGGATCCCCTCAACCTCCTCCCCATTAAGAAGAAACCTAGGTGACCAGATCTGGGCACAGTAATCAAGACGGGCTCTTATCAAGGCTCTCGATACAGAGGAACAATAACTTGCTTATCTCTGCTCGTCAAAGTATTCTTCAGCATCCAAGTGATTTGATGAGCTTATTTAGCCACTTTTGCGATGTTTCCCCTAAACTTCAACTCCCTATCCACCAACACTACCACGTCCCTGGCTTCATCAGTCTCCTGGAGTACAATTCCACCAACGTGATATACTGCTGCTAATCTTTTCACCCCAAAATGCATAACCTTACATTTTGCCACATTAAATTGTCATCCATTCTCCTCAGCCCATACCTCCAATCTATCCAAATCTGCAAAATTTCGACATCTTCTGCATTCATTATTGCCCTACCCAACTTAGCATCATTAGCGAACAAATGAACCGTTCCTCTCAGATCCTTCCCAATATCGTTAATGAACAAATTAAACAGCAGTGATCCAAAAAAAGAACCCTGCGTTTTTGGACCACTGCAGCACGCCACTGGTCACAGGCCGTCTTTTGGACTCTACTCCTGAGTAAACTACTCTCTGGTATCTCTCCATCAACCGCTCTCCTATCCATCTCACCAACCCTATATCCATTCCCACATGTTGAAGTTTACTGATTAGACTTCCATGTGGTATCCTGTCAAAGGCCTTAGCCAGGTCCAGCAGTATCACTGTAAACCTATTACCCTTATCCAGTTCAGCCGTCTGTGTGTTATAAAATCTGAGAAAGTTCCTGAGGCATGATCTACCCTTCACAAAACCATGCTATCCCCCATACAGTATCCCATCAATCCATTCCTGTATTTTACCCTTGACTACTTTCTCCAAGACCTTGACAATGACTCCTGATACGCTGATCGGTCGGTAATTTGCAACAGTAATCTTGGATCCTCCTTTATGCAGTGGAACTATTTTCCCCTCTTTCCACCCTTTCGGGACTAAACCGGACTTGAGACTCAGATTAAACAATAAGGTCATGGGCACTGACAATTCTTTAGTCGCTTCACATAATACCCGTGCTGATATACCATCCAATCCCACAGATGTATTCACTTTAAGGTTCTGTAATAGACTATTCACCTCCACTTCTTTCATCAAATTCCCGTATAAACTAATGGCTCCTTCATTCTTTCAATGTCATTACCTGGATGATATACTCTTACAAAGTGCTCACTCAGTAATTCCACTATATCGACTGATTCAGTGACCTCCCTACCATCGGCGTTCCTTAAAATCATTCTGCCGTCTACAGTTTTTCTTTTACTAGCAGCATATTGAAAAAACTGTTTGGGATTCTCTTTAGCTTGCATGGCTAATTTCCTTTCATAATCCGTTTTTGCCTTTCTCACCACACTCGTTACCCTTCTGGCCTGCGCTTTATACCGTTCATGTGCCTGCAGGTCACCTTTCTCCTTAAATTCCTTTCACAGTTGTTTCTTTTTTTTGCAACTCAAGTTTAATGGTGTTATTCATCCATTGAACTCTTACTTGATTTATTATTCGGACTTTAGGTATACAGTTCGCCATAACCTCCTGTAAATGCTCCTTAACCACTTTCCATGTCCTATCAACATCCAACCCTTGCAGTTTTACATGCCACGGCACTGAACCAAGCAATCTCCTAAGATACTATAATACTATCTCCACCATCTATTTTGTCACCTGGTCTATAGCAGCATGCAATATATTTTCAAGGCGAAACGTTTTGTCATCAAATATGTAAACTGCTACCAGCGAGGCAATGCCATTTAACTTCAACTATCCAGCTCGTGAAATCAGCATAGCAATCCTGATAAAATAAAATTTCTAGCGTCATTAAATCGGCTGGAGAACACAGTCATTTTGTTGTGTTTATTAGAAGTTTGAGGGTGTTCCACAATAGTCAGCTGTCAATGTCGACGACCTCTTTTCTCAACAAGGAGGGTATGCATGATGACTTTACACGAACACTAGCAGGCACTGGCCAGTGGAACGGAGTACTCTTTCACAGGACAATGGCAGACCGTACACAGCGGTCAGGAAGCAAAAAGAAAATCATAGGGTGAATGGAGTTCTTCCGTTATCAATATAGGGTGGAGATCATTAAATTGCCACTTGTTGCAAATAGCTCAACTTTTATGGCCCGTTTTATATCATGGCTTTTGTCTTAATTCTACTTGTTGTGCTGTTTCGTCGACTTCTAAATATTCTTATTAGCTTCTACACATTTTACGCCTTTGTGAAACTTACTTCTATATTCTTTCCAATTCTACTTTAGAAAATAAATTAGTTTTTCTACAAGTTTCTCCAAGAACAGCGTGTGCACTTATTATCCAGGAATTTTCTATGTGGTTTTTTTCATGGATTTCTTCTTTAATATTCTTATATTTTTATCCTTGCTTTTTTGGCTAATTCAATCAAACTTTGGTTCATAGTTTTCCATTCAGTCTCTAAGGTTTGGTTGTAGTTTGCAATTTTTTTCATTTTTCCAGAATAATATTCGTATCACTCTTCAATACGATATTCATTTTTGTCCTCCTTAAAAATAAACAGCATTGACTTCGCATTTCAATTTTGTTGTATACTACTTTATCATAAACCAGTGTGATTGCCATTCCTATTTTAAATCCCATGTATACTCATATCCTAGACCAATAACATCGCTATCAGCAACAACACTGTTAATAAGACTTTTCTGGTTTCGTATCTTCTCTCTCTCCATATGAATTAATCAATATTTTTAAGTGTATCGTGCTAGTAATAATCATTCAGTGTGTTCGGTCTAACAGGTACATTATATATTACTCCTGTCCTTTTTTTCCCCATATTTTCCAAAACAGAGTACGAAATGATTTCTGAAATATGATATTCATTTTTTGTTCTCTAATTTCAGGTCTATAAAATGAACATTCTTTTTTATTCCTTTATGTCGGCTATTAATACGTAATGACTCGAAAACTTCTTCCATAAAAGAAGAAACACAAGCACAAAATCTCTCATCGTCTAATTTCCAAGTTTGAAATTAGCACCCTTCGCTCAACTTAAATCGACCTCCGATCCAAGAAGTTCGAGTTTTACGTTGAATACTATAACTACTACTTCTTTGGTCTTATTTCTACTGTGTGAATATCTTACCATTTAGAAGAAGAAAAAAATCCCTCACTTCACTTCTTAATTCTTTTTCGTTTGCTGAAATGTTTTAGCTTTTTTTTCTTTTTCGTTTGCTGTTCCTCTGCTATCCTAACTTTTGCTAGTCCAATATCGTTGAAGTGGTTACAGTAGCTGACTTTTTTAATGCTTGGCTTCGTTCTCTGAAGATGGGGAGAGCCTTCTATAAAAAAGGTGATTCCCCAAGACGGCATTTATCAGATTAGGTTATATAAATAAATACAAATTGCCGGTCTGGTTAGCTGAAGGGTTAGCATATCCGTTCTCCAGCCGAAAGGCTGCGGGTTCGAATCTCGCCGTGGGCATGAATATTTGTGATTGTCTTTAGGTGGGAGATAAATGTCATCGCTTGGTGTGAGATCACCTCCCCGCTTATTGGAGGCGTCCAAAAAAGTTCCATATTTGTTCTCCAGAGCAGCGTTTCCAGACTATGTAAAAAGATAAATTAAAAATACAATATATATATATATATATATATATATATATGTAAAACTGATAAAAATAGAAACAAATATCCTTAGCCCACCCACGGTGCAAATGTACTATAAAATGTACTATACGTTTACAAAAAAACCTTTCGTGGGTGGGAGAAACATAAGAAAAAGGCAGTTTTTTCCAATACAAAATAAAATTTGTTCGGTTATGTCCTGAATTTCTTGTTCATCCTTGTTAGTCAAGCATCCAAGCAGATACTTAACAGCTGGAAATGTAAGGTGGACTGAACATTTAGTCACAAGTCCCAGTTGTCTCAGACCAGGCGATGAAATTCATGTCCACCTAAACACAATCGCAGCTATCCATGCCCACAGCGGGATTCGAACCTGCAGTCTATTGGTTGAGAGCGGATACCCTAGCCATGCAGTCAACAAAGTCGGCATATCTATCCTTTTCTTATTTTCTTCTTAGTTTGTATGATATTTTTATATCCTGTAGAAATCAAATAGAATTTTTCAAGGTGATATTGCAACGACGCCTGCGCAACCTTGTTCCAATTTCCATGACACTATCTGGAAAAGAAAAACCGTGTTGTAAATCACTCTAATCAATGCCTGCAGGAACTTTGTCTAGATTTTTTTTCTTTTCAGCCGATTCCACAGTTGGTAGAGCTGTGGAACAGACAAGTGACTTTTTTGTTTTATTTTTTTTATTTTTTTTCTGGAAGAAACTTGGATTTTTAATCGAACAACTCAGAAAAAAAATGAACGTAGAATATCGCAAGAATCCATGCATACATTAATGCAAATCAGAAATTAGGAAACATCGCCCCTTTCTAGCATACCGTGGGATGCAATCAACCATAGTGATTGTGAGAGATGGAGATGAAAAAAAAAAGTTACAGCGGTAATATTGCTGTCTACTCTCTTTGGCAAATGAAAAGGTGTTAGAGAATGTTACAGCATCCATATATTTCAAAAACGGTGCTAACAGGCGGCTCGTGGCTTGAAATCGTGGGGGTGCTGCAACTTTCGAAATACTGTAAGTACAGTGTATAGGTGTTTGGATAAAATATTAAATTATGGTAAAAATTTTAAAAAAAAAATTAAACATGAAAAACTATTGTTTATTATCGATAAAAGTATACAGTTTGGTATAATTCAAAATTACTTAAAAATAAAATCCATTCCTTTAATTGTAATTAAAGGAATGGATTTACAATTTTTGGACATTACAATTAAATCTTTTAATTGTAATGGAATTAATGCTAGCTATCGGATTTATAGTTTCTATAGTTACAGGCTTACTGAAAATTTTAACTCGAAAATAGTAAATTCATTCGCTGGTCAAAAATTGTGAGGCACAAGTATACAGAACATCACTTAATAATATCATGAAAAATTCGTACTTTTATCTATCCGGGGAATCGGTCACAGCGCTATTTATACACTTTAACAGATGAAGTATCAGATAGACTAGAATGATTAGGATTGTAGATGAGAAGGAAGATGGCTCGCGACATTGAGTCTCCCGTGGTTTCGTAGACTTCAAATCGAGCTTGCATTAGCATTAACAGTTCAAATTGCATCCTCTAATCTAATAACAATTCCACCAAGGACACTCATTAAGTCTAATAAAAGAGGCTTCGCTGGCTGGATAATGCATAGGGACCTTGACAGATGGGCCTAAACAGGAATAATTTCGTGTGTCGCTTGTAATGAACATTGGCTGTTTGCATAAATTATTACGTAGACCAGTCAGCAGCTTTTCCGTTTAGCACAGTCCTCTACCTAATGGGCTGCGTTAACAAGGGGGAATTCTTGTTTGCAGAAAAGAAAAGAAAAGGAAAATTTTCAATTTCTGGCTGTCACATTTCCTTCACCTTGCAAGACAAATTAGTAATTAATAAACCGTTGGAATAGGCGTAATTCTCTAGTTATTTTCTTCGTCGTAGTGTCTTGATCTGTGACCCTAATTAACTGTTTTACTTTTGAGATTATCCTTTGCAGTCACTTCAGGGTTTATTCATTTGTCGTTGGGGGAATAAATGTAATTTTAGTGTGAGCGTATTTCCATTGTATTGCTGATCTATAGATAAATATTAAATATTGGATTCTATTTTGATTTAAAATTAAAATATTCAAATTGAGACCCCATTCAATACGTGTTTTGGAATGCTTTATAAGTATTTTAAAGACGGTGTCAGGAAAAGATTCAAGGTATTAACACGATGAGTTGTTGAAACAGTCGCCTGCTAATAGATCGTAGATCATCCATGAACTATTATAACATCCAAAACTTCAATCCCACAAGAGCATGTTGCATAGTCTGATATCCAGTGCAGCATTCGGAGGTACTTGGTAATACTGACGTAGGAATTTAAATTTATGTCATATCTGTCAAAACGTAGTGTTATATGTTTGTAATATTAACGTGACTTTTCTTCCTCTCCATCAAAACAACTCATAACTTCTGCCCGAAAATTCAATTGAATGACCGGGGGGGGGGGGGTTAGAAACTTGTCCAGAACAGTAGGAACCTTTCTGAAGGTTTTCGAATTGAAGCTGAGTTAACCCGTTTTACTATACAGGCATATTGTCTGAAAAACAGCCATAAATTTAACACACCTAATATATTCATCACAGTTTAGATGCTTCCGTAGTATCCATATAATATGGGATTTCATTTTTGACTTAGTTGTAATTATGGGTCGAAACAACAAAGGTTATGATGCCAGCGTATTATGTCTGTTAAATCCATCCTCCAAGTTATGAAATGATCCCCTTCTTCCATATACTCCTGTAGGCTTTCATTGGGAGGAGGAAGTTAAAATCATGCACTGTATATTTGTGGAAGGAGGAAATACTCCTTAATAATGTATCAGCACTAGTAAGGAATTTAACTAGAAAAATACGTAATATCTGATATCTTCCTGGTGGTTATAAATATCTCAAGCCCACGAAACTGATTTTAGTGGGCTTAAGATATTTATACTTTATGCGTGAATATAAACAGTAGAAAAATACTCGCTAATAAAGAAAATTTTAATTTGTAGTAAAATGTTATAATATACAATTAAATTTAAAATTGTTTGGTTGGACACTGTCCAACAAAAGTATTTCTGGCTGTTAATTACGTGTTCTCCAGTTTACGTTAGGTTTGGTTAGATTTACGACCAAGCTAATTAATGGTATGAGACTAGTGTATTATGTCCGTTAATAATCTGGACAGTATGCATGATTTGCGAGATTAAATTTCCAAATTTGTGATATGTACTATTTCTATTTTCATTTATTTTTATTTGCTGTTATCTTTAACCAATTATAAAAATTTTTTCTGAGCCCCTCCCCGTGTATCTTGATTTCATTTTGAAAGCTCTTTCTTCCATTAAAAAATTATTTACATTAACTAGAACTCAAGAACACATATAATAGCTTAATCCTCATCATTTATTCATCTGACTGTGAAACAATTAAAACCGACTGTTTATGAGCGAGTTAGTGTTTCAAAGGATAATTAATTTTCTTCCTAGCAGGTAAAGAAACGCTTCTATAGCCAAAAAGACAAGCCTAATGGTCTTATTCATTAGCTGCCCTCACTCCGACGCTAAAATTAACTTCTAATTTTATTCGTGAATTTATTTGTGTAATTGAGAAACAATTATCTTCTTGAGAAGTGTTTAAAAAGAATCAAAGAAGATTCCTGGCGTGAAGAAAATTAAGACCTGCAACAATTCACGGAGATTTGAAGCAGCGATTGTTCTGATAGTGTTTAGCAAGTATAGAATTGGTTGAAAATATAATATGTTAATTACCTACTTTTAGAAAAATGTGCCTTTGAAATTAGGCGGAAAGGTTTTGACACATATTTTAATAGGATCCTTTTAATCTTAAGATTTAGCATCATATTTTCCTTTTTTTTTTTCAGCGAGAGAAATACAGTAAACAAATTAATTATTTATTCCAAAGAATACAATAAGAGTGATAATAAAAGAAATATTAGTTTATGTATGTGATTATACTAAGAATAAATTTTATTAATGAAGGGCTACGTCACATGTTAATTTAATCATTTTTAAATTAGATACCCCATGTTTGTGAAACATTACGTTCAAGCGAACTAATGAAACGAAATCTACTAAATGTTCAAGCGTACTTAACTTAGCTCGCTATTTATTTATTTTTTAAAGATTTTCCAAGCCACGTATATTTTATTTGATTTAGCTCTTCATATCACGATATTTAATTATGTTAAGCTTTTTATGGGATAAAATAATCTCGTTTAAAATTCTCCATACCGCTTATGTTGTCTATCAATCAGTTATGCAAACTCTGAAAAAAAAATAATAAATTTGAGAGACGATATTTCCTATCATAAACAAACCATAACGAGGTTATGTCAGTTTAGAATACGATATTTGAAACACGTGTTGAATGCGCACGTTCGGAAATGTTCATTTCAGCATGACTTCCTCACCAATTCGCGAGGAGTCTATGTGCGCGCGTCAGGCAATGTTTATTCCAAGAGCTTTGCAGAGATCACGCCACCTATAAATATTCAAAATGCCAGAGCCGGAACGTGTTGAATAGAAACTGCCTTGCCTTCTAATGGTCTAAAACTGGCCTGGAAGACGAAAGCCATTAATCCACTAGTCACTTAGATTGTCAGCGCCCTCTTTTAAGTACTGACTACGAAACTAGACGATTTCAAAGTGATAATTTTGATTTTTAAAATATGATGCAAAATGCTTATATTGGAAATCGAATTCTGGATTGCATACGTTTTCTGTTTAATAAACATTCAACGCCTATCTTAATAGAATAGCAAATAAAAGGTATTCGCATAAATCGCGTAGTTGTGATGAAGTAAATACTAATAATTAAAAAGATTAAATCGATGAACATGATTTTAAAGAGAATTCATACACAAGGAATACGCGTACCTAGCGCGCGATTTGTTCTTCCAAAGTAACATTTATTATATAATTAAAGAATCAATATTAATTATTTTTAGTTAGTATAATGAACTTCATAATTATTTACGTGTAGGCCAGACTCCTCGTATCTTATCATATTTTGTTTTTTAACTAAATCAATTATGCCTTTTCAGAAATGTTGAGCACTCTATTAATAAATAAATAAATAATAAAACATCTAACTATTGGATAACTTACATTTTATTTTATTAATAAACTGGAATAATACATTTTATTATATTGTACTGAACTACTTTATTTACATTTGATGTTTATCGTTTGGCTTATAATTTGTATGGATTCTTGCCACTGGGGGCGCGTTTCAGCAGTTGTGAAATAATATTTCAAATCCCTCATAATGTTATACATTTTGAGAAATATACTGCTCAAAACAATTAAGGGATATTTTGGTTTTCTTGCGAATTATAAAGTTATAAAAATAATTTACAAATTTACATATTTATTAAGAATATGTATTAAGAATATTTTAAAATATTCTTAATACACAACAGGGTAGAACACCCAACTACGTACAAAATCATGTTAAAACTGGTCGAAACGCGTCTTAGCCGTATTAGCATGTGTGTGTGTGTGGGGGGGGTTATAAAAGCGTGGCTTGTTGCGCTCACTTCCACAGTGCATAATTATCACTTCAACTGTAAACTTGTGTCACCTACCACCCATTATTTTGTTAAAAATTGCAGAACAACATGATAACCCGGAATCCATGGCTCGGAGAACCATTGGTCGATTAGAAGCTGGACAAACGCAGCAAGTTGTCGCTCAAGCGTGTCGTGTATCTCAAAGCGTAATTTCGCGACTTTGGAATCGCTTTCTGGAGACAGGAAATGTTCGAAATCGCCCTTATGCCATAGGTTTATAGACTCGAAGACCAATGGTTTGCATTCCACTTGCTGCAAATCACAAAAGAGCACGAAGAATTTGGGCACAGGATCACCGCAATTGGTCAAATGAGGATTGGACTCGTGCACACTTTTTAGTGACGAGTCCAGGTTCAGTCTGCAACCAGATAGCCGACGTATTTTGATATAGCGTGAAAGTGAAACAAGAAATAATCCACAGTTTGTTCGTGAAAGACCTGAACATCAAGTGGAAGTTTGATGCTATGGGCTGGAATAAATATAGGTGTCCATACTGATCTGTATTTTATCAGAAACGGTTCCGTAACAGTCCAAATGTATCGCGATGAAATTTTGTAACCTATAATTCGTCTATATGCTGCTGCAATTGGCCAAGAATGGTTTTCATGGATGACAATGTTCGTCCACACCGTGCAAATTTGGTACAAGAGTGGTTTGAGGAAGAAAGTATTGAACGAATGGACTGGCCTGCTTGTTCACCGGATATTGTAATCCAACCGAACATGCCTGGGATGCTTTAGGTAGGCGCGTTTCTGCTCGACTGGTGTCACCACGATCGCTTCAAGAGCTCGAAATTGCTCTCACAGAAGAGTGGAGGAAATATCACACAAGAACTGTTTGATGATCTTATCCGGCCCATGCAATCAAGATGTACCGCTGTTTTTGTTGTTAGTGGGGACCATACGCCCTATTAAAAATTAACAAAAGCGTTTTTGGCTATTCTTGTTATTATTCTCGTTGAAATTATTTCACTCTAAATTAAATTTGTAATAAATATCGATTATTTAAACAATATCTAATCAATTACAGAAGTAAGAAATGTTTATTCATGTATAAAGTACCCAATAGTTATAATTATTTGCAAAAATTTATAATTATCCGACAGAAACTAAAATATCCCTAATTTTTTTGAAAACAGTGTAGAATGATTATTTCGAGAATTAGATATTTTATTTATTCTGAGAATTAGTTATTAAAATGTATCAATAATAACAACATATATATTTTATATTCAGTTCAAGCACTAATAATAATAATTTCTGTTTTTTTATCAAATTATTATTAATTTAGCATATATTAATTAATTTATTATTATGAATAATTATAGACTATTTTAATTCTTAACTTCGGCTGAATTTCTAAATAAAAACTGTTCAATGCAGCGACTGTTTTTTAAAGTTTCCAGAGTGATATCACTTTTCAAAGGCCTCTGCGACTTTTTTTTTAAATTTTATTGTTCGTATAGCACCATTTTTTGCATGACCTGTAAGCATATATCTTTCAACGAAGATCACTACATCATCTCAGGCATAAAATGGGTGTTCGAACTCCACCCTATCCTTGTTTCTAGACGTATTTCTTAATTGCAGTGGATAAATGCCAAAGTTCTAGTTAATTCAGGAAGATAAATGGCTTTCTTTAAGCAACTTCTATTCAAGGTGGGAAATGAGTTTCATAAAATGAAGTACAAATTAAAAAAAAAGAAGATAAAAAAAAAAAACAAGAACCGAAAGTAGAAGTGAAGTAATGGAGTTAGGTACGTACCTGATTTACTTGAGTCATATTTTATGTCTGTCACGCAGATATCTGGAAAGTGGTTGAAAAATTAAGGAAATGAATAATAGCTGGAAGCATTTTGAGAATCCGCATTTTCATTTTTTCGGCATATTATGTATCTTTTACTTATTTTTTCAAGTTATGTTGTTATTCAAACATACACTATCTTTCCAAAGTATATGAACACTTATATACAGGGTGATCAAAATTAAAGTATTATTGTTTAAGGCCTTGTGGAGCGTCACGCAATGATTCAAATGCTGCGAAACTTTGCAAGAATACATTGTGCATCATGCCGAAACGATATTTGAGAGAAAAAAAAAAGTAGTTTCAAAATTCACCACCAGCGGGAGCTGTATGACGTACCGAATGTAGATGTAGTAATTTTTCTGTGTGTATGAAGGAGAAAAACGACACAAGCATAAATAATACTTTTTTTTACTTCCATTATGCATTCGCGGGATGTACTGTTCAATGTACTGTGTGTGGCATACCTTTCCGGTATGCCACAAACTGCATCCTTTGCACAGCGTGTTCAATGGCAGAGCGTAGCTGGTCGGGACTCATGTTGTGCACATGCTGCGGTAAGCTGGCTTTCAGCGCTGACAAGTTATTAGGATGATCCGATAAACCCTGTCTTTGAGAAATCCCCAGAGCTAGACGACACAAGGGGGGGGGCAGATCAGGTGAACGATACGTAGAAAACGCACGGCTGATCACTCTGGCTTCCGTGAAATGTTCTTGAAGAACCTACGGATCGACCAATGTGTGGAGGGATCACATCCTACATGAAAATAATTGAATCCATGCACAGGCGCTACTGTATCTGTGGCCAACAAAATTGTTTATCGTATCGCGATACCTCTTGGTAACTGAGCAGGTCACAGGATCCGACTAGCGATTGTCCTCAAAGACGAATGGTTCAATGATAAACGAAGCTGTAAATCCACCCAAGACAATAACTTTAGGTGAATGCAAAGATCCTGTGCCCAAATTCTTCGGATTTGGGCACAGGATCACCGCAATTGGTCAAATGAGGATTGGACTCGTGCACTTTTTAGTGACGAGTCCAGGTTCAGTCTGCAACCAGATTCCATATGGGTTTACTCCACTCGAGCAAGGAATGTTAAAGCGAAGGTCAGTTGACTTTCAAAGTCCTGCAGGTGCATCTTCTGTGTTAGGATTATCTTGAATGGGTAGAAATGCAAAAGCTTCGATAGAATTTTCCATTTGTGTAAGACACATCCATGTGTCGAGATACAGCACGTGAAAACTGCAGGAACCAACGCAGTTATTCATGGCCTGCTCCAAAAGGACAGTAGCAACTTCATTCCTTTGTCGTGAACTGCTTGGTTAGCGACCACTGCCAGGTCTAACTCCCAACGATCCCATTTCTTCAAAATGACTAATCATTTGTCGCAGAGCACATGTAGATAGTGGACCTCGTCGACATTTGTTCAGGCGACAAAATCACTCACAAGCTGAGAATATTATATACAGTAGTCCCCCCCCCCCTTATCCGCGTGGGATAAGTTCCAAGATCCCTCGGATACCTGAAACCGGGGATAGTACCGAACCCTATATATAATGTTTTTTCCTATATATACATACCTATGATAAAGTTTAATTTATAAATTAGGCAGAGTGAGAGATTAACAACAATAATTAATAATAAAATAGAACGGTTATAACAAGTAATAAAGTTATCTGAATGCGAATGGAATCTTAGCAACCTCAGCACACGTAAGTAGCTAAGGCAACTAGGGAATGCCTATGATTGTATTCTCGTAAGCGCTCAGGTCAACTTAAGTTGACCTGAGATGTAATTATAAATTGTTTATTTCCGGTGTTTTCCGTTTAATATCTTCGGACCGAGGTTGACCGCCGATAGCGAACCCACGGATAAGGGGAAATTTCTGTAGTGTCAAACACCACTGCAATATTTTGCATACAAATCATGGAACATTTATGGATCTATCGTTTTACTATAATATGGAAACCAATATGTACACAATGTTTAAAATAACGTGTTTAATAACATAGATTTTACATTAAACAAATCCTTGAATGGACGATTAGATTAGGAAGAAAGAATAATATTGTTGGATCTTCTTTTAAACAAAAAAAACCACTCGTATTTTTCAATGGATTTAAAGATAAAAATATTTTTAATACTCTAATAAAAATATATTCAAGAAGCCTTTGGGCAGATTCAATTATAAAAAATGATGGAAGCGGTCTAAAAGGATATTTATACTGACACTAGATATTAATGCTGTTCCTATTTATTCAACAAAACAAATTAATTCAATAACTATTTAGTACGGCGAGGTGTTTCCTCATTTCTTAGTAAAACATTACTTGCTGCACTGCATTTCTAACAACAGTTTTTCGTTGCATTCATTGCTTTGCCACGGCTTTTACAATACATGCAGTCTGTGTTAGGATCCTGCATAGCTCAGACAGTATCGGCCATGCTATTTAGTTAAAAGATCTTGTATCGATTCCAGTCTAAAAGATGAACTTTCATTAAGTTACAGAGATTAATTATAAAATCTTGAACCCGTTGTAAAAGTTTAAAACCATTTTTGCGGAACATTTGCTTATTATAACGAGAGAGTTGCGTCAAGCAGCATTTACTGTTGAAAAAAGTCTTTTTCTACTCCTTGAAGAAATAACTTTTGCACGATTATCAGACTTGAATACCAATATAACTGATGTAAACTTGTGTATTCAATATTCCTCGCATGAAAGACTTTACTGCGTCTTAATGTCGATGTATAAACTTAAATCATATGCTTCTGCCATTATATTTCCGAGTAGGAGTGACTCACTCAGCTTTGAAAGTTTCTCTCATTCTATAATCTTTATAAGGGTCTTCAAATTGAACGTAGTTTAGGTAGTCTCATAAAGAGGTGGAAGCCGGATTAAAAACACGAATTTCCTAGAGGAAATTCGTGTTTTTAATCCGGCAAAACAGACCAACAAGCCAGAAGATACACCTTATAGAAGCCGGCTGCTTCGGCCGCAATTCTGGAAAAACACAATTTCTTTTACCTCGAAATTGCTTAGATGTACCAGATGAAGGCAATTTCAGTTTGAACCCCGCCTTGGTCATGAATGTTTTGTGAATGTCTTGAGGTGGGAGATGAATTTCATCTCCTCAATGAGAACATTTTCCTAGTTTATGGAGACTTGAAGTTGACTTGAGAGAGTTGCATAGTTGTCCCCCAGCACACCGTTTTCGAATGATGTATAAACATTAATAAATGATAAAAATATAAACAAAAAACAAACAAAAAAAGATCTTATCCAATTCACGACATTTATAGCCTTTTCCGGGTGGGAATCACAAAAAAAAAAAAAATTTAGTAAAAATATACAATTTACAATTTTTGGAGTTCTTCAAAATTATATCTCGTTAAAATTCTTCGGTTCTGAATTTTGAATTTTTATCACTAATTCCTTGAATTTTGATTTCGTCCTCATTTTTTAAATCAATCTGAACCCGTCCTTCAGCTTTATTTAATTCGAATTTTTGGGTATTTTGAATTTTTTTTTTCTTAAAACGCTGGCCGAACAGCGTATGTTCGGCCAGCGTTTTACTCTCCTGACTGGAGAGTAAATACGCAGTTAGCGTATTTACTCTCCAGTCAAGAGGCCGTGGGTTCGAATCTTGAGGGATGTTTTGTGATTATTCTATTTTGTGATTATCTTTGTGGAAAGGGTATCTGCGACTCTATCACGTTCTTTTACCAGAGGGCTTCACTCCCAAAATCTAATTCACCCAAAACGGGTGACCATGTGTCATCAAAATGACGTCACATATGAATAACTAACTTACAATTATCATATTATTCTCTTTGTTTACGTTCTTGACTTTGTAGAGTTTAATTTATATTATCATTTCGTACTTATTTATGTTAAGTACATAAATTAATTAGGAAGGAGTAAAATGCAAGCAAGTAACATCCTATTCTTGATATCACTGATAGCTGTCACAAGACTACAATGACTTTAATTTGCATCCTAGGAAGAGAATATGGCAGATACGTATTGACATCTCATAGTCCATAACACCAACTACGAGGACGGGGGTGCTGAAAAATTGTGATAATCCCCATGAAGGAATTATTATTATTATTATTATTAATATTATTATTATTATTATTATTATTATTATTAGAATAACATGGGGGTTTAATGGTTAAATTTGTTCTAGGTGTTTATCAGAACTTTTCCGCCCTCCCCTCGTAAACACTGCTTGGAAAGAAGTCAACGGACACCATAGTGTAAGGAATAAACAGCCATGGCGCCCATCCTAATAACATGTAGAATCTCCTTTTGCTGTCATGATTATAGCAATCCTTAACGGGCATGCTTTTCACAAGCGTACGATACCGTTTGGATCATCCTTTCTGTAAGCATGTAAACAGTTCCTGGACTGTTCTGCAGCGAACGTTCCTTATTTCACCCGAAGCTCCATTTCATCTCACAGATGTTCAATAGGGTTGACACTATGGCTCTGTGGAGGACAGTCAAGTGTGCTGACGTTCGTGTCCACAAACCACGCAGTTACATCAGCAGCCTTATGATACGGTTGCGTTATCTTCTGAAAGAGAGAATGATCAGTTCCGTAGATACGCCGCAAAGCATTGCATTGTCCAGAATGTTCAGATACAACTTAGACGTATCTGTCCAGAATATTCAGATACCTCGGAGTTCAATGTTCGTGACACCACAAACATAAGTACGTGACTCACTAAGACCACTGTCACCTTCGAATTTCAAAGTTGGGGGTTACACACTCTGGTAGGAGACGTTCAGCGGGTATCCGGAGCACCCACACCCGTCTATCTTCTCGGTAGAGGATGTAGCGTGATTTGCCGCTCCATAGCACAGCTTTCCAGCTTCCATTCAACGTGTCGGCAGACGATCGGCGGTTTTTATATATTAACCTTCGTAGCAACCTACGGTCATTTTCGGTGCGTGTGGTGGGTCGTCCACTGCTGGTCGCACTTGCAGTTGACTCCCTGCCCTTCCCTCTGAGTATGGTATCAATGATTGTTGACCTGGGATGGCCCAATTTGTCAACCATTTTCCAAAGAGATAGGCCTACAACATGGTATCCTATCACAATGCCTCTTTCAAAGT
The DNA here is from genome assembly GCF_054136105.1 of Typopeltis vanoorti. Lineage (NCBI taxonomy): Eukaryota > Metazoa > Arthropoda > Arachnida > Uropygi > Thelyphonidae > Typopeltis > Typopeltis vanoorti. The sequence continues at coordinate 142,267,933 of NC_143552.1, forward strand.
CCTCAGTTTCTTTCGCGCAGCCTTTTCACCGGACACAGCTGCACTAACTTTGGAGTATTACGAGTATATCCCTCCAATTTATACTGGCTACAAACAAGTAACTCATTACATGGCACGCAGCACTTGGCAGATGGTGGGGTCCGTTAACTTCTTTCCAAGCAGTGTAATATATTCGTTTGAAATAGTGGGAGTTCAACTGTCGATTTTTCTGAGTTGCCGGTTTAGAAACTTGAATTTCCGGGCGAAAAAAAATCCTATTTTCCCATACGAAAGATCGAGTAAGTAGAGAACTAATCGAAGAAAGGCTTAGAAAAAAATAGTTACGTCTAGTAGTGACTAGATTCGAAATAGTCCCTCTATAGAATGATCTTTCTTCGGTGGTCTAGCATTCTGGATGTAAAACGGCATTTCAAAGGACTAGGTAAACCTTTATCTATCCTGTACTATGAATAATAAGGATAAGAAAGATGGTTTGTTTGTTTTTTTGAAAAATCGGGGCCAATAATAGTATGAGCAGTTAACATCTGAAGAAGAAAACAAATTAATGTATGATAAAGAGACCCAATTGAAGTCTTTGTCAAAGGAAGATATTCATTAGACCTTTTACTAGAAGTCTCTTTTGAAGGAGAATTGGATGGACTCTATAAGTTCAGTAGTTTGGTTTTCACATTATTTGGGAGAGAGAGAGAGAAAGAGAAAAGTGCACTTTACGAGACACTAAACTAATGTTCACATATCATCTATTTCTATGGAACTTAGATTAGCAGATGTGCCCTAAATATGATAGATAAATATACTTGAATTGTTTGGAATAATTAACAGAATAAAGCATCGAAAGAGAGGTTGTCTTAACTTTAAATATTTGTCCTGGATTATTGCTCTCTATCAACAAATTCCCCGTTCCATCCACTTATGAAGCTAAGTTCCATAAATTAATGAGTCCTTTTGTATATTTTCTGCAGTCATTGTGAAAGGAATAAAAATCTTCAATCTGTACTCCCTCTTCCAAGTCCTTATCATTCTCCCCCCCCCCAATGCAAACAGGCGATTATGTTGAAAGGAACCTTGAGATTTGTTACAGCCATTATTAGAAGCTCAGATGTTCTCTAAATTAATTCTATTCCTCATATTACATGCCTGTTTGCCTCGCCAGTTATCGAGGATTCTGTCCGTGCAATGTAAACAAAGCAATGAACGCTAATTTTCCCTTCGTAGCATGGCCCAACTTAACACACTTCATTCTCTTAGTTAGATGGTCGGTTAATTATGTTTATTTTGCCGCTAAGTAAAGAAGTGCAAGGATTGAGAGGAGCAACTCTAAGATTGGAATAGGTTATAGCACAACGGTATGCATGTATTAAATGACTAACAATATCACGTGAATTTTTGAATGTAGTAAACGATGCCGTATCCAAACATTTTTAGTTTTTACAATAGGATCAAATCCTTCTAAACTTCCCATACAAAAATTAAAGGAGTATCGATAAAAAAAAAAATGGAAGAATGGAAGGCAGCGACAAATTGTTCCTTTGAGAGGTAGTTTGAAAACTGAGAGGAGAGAGGGCAAGCAACACATAAAAAAAGAAGAAAAAAGAACTAAAGCACATCTTCGTTGTAAAATTTGTTTTCAACTGTCGTTACAGGAGGCAAACAATACCAAAGGTTTCAAAAGGAATACGAGGCGATTATAGCCTGCCTACAGTGTTATTTTCTACGGAGATGCTTCGTGTAAGAAGTTATTTCTTTGTTTTCGGTTAGTGCTGACGTTGTCTTTGTTTCTTGGTGTGCAATTTCTTCTTTATCTTGTGCGCTCGTTAATTCCATCGAGAACAGGACGAACAGGGAATCTGGTGGGCTTACTTTGGAAAAGAATAAAAAAGAATATTCCAAAACTGTCACCAACAATAAAAGTCTGCGCTAAATTTACAAGAATGGGTCGAAATTTAAAATGATAGAATGACTACGTAATAAAAATTTTAATTATGCTTATGAAAAAATAACTGATTGATTTTAAGACAGCATTTAATTATACTGCAAATTAATATTTATATTACTCATTTGAACGATTTTCTTTGGTTGGAAAGACTTGGATTTGAATCCTGTCAAATCAGGGTTTTTCAGTTGAAGGTGAGTTAACTGATGTCATACAGCGATGGTAGAATTTTTTTTTCTCCTGGAAACTAGGGTTTTGAATCCCGCAAAACGAGAAACTGGCCAGAAGAACACGCAACTTACAAACATCATTCAAGATTCTTTTTTTTTTTTTTTTTTTTTTTTTTTGGCGACTTCCATCCAAGAAATGCTGTAAACCTATAGTACATTAGTACTAATTGGTGGCTAAATGACTTTTAAAAATATTTTTATTTATTTTCATAATCTAGAATACTGCCTTGCTCTAGAGACGAGACAAGGACCTCCTTCAAGCTTCCAATAAATAGGTTACTAGTCTCACACCGTGAAATTCATTTCCACCTAAAGACAATCACTAACATATATGCCTACTGCAAAATTCGAATCTGAAGTTTTGATCACTCGGCCAATGAGACCGCAAAGAACAATGAGGTATTTGAAGAATACTGGCAATAAAATACATAAATATTAACTCTATATTAACTTCTGTTATTATAAAAATATGAATATTCATAAGGTAATAATAATAATAATAATAATAATAATAATAATAATAATAATAATAATAAGCTAAAGCTTTTTTTTATTCCCTTATAGGGAGTAGGCGAGACCTTTAAACCCCATCTAGCTTTTGGACACTGAGTGGGCAGTTCAATCTCCACCGGTAGTCAATCATAGATAGTTGGCGCACGTCTATCACTAATTATAGGCGGCCACCAATGAAGAGACTGGCAACAAGTGCTGCCATCTCTCGGTATCTAACCCTAACAGGATGCGTTACTGTATGAAATAATGCGGGTTCTACGTTCGATTTTCTTGAGTTTACGGGACGAAAAACCTAAGTTTCCGGTAGATAAGACCCGCTTGCCCGTGCCAGAGAAAATATCATTATTAACACGTTCTTTATCTTTTTAAGATTTACACCAGGGTTTTCAGAAATAACAAGATGACTATGATGCACCGCTCAAAAATGTTTATATTTCGACTAACAATTTTATTTTTTAAAAAATGAATCGATGTCGCATATATATATATATATATATTCACTTAATTTTCTTTTCATATGCTGGAAATACAAAATCTCTTGAGGTATTTAGAATATATATATGTATTTCATACCTTCCATGATCACAGCGCCCCCTTCAATTTTGAATGGAGTAATACTTTGAGAAGCATTCTTCTTTGTACTTCTATGCGAACAATAAGAAGAAACAAAAACATATTCCAACAAGTTCTCTTTTCCCTGCTTGTAGAATATCGATATCATGTCAGTATATGTTTTTGCTTCTTCGGCAACTTTCAGTGAGTTTTTTTCCCCCTTAGAAAACTCCGGTATAAAGTAAAACTCTGCATCGTTTCTACTGTCATCATCTCTAGAAGATTTGCGGTTTTCTTTAGACTTCTTTTTTCACTGATTAAAGTATAATTTTTTTTTCAATTTTTTCGTCATTAAATACTTGCTAGCAGTTGATATCGAACAATAGTAGGGAAAAGTAGGGGCTTTTTCCCCCCTCTAACTGAAAGTATTTCTTTCATTTATTGTCTACTCAATAGGAAACTGAACTGGTTTGCTGTTTGATTCTCTGTCTTTCACTTAAGGATTGGTTTTCATTTCTTATTTTTCTTAACGAAAAACTGTTATCAACGAACAAAATTATCTTCTATAGTCTCGAAGACTTAGAGCAAAAATATTTCTGGTTTCTTTTTTTCTCTCTTTTTTCCCCCCTCAAAATTATTGATCATTTTAACATGTAATTGAATGAAAAAAAACTAGCGTAGTGCAGTCATGAATGTCCTTATTATCTTAGCAAACTGTTTGTCGATATCCAAAAACAATCGAATCAAGTAGAAGTTGGCTGAGAAAATCAGTGCTTGTATGAGAAACTGCATTGGAAAACTTAACTAAAGAAACATCATGTACTGGCAACTATAAGCAAGTCGTAAACCTACAGGTATTATATTTAGTTAACGTAATATATGTATGTCTATTTACCATACGCTCTTGATGGGTTTTTAGTCACCAAGAGACAATCGTGGTCATGAGGTGAGTATATTTTGTCCGTTAATTGCATGTGCTCATGAGACGATTTATATGTTTCGGCTGTGGGGGTCAGAGGTAGACGTGTCCCTCCTTTAAAACTGTTTGGACTCTTTTAAATACGTGTAGAGAGGTTTGAGAGCGATTATTGTCTCTGACACGTAAACTAATTTTTGTCGACAAAAAAGTCAGTCTACGGACTGTTTCATTATTGCATTTTATTCATCTCTTCTTCCAAGGTCAAAGTTTGCAGTTGGATCAGCGCCAAGCTATCTAAGAACACGTCTTTTTCTATTTTGTTTTTCTAAACTTTTCTTCCTCTATCTTACTGCTTTACTAGCCCACGATAATTCCTCTGTGAAATTACACGTTTGCATATCTATTTCTACAAACTTCTTTCTTATTGGTGCTTTACTAATATACATATTCAACTCATCCTCATTTGTCTACTTTATTTATATTTTAACTCAGAGATTATTGTTTTATACGTCCAGATCATCTTGTTTTTCATCTTACCAATAGTTATATCTTTAACTCCATCATACACCTTAGTCAAGGTATCTTCACTATGTCCATGTGCGTGATAAAGTGTACTTTTTATCCGATATTTAATTTGATCATAATTAATTATTCGATCTAAAATAAATTTAAAAGTAGGATTCTAAAATAAATTGAACTATTTCCTTCAGACGTACAATTACATAGTTGTAAGTTCGTGCTAAGGCAAGATAGAAATCTACTTACGATTTCAATTAGGCAAGATGGAAAAATATCCGTTTATATTAATATATAACGTTTATAAAAGATTAACAGTATTATTTTAGCATAATTATATTAAAATTTATAATTTTTAAAAGTATTTAAAAATGATGTTTACGTATTATGTTTACTATATGCTATAAATATAGAGTAAACCTTGAAATGTTTAATCTCATTAAATATTACCTCTTTAGACGTTACATAACGTACAATTATCATATTTATAAATAATTACAGCATTCAATGATCATACGTACTTTGATGAAACTGTGTTTTTTTTGTGATAATATGAGAACTAAACGTTGAGGCTATTACTGAGATTATGGATGTAGAAAAAATTCGCCACAACAATTAGAACCAGTAGGCATCAGAAAAGCTAAGTTTGGTACGGTACGTTGACGATGTACATACACCTTACAAATCCCCATTTCAAGACAACCTTTTTTAAATTGTTTCCATCATTATGCAGAATTGCATATGAACTACTCGGGCTTAACCTTGTTTACTCAATAAATCACACATCGACGTAAAACCTATTAAATAGAGATGATCCCCTCTAGGAACAGAAACTTAATTTTTCTCTCAATTGGTGTATTTCTTTCTCTTAATTATCAGCTGTCATTATTCGAAATGCATCGTATGACTAAGAACTCAAATACTACGAAGCCATTGGATTCTCAGACATTAATTTAAATGTAAATGAAGGCATGAGGGCGAATACATTATCCTTTCATTGTGTGTGTGTGTGTGTGTGTGTGTAACATTACGATTCAATCATGCATTGTTGGGGTCAAACTCTCTCTCCTCCTGTCCCCCCCCCCTACTCCTCTCTCTTTGGTATGTGGATGTGAGTGCGTGTGTGTGCATACAGAATTGGATTACTTTAATCATTTTAATAAATTCAGTTGTTTGGTTAGCTATAATTTGATTTGTGCCGATCTTCCCAGTCTGTATGGATTGTAGAGACAACTTTTGATGGTAAACCATTATAGTTGACAACCTTTGGGGAATCAGCCAAGAGATTACTCTGTAATGTTTCAATTCAACTGGTAGTCCTTTGTTCCGTCACCAAGTGATATGGCGACACCTTAATGAAACTCTAGTGCTATCGCATAGTGTCAGGGATGGCTGTAGTTGCCAGATCCTTTGCCTTTCATTGAGTCGATAGCTATCTTTTGATGGATATGTGTATCCTGTTTGGTGGCTCTGTATGGGTAATGTCGTATATTCTCTTCTGTCATTGTAATAGTCAAACATTACACTCATATATCTGATGATGCTAATATGATGGATCAAATGACACTTTCACTGTCTGGCATGAAGGGATCAACTTACTAAATATACACACCGAAAGCTTTCCGGTTGGATATTTATTTGAAGGATGACCCAATCAATAGCTGGCACTAGTTTACATGCATTATTATACGATAAAATTACACGTATTTAAAACGAGACCTTAATTTTGATTAAAAATAAGGTTAATGTTAAGGTGTCAAAATATAAAATATATAATAAAAATATACTTTTTTTGTTTCATAGTTTATTCGTTGTATTGTTAAAATGTTTAGACTGTGGAGATACTATTTCCTACCCTATCTTTGAAACATTTCTTAATTATATATAACAATAAAAGTCTGTCGCAGAGATCTACTAGATATAGTTAATTATATCTAGAACTACTCAGACATTCAAGGGGAACACGAGAAGTTGGGATGTGCATCCTATTTCATCAGACGGGTGTCCGCCCAGAATTCTTCATTTGCAGAATGGCCATGAAAGATAAGAAAACTACTGTAATAATACTGTCTTCTTGCTAGATCTGTCACCTGGGAGACTTATTCTTTGCTCTTTAAGCTGAGGCAACGCGGATAGAAGTATTTTAATGATCAAAGGAGAATAACAATGGCTACATCAGGACTATAGAATTTGATCATGAGGATAGATTGAGGGAATATAGATTGCACTGCTAACAAATGTGCATGAAGGTGTATATAAGAATGTTACGAGTAGGGGAATGAGCAGTTGATATTTTAACATGGAAAATGTTGCAAGAGTGGAATGCATTGCTGGTGGAGATCGTGTTCGTTTGGAATTTAGAGAAGAAGCAACTAAGGCTTTGACGCCACTGTATTATGCCTGTCAGTTTGTGCGTTCTTCTGTCCGGTTTATGTGTTTTGCGTGACGAAAACCCGTCTTCTTCTCCATATGGATTTAAATCCTATCTAGGATTTAAACCCACGTTTTTCCAACCAAAGGGCAACGCCGACATCCTTTAGTATCGACGAAGCGTTACGGAGGCTAAGGTGGAGTTGATATATGCATCAAGATTAGATGAATTTAAAGCGAAGGACGACAGACTTCTCGTGATGAGATATTAAATAAAAATAAATAACTCAGCTAACCTTTTATATAGCGAGTAGATATTTGAATGGTTCATTTTTTTTTCTTCATATGTCAGATTACAATTTTAACACGAAAGTGGTCACCGTAAGTCTGATATTAACAGCTAATGTACTGAGGATATTTCTTGTTATTATTTTGACGTTGATTATATAAGCTCATGTTTGTATGCGCCTTCATGTTTATTACTTTAGTTTTTGTTTGTGTTATTTTAGTTGGAATTTACCATCACGTTCTCTTAACTGATTGGTATATCAAATGTTGCAATTGCGTTTTGAGCCTAATTTGGAGATGCAATATGATAATATTACTTCATAAAAATTCGCAGAAAATTTATTTTTTAAAAACAAAAACGGCACTGTTACTGTAGTGTGACCAAAATAGAAACAAATATCATTTAAACACGAAAGTAAAAATGCCGCGACTTGAAATCGGTATACTTGAAATACCGAAAAATAGATGTTCAAATTGACGGTGATAGCTTTTGTGTGTTAAAATTATCTAGGAGCATTTATTTTTAATTTATTCATTGAATATTTATTTATTACTTTTTTACTTATCTAAGAAAAATAAAACTAATATCTTAAAAAAATAAAGATTCACATCAAAATGTTTTTATCTAAAACACCATTTTCTTTTTTATATATATTAAATACTTATTAATAAGTGTGATAAACAGCATTTAACTGTTTTGTCGTGTGATTTTTTTTCACGAAATATTTGCTAATTCTCTTTCGTTACTGCATTTCAGTGAATTTTTGTTGTTGAACTTCTTAACAGCATCTATTGGAGCAACCAAATGTAGCACAGTTAAGAGTTATTCATCCAGCGTTTGGGAGACAAAGATTTATACTGCTCTCAACACATTCATTGCCAAGCTGAAAATTGGAATTTCGTGTGGTGGCCAATTTTTTTTTATATTTTTTTTATTTAGTTAGCGACGTCCACGCGATAACGCGTGATCGGCCGTTTGGAGAGAACTCGTATCGCGTAATTGGCAATGAACACTGAACCATATTCCGAAGCAGAAAGTTCTTTGTTAGTATACGACGGGAAAATATCTGTATAAAAGGGAGTTATGTCAAATATATTTTTCTGTTTTACTTAAAAAAAATATCCTTCGGAGTTACTGACTCCGGATACCTGTTACTGGCATATATATATATACACGCAATAACAATCAAAACTGAAAGAAAAAAAATATACGTGTGATAAAAGCATGGTAACGGTCTTGGTAAGTTGATTCAAATGGTAATTACCTTATAGTCCTTATAAGGACTGGCTTAAAGGGGCGAAGCAAGAATGCTTTTCATCTTCCCCGTTATCTGTAGAGGACAGTGTAGGGATAAGGTGTTATTGAGCTATTAAAGCTCTGATCTTGGCAGGAGAGTAACACTAATAGCCGAGCCTCAGTTAGAACTTCATTGGCTACAGCATTGCCGTCCATTACCCTCCCAGGGTTTCATCAATATGGTCTTCTTCATGATAATTACTTTCTTAAAGTTCTTAAAAGAACTGGGAAATGGACTGAGTCCTTGACACTTTATCCCGTCATCTGAATGAAATAAACCTGTGTGGATGGAGTGTTATTGAGCTAAAAAGCTCTAGTCATGACTGGGTAACGGCAATATCCGAGCCTCAGTTAAAACTTTATTGGCTACAGCATTGCCATTCGTTACCCTGGAAGTCCTAAAAAGAACTTTTCGCTCTTCCTCATGATAATTACCTTATCCTTATAAGGACTGGCTTAAAGGGGCGAAGCAAGAATGCTTTTCATATTCCCCGTTATTTATAGAGGACAGTGTATGGATAAGGTGTTATTGAGCAATTAAAGCTCTGATCATGGCAGGAGGGTAACAGAAATAGCCGAGCCTCAGTTAGAACTTCATTGGCTACAGAATTGCCATCCATTATCCTCCAAGGGTATTGGTTTGAATGAATTAATTATCACCGCATCTCACGGCCGATTGATTCCATCTCATGAAACTATGATAATTACCAAGTAATCGAAAAACTAATCAACTATTAATATATCAAAACTTGAATGGTTTATCTTTTATATTTTCTTTATATTAATACATCTATTAAAAATTTAATTTTTATTTAACGTATAATTGAAACTAACTTATTATATACACAAAATATTTCAATAATAAAATAGACTCCAAATTTGCAAAACACCTTATACCACGAGAGCACTTTTTTTTGTAATTTTCATAATCACTGGTAATTTAAAATAAAAAGACAAAGAGGTTCTTTCAATGATATTTTAAAGAATAGATGTTTAATTATTGTTAACATCATGACTAGTCAGAAAAAAACTGATAGATTAACTTCTAATTATGTTAGTCGATAATATTATTGCTCACATCCGTTTCAGTGGCTTAGCCTTAATATATATATTTTTTCTTTCTATCATTGTTTTTAATTAATTTCTTCATATATTTATATTCTTTCTTTCCTAACTTGATTGTTTCTTTCTCTCGTATGTGTCGCTGTGATCCATGTTTATTAATCTTTCCCATCTCTCTCTCTCTTGTCAAGAGGGGAAGGTCTAATCATTCTAAATTGCATCTCTCTCTCTCTCTCTCTCTCTCTCTCTCTCTCTCTCTCTCCAGAGCGTCAGGACCCGTATGTGTGTGTGTGATCTTGCAGAGTGTGCTGTCCACGTACTGCATTAGGGGAGTTGAAGCGAACGAACAGAATGGGGGGTGGGCATGATTAATCAACTACTTACAGTCATCGGTAGAAGTACAGGTATGGTTTGCGAGCAAAAGCGATGGAAATTTGATGACGTACGCCGCCAGTGGCCTGATAAGGAACTAAAATTTATGGTCTTTGCTAATGACTCGATGCTGCGATGAAATAGTTTTACGATCCACCTATTTGCTTCATTTGCATATCGGGACAGAAGGTAGGTTCCAAGGCTTACAATCATAATTTAATTGCAAATCTTTGGAGAGAGAAATAGGAAGGGGGAGGGGGGGAAAGATACGAGTGAACGGGTACTTACGAAGCTTTTGAGTTTGGTGCGAAGAGAAAGCAGATGATCGTAGGTAGGCGGGAGTATAATCACACCTGTTTCTTAAGACACCAGATCCGACCAATTATTAGAAAACTCAACTTCTCAATTTTATCCGCAGACTACCTCAATTTTCGAGTGTGGACAGCTACGGTTCGAGAGTGCGCATCTGCTAATAGGGTTGTTGTTTTCCATTAGAATAGGCACTTGATTTTGCCCCCTAATAAAAGTAAGATGACGCCCTTAATTAGGCAGTTTCAGCGGATCGTTTATTAATTTTAGTAACTCTAGCTGTCGTAACTAGGATGCTCGTGTTTGTCTTGCGGTAGTTTATTATCGAGTGTGACACTTTACATCGGTGGAAAATTAGATGCAGCACTTGTAGGCAATATTTTTGAAGCAAAGTTAAACTTCAAAGGAGTACTTGGAACTACTCTTTGTATTACACTTAACTCCCGAAGAGAAATGCTTGTTGCAACATGTTTCTAGAGGAATTAGCATAAGTACTTTATAACCACGTCGGTTGTGTCATAAGTACTTTATGGAGAATACTGTACAATGAAGGGTGTTCACTTGTTTTCTTCATGTGTTGGATTCGAATTGTCTTGTTGCAACTTTCCATTTCATTGAATATAGTTATCTGAGGTAACTTTAAAAACTATCTATCTATCCCAATGGCTTTAACAGGCCTTTAAGGCCCACAACCTTCCAAGCATGCTTGGATTTCGTAACCGAAATACGAGGATAGAATGATCACTCCTATGCCTCAAGGTATTCTTGGCTGTATCCCTGTGTGTTCACGGGTCCGGTTTGTCTGCTTGCAAGATGAAAAACACCAGATAAACTGGCGGAAAAAACCCTACTGCCCGCGCCCAAGACCGGCTAACTTGGCTATGGCTGAGAAAGATCCTTAAGCTCCTCACGTTGGCGACGGGAATCGAACCCAGGACACTCCTTCCCTAGGCATAGGGTTGCGAAGGGCAAAGCCACTAGGCTAACCGCGCGGACGCTTCGTTTATATATTACTGAATTTCTTTGAACAAAAATTAGGCTCTCTTTTTGGGTTTTTCTGTTCATTTTCTCTCTATTCCTCTTTCCATCCCATTCTATCGTTCCTTACACTTTCTTTCCCTCTTCCGTTCCTTTGTAACTGTTTTCAGTCATCTTCCTGCCATTCTTTCTTTATCTTAATCATTTTTAATTAAAAGTGATTAAAAATTAGAGAGAAACAAAGAGAGATTAAGCAGCTTCAAGCTGCTTAATCTCTCTTTGTCTCCCTCTCTCTCTCTCTCTCTTTCTCTTTCACTTAATTATTTGCTATCAATGTAATTCTTCATTTGATTGTCATTTATGATTCTAGAAAATGCCATTTAAAAAAAAATGAAAGAAAGAAAACGAAACTCAGTATTAAATAATACGTTTTTTTCTTTTAATTTTCTGATACATTAGAGGTTTCTAAAGGTGTAATTGGAACCCGGAATGCAACGGTATTTTATTCTATGTTGTTTTTTTGTGATCATACAGTAGTATCGGTGGTGTAGATGACAAACGTTATTGGAATATAGACGGCGCTGTATACTTGGATTACTTACTTCTATTTCTAATTTCTGTCCAGCAGTTACCATTAACGATGGTATTCGGTATCATCTCCATCGCAGATGTGTGGATTAATTTCAGACGTTTCATCTCCGAATATAACACCACGAGCGAGGACACTTATTCCAACTTGTTGTCCACAGAATACCTCGAGATTTAATTTTCTTACAGAACGAGCTCATCTGTCAGAGTCTGTGATAGCTTTCTCTTTCGTCCTGAAAAAGAGACAAATCTGAAAATACCTTCTCCTATCTCAATGATGATCCGAAACAACTCGATATAACTTACAGCCTTATTGGACTAGTAGACTCCATCTCTACTCTCCGACTAATCCCCTGTTTGCCGAAGGCCTGACTTGAAAAGGTTTTCATATTTAGTTTATGGAACAAGTTTCTTGGATTATTTAATCCATCTGATTTGGCGATTTTGATTCCGCATGAAAAATTTCAATGAAAGATGTGCTGGTGGATGTTTCAAAGAATTTTAGCATGAGGATGGGAAATCCGTTCTTGCCAAGTAGGCAGACTATTTCACGTTAACGAACCGAGCAACGTTTCTTAGAACTGCAGCATTACGATAAAATACAGAGCAGCATGTTCTATCACATTCATGAGGTAACTTGATATTGTCTTACTCAAAGCACAAGAGCGCTTAATATTGCTGCTATTGAGAATTGCACTTATCTCGCGCCATAGCTTCCAACCTTCTGTTATTACTGGTGCTTTTCAACTGAAGGTGAGTTAGCAGGGAGATAAAAGGGTTGTCTCTCTCGAATCTCGGATTTTTTCTCCCCGAGATGCATCGGCCCTAAGAACATAAGTAATGTATGTTCTTAGGGCCGATATATATAACAGATAATGTAGTATTAACATTATTCAGAGTATTAACAGCCCCATCATAAACAATATCAGGTTTCTAGAAGCCCAGTTACTTAGCCATGACAGGCCATCGAGATTAACACTGAAGGGAAGACGAGATTATTACTGATAAATGTTAAGAAGTATAATGAAAAGGTTTCTGGACTGAAAAGCGTTTCTCGGCTGACCGCCAGATGGCATTACTGCAGATAATACAAACCTCCTTCACTAGGTAGCGCTGCAGTGGAATGAATATCCTGGACCATCCGCAAACGCTTTTTGTTTAATGTAGTTGCACTTGACGTTATTAAGTATTGTTCGATCAAAATAAAGAGAGAAAAAAAGACAGAAAAAATAGAAGAGTGCATATGAATGAAGCCATGCTTCAAACTAGGAGATAGTGCAGGCGAAACTTTCCAGTTGTAATCAAATACATGAAAATGTGAATGTAAGTGTAACATTTCAGACAATAGTATTATTATTATTATTATTATTATTATTATTATTATTATTATTATTATGTTACACCTCCAGGGAGTCCAAAGACTCATCGCGGGAGAGCGTGCCAACAGCATCGAACGATTGACTCCTTCCAACTACTAACTGCGCTCAAACTTGCTTAAAGTTTTGCTGAGACATTAGTAGCAGAGGCTCTACCAATCGACCAACCTTTGTGGCTAATCAATATTAATGAAAATAGTATGAAAGTATGACAAAAAAGGCCTGAAACACATTGAAAATATATGAAGGTATAGATTGTTTTATTCTTATTCTTTCGATTCAAAAGACAACCATTAAGATATTTTTCACAAAAATGGAGAGTTATGGTGAACCACGTGGCACACAAGAATTTTTCTGACTGTTGTCGTTACACAGTTGGTATTAAAAGAGATCACTGACATGCAACAGCGCAATAAATACTTCTCTCGTATTCACAACGTTCTGTCTCACAAAAGAGAAATACAAAGAAGAGTATACGATAAACGGAAATTCGGTATTACCTTCTTATATAAGAATGGATGGGTACTAAACTTTCTCATGAGTTAGACATCAGAGCAAGTGAACAGTAGAACTGTTAAGAAGTAGCGTTATAGACACGGCTGTCATGGTTTAATGACACCAAACTGGTTCAAGGAATGAAGAAGGATGGTTGCGGGTGTCAGCGAACAAACATGTGGCCGCTTGATTAGTTTCTTGGGCAAAGGAAAAGACACAGAACGAGATTACTGTAGATAGAAAACCCTACCTTACTCAAATTAGTGTCAGTAATTTAACCGGGGACTTCAATTAAATATTTTCGCACTCATTCGCCTGTTTGGCAACTCACTAAATGAAAATATTTAAATCCTCAGGTATTATTGCCACCTTAGACATTATCTTAACGCATCGTCCATCAACCATGAATGTTTTGTGGGCCTCCGGAGGGTTCTTATCTGTTATTCCGCTATAGTATAGGCGTGGTATAGGAAATAAATGTGTTTGATAACCATATTCTTTTCGTAAAACTGTCGACAGCCTCTCCCTCTATTCCCATCTTTGTTCTACAACGTACCCAATTGTTATAATCAGTGAGGAAGTTGACACTCTGCAAACTATCATTTTTCTTCTGTTCTCAGGGCATAGGTTGATGATTTTTCCCGCCTTTCTTAACACGCTAGACCGTCCTCCGTATGAAATCAATTTTAAGTAAGCGCTGAAGCGTGATCCGAGTTCATCTCCGGTCTTTCTGTGTGGGTTTTTATAGCCTTGGGCATGCTTAATCAAAGAAAGAATTTTTATTTGCTGGGCTGCGATTTTCTTTTTTTTTTTTTATTTCTTTTCTTCTTCTGCGCTAGCTTAAATTAATTATTGCGACAATTTCGGATGGTAAAATTATTCATTTGTAAACGGATAGCTTCCAATGCAGAAAAGAGAAACAGAATCCGGTGTTATTATTTAAAAAAATTCTTTATTTTTCTTTCATTCGCTGTTCCTTCTCCGTGAAGTATAAAATACTGTGAAATCTAATTCGTTTGCAACCATCGGTAATTTCACTTTTTTTTTTTATTTTATTTTATTTTTAATGCACTTCTTTGGAAAATCATGCTATTAGAATTAATGTTTAGTATCTGTAACTTATAAAAAGATCATGAATTGAAATTGATAAAGTTATACAGAAGATAGTGAAAATGAAATTGACAAACTTGAGGGAAAAAATTAAAATTGAAATTTACCAACTTATAGATATCATTAATAATTCACAACTTAAATTTTCAAATGTATAGAGATCACGAAGCTAAACTTACTTGTAAATGTATTAGGAAAAATCTTGTCGGCGAAATTGACAAATTTATAGAAAATCCTGACGCTAAAATTAACAAGTTTATACAGAAAAATTCCTGTAAATGAAATCTGCAATTTATGTGAATCATGAATCTGAAACTTACAGTTTATATTAAAATAATGAATCTAAAATTGACATCTTATATAAAAATCCTGAAGCTGACATTTGTAAGTTTGTGTCTTCATGATCTACTCTATAAAGAAGATGATGAAAGCCAAATGAACAGACATAAAGAGAACATGTAGCTGAAAGGAGTTCACAGACGTACAGAAAGCATGATGAGGATGAAATCGATAAGTCCAGTAGAAAATTTACTACTTCATGAAGAATACGATGAATTCGATTTTGATCACTTTATAGAGAACGTGGAAACAACATAAACAAAAATTGATTCGAAAGAAATATTCATTCACTGATAGTAAGGACTGGCTTAAAGGGGCGAAGTAAGGATGCTTTTCATCTTTCCCGTTATCTGTAGAGGACAGTGTAGGGATAAGATGTTATTGAGCAATTAAAGCTCTGATCATGGCAGGAGGGTAACAGCAATAGCCGAGCCTCAGTTAGAACTTCATTGGCTACAGCATTGCCATCTATTACCCTCCAAGGGTATTAATCTCCAAATCTCCAGACCCAAAACATCTGTCTGGATGGATAGCCTCATTCACTGACATTACTCATAGATTTTAGTAAAATATTGTTTATTGAAAATAAATTATGGTGTCTGAAAGAAAATAACTTACATAACTGTACATTCCTATTTTTCAAGAGTTTTAAATTTCTATTCATTTTAGCTTATAAATAGAATTTTAATTTTTAAAA
Organism: Typopeltis vanoorti; assembly: GCF_054136105.1. Lineage (NCBI taxonomy): Eukaryota > Metazoa > Arthropoda > Arachnida > Uropygi > Thelyphonidae > Typopeltis > Typopeltis vanoorti. Next base: position 142,283,877 of record NC_143552.1, read on the forward strand.
GATTAAATCCTCTAGAATTAAATATTTACGTTTAAATGTCCAAATTGAACACGAAAAATAAAACTCAGTGACTGAATTTATAGCAGAAATTAATCACGTTTTACGACATTGCAGTTACCTTTGAACTATTCTTTGGTAGTCATACAGTATTTCCTATTCATGTAGATGACAGCGAAATGAATTTAGAGGTCATGCTCATTTGGACGCCATTTTGGAAAGAAGTAGGGGCCCATCTGGAAAGACACGTGTGTGACCAAAATATTTATCATGCGCAAAATAAAATTGTGAATCTGAAATATTATTTCTTTCCAAAAATATATTTATGATTAGTTTAAAGTTCTTTTGTCAGTCCTCCGTGTTTCTACTATCTCCTACTTTAATGAATAAATAAAATGATTAGTTGAAGTATTTGATTGCGTGCAGTGAATTTAGAAGTTTTTGTTCTGAGTGTCTAATTCTGTTTCAATCTGATGTACGTCTTTTTTCTTTCTTTTTTCCCCCTTTTTTTCTCTTTTTTTTTGCCTTGTGGTGTCGAGGGTTTTCTATTCATTTAACCGCAACTGTACACAAGGATAAGGTGGTTAGCCCTATGCTTCCCGGTGTATCCTATGTCTGTAGAAGCGTTGAGTTCTCGGCTAACTTGGCTATGTATGAGAAAGATCCGTAGCTCCTCACGTCAGTGAAGGGATTCAAACCTAGGACACCCCTTCCTTAGGCATATGGTTGCGAGGCGCATAGACACTCGCCTTTTTTTTTTATTGTCCGATGTACATGAAACACATTTTCTAAAGTTATTTCCACCCATAAAGACCAATTTATTAATTAAGGGTTTTATTTATAAGAACTCTTGTAAAGGAACTCTGTTGGCTTCATTATTCAACTCTTCAACTAACAATCGAATCCTTAATATTAAACATTTGCTGCTGCACTGTTAAATCCGTGGTTATAGTCACCAATATTATCAGCACTGAAAATCCACTATGGCAAGAATGTTTTACTCAAACACTATTTTAGTTACATTACAATGCTCTTTTTCCTCAACTGCGTACTTAGTACTGACGCTAAATTGCGTTAAAGTGACTGTTATCAATATTCACATTTTATAATTTATTTTAGGTAGTAAATTAACTCAACAATTCCATTGTACAACACACGCTTTTTCAGAATATAATATACGAAGACAATAATACTCTTCGTTAGGGTTAGGGATCACAAGATGGCGGCAGTTGCCTTCCATACGCCCACTAGATATTGTTTAAAATCATTAATAGTTTGGTTATCTCTAATTGGCTAGGAGTATAGATTGACTTCCCTCTCCCCCAACCATATAATCTAATCTCGTAACATACGAAGGATGGAGTTGAAATGGCCAATAAAATCGTTTGCGGATTTATTATTTAAATATTCTTCTCTTAGATATATCAGCATTTTGAGTGAAACAGAGGCACTTCGTAACTGTATTGCCGAATAAATGGGTTTTGGATGTTCAGTATTTTAACTGTGTTACATTTATAGAATGTACTTTTCATGCTTGTTTATTATATTTTAGGTTCAAAATTCAAAGCATACGACTATTTGTTAACCCTAATCTTGAATGAAGATATATTTATACAGTTAGTAACAGCAGGAGAAAAACTGATAAATATTAAATCAATAGATCTTTGCTATATCATCCTACTGTAGGCTCCTATTTTCTACCCAATTCACTTAAATACTAAAACACGCTAACAAACAAATGAGTTATATTCTGGATGCATCTAAAATGTGTTCATGATCTTGTCTTCAATTCTTTTACATTTTTTTTCCCTTTCGAAAATGTGAATGATACGATAAGTCGACAGATTTCTTCAATTTTGGGCGAAGTAAATAAGCACAACATTTTTTGTAGTTCATTTTCTTGTCGGTAAGAAAGACGAAAATTTGAAGAGAGAAAATCATCTTGCAAGGAATTTCGTAAAGGGATTTCACATTTTTCCCAAGAGGATGAATCCATTGATAGACTTTTATATTCTTGGAGGAGTTGCACTTTTTTTTTTCTCCTCCTCCTAGTGGTCCAAATATTCTTGCAGAAAAAGAGAGGTGGAAAGAGAGCGTGCATCGCCTTCATAGAAACGAAGATTTAGTCACAAAATATAAACGAGCGGACGGGTAAAAGTAAACGACATTTATGTGTGTCGCAGCGATACATCTTTCCGATGGACGAGTATCTTCACTACAACCGCGCCGTTCACGAGAACCATTTTATGGCACTCTTACGAGCTTCGCTTTCTCGTAAGATTCCCTCTCTCTCTCTCTCTCTCTCTCGCTCTCTCCAAGGACGGCTGAAGGTGACTTCGACCGATTCGCTGTCATGTCTATTCAATGAATTCGTTCTCAGGAATGAATAGAAGAAAATCTTCCCTAGTCTTCCTCCCTCCCCCCGTTCCCTCTTCCTCTTCTAAAAAGAAAAAAAAAAAAACTATGGGGCTAGCTCAATCGGCGGCTTGGCATTGTGGGTAAAATCCATTTGCGACCAAAATCGATGGTTGCTTTGTTGACAGTATGAATGATTGGTCGTCTGACTGTCATTAAGCCACGATCTTAATTAAGGTTTCTACTTTGACACTAACACCCTATCCCCTCGGTCCCTCTAATGTAAGTAATTAACTTCTCTTCCCCCCACTCCTGAAATTATATCTCCGTCCGTATTGCTAGTTTAATAATTGGAAGTCGCTATCGGACTCAGATAAATTGAAGATGGTTTGTGTTACTGTTAAGTGTTTAGCATTACTATGGGACTATGGTGAGGTATCGAACATCGGTTGGTCTTAGGAATCTCCTTTGTATTCGTTCAATGAAGATTTCTTACTAGGCGTTCGATATTTCGTGCATGTTAGAGAAGCGATATATTTTATGATTCACATACATATTAATACAGAAATATGTAGATAACATTTTTGATATGATTGAAATCAGGTATTGGTTTTTTAAAAATAATTAAACATTTCAAATATTATGTTTATTAAACTTTATTTTGAAAGAAAAACTGATTTTTTTTAAACTGGATATTTAAATTTCATAATTTATTGCAATAGCTGATTATATCGAAATAGTCAATCCTATTATATATCCTATAAATCATATTGCTCAAAATGTAATCCACTTATAGCTCTTTTTTAATTCTTTCATACTCTGTACAATAGAGTATGTAAAAAAAAAGTTGAAGGAATAATCAGAAAAATAAAATGTGGCATTTATCATGGGATTTCTACCATGGGGTATTCGAAAATATTTTCGTTCGAAAATTCAAGTTTACGAATAATTTATTTTGCTGGCCTGGTGGGCAGAGTGGTTAGCGTATTTCCACTTCAACTAATACGTCATTGGTTCAAATCCCGGCGGATGTTTGTGATTGTCTTTAGGTGGTAGATGAATATTATAGCCCCGTGTGGGACCACTGTTCCCCCGCTTATTGGAAGCCTGAGATGGTTGAAAAAATTCCATGTTTGATCTCACTAGACCAGGGTTTCCGGCCTACATAAAAATAAATAAAATATACATAAAAATTAAAAAAATGAAGGAAAAAATCTTTAGCCCACCGTACAAATGTACTCTAGGTTTATTAATGATTTTTTGTGGGTAGGAATCACAGAAAAAATCGGGCAGATATATTTTATTTCATCTCGATAAAAATAATTTTCTTTTATGTGTCAAAATTAAAATTGTCAGATAGATAAGTAGCGAGATTTGATTTCATGAACATTTCAGCAGAAAGAGGGAGTGAGCGAGTGAGATAGATTATATTTTATAAAGATAGATAAGTAGATAGAGAAAGAGAGTTTAGTTTTCAGTAGATTTAAAAGGAAAGCACCATTCACAAGTAGAGACTGAAGAAGTGTTCATTTTCTGACAGTCTTGGAGAAAAATGTTAGTTTGAAGCGAATCCCATCAAGTGTGATTTTCTTCAAAACTCATTCCGACATGAAAAAAAAAAATTCCCAGGGCAACAACGGTAAACATTCTTGTCAAAGAACACTTTGCACAGAGAGAAGCATTCTTCTCTATCAGAAGTTGTAAAACTACGTTGCTCAACATCAGAAAAATCCTCGATGTGGGATAAAAAAACTCAATAAACGCAATGATTCACATATGTAAACTCACTTACAATAATTGCCTCCGTTTTTTTTTCTATCATTAGATTTAGCAGTCTTTATGAAACGGAATTACATATGAACACCAAACTCTTCGGTGCCTTTCTTTTATTTTGTTATTTACTTTGTGTGTGTGTGTGTGTGTGTGTGTGTGTGTGTGTGTGTGTGTGTGTGTGTGTGTGTGTGTGTGTGTGTGTGTGTGTGTGTGTGTGTGTGTGTGTGTGTGTGTGTGTGCAATGTACATTTAGTCGAGCGAATAATTAAATCGCTTTGAAGACCTCAACATCAAAGTTAAAGAAATGCATAGCAACTGTTATCCAGTGGCTCCCTTAACTGGGTAGAAAGGAAATAAGATGGTTATTCTCAATAGTCTTTAATCATAGGGGTAACATCCAAGTTTGTAATGCTGCTGTTTTAAACGCCATCATTCCATCTTTGCCTCGGATATGAATCATGTTTATCACTTCTAAATCTGTCAGAGCCGCTAACTTGGCTTCCTAAAAACCTAATTAATGCAATAATAAATAAAAATCTGAGTTTAAAACTCTTCCACCTCCGTAAGAGATCTGCTAATTGTACTTCGCTTGAAAAACTTTTATAAAGTGTCCTTTACAATCTAAGCGGGATTCGAACCCAGTATTTTCCAAGAGCCATCGTTGTTACTTACTGAACTACGGAGGGTTTTTGTAATTTTAAATTATAATAAAAAATAAAAATGACAAAATTCTGAAAGGATTTGGGTGTGAAATGATATTCATGTCACGGATATAATCTCATTCTCAATTTTTTTCTGATATGATCATGTAAGAAGCTTATTCATAATGAAGTGATATAGAACGGAAAAAAAAACTGGTGAATATAATCTCAATTTTTCTTTTCTTTTTTTTTTCTGAGCTGGATTCAAGTGAATAAAAGCACCGCTTTGGAGTTACAAGGTTGTTTGTGTGTTCTGTGGGAATGAATGTTGGAAGAGATCTTCAGGAGGCAAATCGCCCTGTATGAGATCACCATCAAAAATCACCATGGTGGTCCGTTGAGCACGTTTCCAATAATTTTAACCTTTATCACACCCATCGAAATAACGTACGACAAGTTTGCAATGTGAGTGTGCAATATTTTATAAGTTGAACCGTCATAAATAAATATCTCTTTCCATTTCTCTCTCTCTCTCTCTCTCTCTCTCGCACGCGCACGCGTACACACACATACACACATTTTCATCCAATTTTTCAGTTAATCTTTTTCTCACTTTTTTATTATTATATTATCTCTTTCTTTGTTCTTTCATTATCTTTACGCGTGCTTTTTTTTCCTCTTTCTGTCTATCTTCCTTCTTTTCTATATTTTTTCATTCATTAATTGTTTCTTTTCCCTCTTCTCCCCATTCTCTACTTCTTCATATTTTTATATTTCTTTATTCTTTCATTTTTTCTCTGTTCTTCTCCCCTCTCTCTCTCGTTCTCTCTTTCTGTGTGTGTGTGTGTGTGTGTGTGTGTGTGTGTGGTCGGAAAGGCTTGAATTCGAATTCCGCGTAGGTGGGAGTAAATTCAACTTCAGTAAAAATATTTTCTACTGAAGTTGAATCAACCGATTTCGTACGAGTTAGTGCCCGCTTCCCACCCACCCCCTTCGTTCACAGCAAACAAATCCATTTGAGGATCCACGAAATTGTCTAACAATTCATTCGCCTCTGTTTTCATGCTGCCTTGACATAACTGTAAACAACAACTACCTCGCACGCTCTCGTGCTTGGTGGTATCTTTAATTTACATCCTACACTTTTCTTTATGAGCTGACGGTTTTCTAATAGAAAAGATGCAAAGTGAATGTTGGTTGTGTGGAATGATATTGTAAAATAATTCCCGAATAACTTTTGCCTCGTGGTCCTCTCGTTTCAGAACCTTCTACGATGAATACCATCGGACAGAATTAAATGGGTGTGTTTTATTGTCTCGTGGTGCCCATTTACAGTTAGCTGAATTCAGCGTTTAACTGAAACCAGTCTACCGGTATGCTGGCGGAGCCGTAAATTTCTCTTAAACGGTGTCGCTCTGATAGCTAGAAGATCTCGCGCAAGCTACGCTGAGAATTATATGGAGTTCTTTGTCTCCATTTGGAGAAGTCGGAATAAGGAATAGAGAGAGAGAGAGAGAGAGAGAGATGGTAAAACAAAAGGAGCATCAAAACCTAGCATAAAAGTCACACGAAGAAACAGAAAGAAAAATCGAACTCAGAAACCATAAAAAGAGGGATTAAGTCGTTATACGAAAGACTTTGAGGAAAGATTTAGTGAGGTAGTAAAGAGAGATTCAAAATACAATTTGTAAATAATTAATCCCGAACATTCTAGTTTTTTTTTTTTTTTTTTTTTTTTTTTTTTTTTTTTTTTTTTTGACGGCAAGATTTTCACCTCGCATTAAAGGTAGCTTTACAAGTCTTTTTATATAAAAAATTGAAAATAAAAACAAAATCCTTAATCCTATTAATAGCAAACATCTTAAGTTAGTATTATTCAGCATTACAAAAAAAGAAAGAAAAAAAGAAAGAAAAAAGAAAATGCCATTGGAAGCCACTAAACTATAACTAACATGACAAAAAATCGCTACAAAAGATTGTTTGTCACACTGCATTCCTTATGGAAATTTCATATCCACCATTGACGACACTTCCATGACGATTAATTAAAAAACTGACTGAAATAAGCAAATAGATCACTTAAGAAGTCTGATAAAAATATCGATAATGCTTTACTCGAGTTAACCATTGTCCGATGACCAGTCGACTGCTTACATTGAAAGTCACTTTTACCACGAGTGGCATTTTATGATGATCGCGAAAAGACATTTATGTATTAAATTTGAAGTCGAGCAAATTATAATTAAAATATTCAGACATGAACGTATCCTTTTCCACTATGAGCAGATTTATTTCCGGTGTGATGGAATTCATTTCCTCCCAGCCAGACTGATAATAGCCGCTTCACATTCCATATCATTAATATCATTCCGGAAACGACATCACAACGCAGTTAGAAATGCATTTCCGCTATTATTCTGTGGAGAATAATCGGTACTCACTAGTACATGATAGAAACTAAAAATAGTATTTTTTTATTGTAAAACTCGAAAGTATTTGAACAAAAGATTTCTAAGAATTATATTCTTTAGAGATCACTGATTACGTATAAAATCTATAAGAATTTTAGCTCTTCACATAGCTCTACACACTCGTTTATGTGCATCCCATAGTTAATCCGTCTTGAATTACTCTTATGTTATCCCAGTCGTAACATGACAATACTTGATCTTCGTGGAGTCTTTTTTCAAAGCCACTCAATCTCCGTTGCACCAAATGTAATATTTGGATTCGAAATCCAGTGGGGATTTCTTCGTCGTAGTGCCAGGATTTTATTTTCTCTTTTTTTGAGAGCCGGCACCGATCGCTAGCAACACCTATGATCCTAGCACGCAAGCAATCTTGCCCACAGGTTGCATTTTCAATCCGTTTTGTCTTTTCCATTCACTCGATTCGACGCAACGAACTGTAAATGAAGCTTAGATTCTCTGACTCAAGTAGTAGTAATGTAATCTCCTTGTTGCCTGGACTACCGTGTTCTCCAGAGGAGCCGTATTTTTCCAGAGATCGGTTTTCTTTCTCATCCACCCCCACTTTTTTTTTTTTTTTTTTTTATATACGAGACATTTATGCCTTCGGATCTGTTTTTAAGTTTGATACCTATTATAGAAGAACGAAAGATATCTCTATGAGAAGATAGAGAGAAGCAGGCGACAATGTCCTAACCGATGACAAATCCCTTTACGATAGAAAAAAAAATGCCAATATATAAAACAGAAATAGGAAAAATGACCCTTATACTATAGCATCAAACCTGGGAATTCTTTTATTTATTACTGTCTACTTTTCCGTTAACAACTATCCCTTCATTATTTTGTTAAAACAGAATTCTGTGATTTGTTTATATTTCACATAGCAATATTTGGCTATCGAGTGATGTTTTCATGACGTCACACTTTCTATTTGTTAGTTTCTTCATTAGGTGGCGCTACTGAAAAGAACTTGGAAACATCGTATTTTGCTGTATTTTTTGTGTAGGCAATTTCTATACTTTCAACAATTGAAATAGATCTCCATGGCAACAGTTCGTGGCTTAGTGATGTTTATGTAAAATAAAAATCTCATTAGCATATTCTTCTCATTGGTTTTTCATTACGTGGAGCTGAAAAGTGACTCATAATAACATTTAATAACAACTTGGAGTATTTTTAGACCATACAATGGCACAATTTGAACCATAAAAAATTCCTAATAAAAAGTGATTTTAATGTTTGTGGATTGCATAAGGGTTTTTCAAGAATAGAATGTTGATAAATATTATTTATCAATTTTTCTCACATTTAATGATTTACTTACTTTATATTACGTAATATGAAGAGGTAGGCTCAGTTTTTCTTGCGAGAACCTATAAACGCGACCAGTGTCGTTTTCGTAAGAATAAAAAAAAAGCTTCTTTAACAAGATTTACGTAAACATGATGCAAGAACCTTCCTCTTACAAGAATCCAGCATTACTTTATGCTAACTCACTTAGGCATTGTAGAGCGAGAGTTCTTTTCTCTCTTTTTTCCCCTCTCCTTTGGGATTAATTTCTTTTTTTTTTACTCCATCTCGAGTCTTTCTGTGTAGGAGATTAAGCCACACTTTTTCTCAACAAAAAAGACCCAACGGTTAATCTCCAAGGAGCTCTCCTTCTTTATTTTTCATGGGTGATATTAAGAACTGTCATTTTCATTAAGGTCACTCTATTTTTGGTTCTCTTGTCGTACAAAGAGAAGCGCTGGAAAGCAAGTAAAGATAGTAATGTATTGGACTGTCGCATTGTTTAATGCTTTTCTGTACAGTGTGAAGTTAGAACATTATTCAGCCTGTACGTGGGTGTCTTCTATTATGTTTTCATTTTTTTTTTAATTTCATCACTCTATTCAGATGATGTATATACATGGATAATTAACATTTCAATTACGTTGTTTGAATATTAATTTTAATTTTCTATCTGATAATAAATTATCTCTAAGGTAAGCTTAATTTCCCTCATGGAAATCTTGAAAAAGGACATGATTATTTGTTTTTAATGGTTAAAGGGATAGTTCAAAGTTATGGTAAATTTGCGGCAATGTATCTTTAAAATATGTTTGAAGAGTTTAATACGATGCCTTTCATTTACAACTGTTGTTGCTGATGTTGTTATATTCCATTGAGTCGTTTCAACTGCTGTTGATTCTATGAACATACATTCTCCATTCAGATCAGTCCCTGGCCATATCTTTCACAATTTCCAAGCGCATTCCAGTTGTTTCTCTAACTCCATCCACCCATCTAATTCTTGGTCTTCCTCTTCTCCTGTTTCCTTCAACTTTAGCAAGCATCATCATCTTCTCCAGACTGTCATTTGCTCGCATAATATGTCCGAAGTATGACAATTTTTGCTTGATGATCATAGCCTTGAGGGAACAATCTGGCTTTATTCTGTCTATCACTGATATATTAGTTTGCTTTGCAGTCCATGGTATTCTTAGTAAGCGTCTCCAAACCCATAATTCAAATGCATCATCTTCCTTCTTTCACTCTTTCTCAGGGTTCAACTTTCATATCCGTACAGTAACACAGGGAAAACCATATTCCCTGTGGTACTGTACGGATGTGAAAGTTGAACCCTTTCACGATGTGAAAGTTCCTTTCATTCTGATTTTTGTTGCCAGGCTAATATTTTTATCTTAAAGATCTTGCTTAATTTATCATTACTATCTTTTCGAGTAATAATCTTCTTCAGTACAATAACCATCTTGTTCAATTCGGGATCCTAGGAGCACAAAATTGATAACTGCTTCCATTTTCTCCCCATCTACTTCAAAATCATTAAGTTCAAATGTTTCCATAACTTTTGTCTTTTTGAAGTTAAGTTTAAGACCATATTTAGCACTTTCTTCCTTAACTTTCATAATAAGTTCCTCCACATCTTCTTTACATTCTGCTAGCAAGGTGGTATCATCTGTATACCTCAATTTATTAATATTTCTTCCACTAACTTTGATTCTAGCTGAAGACTCCTCCAGGCCCTACCATTCTTAAAATGTATTCGCTGAACAAGTTAAACAGGTACGGAGATAAAATACATCCTTCTCGCATCCCTTTACCTATTGTGAAATACTCAGTTTCTCCAAGATCTGTTCGGACAGTAGCTTCTTGTTCATAATAAAGATTCCTCAGAAGGATGATGAAATGCTCCCATTGTTCTTAACACGTTCCACAGTTTCACATGATCTACAGAGTCAAATTTACTATACGGTCTTAATTATAAGATGACAATAATTATTGATGTATTCTTCTGGCCGGTTTTCATGTTTTGCGGCATGAAAAATCAGAGTTTCTTGGGGTATCCTTGCGTCCCCGTATGAAACAGGCTAACTCACTTTCAGTTGAGTTAGCCTCCGACCCTAGAGTCTTTCCAACTAAATAGCATCCTCGAAACTTACTGAGTTATAGTGTTTACTTATATTACAGTTATAGTTAGGTGCTTTAGTTATATTACAACTAAAGCACCCCATTAAGTATTTTGGAACTCATACTTTTAATTAGATTAATCCATATCGCCTGATTCTGCGTAATCTATTTTTTTTTGTGTGTGATATAATGAGAATTTAAAAAAAAAATCAGTTGATTTCCTGCTGTATAAACTTGCTATCATCCACTTTTATAGACATGTCTGGAGAGAATCAGAATGGTGTGTACACTGCCACTATGTTTTGGCTCAAATCTGTCTCCTGTTACTATAAAATATACTATTATACTACTGATTTATAAACTACTAGTATACTAAAATATACTAATATACCACTAAAATATAGTATCACCGAGATCATAAAAACTTTCCTCCAAACAATACCTCGAAATATTAATAATAATAATAAACATAACAGCAAACATTCGAAGCATAAACTCAACTAAGCACCTGAGTTTTTCTAGACATTCAGACTCAAACTTCTATTTTTAACCGAAACTCAACTTACAGCTCCAACAATCATTATTCATCTTGGCTATTGTAATTGCATTCTACATGATTCCTTCTACCACAAGGGTCATATTCATGTCACATCATTAGCAGTCAACTTCATAAAATGAAAATCAGGTTTATCAGCAACTACTAATACTGGCGGCCATTCTTTTGCAAGTATCGGTGGACTACAGAAAGTTGGAGCGACGAATTCCAGCATGGCGACAACAACACTCAGCCATAGATCTTATGCTTGATATGTAAGTAATAATAACTCAAAGTGCTGTTGATAGAATGATAATCTGGGAAATATTTTCTAGGCGCCCCTCAGGTCACTTAATGGTAGTAGAGCAAGCTAAATTGCAGACCAAGTACATGCATTTATTTCCAGTACGATGGACACTCAATAGAATACTGTACATTATCACAGAATGTGTCGTTATAACGTTAGCTGCAACGTGATGTCGAATTCATTTTAATGAATTGGCACTCTTTAGACATTGAACCTCAAAACCTCAATCCATTGAGCATCTTTCCAGATATAGTAGACGACATATTCGCTGCAGGGACCTTACATCAGAAAATCTGTTTGAGCTATAGGAATTCAACGGTGGGGGGGGGGGGGTCCCTGTGAAATATTTCTGGAGCTTCGAAGTGCAGGAGTATTTCGGCAGCTACTAATAATTTTTTAAAGAGTCCTTATAAATTCAAGGTGATCAACACATTCGTGCGGTGATCGGGATTCGAACCCACAAGCTTTGTAGCAAACGCATGCGTTATTAACAACTGAACTATCAAAGCAGATAGTGGTCGTTTTAAGACATTTGGAACAATCAAAATGCATTTTATTTGTTTGTTCGATTACTTTTAACTCTTTCGCATCATGCTTACCGAAAATGTTTTGCTATCCGCTAACGTTTTTTTTTTTTTTTTTTATTTTATTCCAAACTTTATTCCATTTTTAGTTTTTTGTATCAATCGTATGTAATGACTGTTCACAAAAAATACGAAAGCACAGAATAAAATGCACTTTTATGCAAAAAAGATCTGCCTGCTTTAATGAAAGACATTAATATGAATTGAATGCAATATTGTAGTCGGATAAATTTGTAGATACAATTGAATAGTTTTCAGACGTTTAAGAAATCCCAACATATTAAAATTTGTAACTTAAATAGAAAATCATTTTCTGTTGTAAGAAAACGACGAATGTATTGAAAGATTTTAAAATATTTTGCTGTATTTTTACACTAATCACGCCATACAAACTAGAAATTCGATTTACTTAATCCGACACACCTGCTTCATGGAAAAATAGATATTGCTGTATCGACTCCTCTCCAAACACATTACCAAATAAGCATCTTTTTGAATTCTATTTTTAGAATGGCTTTCTTTTGAATGTTTCCTATTGATTGCCTGCAATCCGTGTCTTTAGTTTGCAAAAGTAAGACGTTGCCTTTTTTTTTTCTTTTTTTCTTTCTTTGTATTTCAAGTAAACTTTAGTGTTTTGTGAAACATGCAATCTGCGAATGTATCGAGTATCTGAGAATAAATGGGGTGTCGGCAAAAATTGCTTTTATTTAAATAGTACAAAACACCAGGCTCTGTTTGCAAATGATTACACACAGCTGCAACTATTGAATAAGACGGCAGGAAGAAAATTTTCCAAAGTTAAGGCAACATGTCAACAGATTTGACCTCTTTTATGGTGCATCAATAGCAGTGTATGGACATTTCACAGAGTCTTTCGCCATGAGGACGTCCACATGGCTTCTGTTACTCCAAGGCAAAGTATTATTTATTGAAAGGAATTTGGTATGGAAAAATGATCTTACATATTGATGTTCGGATGATAAGGATTCTTATAGGTCATTTCAGAAAAACGATAAGAATTCTCTCTCTTCATAACGTGAATATTACAAAAAATATGATTAAGATATTTGCTGATCTGAGATGAGGAAGTATTCACAAAAGGATGTGATTTTGTTTGTATTGTAAAAAAATTTAAAGGAATTATGTTGAATTGTGATACTCAGTTTCATACTTTTTTGTTTTTGTACATAGGATTTATTTATTCAAGACGTAATTATAATGCTACTGTAAAGCTTTTGTTATATTAATAATATGTATTTATAATATTGAATATTCCGATATGTCGGAAATTTAAAACAAGAATTTTCTATTGCAACAAATCCTTCTAGCAATAAAACGAAATTACAGCACAAATTTCCAGAGCAAGTGAGTGAAATAGCAACAAATCTCCATAGCAACAAAACTATAGCAAATCATTTTCATTATCAACAAAAATGAAATTACAGTAATCGTCCCTATGGTAACAAAATGACATTACAATAATCGTATTAAATCCCCATAGCAACTAAGTGAAATTGTTGTAACAAATCACCATGACAACGAAATTACAGCAACTCATTTTTGTAGCAACAAAAATAAAATTACAGTAATCGTCTGTATAGTAACGAAATGCACAACAATGAATCGTTCTGATAACAACATATCTCTGTATAGAATATTATTTTATATACAAACGAAATTCTCTTAGTTTATTTTTTAAACCTGGAAATTTATTTCGTAATAAATTTCCAGGCTTTTACAATACTTTAATGCTGAAAATCTAATAAGGTATTTGTTTAAATTGAGCTTCAATTAAAGTTAATTCTAACCAAGATTAGTAGGAAAATAACTCACAATTAATATCGTCAGCGAATATATTAAAAGAACGCGATGGGATTCTTAAGGACAATTTCCTTACATATAAGTAGAAGCGATTGGCGGAATAAATAATCTAAGAGGATTTTTTCCCCTTCTTTTTTTTTTGTTACCAGATATCCTTTCTGAGAATCACAAGAATAGAAAGATGAACTCTTCTTTCTTTCATTATGTTCCCTGTTTGTGTAAAGTTACAGAACATCTGAAGCAGCTAATTTAGTTTGAAACATTTCTCATCTGTGGAAAGTGATATGTGTTAAATCAGGCAGATGATAGCGAAGGAAATGACTCTTTAGTAAATGAAAAACAACAAAAAAATCAGACTGGACTATTTCTTTGAAGGAATACTGAATGTGCACGATTTCTTATCAAACATATTCTTGAGTTGATGTCTTCTTCCTTGATACACTCCCTCCTTCTCTCTTTTTTTTAAAGTCAAGTCAGCCTAGGCGCAATTTATCAATGTCAGAGTATTGTTTTCGAAGCTAATCAAAATGCTACCGTGTCTACTAGTGAGGTTTCTTTACCGTTTTCTTCTACCATACTCCTTTGATGACTTACACCATATGAAGCTATAGACCTAGTGGGTACCACGATTATCGGAGTTCATTTTTTAACCTTCAAGAGACCTCTATAAAAATTAGCGTTCATTATGTAGTGTTAGATCAAGTGAAAGACAGTCCATCGGATTCAAGAATACATTCAATCTAGTCATTATGATGAATATCCCCCTCTTCAACACAAGACAGGTGGAATTAAGGTCCGGATACTTCAGTGGATATTTTATATCAGTACAAAATGACGGTTTAAAGCGCTTATATAGATGTCAAGGTTTTGATAAATTATACAGGCTGTCAAAATTTAGGGATTCCTTCCTTGTTATATTTTCTATGGTAGCTTTAGCAATAATCTGCATTTTTCTAACACAAAATGAATACACAGAAAGAAATTATCTCTATTACAGATTTCATTTGGTACCGATTAGTATAACAAGAACAATTATTCGCATTAGGTAGGAATTATATAGAGCGATGACTGACCTTGAAACAAAATAAAATCTATGCAGTTTATGCAATGATTGTTTCCATGGAAACACGAGAAAGACTACAGGTCACTTGAAATATTTCAGATTTCAAACTAAACTCATTTCTCGTTCACATTAATGACTCTATCAAGTTTATTTTCTTCTGTGAATTGCAGTAAAGTTCAGTTAGCAACTGAAAAGCATTCTAACCAGTGATGCAGTGCAAAGTGAAGTGGAGAAAGCCTCACTGAAGCAAAGGAGTACATCTTCTAGCTCTTTATTTTCTCGTGGTTCAATCAGATCGCTGGTTCGAATCACACCCTAAGTATGGATGCTCGCGATTATCTTTAGGTGGAAGATGAATTTTATTGCCGGTCCGAGACCAGCGCCTCGCTTATTGGAGGCTTGAAGTGGCTTTAAAAAGTTATTTGATTTATAGAGCAAGGTTTCCGGACAAGATAAAAAACAAATAAAAAGTGATTAAAAAATAGAAAATAAACTTAGCCTACTTATGGTATTAATGTACTTTAGGCTTAAAACTTTTCATGAGTGGGGATCACATAAAAATGATCACCATTCACAAAATTGTGGTACATCAGACAATAAAATAGTAGAGTTGACTAATTAACATATTAAACTCCGTCTCTGCTTAAAACTGTAATCTTTATAACAGCATAATTATTTAGTTCACCCAAAAAGAAATGACCTAAAACAACACCAACGTTCTAACAGCTGTGTGGAATGAACTCGTCACCTTTAAAAGGAAGCTGATGGTTATCAAATCCCGATTCTGACCCCTACCTGCATATTAAGGCCTGAAAGTGACGAAACAATTCCATAATTGATCCATCTCTAGAGCAAGTTACATTTTTACAATATCTTAAGCCTACGTATAAAATAGGTTGGCTTGTTTATATTTGTTTTTTATGGTTTTCGATGTTGATAGCCACGGTAAAGATATAAGATGGCTACCAATCAAATGAATTAATGTGAAAAGAAATTCGGTGAAAAGAATTTAAAAGAATAATAGAAAATGAAATATTATTTTTCCAAGAATAATACATTAGTTTTATATAAAAATAGTTCATTTTTTCGTTTTTGTATATCTAGCGACCTGTATTCTTGCACTATTCTTTCTCCACAAGACATCTGAGTAATAAATGCCTTCCATCCTTCAACAGATACTAAAAATAAGAACCATATTTCAAGTTTGCATGTCAGAGGCTCACCAGGGTCTGAAAAACAACACTCCGCCATACATCTAGATGTTTGTCCGGTTTGTGAGAATGGAGAACTGGGCCATACATAACGCAGAGGATTTATAATAAGTAAGACTTCCTCCAGTAGGTGGGATATTGTCAAGAGAGGGTTCTTCGATCTGCATTGTGGCTCAATATTCACTCGGTGCAGCTTTCCCATTCCTATGGAAGGAACACTTCATCATACAATAGCATACTATGGATATGCTAGGGAACTCTATCTCTTTCTCTCTCTCTCTCTCTCTCGCTCTTGCACTCGGGCTTTCATCTTTCTCTATATGCCCCTCGCTATTACGATCTCTCATTTATTCACTCACTTCAGTATGACTTTTATCTATCTTTCTATCTATCAGGAACTCTGTTTTTCTTCTTCTTCTTCCATCTTTCACTTTTGTTTCTTCCTTTTCTTATATACTATAGAGAAAACATACGAAGTTTTATACATGATCAGTCAACACAAAAATCAGTTACATTTTTTTGTTTGTTTTTTAATTAATACCTGATTAGAAAAACGTTAAAAAGACAAATTAAATAAAACGTTTTGGGGAAGTGGCGCACTCAGGATTTAATCTTGGAGGGAGCCGAATTTAATGAATAAAATTGTTTTAAATGCAGATTCGATAAAATTCATTAGGTGATTATAAAAAATTATTTAAAGAATAAAATCCAGTTTTCTTTTCTTTTTAAAAACCCCTTGAATTACTTCAGCCGTGGTTATTAATCTCTCTGTGTATATACAGCAAAGCCAGTCCGTTCTATCGTGATTGTGTCATGGTAGATCTTAAATAGGTTTTTGAAAGGAGTGAGGTGGAAAATGACCTTTCACTGACGCATGTTGTTACCGGAAGCGTTGCAGATATTTTTAATAAGTTACAGATGTTAGGATATACCATTTTGTCACACTTCGAAACTGCATCAATGACATTTTTGCATGGAGCTATTGCAAACGGTTTTTCAAATTTTTTTTATACCACAACTTGAGCTCGGGTAAGCGAATTAACTCTCGGTCCTCTCGAGCACTGCTTCGTTCGGCTTGTGCTCACAGCGGCCGTGATTCTCGAGAGCTATAGGGTATTCCCACCTCATGTGACCACTAATTCATAAGTAGTATAGAAATGGAAGACACGACACAACATAAATAAAAAAAATGAATTTTAATTAAGAAAATATTTTTGGAAAATTTTATAGTTTTTTTTTTCCCTTTGGGGAGGGCGCCAGGGACCTTTGACTTCCCCTCTAGGTGCGCCACTGTTTCGGAGGACAACTTGCATTTGTTTCCAAATAGGTTCAGCAGCTTTAAAGAAAACTTGGGAAGTGTTAGATCGTAGGTCAAAAGTCGGTGTTTACAATACGAGTGAATTATTTACATTAGTTGTGTATTTTCTACTTCCCAATGACGTCGATCTACCTAAAGCGTACTAAATAATTAAGAAACGAGAGAAAGAGAGAGAGAGAGAGAGAGAGAGAGAGAGAGAGAGAGAGAGAGAGAGAGAGAGAGAGAGAGAGAAATTATGCAGTCCGCTGCATTCATAAGAAATCTCTTTCTCTAATTGTATATTTGATAGAAGTTTCTTTTTTCATTACTTCAGGCTCATTTTTATGTTTATCCAACATAGCTGAAGATTGTAATTCTTATTTTTTCCCCTTTCTTTTTATCCTTTGAATGTTTGACTACCATTCTCCGGAGTAATTTTAAATAACTCCACACTTCTTTCTACTGACTAGTTTTTCCTAAAATACTTCAAGTTATCTCTCTCTGCTGTTCTGTCCGAAATAATTATATACTCATCAATGTTTCTGTTTCTTTTTTTAATCACGATGGCTTTGACTTCTACAAAAATAAAAATTTGCTTTTCCAAATTTATTTTCAAGTATTTACAACGGTGTAAGCAGAAAGAACATGATAAAAATTAAATTACATCTAAAATTCTAAAATTGTATGATATATAATCATTATTTTAGCATAATATTGATCATTTATTTTATTTATTCGGGATTTAAATATTTCTCATTACTTACTTTAAAACAATTATTTCACATGTCTGAATAACAAAAAAAAAAACAGAAAAATCACGGAGAAGATGGCATCACAGTTGAGGCTTTAAATCACTGCTCTACAGATATCAAAGAACAACTTCTACCCATATATCACTTTGCACTTTCCTCTGGGAAAGTTTCTGAACAGTGGAAAGCGGGTCTAATAATACCAATTCCAAAAAAAAAAAAAAAAACAGGGCAACCTGAACAAACCTGAAAACTACAGAGGAATCAGACTCCTCTCTACTCTACTAAAAATCTACAATAGAATGATATTAAATAGAGCTGAACCATATATAACTCCATTACTTCGTACAAACCAGACTGAATTCCTCAAAACACGTGGTACTTTAGAACACATTCGCTACATCAGAAGAGTAATAGAAGGTTCAAAGGACAAGAATCTACCATTGCTTTTGAACTTTATTGACTTTAGTAAAGCATTTGATTCTGTTGACGACTGGGAAACGCTCAAACTTTATGGCATTCCACCTAAACTTATCAGGACAATTAAGGTACCCTACCAGCAATGTTCCCTCTAATTTTTTGCTGTGAGTGTGCGCATAAATTTGCGTGTGTGTACACAATTTGCCTTCTTTTGAAGGCAAATTTTGCACACACCCAAATTTTGCACCCACGCACCCATACTCAGTATGATGACGCGTATGGGTGCGCGCACACACCCATACGAGTCACCGTACTGATTATTTAAGCAAAAAACTTAAAAGATTTTAGTTCACTCTTTACCTCCTGGTGTCAACGGGACGTCAGCCAGGTCACCCCAACTCCCCACCGTGTTCCCACACACGGCAATAACCTCCCCAGTAAACAGTCGGAAATCACGATTCACAAGCCCTGGGCAGGACTCGATCCGGGGACTCCGCGCATGCGAGGCCAACACGATACCGACTGTACTAGATAGGATTCTAAGTGTGTGTATTATTACCATCGCCAAGTAAGTTGTGTGACATCAGTCACAGAGCTAACATAAATATTTTATATGTATTTAATATTGATCTGATTAGAAGTAAGAAATAAAGTAAATAAATAAATTTTAATTTCATCTTGAAAATCTAGTGTGCGCATATTTTTTGCTTTGTGCGCTAGTTATAAAACATATGCGCGAGCGCACATGCGCACAACTTAGAGGGAACATTGCCTACAGGGATATCAAGCCACAGTACTAGTTAACGGAGTCAAAACAGACAGTTTTCCAATCACCACAGGAGTCCTACAAGGAGATACTCTGGCCCCATATCTCTTCATCATAATGATCGATTATATTTTTAAATGAATGCAAGTTAAATCTGGAATCCTTATCAAAGACCCATATATACAGATGCACCTTGAAGACCTGAGCTTTGCAGATGATATAGTCTTCATTGACTCCAACAGTGTAGATGCCCAAAACCACTTCAACAGAACCCCAGAAATATTTGGACTAAAAATAAACTCCCAAAAAAACAAAGATATTGAAACATCAGATAGATGGGCACATCTATATAAATCAAAATGATCACCTTGAAGAAGAAGAGGACTTTGTATACCTTGGATCACACATCTCAGATTCCTTAACAGATATTAAAACAAGAAAACAGAAAGCACTGTAGTTCCACAGAAGTCTTAATGAAGTATGGTAGTCGAGCCTCATCTCAAAGGAGACGAAGATTCCTCTTTACAAGTGCACCAGCTAGTCTATCTTTCTGTACGGCTCCCAGACCTGTGACATCCCAACAAACAATATTATAAATAACTTTGGAATTACTTGTCTAAGAACTATCCTGGATTACTCCTGGAAAGACCACATTCCCAACTGCACTATATTAGATGAAACTCAGCAAGATCCTCTGGTCAGCACTGTTCAAAGAAACCAAATAAAATGGTTTGGCCATAAACTCAGACATTCACCCTCTGTACCCTTTGATGCGCTGGTCCTCTAAGCCCCTACAGATGAAAAAGAGGCAAACCCCGAACTTCACATTGGAAATACATCAGCAATATTCTCCCCATTTCCCCCGAACTCTCTGTATCAGAGATCCGTCAATTAGCATATGACAGAGAAGTCTGGTTTTCCTTCTCGTTAACAACCTCCAAGTCCTATCTTAGTGTACAGAGACTACTTATTTGTTTTGATTGGTTCCCTGTTTATAATTGTAAAATTATAAATACATAATAATCGGAATAAAAGGAAACTACTAAGACGAAACAAATTAACCATTAGTCAGCATTTTATATCAATGCTATCCTGTACACTGTATATACTTTTATCTATTAATATTATTGTAAATTTTATTAGGTGTCTCAAATTAAATTATAAATTTAACTAAATATATAAAAATATTGATTTTTTTTAAAATATTAAATTATATTTTATATATTACATATAATTTTTTGTTATATTTTTCTATCTCTTAATAGTAGAGACACCTGAGTTGGCTAAGTGGGTTCTACATAAAAATGTGTTTGATAGCTTACTGAATATGAAATTTTCTTTAAAAAAAAACGTCAATTTCACATACGACAGGTTAGACGCTTTGTAAAACAACAATATCGTATATACACAAGATAGAAACAAGGAATCTAAATCTGTTTCTTGAAAAGGCTAAAGTTGTATTCACTTGAGAAGAGTGAGTTTAGGGAAGGCTCTTTTCAAAGAACAGAAGTGGATGGTATAAAGGAGCAGGACGAGAAGGTGTTACGATAAGTCTGATGCTGAACTGTATATGGATTTTGGCTAACTGCTGATGCTCTTACATGTTTCGAGGAAAATGCAGGAATGTGTGATGACCAGTTCGGTGGAACATAAATGCATAAACAGAATATCTACCAGAAAGCAATTCGAGTGAATGAGAGAGAAAGAGAGAGAGAGAGAAAGTCATCTATTAAGCAACAAAGAGAGAGAGACGATTTATTAAGCATACTGTTCCTCTTATGGACAGTATTAATTATTCTTCAGTAGGGTTTTGGTGTTCCACCTCAAATATAAGAACAGTATTCTAAGGTCGGGAGGATTGGGGATTCATGAATGCGTTTTGTCAATGTTGTTGGCGAAACCCAAGGCTTCATTACTGGAATTGGGATTTACTGTGGAATGGAGAAGGAAGGTTCTCATTCCAGCAATTATTACTTCAGGTATTTGGTGTAAGCAAGTGTTTGGATCAAGAGTTCAGAAACAGTAATCGGTCCACGGAATATAGGCGTAAATAAAATTTGCGGAGGTCATAACAAGTTGTAATGCTATAGAATGAGAGTAAGATGTAGAAAGTTTTTTATCTTGGGTAAAAAACTTTCTACATCTTCTTTCTTCGCCCACGGTTTGTAGGTCTCTGCTTGGCGTCTTGCCAAGAATAGTCGATTCATGCTGAAGGGAAGAAAGAAATGAAGGACGTACGAATTGGTCGCCAACACGCGAAATCACGTGCTTTATAGGTAAAATTTTCCAACTGTTATACAAGCAACATTGTTAACTACAATAATCATAAAAGAGAAGTTAATTTTCTGACCTGTAATAATAAACAACTCATCCGACAATACGGACTGATTACCCTATTATCGGAATGGATTCTCCTTTTTGTGACATGCGCAGAAGTGTCGAAGGATCTCTAATCGGTGGGCGAACTAGATACCAAGCAATTTTATAAGCTAGGTTTTAATCCTTTTTTTTTGTGGCACCTTGTTTAGGTAAAATTTATAAGCTCTGCATTACTTCAACCTTGGCATTTTTAGTTCTGGCTCCCACTGATGAGACCTCAATGAAGGTCGAAACCGGTCTGGGTAATGGCCCTTGCCTTCAATGCATAGCATCATACATCTCCGCAAGGGGATGTGCTTTGCATTAAGGGAAATACTAAGGAAAGTGATCAGAGCTTACTCCACATTTACTACGAGTTGCCTCAGACTTGTACTACGTGCAGGCGCAAACTTGACTTACTTGTCTGTTTGTTTACTTGGGAAAAAAAAGGATTAAAGCCTACCTTATAAAATTGCTTGGTATCTTTTTCAAGCTGTAATGCTGTCAAAGGAAACAAGGCTGAGATTGGCTGGGTGAAATTCGCTGTGTAGAATAGGAAAGTGAGCAAAATCATGATTACAATTTGTTAAGAGAAGGTTCTCAATACTTGGAGAATGACTCAAATAATTTGTTTTCTCTTCTATTCTGGTCTGTGAAGAGAAAGGAAAGCCACTTGAACGATCACAATGAAAAGTAAAGAGTTTTTGCAGATATTCTTATTTGGTAGTGCTGTGATTTTATCAGAATACAAGGGAATATTTTAAAATTTTCTTCAATAAAACAAATTTGTTTTATTGTTCCTCGCCTTTAATTCCTGTGTCGTAAAGAGAATCATTAAAATTATTGAATACTTTACAGCTATAAAAACATTACAATATTCCTTAATGGTTGAAGTTCTTAGTCAATGTAGACCTTTCCGCGTCAGTTACCTCTTCCATTCATATTTCAAATACTCTTACTATTAGTTTATCGTCTGGTAAACAAACAGAGATACTATCCAATAAAAATCCTTTGTATGTGTGTGTGTGTGTGTAACATTTCGGAACCACAGAAATCGTAGAAGGCCCTCTAGTACGCAAAAGGACAGGTGAAACTCCATTTCTGGAATGCCATAACAGCCACTGCAGGGTCGCCATCTGCAACAGAAAAAAAATTATAAAAATACACCGACTCTCTTTCATTTTGTTTTCAAAAATGTTTATAATATAATAAAATATATAATAAGTTTTTTTTTGGCTAGATCGACGAAGCAAGATTGCTTTTCATATTCCCCATTATCTGTAGAAGAAAATGTATGGATGGGGTAACATAGGGCTATAAGCTCTGATCATGGCAGGAAGGTAACAACAATAGCCGAGCCTCAGTTAAAGCTTCACTGGCTACAGCATTGCCATCTATTACCCTCCATGGGTATCCATTTTAGTCGTCTCGTACGACATGCATAGACTACAGTGGGATTAATAAGTAAAGCCACCTATAAAAATTAAGACGATCACCAGAACCATTCCATACGAGTAAGTAGCCAAAAGACCATCCATCTCAACGTTGGTTCCACAGTGACGGGCATCCCCACCACTGAGCAGAATGCTCATATTCCAGGGAAAAGCATCCACCAACAAGGCTCCTCACGAGCCACGCCCTCCCCAGAGACTCAAAATGCTCTCTCAGGCAAACCCCCCGAAATCTAAGCCCCCCCCCCTCACCGGGAGCAAAATTCCGGAAGAAACCTGGGGGAGCGAAACTCTCAAAATCTGCGTCCGTTTAAGTCGCCAATTACGACATCCATGGGCTACAGTGGGGCTATTCTTATCCCGGCCACCACACGGGGTATAATAATATATTTTTTTTATTTCAAAAATGTTTATAATAATAAAATATATCAAATAAAAATATTAATGTATTTTTTTTTTCATTTTTTTTTATTATTAAAAATTTCCCGTTCCTTTATTTTTTGTTTATTATAATCTCTTTTTTTATATTATAATTTATAGGAAATTCATAAAAGTATGAGAAAATTTTTGCCATTTCTTTCTAATTTTCACGAAATAACTTAAAACTTTTTGAATGAATGCCATTATAATGATTTTAATAAAAACACTTCAACTACCTTAGTATAGGACTGATAAATATATCCTTTTTTCTTATAACAGAGGATATCATGAATGATTTATCAATAAAAAACAGATATTTTTTTTTTACATTTTTAATATTTTTTTTTAAAATATAGAACGAATTAATAAATTATAGCAGTCTCCTCCCGACAAAAATAGATCGGAATACTTGATATTCTTTCATATTTTGCTCTGTGAAAATGACAACTTATATTTTTTTTCCTTGTAAGCACAATAACATTCTTGTAAACCGTTGTTTATTTTCTCTTTCACATCAAAAACCCTTTATTTCTAGTTGCAATTGACGTCTATTGTTCTTTGCAGGTATCTTGGATCAGGCGAAAAGATTTTCATGTATTGACGGTGGGATTGGAGACTTACACCAGTGATGAGAGATTCCAAGCAATACACATAGAACACACCAGCGACTGGGCGTTGCAGATCAAGTTTGCTCAGCTGAAAGACGCAGGCCTTTATGAATGCCAAGTGAGCTCCGACCCCAAGATTAGTTTTTTCGTCAACCTCACCGTAGTCGGTAAGATTTCTTTCTTTGCCATTTCTTCGCGCATAAATAAGGGTAGAAGATGATACCTTACTTCGATTGAAAGCTTCTAGTGGTATTACGATCACTGCTCTTAAAGTTATTAGATTGCAAATGGGCTGCTGATATCGGATAGAGAGATGGATGCTGACTCATCAGGAGAGATG
This sequence comes from Typopeltis vanoorti, assembly GCF_054136105.1. Classification (NCBI taxonomy): domain Eukaryota; kingdom Metazoa; phylum Arthropoda; class Arachnida; order Uropygi; family Thelyphonidae; genus Typopeltis; species Typopeltis vanoorti. Next base: position 142,308,455 of record NC_143552.1, read on the forward strand.
GAATCAATTGTGGGGTTATTTACATACTTTTGATTTCGTATCAAGACTAAGAACAAAACACACAAAGGGAATAAAAAAAGAAGAAGCGAGATTGCGGGTTTCTTTATACAACGATGAATAAAAAGACGACGCATTTTCATACAACGTTGAATTGCCAAAATGGGATTTCAGTCTATTCACAGTATAATTTCAATTTAGCCTTAAGGTATGATTTAAATTTCTTCTGCTAAATATGTGACCTAAATTTAGTCCGAGTATTAAATTTGATTTTAGTCTAGAGGTTATCTCTACAGTATTTGATTGACATTTAGAGATTAGGATTAAGGTTTACTTTGAACAACATTAAAGCTCAATTTAGTATGTGGCATATTTAAAGGTAAATCCGTCTCTAAAAATTCGGACGATCCCTAGGCCACTCAATCATGGGCGAAAGACCGTCCATCTCAGCGTTGGCTCCACTCAGTGATGGCCTTCCACCCACACGCCACCACCGAGCAGAACCGCTCATATTCCGAAGAAAAGCATTCACCGACAAAGCCCCTCAGCGGGCCGTGCCGGAGAACACTTCCCTCGGAGACTCAAATTGCTCCCTTAAGGCAAAAACCTTCAGAGAGCGTACTCATAACTCTCGAATCTCAGCGCCCCAGGAGGTAACAGCAACAGCCGAGCCTCAGTTAAACTTCATTGGCTACAGCAATGCCATCCATTTCCCTTCAAGGGTATTAATCACCCCATCTCACTGATTTATTGACCATTATATTAGATATATTAGATTTCACCTTTATCCTTATAAGGACTGGCTTAAAGGGGTGAAGCAAGAATGCTTTTCATCTTCCCCGTTATCTGTAGAGGACAGTGTAGGGATAAGGTGTTATTGAGCTATTAAAGCTCTGATCATGGCAAGAGGGTAACAGCAATAGCCGAGCCTCAGTTAGAATTTCATTGGCTACAGCATTACCCTCCAAGGATATTGGATTGAATGAATCAATCCAACCTAGATTTCATCTTTATATCCTTATAAGGACTGGCTTAAAGGGGCGAAGCAAGAATGCTTTTCATATTCCCCGTTATCTGTAGAGGACAGTGTAGGGATAATGTGTTATTGAGCTATTAAAGCTCTGATCATGGCAGGAAGGTAACAGCAATAGCCGAGCCTCAGTTAGAACTTCATTGGCTACTGCATTGCCATCCATTACCTTCCAAGGGTCAGATTTCATCTTAAAATAAACACAATTTAATTGTAATTTTAATATTATATTTATTATTAGGTGTACAACTAAATTTAGCACACAATTAATGAGTAATTTAGAAAATAAAACAAAATTCTAATTTTTTTCAGATTATTATTATTATTATTTATTATTATTTATTTATTATTTAATAAAAATATTTAGATATAAATATTCGAAGCATGCTTTAAATTTAAATTTAAAGCCTGCTTCGAAACAGCTTTATTTAGCCGTGAAATTATGTTCTAACTTCGAGGTACATTTAAATATTACTGAACATCTGATTTTAGTTTAATAATAGGACTCACCTAAGAGACTACATTTATTTAGTTTAACATAATTTGGCAATGATAGTACGATCCCATCTGTACAGTTTTCTGTGATTTCCAATGGGTATTTTCTCTGGCTAATTTGTCTGCTTTGGAAGAAAAGAAAAATGAGGAAGCCCTGTCATCTCAGCATGAGACTGGTTCCCTCTCCGTGGTTGATAAGCTTTCATATTAAATAGTTTTAATAAGTTTCTCATGAATTTTAAAAGAAATATTGTATATTATATATGCGTATAAATATGGAACAATGCCGACATATATGTACTAATTTAGTTTTGTTTAAATATTTATGCTTACAACTTCCAGAACTTCATACAACTTTAAATTTAAATTTAAATTTAAATATATTTAAAATTAACAAATGGTTAATATTATAGAACATGAGCTTCTTTACATCATATCATCTATCTCTAAAGCCATCCAGTTAATACCTAACTTAGTCGAATATTAACAAGTCCAAAGATATGAAGAAAAACAAGTTTCATGCTCACTCCATATAATCATTCAATAAAATCAGTCTCGCTACTTTATAGCTACGCCTCATTTTCGTTTTTTATGTAAATCTCTCTGTCGGGTAAACTGTAAATATATCGACACACCTATAATTGTCATCCAGTGAAATTAGTCTCGTAAATTTGGTTTACATAATCTACAGCACTTAGTGGCAGTACTTTGTAAAATAACATTTTGGAATGCCAATTAAGACGATTATTGCATATAAGTAAATATTTTGAGATCAATACAAATTTTTTTTCTTTCTTCTGTGGGACATTGCATGGATACTGTCTTGGTGTGCAGTTTAGAGCGGTGAAGTAATGGTCTGCTACTTTGCACTTTATGACAGATGCAGTGTAACTATTTGGTGATGCTCGGACGTTTATATGGTCTAGACAGGAGGCAGTGATAGTATTTCCGAATATTTCTTCTCTAGTACATGATGTTATTGTTGGTATTAGATTGTACATGGATAGTGTGTCTAGGTATTGTACAGTGTTGTTCTGGTTTTCATTTGCAATATTTATGTTTATGTCGCCAATTATCATTAGGTGTTCGGTTGAGCATATTTCTTGGCTTGAAAGCCAGCAATTGAGTTCGTGTAAGAATTTTATCATGTTTAGGTTTGGTGGCCTGTAAATAGCATTTAGTATTATGGGATGCTGTGTATTCGTGGTATTAATGATTTCGAGGCAGAGGGTTTCAGCATGCTCAAACTGATAGGCCATTTCTTTTGCTATTAATTTTTGTTTCATAAATATTAGTATTCCACCCCCTCTTCTTGTTTGGCGGCATGATCTATGTTGTTGGAAGCCTGGAATTTGGAAAGCAGTCACTTCGTCATTAGTTATGGATACTTCTGTAAGAATCAATATATCAATAATATCAGTGTAATTCCTCAGATAAGCCTGTAATAATAACCAATGTTTTCGGATGCTTTTGATGTTAATATGCAAGATTGTGAGACCTCTCGCTTGTACTGTGTTTTGTTTTCATGCATCAAGAGATTCGAAAGTACAATTACTGATGTATTCTGGTGTAATTACATCTATCTGATGGTTCACATTCATTTTTGTTGTGTTGAGATCTTCTTATTGAACTAAGTTAGAGTCTTTTGTTTCACTCTGGCAACCTGTCTATATCTTCCGAGCTTCTTATTTGTATAGACTTTGGTATCTGTCCTGTTTTATAATAATAATCATTTTTTAACTGTAATAAGATTTTATTTATCATCATACAGACCATTTACATATATTCAATAAAGCATTCTATTACATTTTTTGTTCCGTATAAAATCCGTATAGAGTAAGTTCCGTATAGAATACAGTATTTTTTTTAAATATGAATTACATTTTTTTTTTACTGTGAATTTCATAAAATGTTTTCGTTTTTTGTACGATATGTTGATAATAGTTACTATAGATGGTAATTTATAGTTTGCAATTGGATAAGAATGCATTTTTTAACAGCATTTATAGGATAACAATTAGTAATATATAATTTACAATTTTTGATTTTAATGTTTTCACCGTTGTAACTACAGCACTTCAATGTAATAAATATTTTTTTTTGTTGTTGTTGTTGATCTCGGTTGAGATATAATGACTCTGCTTGCATCCTCGAAGCTTTTAATAATAATAATCTATACCCTATTTGAGGAAATATTGTACTTTTTCAAGTTATTTCAGGTCCGTAATAAATTGGTTGTGGCTTCACAACCCAAGACGAAAATCATCTCTCGTCTAAAGAGATTGAAAATTCAAGAAATACGACTATTATTAACCTATTTTTAATATTTCAAAACTCTTCATTTTTTTTAACATTTAAAGCTAAAATACTTGGTTGTTTTGTTTAAGTCAGTGTTCATTAAGTGGAAAGGCCGTTTTGTTTATTTATCTGTTTACATTGATAATGCTGTGGTTATTTTAACTTTTAGCAGTCTCTTGTTGAACAAAACAGTTTTTTTTTATCTGCTACTTCTGGCCAAAGGGACTTTTAGCATTCATTTCGGCTCTCTTTTACTCAGCGAAAGAGGACACTCTGGAAGCTATTAAGAGGAATAAATAACACACAACAGAAGGAGTGAAAAGTGATGAGGGTCTGGTAATCTTTACTCACGTCCATTGCCGGGTGTTTGCTTCGCAACCGCGGGAGCGCGAAATGCGTAATACAATTAAAGCCCAATTTCTTCTTACTTTTTGGGGAGCTCTTGTGATTGTCAGGAGCGTAACTTTTGGTAGCGTTGTGAAAGCCATATGGTAATGACCCTGTAATTGTGTGCGTCTTCATGTGAAATTATTCAGTAAGCCCATAGCGCAAAACCGGGGAACTTACTGAATGCAGACAGGAAACTACAAATGACTCTTTATGTCCGGAATCCCACAGAGCTTTGCAAAGGCGGAAGTAGAGATTGGGATTCTTTGGAACGCTGTGAGAGGAAATTGTGTGGAAGTATTTGGTGTGCTGTGGTTCAAGGATAGATACAAATTGAGCACGAGTTAACTTAGGTGCGATACGCGGTCTCTAGTGCATCAAGGAAGGTTTTTTTCCCCCCTTTTGTTTTCTTTTTAAATACCTTTACGTCACATGCCACTTGAATTAGATTTATGGAAGTGAATAGGAACGAAGATAATATGAATCGTGTTGACGTTTGCTGTCAACGAAACTTGAATTAAATGGAAAACAAATTTACGGGGGAAAAAGAAATTAAAAAGACGTGAAAATTGTTAATAATTATATTAACAGTAACGATAAACGAAAATTCAGATATTAAAAATCGAACCATCCGCAGAATCTATTATTAATTTGTACAATCGAACAAAAGGGTGAAAAAATATAATTTATTTTAACTTTAATATAATCTCCTCATTTCATTTATTAAATTAAATTAATTATGTTAATTATCAATTAATTATGAATGTCATTAATACTTGTGAGGAAACACAAACATTAAAATTTCAAGTATGAATTGAAATCAAAGAAAAAATAAATAAACTGAAACCATACTTCAAGCTCTATCAAATAATCTGAATGTATTGAAACGTTTATAAGCATAACTTGGATTTATATTAAGAAATATAAAAGAAACTCTAATTTCAACCAGAATCCAAATAACCAAATCAAAATCTTTATTCGGACTGAACTTATTCTCCAAATTTATAAGAAAATTATAATAAATAAAATAAACCATAGATATCATAAATAATCCTACAGTTATATATGTATTATTGTTTGAAATAGTGTGAGTTTTACGACCCATTTTCTTGAGTTTTGGGGTTACGTTTAGTTTCCCTGAGGAAAAAATTCTACTTGCCTGTGCAATAGATTGACTAATTGTAGAACTGGCTGAAAAAAAAAAAGTTTAGAAAAGTTACAGTCAGACACTCGAATGGCGCTTATAGCTTTCTTCTGGTAGTTTAGCGCTATGGATGACTACACAGGAACCTCATATAGCTCCCTATAATATTCAGTTTTGATCTGAAGTTGATCGCTTCTTTCAAGGGAATATAATGCAACTATTCATCTAATGCGAATTCTCTGCCAGTAGTATGGAAAACATGCGAATAAAAACTAGAGGCGATGCTGTATTCATTGCCGTTTATATCACAAAAATTTCGCTACCTAATTATCTGATAAATTCATCAGGATTGCATGGTAATGGTATAAACGTTAACCCCTATGAAAAAAAAAATGTGTACACTCAGATACAATAAAAGAGTCTTTAATTATATAAATTATAAAAGTCCACGCTACAGATTTTGTTTACTGTGAGCTATCTCGAATTGCCATGCGCTGAGTGATGGTTAATCGAAGTCTGAAGTAATATAATGAGCGACTTTTATATATATAAAAACATTAAACCTTGATTTCTATTAACAATTTCATATGAGCCAATAACCTCACTGGATTCCTTAATATGAGGCCGACATACTAAGAAATCGCTACACCTTGCAGAGTATCTGTTTTGTTCCTGTGTAGGGTGTAGTTAGCAAATGTGTGACATATGCTAACTTGACTTCTCTTGTTTTGTATGAACTATATGACTACATGTAATGAGCTATATGAACAAATATGAGAGTAATAGATATAATATAAAATGTCTCATGGATTGACTGAACGATAATCTATGTAATTATATAAATGAAGTGGATAATAAATCCAGTATTATTTCAAAGCCGAATGTAGAAACTAGGAAAGTTTCGTAAAGAAGTTGAACAGAGAGCTTACGGGAATACACTCGCCGGCATTTTCGAGTAGCCCCACGCGGACCATATAGAAGACATGGGCGCCGCTCAAGATTCTATATATTCGCCTTCTATTGGTTCATTTTGATAAGGTTTCACTGGCCTGACAGAGGTTTCGAACTGGTTGGTTCTCCTCAGAAACCAGACAGAAACCTTAAGAGAGTAAAAACTCTAGTTCAGTACTAAGGAACTCGGGGTGTCGGAGAGGTGTATTTTTCTTAAGCGAACTCTCGGTCGGTGCTAAATAGTAAATCTTAGTAAATAATCTATGTAAGTTAATTAAATCCGTCCGACTGATTTTAGCCTCGGCTATTTTTTTTTGAAGCTAACAGGAAAAATGTCCCGAAATACTGATGTGATCACAGGAACTGCCGGACATAATTTCAAATATATGAAATGCGTTTGCGTATCTATAATTTTTATATAATTCACATTCATGAAAGGTTGTACATCTATAATAATTTTGTACGTTCAAAGGGCTGAGGAGTTTTCTAGTTGGTATTTTTTAATATAATTTTGTTAGTTTCTTTATTTTGTTACATAATCTGGAACCCTATTACCAGAGACCAAACATAGAACTTTTTACAACCCTTTCAAGCCTCCAATAAGTGAGATTGCCCATGGTAGGATTCGAACCAGTAGCCTGTTGACCAGAGAGTTGAAATTCTAACCACCTCGCTAACCAAATAATTACAAGACAAAAAATAAAACTTTGCAACGTTTTGGAAATACTTTTAAGTTTCCATTATCAAATCATTGAAAGTATTTCGAAAACGATTTCATAAGTACCAATCGCAGTATCTCAAAAAAAAAAAAAAAAAAAAGATATCTCAGTTTGTTCTTATCACCATGGCAACAAGACAAGAGGAACGGTAAGAAGAGAAATGTATCCAACGCTTACATTTTAATCGCCTTCTCGAAACTGGCAGGGCAAATGTCAGATAACATGATCACATGACTCCGTAAAATAAGGAAACCCTTATTGAGGTAAAAGATCTCCGAAAATTCTTCAACACAGAATAATGGAGCTTTCAGATAAACATCTTTCATAGGAGAACGAATGAATTTACTGAAGGAAGCCTCGGTATTGATCCGATGTAGGCTTTATAACCGCGGTGCACTTATACCCAAAATTGTTCCAAGTGGGGCATGCGAGCAATTGAAGCGAGTGATTTATGGGGTGAAGAGAGCAAACACCGTATTAGATGGCTTAGCTTTTAAATGGATATTTCTTAGAAGGAATGAAGCCAGAAACTGAAATGATATAAAAACAGAGGATTTATTATGGTAATTGCGTTGCATTTTGCTATAGGTACTGTAAAAAACAGAGATGATTCAGGTATTTTGTCTTCTTTTTTTCCAACTCTCTGTTCGGGAAAATAATGAACAAGAAATGATAGATAATTGGAAGTTTTTCTTGTTTTCTGTGAGATCATTTATTTAGGAAAAAAATACGCATATTTTTTAACTAGAGCACTCTGTTGAAGGTTGAGTTATCTCCATCTTTACTACAGCTGGAAAAGTCGTTCAAAGATAGAAGTTGCTTTTCTTTGTTGTCAATACAGTTTGGTTCGAAATTAAGATTGCTAATTATAATATTTTCATTGTTTAACTAATTAAAATTAAATTGCTATAAATTAATAAACATATTCTATAATTAATTAGTTCGATAAAAATGCTAAATCATTCTTGCCCAGTGATTTTATTGTAGCGAATTTATTTTCTGCAATAAAAAAAATACAAATTTATTAAACCTCGTAATAATTTAATGCAGATTGTAGGCACATGCATTTTTTGTAGGTGATTACTATCGACCTTCCATCAAGATACTTAAGTCACTGTAGATTGCCAATGACATGAATTACCCAAATTCGTTTGTATACCGATGTAGCAAGCAACCTCAAAATGTGTTCAAAATGGTTTAAGGTTTGTGGCGAAACCCAACATATCCTCTAAGGCAAGGGTTCTCAACCTTTTCCAGTGGCGTACCACTATATTTAATTCAAGATAGTAGATGTACCAGTAAGTCAGTGGCTCACGTACCACCAGTGGTACGCGTACCATAGGTTGAGAATCCCTGCTCTAAGGGAAGCCAGCACAGTCTGAGACAGAACTTAATGCTGAAAAAAAAAGAGCAGTAACAAGTCGACTAAATACTGAATATTTGCCGCTTTATGACGGATCGCGCAAAACGAAATCACAGATCGCGCAAAGCGAAATCATCATCTCGAGTTTAGTTAATTTAATCAACAACGATGATACTCTGTTTTTTTTTTAAAGACAATTCTGTAAAGACCCAAAAACCTTTTAAAGAGCTTTTCAAAGGTAAGTTGGCAACTCTCATATTAAGCTAACATGGTTTCCCTTCAGAATGTTGGAATTTTCCTCCAAAATAGGTAAACGTCCTATGAACATACGCAATTAACATACGTAATACATTGGCCTCATCATCTGAGTTCCCAGAACATACCAGTGATTTTTGTCCAGTGGATAAGTGGTTAAGAAGAAAATGTATATTCTGTACTTGATTATCTCAGCCTCCTCTTGTAGTATGTCATAAAATGTTGTTTTCATTTATGTTTTTCTATACATATTTATTATAAACATATGGCAATACTAACATGTTCAACATTACTAAATTAACTAATCATTACTCATAATTTTTATTAACCTATCTTCAGCTATAAAAACTAGTTAATTCTTTCTTAAATTACATGAATCCACTACTTCTTTAACGGCTGCTGAAGGCAATGCAACCTATTTTTTATTCAACCAGTTAAAAAGGAACTTCGTAAATTTGTCCTTACTCTCTGGAAGAATCACGGTTTAGTAAAGTGCAAGAAATTTCTGCAGTCTGTTTGAGATATTTGTCCTGAACTTAGTAGGAATGTTTAAAAAATTTTTTAAAATTCCCATATGACTAAATAAATAAATAAACTGTTTCTGTCTTTTCTTGAATGGAGGGTACTCAACCGAACAGACATTCATAATCCTTTAACATCTTCCAAAGTTATAAAAATACCAATAATGAGTTGAGCTTTCAACATCATCTACCAGTCCTCCCCCCCCCCTTTCTCTCTCTTCCTTCTATTGAGCCTCCGTAGAGCAGTATTGAATAGTGACAATACCCTCTGGAGGAAAAGACCCGAGTTTTAATCATGTCAAGGACGAAAGGAACATTTAAGAAAGACTTTTCAAGTGAAGGTGAAGAAACCAGCCAGAAGCAACGGCGTAGTCTTCTGAGACATTATTATTATTATTATTATTATTATTATTGTTATTATTATTATTATTATTATTATTATTTATTTATTTATTTATTTATTTATTTCCATAATGAAAATAATCAGCCAGAAAATATACGCAGTTAACAGATATAAGATACCGAAGTATACTGAACCCATGGACTTATTTTCCTCAGCCAGATTGACTGAGGAAAAAGGTACTGCCAAACCTAATCTTCTCTTCTTTTTTTTATCATCCATTATGTCTTTATTATTTGAAACACCTTTCCTTCTATAGTTTATTATGAAAGTGTGTTTTGTGATAGAATTCATTCATGGTTGCATCATTCATGAAAACATTTGAACCAAGAGAGCCATTGTGGTTTAAACGTTGTGTGGAGATTGTATTGGGGGAGGGGGGGGAGGACACACCTGTCGCTTTAGAAAGAATCATGAGTTCAATGCCTTATTAATTTAATTTGTAAATTTACAACGCTAATGAAAACCATATTAATAACAACAAGAAAACTGAAATTTCAGCAAATGTAAATGAAATTTATGACATTCAGTTAAACCCAAATCAATCTATGGATACTCGATTAAAGAATTATTAGCTAAGCTTCGAATTATAGAGGTCGCGAATTAAAGAGATGACAGATGATTGAGATAACAAACCAACGAAGTTTTTAATTAGCAGGAGTGTTGTTTCTTTTTCGATTCAGATTATGAAAAATATATAAAAAATCTTAGAACTGATTTTGAATGTTACTTTATCATTGCCAATCCCCCCCCCCCTCAAAAAAAAAGTATTTAAGGAGAAGCTAAACACTTCAAGTAATCCCCAAGTTCTTAAATCACTTCTCCAGTTGCTTCTTAGGTGGCAATATTTGCCCGTTAATTATAATAAAATTAATGTCTTTCACTTAGGAAGGTTTCCTATTATCTAAACTTATTATTAAGCAAATATCTCTAGAAATGGAAAACTCGGAAAGCTAAAAAAAAAAAAAAAGAGGGATAAATTCTTTGTTCGCCACTGCGTAATTAAAACAGACACTCTTAATTAGAATTCCTTTCTGCACGGTAGGTAATTTATCTGTTAATACTTTTACATTTTAATGCACAAATAGGCGAGCCGGCAATTTATTTACATTAATACGAAAAAGGAAGAACTATTGGAGAGAAAAGTGAAGAGCAAGAGCATCATAGCTGCATTAGATCACTTGATTTTCTCACAGTACCATAAAATTAATTAAATCAAATTACATCTAACACATTTCGACTTTCATTGTTGTCCACGTGGGAAAGTTCATTAAATGCATTTTGTTCAAGCATTAAAAAGCACTCTAGCTTAATTGTTTACAAGTTTACATTCGTTTGAAAACAACTCATAAACAACCAACTTGCACTGTGCTTAATGTCTGTTACTACAACACGTTATGGCTGCTGATCATAAAATTAAATTAGCAGTTAATTTATTGATTGTGAAATACGGGAACCATTTAGAAAATAAACTAATAAAATACTCTTAAAATTGAATGGTGAAATTTTCGCCGATTAAAAGGCTTAGTTATGTCTTCAAGTACTTGAATCATTTGTAAAACATTATTTACAAAAGTAGTTTTAACTAAGCTCTAATGAAAGCTTGTGAAAAGTCCCTTCATTATCTGAAATATTATTGCTAGAAACTAAAAAGTCTATTGATAAATGTCTTTAACTCATTGTTATATGATTTCTATGGTTACATTAAATATAAATAAAAATTTATAGGTTAGAAGTCTATAATTTAATTTTAATAAATAAAAATATCATTTTTTAAAATTTAATTTAATTATTTGCCAATACACCTTTTAATTTTTTGTATATAAGAAACCAAAAGAAGGTCAATACTAATAACAGCAATAAAGGTTCATTCTAGACTGGTGATGATTTTGGGGGAATCAATCGGCCGTGAGATGCGGTGATTGATTCACTCAATCCAACACCCTTGGAGGGTAATGGATGGCAATGCTGTAGCCAGTGAAGTTCTAACTGAGGCTCGCCTATTGCTGTTACCCTCCTGCCATGATCAGAGCTTTAATAGCTCAATAACACCTTATCCGTACACTGTCCTCTACAGATAACGGGGAAGATAAAAAGCATTCTTGCTTCGCCCCTTTAAGCCAGTCCTTATAAGAACAGCAATAAATAATGAGCTTTCGGTAGAAGAAAAACTCATCCTGGGAGGTAATGGATGGCAATGCTGTAACCAATGAAGTTCTAACTGAGGCTCGGCTATTGCTGTTACCCTCCTGCCATGATCAGAGCTTAAATAGCTCAATAACACCTTATCCCTACACTGTCCTCTACAGATAACGGGGAAGATGAAAAGCATTCTTGCTTCGCCCCTTTAAGCCACTCCTTTTAAGGACTCAACAGCAATAAATGCTGGTGCAGTTTTTCAATCGTGATTAATAATTTACATTTATGCATTTTTAATTATAATAAAATATTTTAATTGAAATAAAAATTTATCTGATATTTAGTGTTTTTGTCTATCATTGTATCTATTTTTAATCAATTACAATTTATCTAATGTTTTATTTACAATTTTATCTTTCTTTTCTTGTTTTCTTTTAATTATAAGTTTAAAACAAAACCATCACTCAAGAAGTTCTGTGAAAACTTCGTGAGTGATGTTTGCTGCAGAATGAGACTCCGTATGCTGCAGAATGAGACTGGCTAACTCACATACAGTTGAAAAAGCCCTAATAAGTTTCTTTAGACAGAATTTCAGCTAAATTCTTTCCATCCAAAATGCTTCACCGACTGAGATACGATATAAAGAGCCTGCAGTCATACACCGGGCGTTGAAATTAATTATGGTTAATAACATTCACAAATAGTTATGCTGCAGTATGATTCTATTCTGAAAATTTCCCTAACAAACGTAATCCAAGCTTATTATACTTGTATCTAAAAACTATACTTTTTCATTTTTTTTTTTTATCTTGAAGATAAAATTGATAAATGCCATTTGATAAATAAGATGCATATAATTTATACAACAAAATTATTTTACTTTGAAATTAAATTAATTTGAAAACCTTAGAAACAGTTCCAGGCCAGTTAAACTTAAAAGCATAATAAAAGGCGAATAAAACCACCTAGGCAGACCTCGTGTCTTTTAAGTAGTGCAAGCCAAGGCGACTGAGATGCTAGCGCTGTATTCTCATAAGTTCTCTGGTCTATATTTCGAAACTATTTAAGTTTCTATAGATTCGACTATGAAATGGGAATGTATTTATAATTTTTCCTATTTCTATTAATTTTCTTCGCCTAAATGAAATCTTTTGGCTGTTTTTCAATCATTAAAATTCATAATTTTATAGAAAATATTCCTATATTACTGATATATTCCCAGCTATAATATTAAATCCTCTCTTCTTCACTACATTTTCTTTCTTTTTTTTACTAATGAAGAAATATGCAGAAATTCCTAGGTAGTAAGATAGTAACTGCATGATTTCTTCGTCTTATGTTTCTTTGTACTTAATTTGTTAACCAAGCACCGAAATAATAACTATTTTTCCTTCATTAATTTTAGTTGCTAAAGCAGCTATAGAGGGCGCCCCTGACCTATATGTGAAGACAGGCAGCTCTATCAACTTGACATGTGTGATTACCCAAAGTCCCGAGCCTCCTGTTTTTGTGTTCTGGTACCATGACGACCGTATGATTAACTATGATTCCTCCAGAGGACAGATCACCATTCACAAGGCAGGAGGGGATACCGCTGTGAGCAGACTCTTCATTAAGGACGCCCAACCAGTCGATTCGGGCAACTACACGTGCTGTCCATCTAATGCAGAAGCAACTAGCATTACAGTACAGATTCTTAATGGTAAGTTAGCGGGTTAAAATCCAAACTGTCTGTTCCTCAAAACAGTCTAAACTACTATCAAAATATAGGAAAGAAAATTATGCACAATTGTTACTAATTTACTATTATTATTTGCTTTTTTAGATTAAATTAACTAATAAATTTAAAAACTGTTCACAAATATCTGTCATTTCAGTAGCATTTATTTCAAGTGGATACGACACTTCCTTCCCCGAATAAGATTCAATTAACTCAAAAAAATGAAATACTTTATATAGAATAAAAAGAAAAGTAATTTAATAAATTAACAATTTGCAATTTGTAAAATTTTAAAAATATTTTGAACTTTTAAATTACACAAAGATTAAGAATTTATACACCTTATAATTATTAAAATAAAAATTACTATTAAATTATTATGTCAGTGTGGAGGATTCAGTTGGTATTGGTATTTAAAGAATACTATACTATTAAATTAAGGCTTGTTGAACTCACAAATTATTATTATTAAGGGGATAAAAATCCCTTATTATCCCTAAATCATTACAAAAGGGCAGGAGAGAGAATACTATACTATATTTACTTGGTTTTAAATCCCATTTAGGACAAAAAATTTCCAAGTTGAGTTACCTTTCGTAAATGGGATGGAATAACATGAAGATATATTAGAATCAATTATTATGATCAATATAATTAATTAAATGGAAATTACCACTGTCTTTTATTATATCAACCCTACCCCCTGCACATGAGAGGTCACAATAGTGTCATCTTTCAATGATTAATCAGTTAGAAAGATGGAATCACTAATGTGTTTGTTGAAGAACTGGAAGTTGTATTCACTGGGAATATGCGCGAGTTCCATCGAACAGAAATAAATGGAATGAAAGAAGAGGACGATACGTTTGAAGCCAAACTACATATGGATGATTAGCTACTCATGTTCTTAGGTAATTAAAGGAAAGTGTAGTAATGATGGAAGCCAGTTAGATGGAGCAGCCCTTATGAAAATACATATATAAAGAATATTCTGAGGCCGAGTCAGGAGGGAGTTCTTGAAGAGTTGTCTATTAAGTCGGACACTCTTCAGGAATTAAATCAAGCATTCTTAGAATATTATGTAAGAATATTATGCTGAGATCTGGCGAATAGGGAATTTCTAACGTATTAGGAGTGGCCCAAAATATAGACTTTTGATGAAAAAAAAAGAATACCAACTTTTATGGGAACGGAGATCACAATGTTTTCGATATGCTTGTGCCACGATAGATTAGATGTGAGAAAACGGAAAAACCCAAGAGAAAATTGATCTTGAGTGGACAGTTGAATATCGTACAGAAAGCGTGAGTGAAGTAAGATCTTTTTTTTTTTTTTTTTTTTTTTAAAAAGACAAAATTGCTTTGCGTTTCGGTAGCATTGAAAGTTATTAAATTATTTTCATTTGACTTTGGAATGTTGTGGGTATCAGTAATTACGTCATTGGTTATGGCGGAAGATCGAGGAGCTAGAATCACTTCAGCGCTACAAAATTTCTGAAATGAAGAACTGGAGCAGAGTGTGCTGTCACCGAGCAAATTATCGACAGCATTTCGGATTAGTGAAAGTCGTCAACACTGTATTGGAGAAAGAGTGTTGCTAAAAGCACAAACGCGTGGAATACTCGGGCATTGATGGAGAAATCTGATGGGAAGTAACCATCCACGATGACACAAGTGGAAAACTGGCTAATTCATTACAAAAGGGCAGGAGGGAGAATCTATGCCAGACTCGTTCACATGCCTTGGATTACTTCACGCCGGTAAGAAGGGTGGTGGTTTCACACCTGGAGGTGAAAATCATCTTCCACCTAAGAACTTAGATAAACATCCTTGCCTCTGGTGAGATTTGAACCAGAACTTGTTGAGTGACGAGAGAGAGAGAGAGAGAGAGAGAGAGAGAGAGAGAGAGAGAGAGAGAGAGAGAGAGAGAGAGAGAGAGAGAGAGAGTGAGCTTGTTTATCCAATCGATAAAACAGTTCCTCAAATATCATATCTTAAAATTACATAATAATAAATTAATATTGTTACAAATAAGATGCCACTTTATTATTTTATTTGAATTAGTTTGTTCAATGATAATATATGGAATACCAAATGGTTAAAGAAAACATTATTTACAAGAGTGTTTTAAGAATATCGTTAATTGGAATATGCTTATAATAAACATCAAGATTCTCTAAACCTGAATATTCTAGTAATAACATCAAGAATGAAATGGGACACCTTATGATGAACAATGATAGAATTGTACTTTATGGTCAACATTAACTCGAATTTCTGATGATTGGCACAGTCTTTACCTGATGCTGAACATATTGTCTTATTTTTGTAATTAAGAATAATTTTGTACTACTCTGTTTTCTATATATGTTCTTTGGTATTTGCCTTTTAAATCCAAGAGATTATCAAATCTTTAATAGGCGTGCATCAAATCTTTAATCTTCACGAGTTCTATGTACAAAGCCTCGAAGATCAATTATTTTTATTAATGAGAGAAGCAATGCTTCAAAATTCACTCGCTTGCGTAGAAAATAACGTGAAAATTCAGAACGAAAATCTATTAGTATACTGTAGTTCAAAAGCATGTCCTTATTTGTGTTATTAAAATACATTTAGAGTGGGATTTTGTGTACAGTATCATAAATGGGAAAAATGATAAGGGTATGTGTACTCGTTAAATTGATAATCAAATTATCCATGCACTTAAGAGTGTAGTTTTCTGTAATAAAGAGTCTTGTTTATAAATGAATTAAGTGTTATAACACAAGAACATCGCTAAGAATAGTCAATTAATTACTATAAGAAAAGTAGCGGAACATATGTTACTGCCACATTGCTATTAACAAGGCAAGATTCCTTTTTTCTTTCTTTCAATTACCAACAACTTTTGTGGATATTAGTTTCTTTCTATTCAAGCAGGGTCTTCTTCATATAATGATCTGGAAGTAATAAGAATAATTAAGAAGTCGCTAAGGATTCTTTAAGTAAAGAATGGCAAACTTCACTCATGCATGTCTATTGGGGGGTAAATTGTTTTCCCTTAAGGAAAAGCAAGGCAATTATCTTTCTTGATTGGCACTAGTGAATCAAACATAATTAAACGAACCTTCCTGGTTTTTTTTTTGTTTTGTTTTAGTTCTTTTGCTAAAATCGTTCTCAAACAACTTCAACTATAATTGGAAAGAATTTTTCTACTTTCTCTCATCCTCCCCCCCTCCTCTCTGCAGAACAAAAAGAAATGTTATCTTTAGTCTTTTAACGGATCGCTATACTCATAGCTATGTAACCAACCATTCTATAAAGGAAATTAATATATCTGAAGTCGCTGATAATTCAATTTTGTGAAACAAAAATTAAAAAAAAAAAAAGACTGGTTGCACACACTCCTGTATCCCCTCTTTCATCTTTTTTTTTTTTTTCAACTCTCGTGTTGCTCCAAAATTACCAAGAGCAATTTATTTGTTTTAGATAACAATGATCACTTTCTTAATGAAAGGATATTTTAAATGGGTAAGCAGTTCAGTTTTATTTGAATTACTAGGGAATAGTTTTTTATACACTTCTTAAATTTCGCTCTTTATGCAAAGGCTCCGTTAGGTTAGAAGATATTGTATTTCTTGTGTTATTTATTTAGTAAATTCAATTTTATTGAGTAGTCTTTTAATTTGCTTCTGCGTTACGAAATCTTGTACGTCAAGACATTTTTAAACTTCCACAACAAATATTCAACTGCTTACAGGAAAGCACGCTCTGTAGAGTTCCAGATGGCTGATTATTTGGAACAACAAATATGAGAGAATTTGAGGAATCTTGCAAGTGAGGTAACAAAAGGGATTTTAACTAGTACGATAGCATGAAAAGTTTAAAGGTCAGAGAAAAAAAACGTCACCGAAGATGATGATAGGTGAAACTCCTCCCCACGTTATTCTTCAGACTGGAAACCGAATATCTTCACTATTTTCAAAAATTGAAAACACAAAAGAAAGAACATTAAGAAATTCAAAACAAAATGAAGCATATTTGGAACTAAAGAATAATTCATTCGATGGTATGATCAATGACAAATCGGATGCGTAGGTTATACAGCATCCCAATGAATATAGTAACTGAAGAGCAGAATGCTAGTTAGTAGTAATACATGGGATAGTATTTTCTAATAATGTGGAAATGCACGACATCTTTGAATTATTTATTTGTTTATTTTACAATACAAGAGAAGCCCTATAAACTCAAAGAGCTATCATGCTTGTCTAGAGCCGGCTAGGATTTATTTATTATTTTTTTCCTAGTATTTTTATTTATATATAAAGCTATCCATATTTATAATTTATAAGCTGTTTTGTAATTGTTACCGATGGCTTTGAAAGTACTTCTGATATTAATATTAATATTAATAAAAATCCTTGAATTTAACATTGAGTTATTAATATTAATATTCGATACAAATAAAAAAAGTGATCCAGTCATTCTTCCAGCTCATGCACTCAATATCTCATCTGATATTAAATATTAATATTTAATTTGAATTAGTTATTAAAATATTTAATTTGAATTAGTTATTAAAATATTTAATTTGAATTAGTTATTAAAATATTTAATTTGAATTAGTTATTAAAATATTAAAACACTGTATATAATATTTGCATATCATGACGATAAAGGTTATAAAGATCAACAACCGATATATCTAGTCTTAAAGTTCTTAAAAGAACTGGGAGATGGACTGAGTCCTTGACTCTTTATCCCGTCATCTGAATGAAGAAAATCTGTGCGGATGGGGTGTTATTGAGCTAAAAAGCTCTAGTCATGGCTGGGTAACGGCAATAGCCGAGCCTCATTTAAAACTTCATTGGCTACAGCATTGCCATTTGTTACCCTGGAAGTCCTAAAAAGGACTTTTTTCTCAATTTCGATATATCTAGTGCCTTATCCTTATAAGGACTGGCTTAAAGGGGCGAAGCAAGAATGCTTTTCATCTTCCCCGTTATATGTAGAGGACAGTGTAGGGATAAGGTGTTATTGAGCAATTAAAGCTCTGATCATGGCAGGAGGGTAATAGCAATAGCCGAGCCTCAGTTAGAACTTCATTGGCTACAGCATTGCCATCCATTACCCTCCAAGGGTATTGGGTTGAATGAATCAATCACCGCATCTGACGGTCGATTGATTCTCTCATATATATCTAGTGTCCTTATAGTCGTTATAAGGACTGGGTTAAAGGGGCGAAGCAAGAATGCTTTTCATCTTCCCCGTTATCTGTAGAGGACAGTGTAGGGATAAGGTGTTATTGAGCTATTAAAGCTCTGATCATGGCAGGATGGTAACAGAAACAGCCGAGCCTCAGTTAGAACTTCATTAGCTACAGCACTGCCATCCATTACCCTCCAAGGGTCTTTTCCTTTTGATATATCTTTACGATATTACACAAGAGATAAATTAATGAAGTGAATTAAAAAATTAAAAATATAAAATAAAAAAAAACATGCAGTAAGACTGAGGAGAAAACGAATTTCTTTTATATTAATAACCAAAATTACAGTGATTATTAAGTGACATTCTTAGTGACTAATTTATTTCATCCTAATTAAGATTTAAAAAGGTGTCTCTAAGTACTGAAGAAATAAAAAGGTTTATATGTTTATTTAGAAACAAATTTCAGTAATACTATTTATTTTTTCTTTTTATTAATATAGTTAATACATTTCTTAATTTTTCTTAGGAGAGAAACCAGCGGCAATGCAGCATGACGGAAATCCATCGATATCTGGTTCTCATAGGCAGCCTTTTATGATTTCGTCATGGTACTGCACCTTGTCTTTGATGCTGTGGTTGGTAGTTAGATGACGAGTGAATAAAACCAATCAGAAACTGTTTTAAGTGCTACAATAACAGAAGAAACTGTATTTGGAGACAGCTACTTTGACGTGGAAAAGAAATTTCCTTTTTTTTTTCACAGCTAACCGGAAGTGACGTAGTCAAGCAGCTTTGTGCAGACGGAAGTTGCATCTTTTTTCC
The DNA here is from genome assembly GCF_054136105.1 of Typopeltis vanoorti. Lineage (NCBI taxonomy): Eukaryota > Metazoa > Arthropoda > Arachnida > Uropygi > Thelyphonidae > Typopeltis > Typopeltis vanoorti. Next base: position 142,327,888 of record NC_143552.1, read on the forward strand.
ATTTATTAAACTCGCTGGATTTGTGCGCCCATGTCATACATCCTTCATTGAGGGATTGAAGAAGACTCTTGCAAATGCAAGAACAAATTCATTGAGAAAAAACCCAAGAACACTAATAATTCAGGTGATCCTTTTTTAAATAACTTTGACGATAACCTCATGAAAAGTGTAGCGACTCCGCCCATATATATTGTGAATCAAATAGGACATATTCAGCAGTGGAGATATTTCTTGGAGCTTAGCAGATGAAGGATTTCAGATGCCTACAGTGAAATAACAGGAATTCATAACAAACAGTACATCATTTTAGCACATGTTCTGTGAATACTTCCTCGATTAAGAGGGCCTGATCCATATATGGGATCGTTCACTGCATGGCTTTGTGTAGTCTTCTGTATATCTTTAATCATTCATTCCTACTAAAAGCTTATTAGTTCATTTTTAAATATCGGTATTCTTTATAATTGAGTTACGAAGTGCATATTATTGAAGAGAAAAATTAACGGTGAAAATAAATATTGTTTTGTACATTATTGTATTGAGCGTGTGTGTATGCTTTTTGTAACCCAAAACGTACATTTTCTGGAGTGAAGGAATTTTATCTCCAGTGCTTGCCAAACCAAAGTTATTGCTTACATGAGGTGAAGGATTGAGGGATCTGGGAAGTTCAACAAAAAACGTTTTTTTTCATAAATAAATTGTTCATAATTTTTTCAAATAAAAATGTTTTTCGTTTCTTTTAGGTTATATAAGAAGTCATAAAATTAATGAATTTTTGTTCTAGGTATTTATCAGAACTTTCCAGAGTCCCACCCTTAGCCGTATGACTTTCATGATACGTAATGTATTTTTAATATAGATTTTGTTTGATAGTTGGTTTGAGGAGGAAGTGACGTCAGATATACATTTAATACGACTCAATGATGCGTTTATTTATTTATATTTATTTCAGAAACAATTATTATTATTATTATTATTATTATTATTATTATTATTATTATTATTATTATTATTAAGGAAGATCTCCAGGAAGTCTGGGACTCATCGAGGGAGGTCACATACTATACGCACTAGCTATCATGCTTATTCTTGAATTCATTCACACTGCTTGCACTCACAATATCCAATCACCCACCACCCGCTGAGAGAAAAATGTAGCCGTCATCCTCATCTTAGCGACATTCATTCTCAGCCATCAATGATGTCCTTTCCCCACCCTCCATAAATTGATGGTTATTTATTATTGTTTATTTATTTTATTATTATTATATATTATTTATTATTGTTTAATAGCTAATTTATACTTGGTTTGAGAAGATAGCCACATAATCTATACTTGAAACAATTTATTCACAAAATTGTTTTATTTTATTTATAATAATTTATAAATAAATAAATAAAAATTAATAAATAAAAATAAATAAATAAAATGTATTTATTTATAATAATGTAACTTACATTAACTTTTAATTTTTAATTTTTAAAAATAGTTTATAAAACTATTACAGTGTATTTTACACCTTTAAATGTACTGGATCATAATAATACAAATAAATTATGAAAATTATATTGATAATTACTGGTACAAAAAAAGAAAAAGTCCTTTTTAGGACTTGCAGGGTAACAAATGGCAATGCTGTAGCCAATGAAGTTTCAACTGAGGCTCGGCTATTGCCGTTACCCAGCCATGACTAGAGCTTTTAGCTCAATAACACCCCATCCACACAGATTTTCTTCATTCAGATGACGGGATAAAGAGTCAAGGACTCAGTCCATCGCCCAGTTCTTTTAAGAACTTAAGAACTATTGATAATTACTGGTGATATCAGAAGTTAATCGCGCTTCATTCTTATTCTGATAAATTCTTGCTTTTATTTTATGCTAAATGTATATCTAATATAAATTATATCCCCATTCCAAATTTTATAATATAATATAATATAAAAGCTTGAATAAGGCCGTAGAATTACAGATATTCTCAGAGAGTTTGGAATCGCACATAGCGTTGAATGCAAGCTTGGGCAGTATTTCAAAGCAATGGAAATATGTTCCAGATATTTGCTAACAGGACGTTCTCCCTCCTTCTACCACAGAGCATGAAGACAGATTTTTGGTTATAACAGCAAAACGTTAATTGAAGCTTGCAAGTCGGCTCCATTTATGCACAAGTCCACGGATATCTCGACCAAATTGTGGCAAGACGTCTGCGACAAGTAGGCCTATACGTCGAAGGTCTGTAGTCTGCATCCCTTTATCCACAGCTCATCTTAGAGCACGTTTTCAATGGTGTTGTATCCATAAAATTTGGACAAGACACCAATGGGATAATGTGCTCTTAACAAACGAGAGTCGTTTTGGTCTTTCCGCCGATTCTAGACGACACTTGATCTGGCGTGAAAGTGGTACCGCTTAGCATCGTGAGAATGCTCTTGAAAGGGATAGATACGGGGGGGGGGGTGCTGTGGTCATGGCATGAGGAAGCATTATGCTTAATGGACACACAGAGCTACAAATGCTGGAAAAAGGGACTATGATTAATGAACGATATCGCAACGAAGTTCTTCATCTTCGTTGAAGTTCACGTTGTAGACAACCTGCTAACTGTCTAGCTTTGCTTCACAGTGATTGGAAATGTAGCTGAAACTCCCGAATTGTCTAATTCATGATTTCTACTGTAGCATAAAATTATACTGTGATTTCTATTGAGGGATTTATGACCATGAAAGTTTCACCATCCCAAAAATTCCGCATCCCTGATAATGAAGAACAGAGTATTATGCACTTTAGGAGTTCCCAATCGCCGGGTGTATTGTGCTGTCGTATTTATTTAAAAAAAAATACGGAGGAGCTTAAATAAAAACAAAAAAAATAAAAAAGAAGATTATACGATATTCTATATAATTTCTGAAAGAGTTTATAAATTGTATATATATACAGAAAAGTCATGCATCGCACAGATATATCGAAGGAACTTACCGACTTCAGTCTAATTTCCATTTGGATCGCTTTCTTCTATTGATTACAAACCGGTTCAAAAATAAGGGAGCTTTCTGATAATAATAATAATAATTTTAAAAATCACACACGTTTACAAAATCTACTGTTTTTTTCCGATGAATGACATAGGACAAAGCTGGCCATGGTTAGGAAAAAATCGAGAAAATAAATATCGTTACGATATAGCTTAACATAGGACGAAGACAAATAAGGTTCAGCAGTTCATATTACATCTTGGAACTATTCTATAAGCTAATCTGTAGTTATAATGCTTTATGTAAAAGGTATATTTCTCAGCACGTTGTTTAAAGGCTCTGATAAGATTATTCGCCCCCCATATGGCACCCTTAATAGGAATCAAAGTCTAATTTTATAAGAGTTATGCAAATTACTGATTATATCCAGCACTTTGTCAGACTTTGCTTCAATTACCAACAAACAATGCGAGAAAGTAATCAGCTAATAGAACGAATGTAGCATAAGTAAAGAATTTATTCTCCTTTATTTTATTAAGGACATTTGTTTTCATAGTATTTTTCTGTATAATAGTTAATATTATTATCCTGGAATCAATTTTCTTTTGTAGTTTACCACATAATCTCCAACATCTTCTAAGAAACTGTTTACCCTGATTAGAAAGGAATTTAACACTTACAATGATAATGGGTCAATAATAATAATAATAATAATAATAATATATATATATATATATATATATATATATATATATATATATATATATATATATATATTAAAACCAAGTTTATTTTATAAACTTGGTTTTAATCCTTTTTCCCAAGTAAGTAAACAAGCAGGTAAGTCAAGTTTACGCCTGAAGTATTTTCAGGTCTGAGGCAACTCGTGGTAAAAGTGGAGTAAGCTCTGATCACTTTCCTTAGTTCTCTCATCCTGAGATTTTTTATTTAATAAGATCAAAGCACCTTGTGGCAACTTGTATAGGTAAAATTTATAAGTTCTGCATTACTTCAATCTTGGCATCTCAGGGTCTGGCTCCCACTGACGACACCTCAATAAAAGTCGAAACCGGTCTTCCCTTAATTCATAGCATCATACATGTCCGCAAGTAGATGTGCTTTGCTTTATGGGAGATACTTAGGAAAGTGATCAGATCTTACTCCACCTTTACCACGAGTTGCCTCAAGCTTGAAAATACATCAGGCAAACCTGCTTGTTTGCTTACTTGGGAAAAAGGATTAAAACCAAGTTTAGAAAATCGCTTGGTATCTTTAACGCATAGTACACCCAAGGTAAAAGAACTTTCTATATATATATATATATATATAGAAAGAGAGAGAGAGAGAAAAATCAAACACGACCAGTGGAACCTTAGCCATGAGTGTTTTTTTTTTTTTTAACTTTAAAAATTATTTTTATAAGCAAATTATATTCTTTTCTTTACTCGTAACGATGTCTTGCTACTGAGAATAATTTTGCGGGTATTTACATCTATTTTTAATCCATTTCCTCTCACCGACGTCATTTTTTTTCACTTCCAGTCACTTTCCTCTGACTCTTCCACGATATCCAATAGGATGGTTTTATAAAACACGCAGTTCTTCACAATACTAAGAAGTAGACATCTGTTTGTACCAGATCTTGTCAGTGTTTGATGTGGTAGCAAAGGAATAAGAAGGCGCCATCCTGTCGACCAAACGCAACTCTTAGTTCACGATAGTGACATGTGGACAAGCGTCTTATTCCACAAAAGCCAGCCGCGTGTAAGTTTCATAGTATCTGTATGCAGGCTCTTGACATTTAACTGAACAATGTCTCCCTGTCCATTTCACCCTCCGTCATCCCCCTTTTCCCATTTCTCTCGTACGCGTATGAGAAAACAGCGGTGTTGTTTATTATGCATGTACGAACACATGAACTTCCTCTGCAGTCCGCAGTGATGTGTGCATTTTTGACCGGCCAAACGAAAACACTGCAGCCATGGAACTATTGAGAGGAAACAAAGAGGAAACCTGCGTTTGTTACTTTATTTATTTATATCGTTTATCCGAATGCTGTTCGATAGAAAGTTTACTGGGTAAGCAGAAGGAACTGTGACACATTAATTATTACATAAGTATAATGATGACACATTCCGCATGTGGAGTGACATATGTATATGTATATTTACATGTTCAAAATCGTTATCACTCTTTGGATGACAGTTTATATATATATATATATACATAGATAGATAGATAGATAGAGAGAGAGAGAGAGAATACAAGAACGAAAAATGAGAAATACAGAAAAAAGGTAAGGAATAAATCAAGAAAGAAACAGAAGAATGAAAGTGAAAAGAGACAAGACAGAGATAAGATAAAGAAAGGAATGAGAGAGAGAAAAAAGCAATAAGAGAGAATAAAGAAAACAAGCAGGAAAGGAATCATTAAGAAAGCAAGAAGGAAAAAACAAAAAGAAAGGGCGAATTAAGAGAGAGAGAGAGAACGAAAAGAAGAAAGAATAAATGAAAGAAAGGATATAAAATCCAAAACAAAGAAAAAGAAAAAAAACAGAAAGACGAGAGATATATAAATGAAGAAAGAACGAAAGAATGAGGAATGAAAAAAAGAAAAGAAAGAAATAAACGCCCATAAGGAACCAGAAAAAGCAGAAAGATAGAAAGAAGGAATGAAGAAAGAAATAATAGAATAAGAAAGAAACAAGTTGAAAAGATGGAGTAATAGAATTAACATGACTGAAAGAAAGAAGAAACCAGGAACACACACACACACACACACACACACACACACACACACACACACACACTAAATGACTATTAAAATCATCCAACTTATTTTAATTGATGTGTGAGCGAATTTGCAGTTTCTTTGAAGAAAATGTCCTCCTTTTGGATCGAAAGAATTTAGGAAAGATCATTTGAAAAAATTTTATTGAATTCATGCTTGTCGAGCCGTGAGGCTGTTTTAGCCCGAACAAGCTTCTAGAAGATCTCAGAGCGTTTATTCTCTATCCTTGGATTTCAATGATAGTTGCCAAAGGCTATGAATTATTCATAGGTATCCATGGATGAGAATATGGCTAACTACCGCCATCTAGTGGTACCATACCCTAACACTATATATATCATTGTCTGAAATTGTGTAAGTTCCATGGTAGATATTCTGGAGTTATGGATTCAAATCATGAGTTTCCTGGATTAGGGGAACCATATTGCCTGTGACAAATACTCACTGATTAGAAACCCAGCTGTGAAAAAAAAAAGACCACAAAAAGTGCCCCTAGTTAGAGAGAATAGTTAGAGAGAATAGAATCGAGCTCATAAGGTGTGAAGATAAGTAAACAAACGCGATTTCCATAGGACTCGATAGACCTTAAAACTATCTCCTTTACTTTCTTCGGAGAATGTTAAGAGTTAGAAAATTTATTTATTTATTTAGAGAAATTCATGTTAATTCACTCGTTACTTTATAGTATCGTAATAAAAAAAACATTTCTTCCCTTTTTGAAATAAAAGCATCTGCACACAGACAATAACCCAATGTTTCACAAACAGTGTCATACAATCGGTGATAACTTCCAAAGACCCATTATCTTCAGTTCTCGCAAATATGTGAATGAGGTATGTTTGGACTAATTTGTTTATTTTGATGGGAGAAAGAGATGAACTCTCCGCCTTCTCACAGATTCTTAGAAACATATATGGCCCAGTGAATGATGATGGTCTCCGGAGGATTAGATATGATTATGAGTTATATAAACTCTATAGAAAACCCAGAATATCCAGTATAATTTAGTTCAAAAAGCTGCAGACAACTTTCAGTGTTCTGAAAGGAATACCCAGAAGGAATACCTTTAGACTATAAATAGTAAAATTCTTAGTAAAAGATCAAAGGAAAACCCCAAGAACAAGATGGATAAATGCAATTAGTCATGACAACAACATCGTATTGCAATTTGCAAACTAGAGAAGTATAATCCTGGACAAACAGAATTGGAGATATCAAATCCAGAAGGCTAAAGTTTCTTTCGGGCTGTAGAGTCATTGGAAGAACTAACATAACATAAGAAAACCAAAAATAGAAAATAAAAAAGAATTAATAAAATAAAGAAATAAATACAAAAAATGAATTTTAAGTCTTTTGGTGATGACAGTCAGACTAATTAAATTTTACAGAGGCAGTTTCAAAATTACTTGTCGATTAAAAAAATTTCGTATTAGCATGGGTCCGATACTGAACTGTGAGGAAGTTACAGTTGTTTGGATTAAATAAACGGATGGCACTTTTTTTTTTCAAACCAGCTATAGCTTCTTACGAATTTGATGTCGGACCTATGTTCATATCAGGTTTATGTAGAGACAAATCGGCCATGAGAACACACGCAATTTACAGACAAAAAAAATACTAGTGATGATGGTTGGCAGTAGATGGCATTGTGTGCAGATACTGATGATGGTAGTGGCGTTTTGCGTTGTTAGTGGATTAAATGGTGGAGAAGGAGAGTTATAGAGTGCCCTATCTCGACGAGACTTTGAGGTAACACGTAATAATAATAATAATAATAATAATAATAATAATAATAATAATAATAATAATATGACTATTGGTCTGAAATAAGAAAAAAGACGTCTAGAGCGGACACATAACTTTATCGAAATCTTGGATAAGAAAAAAATGTGGCACAGCTTAAGGTGTAATTTACAGCATGAATTTAGGGAGAAAGTTGTCTCAAGTTTACACTTAAATTCTATTAGTTGTGACGTGCAAAAAGAATGCAAAGAACTATCGTTGTATGGTAGACTGTTGTACCTTCAATAGGTAGTTAACTTATTCTCTGAATAGAGCTGTACCAGTATCATCCTCTTATTTCCTGTGAATAACCAGATGCTGATTTGATAGAAAAATCACACATAGAATAACTTAATGTATTCTTTCTTAGCTAATGTTTTGCAAATAAAAGTGAATTAGCCGGTCTCAGACGGTTGTGGCTGGGATTTGCATTCTGATAAACAGGCAAACCGACCTATTAACGGACACAATAAACTGGTTTCTGTGATGCTGCTGAATGCTAAATGAGCTAAGACTTGGGTTAAGTCTTAGCTCAATCATTTCATAGATGAAGGGAGTTCCTACAGAAACTTGACACTAATTGAAAATAATACAACAAACTTTATATAGCCTTTGATCATCTTTCCTTTAGAATTGTACAGTCAATGAGATCTAGTAGCCAGTTTTGGTATTAAATTTAGCATCTCTGACAGATTTTAGTGTCTGTTTCCTTCAGTGCTAGAAGTACACTACATTGGAAAATTATAAGGAAATCCTAAGTTCCTTAATACTAAGTACGAGCCATAGCAGAAGTTAATTGCAAAAACATTATACATTGCAAACTATATATGAATGTATATGATAGCAAAGTGCTATCATAGACTGGCATGTTAATCATGAGTCAGCTAGTGCGATTTAGAACACCTACAATAAAGTATATCTGACACAATTAAAAGATGGGGACATCTAGAAATGGAACCCAAGAAACAGTCAAGTATTTTACTTAAATTTACCAATAAGAATTTACCAAAATTTACCAATGAGAGAGGGGAGTTGAAAATGATTGCGAATTTCTCTGTTGTGAATCAGTAGATCTTATTAGGTTCGAGTAGTGCCAACTGTTGAAGGTTGCGCCAGAATGTTACAACTTCGAGCTAACGCTGCTCAGATTACTTTCCGTTTCCGATTGTGTGTGTGTGGGGGTGGGGGGGGTGGGGGGGGTGGGGGGGTGGCCTTGAAACCTGTCTGGCCTTGTTTTTACCCTTCGTTCCTCTTCTAGACTTTAGTATCCAGTAGTGTACAATCGAAATCGTCTTTCTCATGTTGCATAAACAATCGACGATTCTTTGGAGTTTGTAGAAGTGTGTAAAACAACGGAGATGGAAAACCTTTGCTCACGATATCACAAGAAGATTTGGAAATAACTATACGGCCCATAACAACAATGGCATTCTTTATGACAGCTATTGCAATTCGTTGGGGAGGACAAACAAGAAAACGATGACACAGTTAACATTAATGGCAGATCACAAAGTGAGCAACGAAAAATTGCGCATCTGACAAGGTCCAAATTCGACGAATAAGTCGGAGATCAAGAGAACTCAAGAAATTAGCTCGCGACAACCAAATTGTCACACACCTGGGATAAATTAAGTGATTGTAGCCCATTGAAATCGAATTTGCAGTTGTGGAACATCCTTCATACAGCTGAAAGTGGCTCCATCGGGCTTTTGGTTCTTCCTAAAAATTCTGAAGATCCTTTAAACAATATCCATTCCAGTTGCATGTTGGAAAAACTGTATTTGGAAAGCCATAGTATGCAGGGACAAATTGCAATATACGCTTTCTTTAAACCAGATGGAAATGCATGATGATGATGGCAGCTAGGAGAACAATATTTGCTGTAGGGAATCGTCCCGGATGGATCTCCACACATAATCCCCATCTTAACCTTATCAACCCTTTGGGAAGAGCTAAAAGGACGGTACTGGATGAGACTAGCACGCACGTTCATATACACTGAACGAACTAACTGCAGTTTTGAATGAGGAATGGATCGAATATTTTGTTTCTTCATCAGCATTTAGTGGAAAGTACAACTAGTTAGGAACATAATGAGCTGAAAATAAACAGTTTGGGAAACGTAGAAGTGTCGAATATTTTGCTGACCACAACGAGCCAACGAGTCAGTCTACGCACTCTCTGATCAATAGCTCATTGGTTCTATCCAGTTTTGGCATGATTTTGTGAATATATTTTAGGTGGGAGATGGATTTCAACGTCTAATGTGAAACCACCGCTCGGCTAATTGAAGAACTGGCGTGCATTGATGACGATTAGTCTTTAGAACAGGATTGCGTATTATGTAATTGAAGTAATAAATAGATAAACAAAATAGGAAGGAAAATAAAAGATAAAATAAAATAGGGAAAATTATTTTTGCCTAGCGATCACACACACACACACACACACACACACACACACACACACACACACACACACACACACACACACACAATCGGGAAATATAACAAACGAGTTGTTTAAATGTAAGTTTGTATTCAACTAAGAGTATATAATCCAATGAAAAGAAAAAAATTTAGACGGTATACTGTTAGAAAGAGTGAGGCATAAACAGAAGCCTTTAATATCTACGAGAAAAAAACATGTTTTAAACCTTTTAGCAGAAAGCAAGAAAATGTCGAAGCAGAAAGACACGAGACAGGAAAATAAGATTGATACGCTTGCAATTACAAGTTCCCGTAAATACAAAGTTTTCACAGAAATTTTCCACTCTTTTAGTGCTTTATGTTCGGTGCCAGGTCGCCTTCTCTTACGACTTTGCGCTCCAACCAACTGATAAAATTCTCGGCTGTAATGAGTTCAATTTGTACGAAACGCAAAGCCGTATTATTATCAGGTGCACGGTGTAGATGAAAATTAATGGGCCAAATTTCTGTAACGAATTTTAAAGTTAATGCAGCGAAATATCAGAAAATGAATACTGCATTTTACATTCGAAAATGATGTATTCGAACGAAGAATCTATTCTAGAAAAAATTCATTTCTCTAACTGCAAATCCTGAACGAATTGAAGAAAGATTATCCATGCAATTAGGAATAATTTATTTTTAAATATGTCGTAATTATGTAGATTTTTCTCTATAGACGATATGGTTATTTTATTTTTATTATTTCATTCGTATTTATATATTTATATTTTCGCTACTGTGAATTGAAATGGTTACAATTTTTATCAATTGTTTCTCGTAATTCAAAGAATTAAAATTCTCCAAAAATAACAAAAAGCTGAAACATTGGAAAATTTCTTTTATATTTGAAAATTTCTTTCGAAATATTTGAAATTTTCTTTCAAAAAGTTTGGAAAAAAACTTTTAGAAGTTGAAATGGAAAAATTAAGGTCAAAACATTTTTGTAGAATAATAAAAAATAAAGCATTTAAAAAATTACGTTTTCCGTTATCCATAAGAAAAAATCATTGGGCTATTATAGTCTAACGTCAACTAAAGAGGACTCTGGAGTCGCACAACCAGATTAATGTTATGGATTCAAAGAGAGTATCATTATTGGTGATTTCAACTATCGGGATATGGAATGGACGAAGGAAAAAATATACAAGAGGATGGAAAAGTAATAATTTATAGTGTTATTGAGCGATTTCTTCAAGCAGCACATTATTAAAGGGATGTTTGGCTCACGAATATCAGGTAATAACATCGGAGAATCTGACTAAACGAGATAACTGTAATTCTTCCAATTGGTGAAGGTGATCATGCACTTGATGGGAGGTATGTTTAAGAGGGGGGGGGGGTATACGTGGAACTAGAGAATTATAATAATCTGTAAATGGCCCTTGTAATTGTGATGTGGTATTAGAAATTGTGTTATAGAGGAATTAGTAATGCTTGAGTAGAGTGGAAGGTAAGATATTTGGAGGAAGTAATAATTGACGCATTTCCATATAAGGAGAATTAATTGAAGCGGAGTTAAATGGGTGAATAAAACTTTGCAATGAATGAAACTGTTGAGAAATTCATATCGTGAAAACAAGTGAGGCATATAAGCGATATAAAGAACGGAACAGGCAATTGATATCTCTGATATCCCTTGATCAGGACAGGTGAAAGGATATCAGAGAGAATTCTGTCCTTATATGAAAGTCAAAAAAAAAAAAAACAGTCTACTAACTCTTTGACTTTCTCATGCTTATCAAAAATATGCTGATTGCGTAATTCGATTGCCTGACTATCCCGTGCACGCATCGATTCTATTAATAGTAATAATCGGGAATTTGCTGGGATAGAATCAAACGAACAAGGCTTGGTTAAAGGATTAAGTTTATTTTAGCAGTTTCTGACTTAAAAATGAAAACAAAATCGATATTTCTTTGTTTGATTTGATGCTCCAAAAAAAAAAACAACCTACTGTTTTTTTCGATGAGAGTACCAATAATTTGCTTTGATTCATGGCCTCTAGTTTCATTATGAGATGTAAACGAAAATATTTTAATACTTTTTTTTATTCGCTTCTGTTTCTTTCTCTTGAACTTTTATTTTTTACAAATCAAAAATCAACAAATAAATACTTTTTTTTTTTTTTTTTTTTTTTTTTTTTTTGCACTTTTAGAAAACCTGACCCAGATAACAGACACTCATATTGTCCCTCCAAGTCATTTAACATCATGGGATTTCTCATCCCCCAAGTAAATTATTTATTTTTACTTAGATGGCGCTGTAGGCTTTGTTTCCTTCAATTTTTATTATACAGTACACAATATGATAGAATAAACAATAGGTCTGTTTAACCTTGTGGAAATATTGCATGCTCCATAGCACTAGACTGCAAGAGGAAAGCTGCAGTATGGCTTCGATCTAGTCACCGAATAAAGGAGCATTTTCTAGGTTTCTAGTAACCGAGTTAGTCTATTTTCGCCGCAGGAATGTAGGTTTTTTTCTCACGCAATTCAAGAAAATCGCCCACAGAACTCACATATTTCAAGATCACGGAACTGCATTACTTCGAGACCATTTGTCAACTATCGGAACACTTTTAACAAAATTAAACTCTTTAAGGGATCCTCTTTAGCCTAACACGTCCTTTCAGGAATAAAAATGGACAGACACCATCATTTCCTCTTCTCATAAATAAATAGAATACATAGTAATTCGCTACTTGATGCATAGACGGCGTTGGAGTTTCTGTTCAGTTGTGAACTGATTTCTTGTTATTATAACAAGACCCAAACGTAGTTAAGAATTTCTCATCCACCAAGTAAATTATTTAATGAATTCATTGTGACGAAAAGCCGAAATACAACTTACCAGGGTTTTATTATTCTGCTAGCGAAAAATATCTTACTTTAATATTGTTTCAAGAAAACAGAAGCACACTTTGAATTAGAGATAGAATAAAAAAAAAAAAACAGTAAAGGAACTAATAAGTAGAAAATATGCTTTCGATGCAATCGAGAAAGAGACGCATTTGCTGCCTTGTGCATTGCTGTTGTAACGTCCCAACTTTCGGTAATACCTTTAACTTATTGTCAAATCTCGCAGGCAGCTAGCGACCTACCTCCGTTCACTGAACACTTAGAACTATTGATCAGCTCTTCTCCTGCTAGCTAAACTTATCTTGATGAACGGAGATAGCGGCATGGGACGCGCGTTCTATGTTCAGAATCCGTGAAATCCAATGGCCGCCTGATAGCATGCGACCAATGTGACAGATGGCCACACGTAGTTTTCTCTACACAGCTCTGATAAAACCGCGTCGTCTGAGAATTTCTACCTCTCTCTCTCTTCGTCAGGAGGTACAAGAGAGAGAGAGAGAGAGAGAGAGAAAGCATTAAAGCAAATAAATATTTTTGTGCTTTAAGGATTTATCGGACTTTCTGAACATGGCAAGACGGCTTTTTCTTGATCTAAAGTCAGAGACCAGGGCATCAGGTTAAACATTCACCTTTCTTTAGCTATACGCTATTTCTGGATGCAACCCTTATAATTCTGATCTGGAAGTATCCAAATTATTTGATGAAACTATTATTATTATTAATCATAATTTTAAATTAAAAAATTGTTATTATAATGACGTTATTTAATAACTTTAAAATTTATAAATTAATTCTTATTTGACATTATTACTTTAAATTTCAATCGCCATTTTTAAATTCATATCTTATCATCGTATTTTTAAAATCCATATCAAATCAGAATTCTTTCATTATCATTACATCATCACATGAGATTTCTTTTATTATCATCTTATCAGGAAATCCAACACATTTCAAATTATTATTTTAAATGAGAGTAAATCAGATTTAAATTATCTTTTTGTCATCAAATCAGATTTCAAACTATTAAGAATCAAGAATTAATTGATTTTCATAATATTTAATCCATTTAATATTTAATGTTTACATGAATTAAATATTATTATGTTCAAGAATTTTCAAATGCATATAGTTTTATTAAATCCAATTTACAAATTTATATTATTATTTCGTCGGGTGTTCACTTATCTTATTATTTAGCTACGTGCTTGGTTATTTTTATTTAAAATTTATTAATTTATAATATTTATTTATAATTTAATTTATTAGTTAAAAATAAAAATAATATATGCAATTTTCTTTTGTTATTTGTTTATTATTTTTACCTAATTTAAAATTATTTTACTATTAATCGGATTCAAATCTTAGTCACAAACTGATGTCGTTTAAAAAAAATTTTTTTTTTTTTGGCTAGACGGGTGAAGCAAGAATGCTTTTCATATTCCCCGTTATCTGTAGAAGAAAGTGTATGGATGGAGTAATATAGAATTATAAGCTCTGATCGTGGCCAGGAGGGTAACAGCAAAAGCCGAGTCTCAGTTAGACCGTCATTGGCTACAGCAATGCCATCCATTACCCTCCATGGGTACCCATTGTAGTCGCCTCGTACGACATGCATGGACTACAGTAGGGCAATTCTTATCCCGGCCACCACAAGGGGAATGTCGTTTTAAATATATATATATATATATATATATATATATATATATATATATTAATTTAATTTAAAAAAAAAGAAAAGGTGTTTTTACAATTTAAAACTAGTGCTTCAATATTCTAAAGAAAAAAAATTATAGATTAGACTTACCTTAATGTATCCAAATATGTTAAATACTACTTCTTTTATATTATACATGGAAATGTACTTGAATCTCTTCATACGATTATTTGTGGTATTTGAGATCATAATTAGCCTAAAGGAATGCAAGCAAACCATTCGATTTATCTTATAAAAATTCTGCCTTTCTAATTAGAAATGCATCTGCAGGTATTTTAATCATGCTTCAAATAGAATGCATGAATATAGTTCCAAGAATTGTCGATGGTAGATGAGTGACTGATTTATGTATGATTTAAAAAAAAAGTAGATGAGTGACTGATTTATGTATGATTTAAAAAAAAAGTGTGATGCAGTGGATATTATTCATCTGTAATTCTGGAACTAGAAAAGATAAGTAAATGAATAAGTTTGTGGATATTAAAAACAATGTATCATGTATTTATTATTTATTTTTTTTAATCCTTAGGTAGGCTGTTGAACAGCCTACCCAAGAAATACTATATACATGTAGCAATAATAATAAATAATAATAATAATAATAATAATAATAATAATAATAATAATAATAATAGCAAATTACTTTTTTCTGTGGAGTACTACTCGCACGTGCATTAGTTAGCTATAGACTTTGCGGCTGATCAAAAGACTTTGCAGAACTGATATCAAAGTATTTCTTCATTTTAAAATATTCATCACTATACAAAACATATTTGTAATTTTTGAGAAACTATAAGATGTGTAATCCCATTCCATCTTCCCTTTCGTATTTCATTCAATGGCATGTCACGACCAAGTGACTTGGCTTCTTAGAAACCTATTACTTTTTGTGATAGGTCATTGAATCGTGTCTGCATGGTTGACTGTAAATGCTTATGTTTATCTGGCCGGTATGCAAGACGAAAAACCCGAGTTTACAGGAGACGAAAAATCTTACTCTTCTATATGAGACAGGCACGTGAAAATCTCTGATAAAAGTACTTGCTTCACAAATGGGATACGAATATTACGTCTTTCCATCAAAAGGACATTGTCAATACCCAATCGACAATGTGAACGGAGACACTTAAAGTGTTTCAATGATTTAGTACTTCCTAAATTTGCTGGCCTTGCTTGCTATGAATAATATTTTTATTTTTATGTGCCTCTGTGGCATCCACGAAACATTGTAAATCAACAGCAAATTAGTAGTACGGTGTGAGGGCAAGAGATTTTTTTTTTATTGGTTTATTTTGATATAGTCCACAAATGCTTCTCTAGAGAATAAACATGCAACTTTTTTAAGCCACTGCAGAGAGGTGGACTCAGACGATGAGGTTTATCTCTCACCTGAAGACATTCATAATCAACAGCCTATTAGATGGACAGCGAGTATGATATGATTATTACTTGACCAATTAGGCCTAAAAATTTATTATTTCAGAAGATGAGAACTCAAGCAACTTACATGCAAAAAATAATGTAATGTTGGCGGTGGTAGATATTAATATTAATGTCCATGTGATTGAAAATTTAAAACAACTTAAAAGTTATCTGCTTTACTTTAATATTTGAGTTTATTTATAATAAAAAGATATAAATAACATTAAGGTGCTTGAGTAATTTTTAATAACTTTAAAGAATTTTTTAATTTTTTATCTTAATTTTTAAAAACCACAAATATTAATTAAGAATAAATAATTTTATATATAAGTATATGTTTTATTTTTCATACAAAAACTGTCATCGTATCATCTGATTCTAAGCCATTTCAGCTAATCAAATATTCTAAAATCTCATAGGAAAGATTAGATGAATGCAAACGAGCCATTTGGTTCGGTAAACAACGTCTGCATTTCTTCTAACAAGTAGTAATTCGTATGTAAACTGAATTTTTGCGTACAATTGTTTTTCGATGGTGGAGTTCTTTTTGCGAGATGAGAGTCATCAGGGTAGTCTCTGAGCATGTTAGAATTTGCACAACTAAAGTTTGCTTTCCAATTTGAACAAGTTGCATCTCTCTTTTTTTTCTTGTAAGTAGAGAACAAATCAGTATTGATCTACCTCAAGCGCCAAGGGGCTCAATGGAACTTTCAATGGGACTGCAAAGAAAAAAAAATCTTTCGAAGGAAAAACTACAATAGTAAAGCGAGCCATGTTACTTAAAAAGTTCATCCGAATTACAGTAAAGGAGAGGACAATGGAGCCAAGTAATTGTTGTCTGTAAGTCTGCTAAGTAGAGACGAAATACAGGATTTCGAAGTAAAATTTTTTCTTGTTTTAGATTAACTGTATACGTCGAAAAGTACCGGCGTGTGTTTATTTGCTAATGTTCGTAAAAATGGCCGTCAGCAAATTAGTCGAAGTATTAAAAGATCATTTAATTGCAATTCCTGTCTCATTATGAATAACATTTGTGACGTTATTGGGTAAAGTTGTAGCAATATCGATACATAATTATCACATGTTCTCTACACACACACACACGTTGTGATCTTTAAGTTAGCTATTTTTCTTTAATATGTTTTTCTATTGAAAAGTTGAGAATGAATATCACAATAATTTTAATACTATTTTAAAATAAAAAAGAATAAAATGTTAGAAAACGTTACGCGAATATGGGTCCAGAACTTAAGAGAAGTTCTTTTTTTTTTAAAAAAAACATCATTTATCCTTAAAATCCTTAAGGACTGGCTAGATGGGCGAAGCAAGAATGCTTTTCATCTTTCCCGTTATCTGTAGAGGACAGTGCAAGGATAGGGTGTTATTGAACTATATAAAGCTCTGATCATGGCAGGAGGGTAACAGCAATAGCCGAGCCTCAGTTAAAACTTCATTGGCTACAGCATTGCCATTCATTACCCTCCCAGGGTACCCAATTTAGTCGCCTCGTACGACATTCATGAGCTACATTGGGGCTGATACGTAAGTAAAGCCCTGTATAAAAATCAGAAATCCCTAGACCACTCAATAGTGGCCGAAAGATCGGCCAACTCAGCGTTGGTTCCACTCAGTGACAATCCCCCCCCCCCCACCACCACCGAGCAGAACCACTCATATTCCAAGGAGAAGCATCCATAGACAAAGCCCCTAATGGGAATGCTGGAGAACACCCTCCCCAGAAACTTAAAATGCTCTCTCAGGGAAAATCCCCCGAAATCTAAGCCCCACCCCCTCATCGGGAGCAAAATTCCGGAAGAAACCTGAGAGAGCGAAACTCTGCGTCCATTTAGTCGCCTCTTACGACACGCATGGATTGGCGGTAGAGCTGATACGTAAGTATAGACCTGTATAAAAATTAGAACGATTCATAGACCATTCCATAATGGCCGAAAGACCGTTAGTAGTTTTCTCCCCCACCACCGAGCAAAACTGATCATATTCCAGGGAAACGCATCCACCGACAAAGTCCCTCACCGGGCAGTGCCGGAGAACACCCTTCCCGGAGACTCAATATGCACTCTCAGGCAAAGCTCCCGAAATCCAAGCCCCTCTCCTCACCGGGAACGAAACTCCGGAAGAAATCTGAGAGAGCAAAAACTCTCGAAACGCAGAGTCTATTTTATTAGTCGCCTTTTACGACACGCATGGATATGGATTTACGTTAGGACTATTCTTATCCCAGCCACCACACGGAGCCAACATCAATGATTTACTTAAATGTGAGATTTAATATATCCTCTTAACTTAAATAATCATAATCAACGATTTATTTAATATTTGTGATAATTTATGATATAACATATAAATAATATTCAGGTGTATAAGTAATTTTTAGAAATTTGAATAATTTTTAAGTTAATAACTTAATTTCTGCAAAAGCTATAAATATTATTATTTAAAAATAAATAATTTTCTAATAAAAATTTGTTTTATTTTTCATATAATAAGCTGTCATCGTATCAATTGTTTTTTAGCCATTTCAGCTAATCACACATTCTAAATTAAGTGGATCTAAATAAACATAACTATGCAGGTTGATGCACATTCTAATTTGTTCGACTATAGAAAAGTGTAATCCTACACAGAGGCGCACTCAGGATTTAATCTTGTGGGGGATGGGGCGAGTTGAGTAGACGATTTGAGAATAGACACTACGCATTGCAATCAGCCTATGACTGAGATAATAATGTGCAGATTTTCACATATAGATATTTAAATAAATCAACAGTTTTGCGCTGGACATTCAGAAGTTAACGATATACTGATGATACGATCCACTTTTTATTTTATTTTTATTTTTTATTTTCCGCATTTGGTGAAAACTACTAAAGATCGAATTGAGATCCTTGTGAAAAATTTTACCGATATCCATTAATAAAAGTTGTTGCGTTACCATTATCAAACATGAACGTAACTTACAAGTACATATAGTTTTCAATTAGAATATGTAAATAAAATAATATACCTACACCTTTTTATATCAAACATGAAATTGATATAAAAGAAAGTTAAGTTAACTGGGTTTAGACATGGCGGTGATTGATTCATTTAATCCAATACCCTTGGAGGGTAACAATTAGCAATGCTGAACCGAGGAAGTAAACTGAGGTTCGGCTGTTGCTGTTATCCTGGGTGTGAGTTTTTGAGTTCGCTCCCTTAGGGTTTTTGCCTTAAGGGAGCACCTTGAGTCTCCGGGGAAGGTGTTCTCCGGCAGGGCCCGCTGAGGGGTTCTTGTCGGTGAATTATTTTCCTCGGAATTTGAGCGGTTCTGCTCAGGAGTCGGGCAGCCCGTTGGGGTGCTTGAACGGGGCGGCCGACACTGAGTGGAACCAACGCTGAGCGGTTCTGTTTAAACGGGGAGCTCGTCGGGGTGCTTGGACGGGGCGGCCGTCAATGAGTGGAACCAACGCTGAGACATGGACGGTCTTTCGCCCACTATGGAGTGGCCTAGAGATCGTCCGATTTTTTGAGATTTTACCCTTTACTTACTAATCAGGGTAACAAATAGCAATGCTGAACCGAGGAAGTAAACTGAGGTTCGGCTGTTGCTGTTATCCTGGGTGTGAGTTTTTGAGTCGCTCCCTTAGGGTTTTTGCCTTAAGGGAGCACCTTGAGTCTCCGGGGAAGGTGTTCTCCGGCAGGGCCCGCTGAGGGGTTCTTGTCGGTGAATTATTTTCCTCGGAATTTGAGCGGTTCTGCTCAGGAGTCGGGGAGCCCATCGGGGTGCTAGGATGGGGCGGCCGACACTGAGTGGAGCCAACGCTGAGCGGTTCTGCTTAAACGGGGTGCTTGGACGGGGCGGCCGTCAATGAGTGGAACCAACGCTGAGACATGGACGGTCTTTCGCCCACTATGGAGTGGCCTAGAGATCGTCCGATTTTTTGAGATTTTACCCTTTACTTACTAATCAGGGTAACAAATAGCAATGCTGAACCGAGGAAGTAAACTGAGGTTCGGCTGTTGCTGTTATCCTGGGTGTGAGTTTTTGAGTTCGCTCCCTTAGGGTTTTTGCCTTAAGGGAGCACCTTGGGTCTCCGGGGAAGGTGTTCTCCGGCAGGGCCCGCTGAGGGGTTCTTGTCGGTGAATTATTTTCCTCGGAATTTGAGTGGTTCTGCTCAGGAGTCGGGGAGCCCATCGGGGTGCTAGGATGGGGCGGCCGACACTGAGTGGAACCAACGCTGAGCGGTTCTACTTAAACGGGGAGCCCGTCGGGGTGCTTGGACGGGGCGGCCGTCAATGAGTGGAACCAACGCTGAGACATGGACGGTCTTTCGCCCACTATGGAGTGGCCTAGAGATCGTCCGATTTTTTGAGATTTTACCCTTTACTTACTAATCAGGGTAACAAATAGCAATGCTGAACCAAGGAAGTAAACTGAGGTTCGGCTGTTGCTGTTATCCTGGGTGTGAGTTTTTGAGTTCGCTCCCTTAGGGTTTTTGCCTTAAGGGAGCACCTTGAGTCTCCGGGGAAGGTGTTCTCCGGCAGGGCCCGCTGAGGGGTTCTTGTCGGTGAATTATTTTCCTCGGAATTTGAGCGGTTCTGCTCAGGAGTCGGGGAGCCCATCGGGGTGCTAGGATGGGGCAGCCGACACTGAGTGGAACCAACGCTGAGCGGTTCTGCTTAAACGGGGAGCCCGTCGGGGTGCTTGGACGGGGCGGCCGTCAATGAGTGGAACCAACGCTGAGACATGGACGGTCTTTCGCCCACTATGGAGTGGCCTAGAGATCGTCCGATTTTTTGAGATTTTACCCTTTACTTACTAATCAGGGTAACAAATAGCAATGCTGAACCGAGGAAGTAAACTGAGGTTCGGCTGTTGCTGTTATCCTGGGTGTGAGTTTTTGAGTCGCTCCCTTAGGGTTTTTGCCTTAAGGGAGCACCTTGAGTCTCCGGGGAAGGTGTTCTCCGGCAGGGCCCGCTGAGGGGTTCTTGTCGGTGAATTATTTTCCTCGGAATTTGAGCGGTTCTGCTCAGGAGTCGGGGAGCCCGTTGGGGTGCTTGAACGGGGCGGCCGACACTGAGTGGAACCAACGCTGAGCGGTTCTGTTTAAACGGGGAGCTCGTCGGGGTGCTTGGACGGGGCGGCCGTCAATGAGTGGAACCAACGCTGAGACATGGACGGTCTTTCGCCCACTATGGAGTGGCCTAGAGATCGTCCGATTTTTTGAGATTTTACCCTTTACTTACTAATCAGGGTAACAAATAGCAATGCTGAACCGAGGAAGTAAACTGAGGTTCGGCTGTTGCTGTTATCCTGGGTGTGAGTTTTTGAGTCGCTCCCTTAGGGTTTTTGCCTTAAGGGAGCACCTTGAGTCTCCGGGGAAGGTGTTCTCCGGCAGGGCCCGCTGAGGGGTTCTTGTCGGTGAATTATTTTCCTCGGAATTTGAGCGGTTCTGCTCAGGAGTCGGGGAGCCCATCGGGGTGCTAGGATGGGGCGGCCGACACTGAGTGGAGCCAACGCTGAGCGGTTCTGCTTAAACGGGGAGCCCGTCGGGGTGCTTGGACGGGGCGGCCGTCAATGAGTGGAACCAACGCTGAGACATGGACGGTCTTTCGCCCACTATGGAGTGGCCTAGAGATCGTCCGATTTTTTGAGATTTTACCCTTTACTTACTAATCAGGGTAACAAATAGCAATGCTGAACCGAGGAAGTAAACTGAGGTTCGGCTGTTGCTGTTATCCTGGGTGTGAGTTTTTGAGTTCGCTCCCTTAGGGTTTTTGCCTTAAGGGAGCACCTTGGGTCTCCGGGGAAGGTGTTCTCCGGCAGGGCCCGCTGAGGGGTTCTTGTCGGTGAATTATTTTCCTCGGAATTTGAGTGGTTCTGCTCAGGAGTCGGGGAGCCCATCGGGGTGCTAGGATGGGGCGGCCGACACTGAGTGGAACCAACGCTGAGCGGTTCTACTTAAACGGGGAGCCCGTCGGGGTGCTTGGACGGGGCGGCCGTCAATGAGTGGAACCAACGCTGAGACATGGACGGTCTTTCGCCCACTATGGAGTGGCCTAGAGATCGTCCGATTTTTTGAGATTTTACCCTTTACTTACTAATCAGGGTAACAAATAGCAATGCTGAACCAAGGAAGTAAACTGAGGTTCGGCTGTTGCTGTTATCCTGGGTGTGAGTTTTTGAGTTCGCTCCCTTAGGGTTTTTGCCTTAAGGGAGCACCTTGAGTCTCCGGGGAAGGTGTTCTCCGGCAGGGCCCGCTGAGGGGTTCTTGTCGGTGAATTATTTTCCTCGGAATTTGAGCGGTTCTGCTCAGGAGTCGGGGAGCCCATCGGGGTGCTAGGATGGGGCGGCCGACACTGAGTGGAACCAACGCTGAGCGGTTCTGCTTAAACGGGGAGCCCGTCGGGGTGCTTGGACGGGGCGGCCGTCAATGAGTGGAACCAACGCTGAGACATGGACGGTCTTTCGCCCACTATGGAGTGGCCTAGAGATCGTCCGATTTTTTGAGATTTTACCCTTTACTTACTAATCAGGGTAATGGATGGCAATGCTGTAGCCAGTGAAGTTCTAACTGAGGCGCGGCTATTGCTGTTACCCTCCTGCCATGATCAGAGCTTTAATAGCTCAATAACACCTTATCCCTACACTGTCCTCTACAGATAACGGGGAAGATGAAAAGCATTCTTGCTTCGCCCCTTTAAGCCAGTCCTTATCCTTATATAAGGACTATAAGGAGTTTAGACATGGATAAGCAATTCTCGTGTTTTTGGCGTTTGATAAAATTTCTGGAAGACGTTGTCTGAAACAGTTAAAAAAAAGGATTTAACAATTAGCTTTAGTTATTTTCTAGTTTATACAGATATTAAACAATTTAATATGACAAAAAGTTTGATGCAAATATAGCTCAATGTTTGCTAAATAAAGTGATGCTAGTGCTCCGAATTTCCTATGCTGTCCGCGAAGGCTTTCCCTCATGCTGTATTTTAAACATAATTCTTAATAATTAAACACTGCGTGTTCATATATCATTTCTTTCCTAGAAATGGCCAGAAATACTGAAGTACTGACATAAAGAAATATATTATACATCAGTATAAATATATACGGAGGGATCTTCTCAAACCCGAATTGATTCATCGAGTGCTTTAAAAGAAAAAGAAACTTTAAACAAACGTGAATTCTTTCTATTTCTTTTTTTCTTTTCAATTGCTCTATTTGAATATGGACATTGTATATAGCCCAAATTGTAAGAGCAGAAAAACAAGTTTGGACATGCGTTACAATAATATTTTCAATACTTTCTTTTAATGTCAGTGTACCCATTCTCGATATTTAGCCGAAATTCATTATAAACACAGAACAATTGACAAGGTAGGGTAGGCTACAAAGAAAAGTAAGTGGCAAACGCACTGAAGCTACAATATATGTACATCCACGCGGGCATACGCATAATGCCTGGCACTCAAGTAGTAGTCTTACGATGTCCTTTTCGGCGCATCCAATTTACATACATACCATTCTGGGCTTTCCATTAAAACGACTGTTCCCATTCACAAAATGAGAACTGCACAATTGTTTTTGTATTTTAGAACAAAATGCAGACTAAAACTTTGGAATCTGAGATATTCTCACGGTGGACACTCAACAGTAGAAGCCAGTTAAAAAACATCGATCTGTTATAAATTAAAATTAATTTAAATCTTTAATAACAAAGATTAAAATGTATTTTTTAAATTTGAAAAACATTATTGCTAAGAATATTATTTAAAATAATATGTTAACACCATTTTATATCGAACGGTGATTGATTTATTCAATCCAATACCCTTGGAGGGTAACATATGGCAATGCTGTAGCCAATGAAATTCTAACTGAGGCTCGGCTATTGCTGTTACCCTCCTGCCATGATCAGAGCTTTAATAGCTCAATAACACCTTATCCCTACATTGTCCTCTACAGATAACGGGGAAGATGAAAAGCATTCTTGCTTCGCCCCTTTAAGCCAGTCCTTATAAGGACATGAAGAATTAGGTGCGGAGACTATTGGATTTTGATATGAAGAATTAGCTGCTTATCATACAAGAATATTTCAATGATTTAACCATAAAAATGACTTATTTTTTGTGAGGAGGGGGATGCATAATTCTATTTTTTTTGTAGGGAATTTTTTTGTTGTGTTGGGAGTATATACACCTAAAGAAATTACATTTTTTGTGAGGAAGGGGATGCATAATTTTTTTTTGTAGGGGATTTTTTATTTTATTTTATTTTATTTTATTTTATTTTTTTGTTGTTGTTGGGAGTATATGTACCTAAAGATATTACAGCAATTTATAGACCAGATTTGATATATTTTTTTTTTCATGTCTAGGGGAGAATTTGAATCTTAATTAGCAAATTCCAATTTAGCCAAAAAATATTCCAACGATCTTTGTAAAATTCTTCTACTAGATCGCACAAGTTTTAATCTTCAAAATGTAATTAAAAAGTTTTGAGAATTAACTGGTAGAGGGTAACTAAACATTAAACATGCATGGAGAATGAAAGAATCTATCAATCAGCACCAATTTTTATGGGTCGATCTTACGAAGAATGCAGTGAATTATCAGAAGCGAAGGGTATGAGTAAATTTGGGGTACACAGGCCTGGAAAACTTGCGAAATATTAAGGTGAGGAAAACTATTAATCAAACTAAAATGTATTTTCTTCATAAATGGAATTTAAGGATAGTTTCTAAATCACTGCAAATGACAAATGTTCTTTTGCAATGATTTACAACCTCCTGAATGAACCATAGTATTTCCCCAACAGGGTATTAATTTATTTCGCTATATATATAAGGCATCTCCTTACCAGACACTACTGTGTGTATTGGACCAGACAACATGTTCTGAATTTTAATATGATGCCGACTGTTTCTCATTTTAGCTTTGATTAGAGCAGTAAGTTTATGGGATGGGGTTCCTCCATCCCATAAACTTAGTTCCTCCATTTCAATAAATAAATTAGATCTGTCTATGCTATATATGTTATCTTTTCATATCTATGTAAATATCTATGAAGAAATGGCATTTCTGGTCATTTGTAGATCTTTCTTGACGAAATCCTCATTCATAATCACCAATAACATTCTCTATAAAGGGGAAAAGTCACTTGAATAGAATACTGAAGCAAATTTCATTGGCACCTCATAATAAATTCTTCCTCTTATCATTGGATCAGATCATTACCTCACCGTTCCTATGAATAGAGCAACAGATTTCACTGAGCTAATTGTTTTATTAATCCAGATTTTGTCCGAACTTTGAAGTTAGGGTTAGGTTTTTGTGAAGAGAGTGGGATTAGCATTCACTATTTATGCTTGGTAATTTTTATAGATGGAATATAGGCTTTGGATGCTTAGTTCTGTGATTCGTAAAGAGTATACAGGTGTTATCTGCTGTACTAACTGTGTTAATATTTCTTTCACAGTAATAAAACACATAGACACAGTAAGTTAAATTTTGTGGGAGGTTGTTCAGTAGCATGGATATGAGATGTGATTTCACTGTTGGACCGTATGAGTTAGTCATTCGTCCAATTGTGTAAAAAAATGTGTCGCTGTCGTTGCGATAGGTGTTGTTGAAGTAATTCTTTAGTATTAGGTAGTTTCAGGTTTTTAATACTCAGAATTTTGGATATCGCCATAAGTGTGGAGTTTAGTATGTATGTATTCTATATGTTTTGTCCATTTAAGGTGGCAATCTATGTAAAGGCCAAGGTATTTAGTATACGTTAAGCGTGTGATTTTGAGACAGTGGCAGGTATTGTTGTTGTTGTTGCTGTTAATGCAGTATGTGTGACAGTGTAGCACGAGTGGCATATGATGTGATTCTCACGTTCTTCATAATTAACATCTGCGTTTTGTTGCTGTTGATTATAATTCAATTTTGTTCTGTGGGGCTGCTAATAGCGCGCTGTCGTCTGCGTATTGACATTTTTGATTACGTGTGGCCAGATTGTGAACGTCGTTAACATATATGTTGAACAGACATAATAACAGTGAACAGACGACAAGAACAACGATGTCCGTGACACTAAATGGCTAGAAGGAGAAAAGTCTTTTAGATTCTGTCTACTAGAAGAATTTTTCTAGGTCTTTTTCATCCTGTGTGTCGGTGTATGTGTGTGTGCGTCTGTGTGTTCCGAGTTTGTCGATCTCTCTATATTTTTGTATTTATTTTATTTAAAACAGTTATAGATTTATAAAGTTTTAATTTAATTTAAAATGTTAAATTAAATTTTTTTTTAACTACGATGTGTTCAAAAGCTGTCAGATTGTATGAACATTTTATTGGAGAGTGTTAGCTACTATATGCCACAATTATTTCCACATGTCTTATATTAGCTTTGCAATTACAATTATATGTCTGTCTTTTTTTTTTTTTTTTGGATTGAATCAATCGACCGTGAGATGCGGTGATTGATTCATTCAATCCAATACTCTTGGAGGGTAATGGATGGCAATGCTGTAGCCAGTGAAGTTCTAACTGAGGCTCAGCTATTGCTGTTACCCTCCTGCCATGATCAGAGCTTTAATTAATAGCTCAATAACACCTTATCCATACACTGTCCTCTACAGATAACGGGGAAGATGAAAAGCATTCTTGCTTCGCCCCTTTAAGCCAGTCCTTATAAGGACTATAAGGAATGTCTTTTTTGTAACTGTATTTGCCTCTACAGAATACTTCATTAGTTACCGTCCCTTCGAAACACGCGGTGGCTAGTGGGGTGAAGAAGATCGATGAACATTAATAGTGATGAGACGTTCTTTGGAGGTGGGGGGGGAGGATCTTACAATCCCATCTATGTACTTTTTCATGATAATACCATACACAAAAGGTTGAGTAACCTATAGCAGTTAGTACTGTGGATGGATAAGAAGGAACTTGTTTACATTTAGTTTAAAGAGGTGTGTCTTTACTTGTTCTTGAATACATAGCAACCTAACAGCCTAAGGTTCGTTATTAGGCTGCAATGTATTCCATCTTCTAATCGCATGTATTATCTTCCACTTCTAAGCGATAGCAAGTTTAATTTTCCCAAGTAGCACTTGCACTCGTAACTATTAGCTGTAAATGTGAGAAAGTTGGATGAGTTTATCTCAAAGAATGAAAACATTTTATATCAAATGCGTGCCTTCTAAAATTTACTGATCTTTATTTGAAAAATATTTTTTTTAATTAAAGCATTAAACTGTAATAAAATATTTAAGAATTTTAATTAGCCATGTGAATATAAAATGCCTAATCATTGTACTATTAATAGCTGATCATTAAACATGTTAAGACGAGTTGAGTTACGCTGTTTTGAATTATAAGCAAGCAACGGAGGTCACGTGGCTGTGTATTAAAGAACTAAAGTGTTGGATGAAGAAACCTAAGTCGTAATCCATCTCGTCTTCAGTTGAGAAACCCTTATAAAGGGTCTTCCTGTGAGATGGGACTCGATTCAAAGTTTTTCCATCCAGTGACCATCGTCGACACCGACTCACCCACAGAGGTTCTATTATTAGTGAATGATTATAAATTATTAATAGATTATTAGTTTAATTAATTGTGTGATAATTGGCTATATGGCTGACATGAAACGATTGTGAATACATTTCCACGTACACTGCTTGGAAAAAAGTTAGCGGAAACCCCATGGGTTTCCGTTAACTTCTTTGGAAACACCCCACTAGTTACATCGTGCCATGTAACTAGTGGGGTGTTTGTAGTGGTATAAATTGAAGAATATGATGCTCCCAAGTCAGTGCTACTGTGAAGTGCTGCAAAAATGGAACTGACAGAGTTTGAAAGAAGCTTGTCATAGGATGCCTAGTGGAAGGCTATCTGTTCGGCAAATTGAGCCATTCCAAGTCACATCAGTGATTGAAATGGAAGTGCAGAGAGTCAACCACAAGTGCTATCCGCAGTGGAAAACTAACCACACTCATTGAACGTGATCGTAATGTGCCGCGAAGGAATTCGTAAACATTTATAACTGATGCTCAAAACATAGGTTTCACTGGTGGGACCGCAATATTACCCGAATAAGTCCCACGTTACCCGAACCAACATGCAGCATTGTCTTCAGTGGTGCAAAGAGCGTGTTCAGTGGGATGTTGAAGTTGGAAAGTTACATTATGGAGTGAGGAATCAAGCTACAGCCTCTACAGAGGTGATGGGCGGGTGTGGATGTGGCAGATGCCTGGTGAACGTCTCTTACTAGAGTGCGTAACCCCAACTGTGAAATTCGGAGATGGAGGTATGATGGAATGGTCTTGCATTTCCTGGTTTGGCTTCGGACCTCTGTTTGTGGTGTCACGAATATTGAATTCCAAGAGGTATCAGAACATTCTTGACAAGGCAATGCTTCCTACGTTGTGGGGTTTCTACGGAACTGACCTTTGTCTCTTTTAGCAAGACAATGCACCGTGTCATAATGCTGCTACTGTTACTGCATAGTTTGTGGACAATGACGTCACTACACTTGACTGCCTCTACAGAGCCCTGATCTCAATCCTATTGATCATCTGTGGAATGAACTGCAGCGTCGAGTGAGATCAAGGGACGTTCGCCTCACAACAGTCTAGGACCTCATTAATTCTGATTAATTGCTATCGTACGCTCGTGGAAAGTACGTCCCATAGGATTACTGCAGTCATCGTAGCTATATGAGGTCCTACATGTTATTAAGGTGGACGCCATGACTGTTTGTTCTTCACACTATGGTGTCCGTTGACTTCTTTCCAACCAGTGTATGCTCAACTTATATATCAAGAACAATGCATGGTGAGTACGTATTAGTCTTTTATTTTATTTAGTTGAGGATAATGCATTCATAAGGGACGTTATTATCGATTTTTCATAAAAATTACTCCTCTTTGATGCGATATTTAAAAACATTTAAATAATGATTACATTTTAAACATAAATTTAGGAAAAGTTGAAAATAAATTGATGTTTTTGAACTTTCAATAAAATACTAAATATCTAAAAGGGATTATTTTTATATTTAATTTTTTTTTATTTATTCTTTTTGATTTTTCTTTTCATTTTCATTTGTGAACTTGTCGAACATTATGCTGTTGGATCGATTTAACTCTGCAGCTTATGTATTTCAAAATCACTGACGAGAAAGGGTAACATGTGCATAAGATATTGCTCGATAACTTTGCTTCTCACTTTTATAGACATTTTGGCATATTGGGAAACTATTCGCAAATGTAATCCATCAAGCAATGATGGAATGTCTCCGGTGTAGCAATATTGAAAATCAGTGCACAGCGGGGCCTTTCTGTAATGTGGCAATGATTTATTTACAGCTCTATTAAGTATTGATGCAATGATAAATAAAAGTTCCAAAGTCTCTACATGCTAGCAACCAGTAAAATCTGAAAATTATGATAAATTATTTAAAAGTTAAGGATGGATTGCACATTTACATTAAAACAACATTTGAAGACAGTTTTATCCATTTCGCTCGCTTGGCTAGCGAACTCTGAATTGTTAAATTTCAATTGATGTCGACCTGTCCTCTAGCGGCAAAAGGAGAAACTGTTTTATTGCCACATAACATGCATGGATTATAACTGCATATAGAGTATGTTAAATTTAATATTTCCTATTGAATTTCTAAAATGAATTTTAAAATTCTGAATATGTTTTTGAGTGAGAAAAAATATTTTTATGATTATTAAAACTCCAAAAGTTTTTTTTTTTTTTTTTTTTTACATAATTTTCAGTGCCTTAGTTTCGGAAAAAAATTTCTATAAGTTAATGTCTAGTAATATAAGGTTTATAAATTAACTTTCTATGAGCTAAGAAGAATTTTAGGTCCTCTCACGGAATATGTGGGTGCTTATAATATTTTTTCCTCCAGTCTATTCTATATTCTATCCGTTTGTATGCATACTTATTATTATCCTTCTTAAAGTGGACAGATTTTGCTGAAATTTGGCATATCACGACGACACTAAGCTTCGCCCATTCTTTTCAATTTTTGTTTCAGATTGCCCTTTTTTTTGTTGAAAGGTTAGAAATCGTACAAAATTATATACTACAATTAAATAAAATTTTATTTTTATTTCTGATTCTCAGCAACATGCAACAACTCATTAACGCTGTACTCAGACACAATTTTCTGAAATTCGGGTGTTTTTAGCATCTTTACTGATATCTAATGTGAAATTTCCCTTCGATACTATTGTTGTCCATCAAAGTGATGATAAAATTAACGTACAGTTCCTGAGCATTAGAAGCAAGTGACGGGTGGATAAGTTAGATCCAAACCATCGGGCGAAATTTGTTTCCATTCTACCAGTTTATCGTTTTTCATATTATCAGATTCATGCTACAGGCATGAATTTGATACGCAGCTATCATATGATTATCATCATCAATGCTCTAACGGGGCATTTAAGCGCACACACCCATTTTCATAGTAATCTTGGATTTCGTAATCATAATTACAGGATAAAGTAGTTAGCCCTATGCCTATAAGTATAAGTATTTTTGTATGTAAAAATTGCGTATGTTCTCCTGATTGTACGATGAAAAACCAGAGTTAAAACCCTGCCATCACCGCATGATGATATGATATGATACCGAATAACTCACCTTCAGTTGAAAAGTCTTGATAAATGTTCTTTGCGTGCTGGACAGGATTCGAATCAAGTCAAACAGCCTCACGACATACTATACTACGACTCTCATATGAGATCACAAAGCTAATTCTCTAACTCAAGGCCTATTTATTTTTAATCACGTACGTTAAAAAAAGGTGTATCTTCAGAAAAGATAAAATTTATAATACTTCTTATTAAAAATTTCCTATTCATTTTTAAAAAGTATTAAAATATATTTTCTATGATATTTAATTAATAAATGCTACATATATAACTTCCTTTTCTGGTTGACTAAAGAAAACGAAACGTCTTTAAAAATCTGGACGCTTTCTATCGTTCGCAATTTGACAAGCAGTGTCAAAAATATTGTTTATATACATTTTTCAGTTAATTAAATTAAAATAAAATGAATAAAGAAAAAGAAAAAACTATATTCGATCATGTTGTAGATGTAATAATGTAATGGGTTTAATAAACAGTTGAGCAGAAAGTAGCAAAACCGGAATTATCAATTGAGAAGGAAGGGCGATTGATCCGCCCTCTAGTAGCAGACGAGAAAGCGAAGTAACTGCATACAACTATAGTGTCTGTTACGTGTCACTTGTCAGGGTCACACGAATAAACTTGTTTCTTAGTGTTATTTCTTTTCAAAGTTTAATAATAGTGGATACAATGAAATATATAAATTTAATTCTAAAATAATTAATAAGGGGTATTTTTTTTTCTTTTAAAATATATTCGTTTGTACAAGTTATGATTTCTTTATTCTGTATATTTTTTGGATCATTTATCAGTCTAATTGCTCTCCTCTGTATTGAGTCGAGCATTTTGAGGGAGCTTTTAGGAGCCCTACTCCAAATGTGAGAACAGCATTCGATAGCTGTGCACATTTGTGATTTGTTTAAGGTTAACAGCTGTTTTGAGGTGAAGTAACGTCTTGAGCGAAAGAAAAATCCTAGTTTTTTGGAAGCTGAGGATGCAATGGTTGTGATGTGTTTATGCCAGGAGAGGTCTGATGTCATGGTAATTCTGAGAAGAGAAATTTCATCTTGTCTGGGGATTTGAGTGTTATCAAAAATAATACTGGGGGAAAATGGTTGTTTTTTGTGGGAAATAAGACAGAAATAAGCGTTGAAGTTGAAAAGGTTGTCTGAGCCCCATCGGAGGATGTCTTGGAAGTCGAAATTAAGGGAATTTGTGGTTGATGTTCTGTGGGTTGAAGTGAGTTGTGTAGGGTAAGGTTTATCAAATGAAAGGGAGGAGTGCAATGTTCTGTTATCTGTAAAACTGTGTTTTGGGGTGGAGGTCAACTGAAGTAGGTCATTGACGTACAGAAGGAAGAGGATCGGCGAGAGAACTGAACCTTGTGGGAGCCCAGCATTAGTTGGACTCCCACAAGGTAGGAGCCCAACTAATGCTATCATCACATATATCATCACACATAGTGTGCGTCCAGACAGGAAGCTGGCAATCCATCTGAGACAGTCCAAATGATGGAAGTTTGCTTAGTAAGCCTTTGTGCCAGACCTGGTCAAAGGCTTTGGAGATATCAAGTGCAACTACTTGGGATTCTCCAAATTTTTCCATGGCATATGTCCAGAGATGGGTGATGTATGAGAGCAGGTCACCTGTTGATCAACATCGACGGAATCCGTACTGGTGGTCGCTTAATAGCTGTGTACTTTCAAGGTAGAGTAGGAGTTGAGAATTGATGGTTTTTCTCCATCACTTTAGATAGGATTGATGTGAGTGAGATAGGGCGATAGTTAGATGGCAGCGATTTGTTACCCTTTTTGGGAATGAGTTGAATATAGGCCATGAATGAGTTGAATATAGTCAGTTCTGCTGCACAGGACAATTGGAGGAATGCCATCAGGGCCAGGAGCTTTTGTTTTTTGTCTTATTTTGACAACAGGTTTTTGATCTCTTTCTGGCAAAAGGATACAGGGGGCATTGTATGTTGGGCAGTTGGAATGACGGGGAGACATTTGCCATTGTCAGTTATGCGTGCATTAGAGGCAAAGTGTGAAACCAGGAGCTTAGCTTTTTCTATGAGTGATGTTGCATTTGAGCCATCTGGGTATGATAGAGGTGGGAATAGTGTAGGACAAAAGTTGCGACCAATTACTTTCGCAAGAGACCAAAAGGCATGACTGTCATTAGGACAGGCTGCAAGTTTCCTGCTTTTTGCCCATTCAAATTCTGTTTTGGAATCATTGATAATTATTGCACTGTCAACAAAAATTAATCACAGATTGCTGTCCCAAGACTAGCTGTGACTTGATAACCTTGATTTGGCTACGGCGCCATTTTATTGTCGCTAACATCACGCATTATTGTCTGAAAAAGTGAGTTGGTCGTTCGATTTTATTGAATTGCGGGATGGAAAACCCACTTTGTGGGAGTTGAAAACTACTTTCCCATGCTAACGATCGACGAACTCGAGAAGTTATCAAAGAAAGGCTTAGAAAAAGTTTCTCTAATCGGCGACTACAATTGAATTTAGTGGCAGACTAGAGCTGTTCATGCATATGCCTTTTCACAAAACCATACTCGTCTTTCGATTCGTATTCTTGTGCGAAATAATGGTTTCACATATTCCTATTATTAATTACACCTAAACGTTAACACGAGATAAAATTTACCGCCCATATTAATTCTAATCTTTCTCGGAAATTAGTTTTTTTTTTCATCATGTCAACATCCAAGCTGTTTTTTCCATCTATTTTTCTTCAGGCACTACTTGACTTCGAAATGGCTATTAAACTTGTATAAATCTCAAACCTATTCCATGTTATTCTCCCCTTTCTTCACTCTGTTCAAAAGAAACCAAATGAGATTAACCAATCGCTCACTCGAACAGATTTGAAGCATTTTTCTTGTCACTCATATGTTTTGCTTCCGCTATGTAGTTTTTTCGCTCAAAGACTGCACGTTATTTATTCTAAATAAGTAACAGGTAGACACAGTTGAAAATATTTCATTAAAATAGATTAACTACAGATATTTCGATTCACGTAACGTGTATCATCGTCAGTAATACAGTTAGAAATTAACAAAATTATACAACAATGAAGGCAAAAAAAATCACACTCACGCACATTTCAACTGATCCTAATAGTATCGTTTTGAGCTGGCTGTCTCGCGACTGCGTATAAAGGAGAGATTCCTTTGCATTCCACGCACCTTCATTGTTGTTTAATTTTTACCACCTAAAACGGTATATCGTAATGCGATTACAGTATCATTTCCAGCAGTATCGTAATTAATTAAATTTACTGATAATTGATTGTATGTGTTAATTAATGTGAGATCTTTTGGCCAGTGCTTCTCCTCCGTAGATGGAACAACCATAATAGCCAGGTCAAAGTCCAGCACGATTGTCTGGATGTCACATTCCGTGAAAATCATTATAATCTAACTGAAATGCGACCATAAAGCATCAGGATTCCTTTCTAATGGTCTCACTCAAGACATTTAATGGTATACTAATGAACCATCAAGTCGCAGACAATTTACAACTTACCTTTAGCTTAATCGGATTATCAGTTCTCTGAACAACTTTGCAACATTATTATTGTCTCGTGAAGTATCGACCAGTGATCATGTCCTATTGGCTAATCTCTCTCTCCAATCTGGTTTCATGCGTGCACATATAAGTATGAAAATATAATAATAAAGTAATTGAAATACAAATTAAATTACATATGTAAATAAGGTATTTGTAGGAAAAAAGTGACTGCTTCTAATTTTACTGAAGGCATCTGTAGGCACTTTTTACGCTATAAAAACCTTTTAGGCTTTTTTTTTTACTTCTTGTTCGACAGAGAGGCGACCTTCATCCCAGGTTGGTAAGTTTTTTCATCCGGGAGTTCCAGTTTCTAATTGTTACTCACAATTAATAATCCCAGTTCATAAACTCATATAAATATGACAGCAAAATTTATTTGCTATCCTGCAGTCCCGAAAACCTTCGAAATCAGTGATAGTCATAAACTCAACTATCGGTGACGATGATGACGAAGAATCCCAAAATGTTTGTTATTTCTAAAACACTTTTGCCAACGTCATCTAGCGGATAAAAGGCATTAAACGATTTATTTATTTTTATTTATTCTTAATGTACATACAAAAAAGTGTCTCGTTTTAAAAATCTCGAAACTAGTGGATATATTAATAAGTGATTAAGTCTTGTTAATAAAATATTAATATTTTAATGTTATTCTAACAATAATGAATTTTTTCACGCTTCATTGTCTTTTACTGAACTTTTATTTTGAGAAAAGAAAACGTTGACTAGCGAACTAAACACTTTTAAAAGTAACTTTCTTAATTGACTACAGATGGCAGCACAATACATCGCTGTATTTGCTGCGGCTATCCATTTTAAGGGTTTTGGATTGTAGAAAATTGTGTTTAATCACATGAAAAATTACTTTGTATTGAAAATTCAATTGTTAATATTTGATCATTGTTTGCTTGCTATAATTTCATGCGTAAAATTAATGACATTTATATTCATAGTGAACTGGATTATGAAACGATTTTTTAAAATAAATTCTATTAAATGCTGTTTTAATGTAAAATGACTAATTTAGAATATAAAGCGAATATTCGACGATATTTAATAATATAAAATATCAATACAGAGAAAAAAAAACAGCATAATAGACCTTAAATCTTATTTTTCGTGTTTACATATGCATGTCTATATATATATATTATATCATTTACCTAGTTTTAATATTTGTTCCATTAATTTTTATTTTAAATGAATTAAATAACGCTTTAAGGCTTAATAATAAAATTTAATATTGAGAGAGTATTTCTCTCTTCTGTATGTACGATACATAATATTACATTTCCAACTATAGAGGGCAGCACTATACAGTAACTGAATGATGTCTGCTTAAGACAAAATATCAGGTAGGGTGTACATGTATATGTACATTATGGTCATTTTCTAAACCAATATTAGTAATGCAAATTTTTGGATTAGAAGTTATCAAACATTTCCAACTTGCTTCGAATCCATTACAAAAATTATTTTAAGATATATTCATACTTTGTACTTCGGCAATTCAATAATTTACCGTAAATATACCACAAACCTTACCCAAAACAAAATTCTTAATTTTTTTGTTCTACTTACACTATCTACTAATAATTGTCCTGACACTTTAGCAATTTACAATTAATACCAGCAGGTGAATCCTAATATTGGGTATGTCCTTTTTTGGCTTTGATCACCTCCTATACTTGAGGGAGGCTTTCCATCAATGTGCGACGGACATCAGGTGGAATTTGTGGGTTAAGGTCAGGATTCTGTGCAAGCTCAGACAGTAGTTTATCTCTTCATAACATTCCATAACAGCTGCAGCTTTGTGGCATGGGGAATTGTAGTCTTGATAGTAACACGGGTCCGTTCCATGAAAACTCCACAATTTAGGCAGCACTTGATTATCCAGAATATCAAGGTACTGAGTTGTCTTCATGGGACCACGGACGTTGACTAGTGGTTTTCCCTACAGTTCCCCAGCTGAATGCACTCCCACACCATTACTCTTTCACCACCAAATTTTACTGTGGGTACAACACACTGTGGTAACGAGCGTTCACCAAGCTGCCTCCACACCGACACCCTGCCATCAGACTAGAACACATGTGAACCTTGATTCATAGCTTCAGAGTACCGTTTTCCACTGGTCAATTGTCCAGTTCGCACGCTCTTTGCACCAGGTCAGACGAGCCGCCTTGTTCGTTGTTGTGATGTTCGGCTTGTGATGCCGCTGCTCTTTCGTTGGAACCCAGTAAATGGAGTTATTTTTGTGCAATGCTACTGGTGCTCTGGAACTCATCACGGGTGGCCTGTGTCGATTGTTGCAGGTTTCAACACGTCAGTCCTTTTCGACGGCCGCCCTGGGTGTTTTACTGCACTAGTGATGCCAGAACATCTCCGTTTGTTTATTACATCGCCAACCGTTAATTTTGGATGCTCCAGTTGAGCGGCAATGGCACGTATGGACATGCCATCAATGTGACAGCCAACGTTGACATCTCTCTCGAAGTCACTGAGTTCACGTCGTGGTGCCATATCACCCGTATTCAACTACTATGATGAAATACTGCTTCCCACTATCTGCACACCGGTTTTTATGTTATTAACAAACCTGGAATGTTCCATAAATTCAAACAGCAGGGGTGTCCGGACAATTATTGCTAGATAGCGTATATTGAAACCTACTTTAATAGCTAGTAAAAGTAATCTAATTTTTGGAAAGTTCCAAAAGTGAAATATTATGTCCAAATGACAGAGTCTTGTGTTATGTTTATTATTGTTGTTGTTTTCAATGAAAGTGGTAACTAATCGTATTGATTTGGATTCCTTGCCTAAGTCCTATTTATGTATGGACGATGTAGAAGAAAAAAAAGTTTAAAAATTAATAAAATAAAAATAGCAAAGAATAAAATAAGAGAAATTTTCCTTGTCCGAACAACAACATTTCAAAATTCTCCTGACGTCTTCATTTTTTTCCAGTGAAAAATCTTGACAGATGGGAGTCAAGTTGAATATATTGAACACCATATACCAATTACATTTATTTAACTCCTTGTGCTCGATAAAAATCCGTTTGTTAGCAGATAAAAGAAGTCATATTAAAAGAAAAATTGAATAATTAGTAAAATTAGAGTGTAGAAATTCAGAACTAAAATCAACTACACAGGCGACTGTTAATTAATATTAAGTTGAAATTCGTGATTAACTCTATGCAAGAACTAAAAGTTCTCCTCGAGATAGACCGAAATTTTCATCTTCCCACCCACAAACGGAGAGATTTCTGTAGACTTTCTGTAAAAGGTTCCTTGGCGTATGCGTAGCTTTCGGTCTGTAAGACCTGAGATCGCATTTTAACTCGACCTCGCACCGATGTTTGTCAATGCAAAATGAATTAATATTCACATACAGAATCATCAGGGATTTTTTTACAAGAAACTAGGTTTTTTTGGGGAAAAAAAAGAAAAATCTAGCTAGTAAACTGCAGACGATATCCTATCCTTAGTTGTCTCAAGAATGCTAGACTCCAGTCGTTATTATCCAGAGGTCAGTTTATTATTCTGAACTTACTGAATTCGATTGGAACATGTCGTACGTCTTCAACTTCATTTCAAATTCGCATATCTGCCATACTCAAGGATATCACAAAAGAATGACAGGAAATTAATTTATTTAATTAATATTCAAAGTAAAATGCATAAAATAAAATTTTAAAATACTCTGTTTTAAGTGTAAAAATTTTAATATGGGATTGTCAAGCTTAGTGTTAGACTATATTTTATTATTATTATTTAAACATATTCAACTAATAACTCAGCACTTGTCATGTACGCTCCAAAATGTTTAGAGTAGATGTTATTTATCTCTCTTCTGATGTCTTTAAGATGCAGTAAATGTACCTTGTATTTTATTAGTGGCGGCCGGCGAAAATTTTAAGTGGTGAAGTTGCATATACAAAATGAGTAAAATAATTCATTTTTTTCCTAATCAGTAACCAATTTATTAATAAATAAATTTACATATTAAAATTGCTTCATTAAAAATATTTCACCCTCACCAAGAACACACACCAATAATAAAAGCTTCGTATCTCACAGAAATAACGCGCGCAAGAATACAATTTATCTGTAGCGACACTGATCAATGAACAGTGTCGGATTCACTTGTTAACGTACAGTGACAAGTGCAAACAAATATAGGCGAGTCTAGCCGTAACTGACCGAACATGATAATTCCGACACTGCGTTAGATCGCAGTGCATTTTTCTCGTAATCTAAAGCGTTAATCGAACAATTCCAATTATTAACTATTCAATCAATGTCGAAACATAAACTGTAACCTTTAACACAGGAGTGTCAAACTCAATTGGACTGCGGGCCATTTGCTATAAAACTGTATCTCAAGTGGGTCGCAAAAAATTTTCGCTAAAAAAACCATTTGCACTAATTAAAATCGAAGAGAAGTGAAAAAAATGAGTATAAATAAATTTGGAAATTAATTAGAAAAAATTTATTTATTCTAAGTCATTATAAGACATAAAATAATAGTATAATGATTATGACAACTCAAAAAAAAATAATGTAAATAATATTTTTATTATATTAATATTTACAATAGATAGCATTTAATCCATATTAAACCGAAATAAAATTTTATTTGAATAAATCAAATATTTTATATATTCATACATTCTAAAAAAAGTACAAACACTTATTAATAACCATCACAAAAATTTACAGAGCCCCCTGTCAGTTTGAAATTTTTTTGTGTTTGTGTTGAAATAAAATACTTCTTTTTTTTTGGGGGGGGTCTATATTTTGGGAAATTTTTTAAATGTTACTGAAAATATTTTGGGGAAAAATTATAATATTTTCTGGTTAAAAAAAAAAAATATATATATATATATATATATACTTGCATAATATAATTATAATAATTTAATTTCAGTATTTTATTTTTTTCCCGCCACTTGACCACATTTATTATTAACTAGCCTGTCAAAATTTGGACTGAAAGATTGTGAGCATACGACCTTCGTTATGGCAGAAAGGTTGACGTCGATAATCTTGATCTGTGGGCTGTATTGCTACCTTTCATACATGAGAATAATTGTTCTCATAAATAGGTGTTTCCAAAATAACATAGAATATTTGCTGCAGACTTTTTTATTTCCGGCTATTTTTGACCTAAATGATTGTATATTTTTGGTACACCAACTTCTTGGTATTTCGCTTTTAGAAAGGAATCATTTTGGAAATCAATAAGTTCCATTTGAATAGAAATAGGAGCTTTTTCGAAATTAAAGGAAAAAGGATCTGTATAAAGAGAAAAAACTTCTTGCGCCTTAAAATCTTTAAATCGCCTATCAAATTCTTCTTTTATCTTTTCTAGTTTGGGACAATATTGAGAAAAGGTAAAACTTTGATTCACATAGGAAAGTAATTTAGAATATTCTCTTGTCAGTGCATCATACATGTGTGTTATTAACTGAACTCTCCCCTGAATTTGACATTTAAATCATTCAAATGTTTTGTAATATCAACTAAGAATGCTATATCTTGTACCCATGTCTGATCATTAAGAAATGTAACATCATGATTTTTCATTTCTAGGAACAATTTTATCTCCTCTAAAAGTAAAAAAAAGCTTTTTAGAATCTTATGATAAGATAACCAACGAATCTCTGTGTAATAAGGTAGCCCTTCAAATTCACTCTCCAAATCTTTTAGAAATATATTACACAGACAGCAAATGTCTCTGTATTTTATTCAGTAGCACAATAAAACTACTTGTTTTTCTTGCATCTGCCGTATAGTGGCAGTTGGGGAAAACATGTTGTTTACCGTGGGGAGCCAATTATCGTCCCGACGTGAAGGTGGTTAAACTTTATTTTTGTATGCGAAGCAAAACTTTTTAATTTCTTTTTTCATAAAGTAAAATCAGGGTACGGGGGTGTGTGTGAATCATAGGGAGAGTTATATTCGAGTAAATACGTTATTTCTGTTTTATTATAAAAAGCAACCATCCCTTTTTTAAAATCTTTCCTTGAGGCGTCGGGAGCCGCAAAAAATTGCTTTGGGGGCCGCCAGTTTGACACTCCTGATTTAACATGTTGTATTGTATGGACAGCCCTCGGT
The DNA here is from genome assembly GCF_054136105.1 of Typopeltis vanoorti. Lineage (NCBI taxonomy): Eukaryota > Metazoa > Arthropoda > Arachnida > Uropygi > Thelyphonidae > Typopeltis > Typopeltis vanoorti. Next base: position 142,368,247 of record NC_143552.1, read on the forward strand.
TTACGACGGTTCAATTTACCTGATTCACAATAACGCCGGATGCCTGCACGTGCTTACTTACTGTAGTGTGTTCGGACTAAGAAACGACGCTAGCAGGCACTCTAGTGTTTGAGTGTTCAGTGAGCTATTACGACCAGGGGCGACTCGTGCATAGGCACTGCGGAACTGCAGCAACCCCAATTTTTCTCTATATAGAAATATATTTATTTATTTATTTATATTTGCTGTAATATTTAATTTTATCATCAACAATCCTATACGATTCTCTTATCTTGTATAAAAAACAATAAAAAACTATCTTTTAGCACTTAGGAGGGCGAAGGATGCAAGAAGCACTGTGTTTACCACAGTGTCATATTGCCACGTGCGCAAGCATATTGTTACACCTGATATCTTGAGAATATAATATTCTCAGTTATCATGGTGTAACATGAAAAATAAATAACATAAATAAAAACCCCTGCATAAAAGGAATAATTTAATTAATATAATATTCTTGCATCCAGTATAAATTGAGTAAAATGTAAAGGTCTATTGTTTAGTTAAGATAACAAAAGAAAAGAATGTATTAAGATGTATTATGACTAAACAAGGAATTTGTATTAAATAAGTAGCTAACTAAGAATTAATATAGTAATGCGATTAAGAATGAAAGAGTTAAGTACATAAGTGGAAAGGAATGAGTCTTGGAATACGCTATGTGAGAGGCTACAGATTAAGCATTAAGTAGAATTCTGAGAAAAGATTTAAAAGGGGGTTAAGGTAGAGGCTAACAAGAGAAATAACGGAATATCGCTTAGGGCCTGTACCCAGATAGAAACTTCGTTGCGAGTTGCCGATCAAAATGACGTATGGCGGCAAAATGCTACCCAATTGGTAGACAGACGGAAAATAAGTAGGAGGCGGGAAAAAGAAGTAAGAAAGGGCGCCGTTAGGGTAGCAGCTATAAAAGGGTTGGTAACCCCCCCTTCGAGGCTTTTTTTTCGAGGAGAGAGTAGGCTCCTTTGGGTTTTGGGGAAGACGTTTGGAGAGTCAAGGAGGCTTGAGGCCTTATTGCCTTTTGCGAGAGGAGAGGAAACGTTTGGATAGTCGCGGTGGTTTTAGTTTGGTTTTCTAGTGGATTTCTCAGTGTTCCTGAGTGGAGAGATATGGCTTATATCCTCATGCCACAACAAAGAATCGAAGGTGAGCGGGAAAGCTATTCCTGTATTCCTATGTAGAAAGCGAAATATGCCATAGAGTCATAGGAAGCAGTGAAGATATATCGATATCCTCGTTTCGGATAGTACAGCCGACCGCGCAGATGTTTATATAGCCCTGAATTGCAAGAAGTTATGCAAGCAAGTTCGTTCAGTAGAAGGTAAAGGCCCGTAAATGAAGCTAAAGAAAGGTATTGCGAATTTTGTCTTATGTTAACTAGAAGTTGTTTGTGATAGGTACCATTGTCATAATACGGAACTGTTAAGGTGATCAGGGAGAAATTATAATAGGACTTTAGAATTTGATAGAGAGTGTTAAAAGTAAGCTAGCTAGTGTTGATAATTTGTGAATATTTAATTATCCTAAGAATATTGAGTGCCTACTACATTGCAAAAGGAAAGTTAATGACATAGTTGTGTGTTAATGAAGTAAATGGTTTTGTTAATATTGAGTTTGATTAGTGTGAATTGCGTAATTAAGTAGCTGAGGAATTTGAATGCCTAGTGCGATGTGAAAAAAATCGGAATTGTCATAAGTATGTGCTAGAGTAGTTAATGATTTCGTTAGTGTACTTGAAGTTGAATAATCTAATAGTGTGTGGTAATCTAATTTGTCCATGTTAAGTGCATTTATGTTTTGTATGAAATTTTGTGGCGGCATGATCGTAGTAAATTTTGTCGAATCATAGCCCAACTACTTGTGTTAAGCAAATTTTAGTGTGTAAGTAATTTAGTTCAGTGATTGATATGTATCATGCTTAGAGAAATAATAAACATTATGTGTAATGATAAAATAGTTGTCTGAATTTGCTAATCCAATGCACCGCTTAGAAACATTCGAGCCTAATCACGCTGGGAATTAATGTTAAGAAACGGGAAGTTTAAGGAATTAATGTTGAGTAACAAGAAATAGTGTCACGACTGCAATAGTTACACTTTCAGATATTTGAGCTCCTTTTCTCTGTTTATGTATAAAATATCTTAAACTAAATATCCCAAAGGGCGCAGTTAAAATACAAATACTAGGGATACTACGGGGAACAATAGCTCAGATATTCGTAGAAATTTTGGTGATGTCTTGAAAGTAGAATTTAGAAGAATATAGACGAAGGCAATTTGTAAGACAAACAAAAATCGTAAGATAGGGACATAACAATATGCATGTCATAGTCAGATGCGAGCTATTAGCGTAATGCGGCACTGTCCGTCGTACAGTTCCACTCTTGTTTATATGCAGTTTGTACCAGTAGTAGAGTGTTCATAGTGCTTATCGTGTTTACTCCGTCTCTTTAAATATTTGGACATTACAATTAAAGACATAACATTTGTTATAGTTTTTATTTTAGAACACTATTCGGGTTTTGATAATGGATTTTATTTTTTAAGTATTTTTAAATTATACTAAACTATAATTTTTATCGATAATAAACAATATTTTTTCATGTTTAATTTTTTAAAAATATTTACTATAATTTTGATATTTTATCCAAACACATATACACTGTACTTACAGAGTGTATGTATATTTCAAAAGTTGCAGCATCCCCACGATTTCAAGCCATGAGCCGCCACTGACTACGACGGTATATGTATGAAACCTAATTTTACTGTTGAATCTACCTAATTTTTCTATTTAATTTTTTTTACATACATTACACATTTAAATTGATAAAGTACGTAATTACATACCATATATGATAAAAGAAGTGCAGATAAGCTAGCAGAACTTGGTGTTAAGGAGTCACGGAAATCAATCACACTTGGAAAAAGAAGATGGAGGTGATTAGAAGAATGGAAGATGGGCAGATACGTGCTAATGTTTGTAGTATTATGAACTTACCTCCATCGACTGTTACTACAATCATGAAAACTGCAGATAGAATAAAACAGTCTGAGCAACCCTCTACAGCAGTACTAAATGCAAAACATGAGAATTATAGCAGGGGTAAACTTCATGAAAAAATGGAAAAATTATTATCATTATGGGTGGATGACTTGAATCAGAAAAACATTCCTCTGACGCAGGCTGTTATAACTGAGAAAGCAAAAACAATTTTTGAGGACCTTAAAAAGACTGATGGAGGCGAAGAAACATTTTTAGGAAGCAAAGGTTGGTTCATGAGATTTAAGTCTCTTGAACTATGTGGTGAGGCAGCAAGTGCAGATGTTGCGGCAGCAGCTGCTTTTCCTAAAGAATTTCAAGACTGTAGAACAAGGAAGTTATCCTCCTGATCTCATTTTTAATGTTGATGAGACTAGGCTCTACTGGAAAAAATTGTAGTTACGCACCTTCATTTCCTGTGAAGAAAGTTCCAGGTTTTAAAGCTGAAAAAGATAGACTTAAGCTTTGGTTGGGTGCAAATGTCTCCGAAACTTTGAAGCTTAAACCAATGTTGGTGTACCATTCACAGACACTACGTGCCTTCAAGGGTCTAAAGGCCATGCTGTCAGTCTATTGGAAATGGAACAAGACAGCTTAGGTTACACAAGACGTTTTTATAGATTTGTACACCAATTATTTTTGTCCTACCGTGCTTCGCTTCTGTAAAGAAAATGATTTGCCAGCCAAGGCATTGCTTCTCTTGGATAATGCTCCTGGACATCCTCAAAATCTTTCTGAAATAAGAACCCCATTGGATGTCAAGGTTAGTTACATGTCCCCAAACACAACATCGCGTTTGCAACCGATGGATCAGGGTATTATATCGATCTTCAAAGCCTATTACTTCCGTATAACATTTATGGAAACGGTAAGAGTCTTGGACACTTCAGAAAAAAATATTAAAAACTATTGGCGATCATTCGATATTTTTGAAGGGCATTAACAACATCAAGTCAGCTTGAAATGAAGTGTCAGCAAAGTGTTTAAAAGGTGCATGGCGAAAATTTCTTCCAGCATTTATGCATGACTTCGAGGAACTAGAGCAAGAGTTATTGCAGACGTTACCAAGCTTGCGCGAGAGGTGGGATTTGACGATATTACAACTGAAGATGTGAAAGAAGTCTTAAAGAGCCATGATAAACCGCTTTCCAATGAAGACTTAAAAGAATTAGCCAAACAATTAAGTCAACATCAGTAGTAGTGTAGTCACTAATAACCAGATCAAGATCATGATAATATAAGGAATCGTGACGCCATGAGATTGGAATGTTTGGAATTTCCCTGGGGGCGTATGTGTGAGTGATGTGAGTTCTTGTATTTTGGTTCGCGTATGGAATTATGGGTGATGGTAGAGATAAGGATTCGTGTTGTGATTGGTGGGACACTTTGAACCAGATGAAGATCAAGATAAGATAAGGAATCGTGACGTGAATGTTTGTTGTTATCAGATGAAGATAAGTGACGTCATTTGTTAGTTGTAAATAAGTGACATTATTGTTTTGAATAGAAAAGGGAGATATATTAGTGGATAAGGAATCGTGTCGTGATTGGTGGGACACTTCTGTCGTGATGGCGGCACTGTTTCGAGGTTTTTTGAATAATTTAATTATATGCTGGTGTCACACACACACACACATTAGACATGAAAAATCGCTAATGTATCCATGTTGATACTCTAATATGTACCGTATGATTATTTTTATGAAAAAAAAACTATTCAGTATTAGAATTATGCTTCTCAAAACATAGGAGCAGTGATTATTGAAATTACAATTATCAATTGGAATGTTCAACTTAAAAAAAAATTAACTTACATTTCTTTTCAGAATGGGAACATCTTGATACTATCTAGGTTTTCTGAATATTCCTAATTGTTGATTTTTAATATTTATTCACAGAACACAAACACAAGTCTTAAAATGCAGTTCACTTTTTCATTATACGTTACTGTGGCTAACATATATTCACACCACAAAACACACAAAACATAGGAGTTGAAAGATATTTCTGTAAATAACCAGAAAAGCTAGTGGACTACTTAATTTAGATTACTATCCGATTGGTTCTCTGTATTAATTCTTTCCCACTGTTTCTCATGCTATGATTTCCCAAGCTTGGTGGAAAAGTCTGTGCGCCGGTTAGTTTAGGGTAAGTGTTATTTCCGGTTTCGGATTCGAATGCTGTTAGAGTATGGAATTCTGACAAGTGAAATTATTGTTATTTTTTTTTTCAAATTGATTGGTTATTTTTTGTATTTTACTTTTAAAATTGATATTCTAACAGAATAACTTAGCAAAATTAATAAATATATAAAATGTATGTAAATTTATTTTCCAACACTGTAGATTTCTCATTAAGTCTTATCTTAAAGATATCTCTCTTATCTGGTCGCCAAATTGTTGTACATAGGTGAGAAATCGTGTGTTTAGTTTCGAACTCTTGGTTCCTGTGGGAAATTATTTCTGTAGTAAATTAATGCTTACATTTATTTTTTTAAAAAAACCAATATGACTATTAATTTTACCTTCGATTCCTTGTGCTCTTAACCTATTTCTGTAACTCTAATTTATTTATTTTATTTATTTTTTCTTTAGCATTAGTAATTTTAAGTAACAGATATGAGACAAACAAGGTTTTGAACTCTCTGCAGCGTTTTTCTACAGCAATCTTTTTAAGAGATTTAGTAACGTGTTGTTGGTTTTAAATATCTAATGGCTCTGTAAAATAACCAAATTCTAACAGTATTGTGATTTTTCAGGTGAAATCTTCCCCACTAAAATTCTGGCTATTAATTTAGTACCTGATTATTCCTTTTGCTTCCAAGAGTTGACAGTTTCATGAAATATTTGAGGGCTTGCATGAACAAATAAGACTTTTAATTCAATGAATCAAAAAAAAGTCTCTGGTTACTTTGTGGCATGAAATTTCACAAGGAAAAAATAAATAAAAAATGTTATCGTCTTTCTTAAATTTGTATACCACATCTACGACACCCAATTTGTTCATTTAAATTTACACATTTTATTTGAATGAAATATTATTTACAAATTGTATTTACTGAATCTAACAATACAGAAAATAAATAAATTGAAAAAACTATCAAAAGTTCTTCCCATGCTTGTGGAATTGCCATCATGTGGTTTTTGACAATGTGACTCTCATCTGAAAGCTAATTTTTTTTTGGTGATCGTTGCGAATTTATTAGTGTAGTAAAATTAAGGGTTGCATATTTGGGTTGCATATTTATTTTTTTAAGCCAATATATATACTTCTGAGAATTATTAAAAGCACAGAATCTTTCATTATGTTTCCAAAAGCATTTAAAAGTACACGTCATGTTTTCACGTTTTGGACATCCAATTTCATTTAAATCAAGAACAGGCCTCACTTTTAACCTCGCTAACATTTTTGATTTTTCTCTTCCTTTGACGAGTAATATTTGATATTGCATGTTGATTCTATCATCCAATTTCTTAGTTTGTCCAGAGATAGAGAACCAATTTCCCACTTCAGCTGATGGTTATATTTTATTAACCAAGAATTCTGTTTTTTAACTCTTTCAGGTAATTCTTTCCAACTACAAGGTGATTTTGTCAATGCATATCTTACAATAATTCCACTAGAAACACAAATTTCTTTAGGAAATAAATTTGAACTCTTATTCAAAAGAAATTGGCAATCAATTATTCAATGATAACTGAAAATTCGTATTTTTCACCCCACTGTCGATTTTTCATAATCGTTTTCCTTCATTCTTCTTCTTCTTAGATTACTTCATATGGCACCACAAATAAATAGTTATTTATTATTATTATTATTATTATTTCACTGATTATTAGCTCTGGTCATATATTTTATGTTAACTTTCTGTTACAAAATTCTAAACAATTAGAACTTTTCACAAAGAAACTTTCAAAGAATTTGTGGCTCTCCCATTATTTTTACATTATGAAACACAATACACCACAACACAAAACAGCAGCTGCAGTGGATGAAGGATTACCTTAAGTCCAAAGTCACTGGACTCTATGGTATTTTCTTATAGTACTGTTTACACTTACCATCCCCTACCCTGACTGTTCCTTCAAAAATGAACCTTTTGTGCAGATGACTCAATGACATGTTTTCACATGCTGCTGGATATACTGTTGGTCTGTTTTTATCTTACTTTGTGTAGGGAAAGGTAAAATTTGTATATGTGTTATCTGGAGAGTACAATCATTTTTCTATACCACGTTTTGGGTTAATTATCTGTTCTCTCTGTAAAACAATCAAATTCTAACAGTTTGGATTTTCGATTATGTGAACGAATTGTTTTCAGATAACTCAAATAATGTCAATAGGTAGCATTAGACAATTTCTAAAATAATCAATACATGGATATCAGTTTTAAACACTTTTTGTTTCCCCTCTTCCTGGCATTAATTTCACAGTAGTGATTGTTTTACAATAATTAAACAGAATTGCATTAAGATATAAAGTTGTGGATTTAAATATCAAGTTCTAATCAGCATAACCGAGTAAAAAATTCACTGTGGAAAAACGCAACAACAAAAGCACACATCTTTGTTCATTTAAGTTTACAAATGCAAATTTCATTTTGCTGAAATACTATTTACAAGTATATTCACTGAGAAAAATTCGAAACATGTAATTACCTAAAAAATATTTCACAATATTTAGTTTAGACTCTTAACATTTTCCAAAGAGTTCAATGAATAAAATTTTTGTTACTCACTGTTTCTTGGTTACATCAAAATAGCTGGTCATGCAAAAGAGTTTTTAAATCAGATACCATGGTAACCATACTTCCATACATTTGATATTGTGTCAGTCTGGAAATGACACTATGCCTCCCTAAACGTTCCGTGTATTCTTTTGTCAGCAAATATACACAAACAGTTTTCGTAAAATGTTCATAAATGTCCCAAAATAAAGAAACTTTATCAAATTGGATAAAATCCTGAAAGTCTAATTTTACCATCCATGAATTTAATGATTAGGGATAATTTTCCCCATGATACGAATAGATGGTAATTCAGTTTCCAAAAATAGTAAATGATTATCAATGTCGTACATTTTTGGTGAAAATCTCTCAGCTTTTTCACAGCTAATAGAAAAAACTTTACTTCCATCAGCTCCTGTATCATCAAGCATTAGTTCCCCATCTTGGCATTTCAGAATATAACACTCACTGAGGTCCATTTCGTAGTCAACTCTTCTTTCAAGTAGCCGAGGATATCAGACCACGTCCTGCGTAATTTTTCCCAAGTGGTCCTGGATAAATACATCACAATGTACGTGTCTTCTAAAATAATAATCGGTTTCCATCCTTTTAGAGCTAGGAGAAGAGTTTTGTCTTGTGCTATTTTCCTGAAGAAAGAAAATTTCAATGATTTTTGTGGCTCACCCATCATTTTACTTTACTTTCATAGATACGAAACCACAACACAATACGATAGCAGCATGGGATGAACCAATTGCCATAACTGCAAAGACACTTGACTCGTTTGTTTTTCCTTATAGTACTGTTTACCTGACCCTTAACCCTGACTGTTCCTTCCAAAATGAAACTTTCGTGCAGGTGATTCACGGACATGTTTCTACATGCTGTTGGATATGATGTTGATGTGAGATTATCTTACTTTGAGACATCATAGGGCAAATCTTATCTCTGTGGCTCGAAGGGTATTCTATATTATTTGTCCTTGTTATGTTAAGTATTTTATCCTCAAAAAGTGTTTTTGATGTTAGACCATGTGACTATTTCTCTCACTCAATGTCTGAAATGATTGGGATGGGAAAAATAGCATTAGGTGGTGGAAGTGAAAAGGTTGTCAAGAGTGTGACAGAGGTCTTCCCTCCAATGCTCACCCACCTAACCCCATCAACCCCTATTCTTGCCCCTCTCTTCCAGAAGATATCTGCTCAGCCTAGTGGAGATGAGCGAGCTCATCTTTTGCGGATATCTTTTAGTGATGTCACCTCCAACTGATACTGATAAGTTTTTAGGAAAATAAAAATAAAAAAACGCATTTTTTATGATAACTTTTTAGGAAAAAAAATAAAAAAACGCGTTTTTTTTATTTTTTTTGGTCGTCAAGAGGGTTGCAGAGGTCTTCCCTGCAATGCTCCCCCCACGTAACCCCATCGATTAAATGCTTATCACACACACAAATCAGTTTCTCAAATCTTGTGTTCAGTAAAATACCAAACTTTCGTTGATGAGCTGTCGACCATTTTGACTCTTACTGTGCTTGGAAATAAATTTGTGTAGAAGTGCATGAACTGCTTCAGTAGGTTAGTTACTATCTTAAGTTGAGTAACCTTGAACAATCTGGTTTCGAAAAATACCAGTTTGGAAAATAACAGGCATACTTTTTCCGGAAATGACAAAACACAAATAAGTACGAGAGATCGTAGATCATACAATAATATATAATAACATAAAACTAACTTCCTGTAAACATAAAAGTGCGTATAAAATATACAGCATGGTCAATGTGTATATTATATTACGAGTAACAAAGTGAGAAGTCTCTTCTTAGACATATAAGTTAGAGAAACAGAGAGAGAGAGAGAGAGAGAGAGAGAGAGAGACCTACACACGAAATGACAAACGAAATTGATTCCACCAAACAGGCTATTTAAAAATAGACAAGAAAAATGAAGAAATTTTAAAAAGGATAATGTAGAATAAAATTATTTATTGATTTAATGCTTACAAATTAATATGAACAAATAATAATAATGTATATGTGTGTTATACAAATATAAAACGAAGCACTTGGTCTTACAATCTTCAAACGAACACTAGCAGTAATAAAATGGCCATACTGAAAATAGTGGCTTTCGACTTAACACTTTCATTTTTTTTTTTTTTTTAATTTTTTTTTTTGTGTTGAGCCCATACAAGAGTGGTTGGTAGGTTAACCTATAGCACATTAGTACTGTGTATGGGTTAATTTCATGGAATGCCATCGCTACAACAACTCAGTAAGTGAGGTTTTTGAGAAGGTGGAAACGCCCAGGTGTATCAAGAGTGCAATCACGACCTAAAAATCACAGAACGGGACCATCGAGTCGCGTAGCAGGAAAAATTGCTTGTCGAGTTTGAAGCATTCGCTATCGAGTTCCTGATGGCCTCTAAAAGCAACGGCACTACCGTAGCTGTTGTCGGGAGCTGAAGAACATGCGTTTTCATAGCCATACGTAAGCCTAATTTGGACAACGACAAGCGGAGTGGATTAAGCTAGCCAACACTGGCTGTGGAGAAGTGGAAGCACTTTGTCTGGAGTCATGAATCATGCTTTGCCATCGGGCAATCTGGGTTTAGCAGAGGTCAGGAGAAAACTACCTTTTCCAATCTTATTGCATCAACTGTGCAGCTTCTTGAAAGATGCATCATGGACGGGCTGTTTTTCATGTTTCGGGCTAGGTTACCTCGTTCGGTGAAGGGGAATCTTAACGACGCTGCAGCCTACAATGACATTCAAGACAAATTTAAAATTGCCAAATTTAAGGCAACAGTTCAGTAAAGATTATCAACATGATAATTCTCAGTCCACAATGCAAAGTGTGTGCAAACATCGTTTGAAAAGGGGGTGTTGAAGAAGTTGACTGGACTGAAGACAGCCCTGATCCCTAACGAACACCATGGGATGAATGTGAACACCAGTTGAGTCAGAACGAATCCTAAAAATATAATGGAACGCCTTCCAGAAGATTGAAGGTTGGTATTCTAGTAGCAAAGGATGGACCAACAGTCTAAGCGTGAAGTAACTTCACAACTGGACATCTTGTATATAGAGGCTAATGATTTCACATCAATTGCCTTAGTATCCCATAATGCAACGCACATATCCTTACAGATATGTATAATGCTATGCATTATGGGAAGGGCTACCATCTAGACCGGTGTCGACCTTTATGAGATAAATATTATGAAGGTGGCTTTTGATGTACAAAACAAATATTAAAAGCAACTAAATCTCACAGATATGTTTGTTCTTCTGAAAAAAATGTTTTTCTGAACTTTAAAATTTGTAATCGACATGTCAAAAATCACAAACACGTGCCACGCAAATATAATTGTTATAGTGGCAGAAAATAGCATTTTTTATTTTTTATTTTTAAGGCTTCTGTTATTTTCAACTCTGTCAGTTTTCGTGTGCCTCGTGATATGTTTCCTCAGATGTGATCTATACACAAAGATTATTCACAAAAATCCGAAGGAATTTTAAAATAAGAACGAAACCCGTCTCTCACTTCTTAGCCTACGTTGATTGTCATTGACAACCAGACAGGCATGCGCTGAACTTTTGCGTAAAGATAGAAAAATTAGAACTCCATGATTCAGGAAGATAAAAGGAGTAATACAGGAAAAAAGAGGGAGTCATGTCGAAAGTTCTTGGCAAGTAAGTTACTATGTGTTCATACACAATACAGAAGTAGGAAAGTGACGTGTAACGACAGCAAAAGTTATGCTATTTTTACACGTAACTTTCTTACCTTTCTTACCGCCTTCATAATATGAGGTAAATATTAGGAATGCTGTAAAATTCTTTCGCGACTGAAATGCTCATAAAGGGATAGAGAAAAAAAGGGACATTGTCTGTGCTATAGAATGAATCAAATATCATTAAAAATATAAAACATGAACCCAAAGATTAGTACATTCTGGATGTTGAAGTAATCCAATAGATCGCGAGGTCTTATAGTCCGACCACATAAGCGAGAGCTCTCGTTGGCAGACTGCCAAGAAGAGTCAATTCATGTTGAAGGGGAGAAAGAAATAGGGCGATAAACGAATTGGTCAACAACACGCAAATTCGCGTGCTTTGTAGGTAAAATTTTCCAACTGTCATAAAAGAGAAGTTAATTTCCCAACGTGTAATAATAAATAACCTTATCGCACAATACGAATTGATTACCCTTTTATCGGAATGGATTCTCCTTCTGTTGATATGCGCAGAAGTGTCGAAGGGTCTCGTATCTGTGGGCGTACTCTAGCCAAATTATGGAGTAAAATCCTCATCTTACCAATTTATATAAAGAGACGTTTAGAGAAATTTCCCTAGTAAGTGTTCCAGGTAAGATTTATTCTTGATTTATTATTAGTCTGAATAAATATTCAGACAGCATTCTTGAGAGAGGACGTGAAAATATCACGGGAAGAAGAGAATGAAAAGTTTTATTCTTTTACCGAGATATGATAGCAAATAAATCGATAGGCAGGCTGTGTGGAAGAAATGCGTTTGTGTTTGATAGTAAAAATGACTTGGATAAGAGAGAGAGAGAGATGGCGTACACTTGAAAGGATTTGGCATCAGGAGCATGGAGAAGTAATTTATCTGGGCAAGACGTAATTCATGGAAGTGCCACCATCTCTTGGTTCCTAATCCTAAGACTCTGTTTACTGTCTGAAAATAGTGTCGACTCTGCAGTCGATTTTCTTGAGTTTACGGGACGAAACACTTGAGTTTCCCAGAGAAAAAACCCGCGTACCTCTGCGGGGAACCGGTCAAAAAAGGCTTAGTAAAAGTTTCTGTTTTAGGTAACTATAAGAGAACTTACGGTGCTCTTTCTTCTAGCAGTCTAGCGCTCTGGACGGCACATGTCATTTCCATTGAGCTAAACGGGCCCTGAATAATGTAAAGGAATGAAAATGATATATTTATGAAAATGAGTGGGCGCTAATATTAGTAGTAAACAGATAATGAGATGAGGGGAAGTAATCCCACTGACTTAGAAGCTAGAGTTAGCTTTTCGGAAGCAATGCCATTAACGATTCACTTTTGCTCTTATTGTTAGCCTTTGTTGCTCTGGCAATTACGTTTTACGGAATTATACGTCAAGTTGTGGCATCTTATCTCCACATCTTATGTGGAGATAATATGCTTCCTCAGGGCAGCTCCACACAAATTATTATAACTCCTGGTTGTGTAGAGGATTGTGTTTAATCCTCTATTTTATCCGGGCTCCGGAACCGGCATAGGCTGACGAATCAGACCTATGGCTGGGTCAGTATTCCTGACTGTAATCCGTGTGTGTCCTCGGACCGGTTTGCGTGTTTACGGGATGAAAAACCCCAGGATAAACTTGTGAAAAAACCCTGCTGTCCACACCCAAAACACTTGGCTATGGCTGAGGAAGATCCTTGAGCTCCTCACGTCGTTGACAGGCATCGAACCTAGGACACTCCTTCCCCAGGCATATGGTTGCGAAGCGCAAAGCCACTAGGCTAACCGCGCGGACACCCAGAAGATGACCAAGAATTTTTCTAGCTTTTCAATTCAATATCTTTCAAAATTTTATCGCATTTTAAATTTCTTGCTTTGTGGTTCGATTAGACCCAAGTGGTGCAGTCAGCTTAGATCGTCACTGAAGATATTAAGGTAATTGTTTAAGTTAGGAGTGTCTTAAGAAATCGATAGAAATGTTGATTATCAAATCAGATAAGACAAATAGAGACCAATTTAAAAAAAAAAAGATATTGGTCAGAAAATAGTCATAAAATGTAAATTAATATTGCTAGAGTTTAACATTTATACAGAAAATGATCATAATAATGATGATAACAAGAATTTCATGAAAAATAAATTCACATTTGAAATGTTTTTGACGTTTTGAGGCCCAAATATTTTTATTATCCTCAAGGTAACCTCAGACCAATGTTATTTTGAAACCACTATTTGAATTTTAAAAATACTGATTGTAAGTATTATATTTTCTGTAATGATTCCTAGATGGCAGCACTACCTCATATACAAACCTTTAATGAATGAAGTAGTTCTTTGAATGATTCAAAATTAATACACTGAAATACACAGCTTTTCAACAGTGTTCAAGAAGTAGCTTTTATGTTTGAAGCTTTTTTTTTTTTTGAATTTTAAAAATTCAAAAAAAGCAGAAAGAAGCAGAAAGGTTGTTTGTTCCTCTCCGAAGTTTTGGATGCTAAAACAACCAATGTTTATAAATTAAAGTCTTTTCAATCTTAGAAGGTAGTGATTGTAGAATTATTTATAACGATCGTTCAAGTGCTGAGAAGTATATTTAAATGTCTAATTCTCTTAAATTATTATAAATGTATAATAAGATAAGGGTAACAATAATTTAGTGTGTTTTATAGTAATTTATTTTATTTCAATTTTTATTGGTTTAAAATAATAATAATTTTACTTAAATATAAAGAGCCAATAGGCTTCATTTCTGCGATATAAACAATTGGTTTATATGTCAGGTCTTATTATAAAACAATGTGGGATTTAATATCCCCTTAATTTACATAAATGAATAATTTTAATTTATACACCATTAAATAAAAGCAAGAAACTCTATATTTGTAAATTCCTCTTTAGAGTTGACTGCGAAAGACTTGATCGGTGGAAGATGGCGGCTCGTGTGTTAGTGTTTCGTGTCGTGTATTATTGATGGTGAATTGTGAATTTGATTGATATGTTTTTTAGCGATTTATGCTTATTCATTAGTAATAGTAGTTAATTGCTTGCTACCATAAACAGACACTTTATTTTCCATAGTGGTTTATCCAGGTAAGTCATTTGTAATTACAAGGGCGATACGCTAGGCCTACTTCCGCTAGTATCGCCATTGTTTCTTATAGTGACATTTTATTGCTGGTAGACTCCTAAGAATGTTTACGGGATTTGCTAGTGGATCCTCAAAAGTCCACAGGATTATCTTTACCTGCTTGGGACACCTGAGAAATCGCTACTCTTTCTCCATCTGTGTCTTAACACATTTTAAATTATTCTAATGGCAAAACTTTTGAATGAGACCAAATTAGAGGAAGTATACATGGAATTCCTCAGACTAGGAAAGCTGCTGAGTGATAATTGGCCAGGAAAAGTCAAGCTCGTTGACACATTCCCATCCACAGCAGTCACAAAGAGACAATGTGTATGACATAAGCGAAGAGCCCATAACTCTGACGCAATCAGATTTTGCACATTCCCCAAGCATGGAAGATACTACATCCCAAGACAGTAATTATCATATCTTGGAAATAGATATAGAGTTCCAAATGGTCAAAAAGAAGAGGAAAATCGCCACCAATGTGGAAGAACCCAAAACAACAGGGATAGAAATACTCAATCGTTCTAAAGAAAAGATACCACCAGTCATATTAAGGGATAAGGAAAAATGGATTCCTGTCTCGTCAGCCCTCAGAGAACAAAACATCTCATTCTCATGGGCCAAAAAATCAGATGAGGGAGTTAAAATACAACCCACTACTGTCTCAGATTACAGACAGATGACCAGATTTATAGACAATGCTAACGTCCCATATCACACCTTCACTTTACCTAGTGAAAAGAACCTAAAGGTAGTTCTACGTGGGATAGCCGAAGGCATCACTCCTGAAGATGTGAGCACTGTTCTCTCCAGACAGGGCCTGTCCCCAGTAAAAGTGAGCAGAATGCTCGAATCTGATAAAAGACCAATGTCTTTGGTGCTGGTGGAAAAAAGCAACACACAAAAGCAGATCTATGAACTGACTGTAGTATGCGGACTCAAGATTGCAACTGAGCCTCTTAGAAAAAGAGAATCTGCAGGTCAGTGTCATAGATGCCAAAGGTTTGGACATGCCCAAAAATTATGTAAGGCAGCCTTCAGTTCTTGAAGTGCGGCGAGGGACACTAGACCATCACATGCACCAAACCACGCTCAACTCCAGCATGCTGTGCAAACTGCAGAGGACCTCACCCCGCCAATTACAAGGGATGCCTTTCCAATCCAAAAAATCGAGAAAGTCAATCTTGCTCCTCCACGTAACAACGTTTTTAGCAACCAAACAAATCGTCCTCCAGTCCAAAACACATCGCCTTCTACTTCACAGGAAGGAACAACCATGACCAAAACATATGCTGAAGCTGCAAGAACTAAGCCTCCTACATCTCTCGAGCTATAAAGCTCCAACATAATATCCATATTAACAGCCTCACTTGCCACTATGCTGCAGGAATTTAGCAAGACATGCCTCTCAACATCTTCCAGAAAGAGATTACTGCAAGGCACTCACAACATTATAACAGCCACCTGTCATAAGTAATAAATTCAAACCAAAAGCTCTTAAGATAATCGCATGGAATGCAAATGGATTGATGAACAAGGTTTTGGAACTTCAAGAATTTGCAACCCGTCTCAGTGCTGATATCATCTTAATTGGTGAAACACACCTAAGACCAGCTAATAACCCAAACATCAGTGGATACGTATGTGCAGAAACGATAGGATTGGCACAAGAGGTGGAGGCACAGACATATATATTAAGAGTTATTTGAATCATAATACAATAGACAAGCCCAAAACAGCAAACCTGGAGGTGACCTGTGTGGAGGTACATACCTTCAATGCTGGGAGTCTCAAGATCTATGCTACTTATAACCCTCCAAGCATTCCTCTGCTGGCAACAGATCTGGACACCATACTTGGTCCGAAAGACTCCATAATGATAGCAGGAGACCTCAACTCCAAACACACAGCTTGGTATAGCTCTTCAACTAACACCAAAGACCACACACTATTCAACTTTGCAATGCTCAACTCTGTTGTTGTGGCCGGTCCTACCGAGCCCACCCACTTCAGCCCTTTAAGTAACTCGGATGTACTAGACATTGTCATCTTTAAAATTTTAAGATACCAATTCAAATTGGAATCAGTCAACGAATTATCTTCTGACAACAGTCCCATAGTGCTTAATCTAGGTTCATTAAATCAATTCTCTCCTCTGCACACATTCATACCATGGGACAAGTTAGCCAAAGTTCTTCCTGGTCATATTGGTCCGGTGCCCAATATCAGTAAACAGGAAGAGATTGACACAGCAATAAATAACTTAACCATACAAATTCAGAAAGCAATAGAATCAGTCAGACAATCCACTGTATTCCACCCAACCAACCGTATCCCTGAAGAAATCATGGAGCTTTTCAGAGCAAAAAATAGAGCCAAAAAGAGATACCACATTACCAGAGACCCACAAGATAAAACAGTATTGAACAATCTAAGCAGGCAGGTCCGGGAAGCTCTTCAAAAACACAGAAACCATCAATGGGAAACCAAATTAGCTAACATCAATACTGAAGATCATTCTGTATGGAAATTCTTAAGAGCAATTCGCACCAAAAAGCAACTCATACCCCCTATTCAAACCAAGAAAGGGACAGTTAACAAAGATGAAGCGAAAGCCGAAGCACTAGTAGATAACCTAGAATCTCAGTGCAATCCATCTCATACAAATCTAAATATCAACCTTATGTAAAAGATTCATCGTCATGTTAGGACAACCTTAAGACAGAACAGTGTTAACTCCGAACATATCACTCCTACAAATCCGGCAGAAATGATAAATATCATCTCTCATCTAAACAGTAAAAAAGCTCCAGGACCGGATGGCATAACCAACAGAATAGTAAAACTACTTCCAAGAAAGACCATAGTCCATCTCGTCAACATTACAAATGCCATCTTTAGATTCCAGCATTTCTCTACTACATGGAAAACAGCCACCATCATGCTACTGAAGAAGCCAGGAAAAAATTCTCACCTTCCCGAAAGCTACAGACCCATGAGATTATTGTCCAGCATCGAAAGGTGACAGAGAAAGTGATCTTCTCAATACTTCAAGCAGAAACAGATAAGTGAGGAATTTTGCCTAATGAACAGTTCGGCTTCCGTAAAGCCCATAGTACAGCTTAACAAGTGTACCGGCTGGTAGAAAGCATTACTAAAGGCTTTAACTGCCGTCTTCATCGACGCAGAGAAGGAGTTTGAAAAAGTATGGCATCAAGGTCTTCTCTACAAATTGATAAAATTTAACTTGCCAGTCAAGTTAATAAAAATAATACATTCTTACTTGAAAGACAGATATATGCAAGTCTGGGTCGGCGAAAAGGACCAGACGCAGGATCTCAGCAGGCGTACCTCAGGGATCTCTTCTGGTACCTCTCCTGTTCTCAATATACGTAGCGGACATCCCTCTGAACCCAAGAACAACATTCACTGAATTATATGCAGATGATACTGCACTGATGGCAAGATCACTGAGCCTAAAACTGGCAACTAAAAGACTCCAAACTAGCATAAACATCTTAGAAAAGTGGATGGCAGACTGAAGGATCCAAGTTAACCCCCAGAAAAGCTCAGCTATATTGTTTACTAGAAAGAAAATCCATACCATGGAGGATATTTATTTATTGGAAGTAAAGATTCCATGGAAGACTGACTGAAGTTAAATATCTTGGAGTGATTCTGGATAGTAAACTCCTACTCAGCAAACATATTAGTTACATTACCTCAAAGATATCCAAAGTCTTAGCAGAGTTCTACCCTATGATCAACAGACAAAGTAAATTGAACACGCAAACACAATTAACAATTTACAAGATGGTAATTCGACCGGTCATCACTTACGCATCCCCCGCATGGAGCCGCGAATACAAACATTCTGAAACTTCAGAGATTACATAATAAGTGACTGAGGATGATTCTGGATGCCCCTTGGTTTATAAGAAACACCCAGATCCATAGAGAAGTTAATATCCCTTATATCTCTTCCCTTCTCAAAAATCTAGCTGAGAAGTTCTTTACCAAGACAAGCATTCATCCTAACCCGTTAATGAAGGAAGCCTCGGAATGTAATGAAGCAGAAATTAACAAATATAAAAGACCAAAGTCTATCTTAAGTTCAGCTGAACACAACTAACTTCACTGCCCTCAATGGGCGAGCATATAGCTCACAAACACTCCATTCAAAGTTCTTCCATTACAAGACAAAGGGGAATATGAAAAGCAATTTTGCTTCACCCCATCTAGCCAGAAATGTTAATGTTAATGTTGACTGCGACCTTCTATTTAGTTAATTGGTAGTTTCATCTGACATCTTTTGCGTTTTAAAATAGAGAGAAACTGTGTGTGGGTGAACTCAAGAAAGAGAATTAACGTCTTCTCTACAAATGTTTTGAAAAAAGGAAAATGGTAATATGATATGATATGATAGTTAATATTTAAATTCTGTTGCGATATTTTACAAATTAATAAGATAAATAACTAAAACGCACATATGAAATAATAAAAAAAAGACATTGCGAAAATAATACTTCGATATTGCAATATAAATTTTCAAAATTTGTTTTACTAGTTTGATTTTCACATTATAGATGGCAGCACAATTCATTATTTATATGCCATCTAACAAGATAGCATATAAATTTCTAATTTCTTGTTTCTAATCTTGGTATGAGTAGCAAGGAGTGGAAATGGATCTATTATTATTATTATTATTATTATTATTATTATTATTATTATTATTATTATGGTGCTATCCTAGCTACTAAATTTCATCATTTATGTTTAAAATAAATTAAGTTTATTATAATAGTATGAAGATGGTTGATGAAAATATTTTTATAAAATATTTATATAAATTATTGATATTTTAAGTACTGAATTATTAATATTGTATGATGATTAATGTTTTTCCTTGTGCAAAAAATTATTAATAAATTATGAATATTGTGTGATGATTAATGTTTTCCTTTGTGCAAAAAAGTGCGAAGTTTTCTTATCCAAGCATAGATGGCAGCACAGCGAATCTTTCATTGTAATCTGCTTTTATATTGTATTGTGGGCAAAAGTATTGTCAAAATAGATTTTATAAACTGCAGAGACTAATAGTTAATTTTCTGTGAACATGAATGCAATCAATTATTTTTAAAGTATGTAGCAAAAATGTTCAATAATGATATATTTATATAATAGAATGGATGTCAGTTTAATGTGGCAAAATGTAAGGTTATGCATTTTGGGGTGAAAAGATTGGCGGCAGTTTACTGCATTGGTGGAACCCTGCTCCAGGAAATTGATGAGGCACGAGATTTAGGAGTGTTGGTGGATAAGGAATTGAAATTTAGGGGACACATTGCAAAAGTGACCAAAACAGCTCATCAAATCACTTGGTTGCTGAAGAATACGTTGACAAGCAGAGACAAGCAGGTTATTGTTCCTCTCTATCGAGCCTTGATAAGACCCCATCTAGACTACTGTGCTCAGATTTGGTCACCTAGGTTTCTTCTTGATGGGGAGGATGTGGAGAGGATCCAGAGGCGAGTGACCAAGATGGTAGCAGGTCTGTGGAATGAACCGTATGAGAACAGGTTGAGGATTTGTGGGTTGCAAAAATTGGTTGATAGGCGGAGGAGGGGAGATATGATTGAGACATTCAAATTACTGAAGGGTTTCTATAAAATTAATTCAGAAGATATTTTTGAGAACAGGGCTAGTTGTGGGAGGACTAGGGGACATCCATGGAAACTGGGCAAAAGTGTGGTTAGTAAAGGTGTTAGAGCTGGGTTCTTTACATTTAGAGTAGTGAATGAGTGGAATGCGCTCCCTGAGTCTGTAGTGGATGCTGTGACAGTGAATGAATTTAAGGCGAGGTATGATAGATACTGTATGAATGTCAGATAGTTGTGATGAATATGATATGGGGCCTCCCTCGATGAGTCTAATGACTCCCTGGAGTTGCCCGTAATAATAGTAATAGTAATAATAGTAATTTATAAATACCCTGATTTTGAAGGTAACAAAAGTAGTTGTGCTGTTGAATCATAGATGGCAGCATATGTATATCTTCTATTATGGTTTACTATGTACCGAATGATCTGTAATTTCAAAATAAAACAAAATAAAATATATTTATTTTATTTTATTTTATTATTATCACCTTCGTCTTCTTTGAACTTTGTCATTACTAGAGTTACTAGAATCCACACAATTCAACTGTTTCCTACCAAACACTGTGGGTGTCTTATAACAAAACACAGACACGCATTACTAATGAGATTCTTACATAATTAAAAAAAAAAAAAGTCCAGTAATGAAAAGTTGAGACATCTTTCTTAAAGTCCTGTCTAATTAAGAAAATAAACGTGCGGACAATAAAGTTTAAGTACTTTTATTTGTTATTTATTTATTTTTAATTAATTTTTAAGTTGCATGGTTAAACATCCGAGTTTCCTGGAGTTAAATCCATTCTTGTCTACGCCAAAGATCGACTAAGCCTTGAACAAGCCGAAGAATAGTCTAGAAAACCACGACAACCCCCCCTCTCAAAAAACTACCACTACAAGAACACAAAGAAACAAACACACCATGTCTAAATCCAACCCTATTTGTACAAAAAAAAAAGAAAAAAAGTTAAACTGTAATAGCAGTCGAAGTCTTTCAAGCACGTACCAACAAACAGTAAAATCAACACCTGGCTTGTGACCACTATAGGAACACAACCATGAAACCACCACCCTCTGTCATCTATTATCTTCCTCAGATAAGCTCTGCTAGGCTTCGAGGAAGAAAATGACTAACTTGCAAGTATCTGTTATACACACTTGTAATGCGTTATAAATATTATATACATATAATTACTACAGCAACTATGTATGCAATTCATCTGAGACATAAAAAAAATTCTGTATAATCCTTATTGTAAATACTGTAAATATTATTATTGTATGTAACTTATACTGAGACAATAAAATGTAAAAAAAAAAATATATATTATTATTATTATTATTGAATTATTGAATTGTGTGTGTGTATGCTGCATTACTGTATTGTATCGTGAATTGTGTGCACATTGGTGCCAATCCATATTTAGCTAGTTTAAAAAAATGTATATTCATATTTATAAAATGTACTCTGCATTTTGTATATCGAAATTTCGTACTGTACAGAAAAGATAATATGTTTTTCATTGTGTGTGTGCAGATACTCTGTGTGATAGTAAACCTTATCATTTTCATTGTAAAAACAAATAAGTCGTTTATAAAAAAAAAAAATATATTATTATTATTATTATATTCTAAATTCAAAAATTCTGTATAAACCTTATTGTAAATATTGTAAATATTATTATTGTATGTAATTTATACTGAGACATAATAAAATGTTTAAAAAAATATTATTATTATTATTATTATTATTATTATTATTATTATTATTATTATTAGAGACCTCCAGAAAGTTAGGGACTCATCGAGGGAACGCACACCAGCTATCATATTTATTCTTGAATTCAATCACACTGCTTGCACTCACAACAACCAAATTCCAATCAATCAAGCACCACCCTCTGAGAGAAAAATCTAGCCTTCATCCCTTCTTAGGGGGCCTTCATTCTCAGCTTCCAAGGATGACCTCTCGTCCTTTCCCCACCCTCCATAAATTGAAAAATTCCATCAATTGAAATCCTGTACGACCTTTTCAGAAAATTTTTACTCTCAATCATATCACCCCTCTTTCTCCTGTTTGCTAGTGTCTGCAATCTACAAATTCTCAACCTGCACTTCATAATCAGTATTGTACAATCCTGATATCATTTTTAACACTCGCCTTTGCACTCTCTCCGATATATCAGAATCACAACGGAAACCAGGAGACCAGACCTGCGCACAATAGTCCAAGTGAGGTCTTATCAATCGAGATTATTTTAATCAGTAACAAGTATGTTTGTATTATCACTGTAACTGTTTTTTTATTTAGGTGGTGTAACGTTAAACATGGAAACGCAACTTCCAGAAGGCTATAGAAGCAGTCGAAAAAACAATGAAAGAAATGTTTAAGAAGAAAAGGAACGTTATTTCTTAAATGTGAAAGGATGCTACTTATTTTACATTTGCTGCTGCTATATGTTCTTTCTTTTACGATAAAAAAAAAAATATATATATATATATATATATATATACGTTATTTCATCTCAGGAAAATCGACCCTAGAGCCCACACCATCTCAAAAATAAATAATTAGTGTTAAAGTTAGAATTAGTGTTAAAGTCAGACTACGAGATGGCGGCACTTGTCAGCGATCTCTTCGCCGGATGACAATAATTAGTGATGGTCCAGGGCAAGCTATCTCTGATTGGCTACCAGTAAAGATTGAACTTCCTCTCAGTCGCCAGAAACGTTTAATAGGGATAAAATGGTCTCATGTACTCCCTATAGGGAAATAAAAGACATTAGCGGATTTTTATTCATTTCATGTATAATGGTATGAATTCCTTGTGCACAAGCCATGACCAACTGTATAACTTTTTTTTTTTGGTGCTCACATTAATTTTTAGATTTTATTTGAACATACCCAGCGATGTTTTAGAATACCAGCGTCATGAAATAGAAACCATTTCTATAAATCATCGATAGAATTGGTCAATCTACCACCCATCTTCTTACTTCATATAGGTCCTTGAGAGATCTCTTGGGCTATGTGATTGTAATGTTAATAGGACTTCTAATTGAATGCGATGCAATCTTGGATAAGAGAATCGGTAAAGTTATAAAAATAAGCTTGTTGGTACGCGTTTGATAATTGATTGTGTGACAAAAATCAAAATCTAACAAATGATAGCATTTTTCTTATGATTTTAGTAGACCCTGAAGTGCCCATAAGCTTCGAATTACTTTTGAATTTCCTAACCGTTATTTCAAGATAGAGTGGTTAGCCCTATGGCAATAAAATATTTTATATGTAAATTGCATGCATTCTACTGGTCAATTTGTCTATTTCGTGGGATGAAAGATCCAGGTTTCTAGGAGAAAAACCCCTGCCATGTTCATCTATATGAGATCGATTAACTCATTTTCAGATGAGAAGTCCTAAATAAGGTTCTTCGTGTCCTAGACGGATTCGAACTCAATATTTTCCAACCTTTCTTCGTCAAAATCAACTGAGCTATAGAAGCTCGAATTATAATTTATGAACTCGAAAGAGGGTGCAGACACTAGGGAAAAAATAATAAAAAAGTAAGCCATTTTCATAAAGAAACAATGGGCAAACTGGATCCACATTAGTTTACACTGAAAGGCAATGGGGAATCGAACATGAAGCTCCTTTGCATATTATCACGATTGTCAAAAAGGTGCTTGATCTACTCGCGGATTTATTTTTTCATAGATTCATTAATTGGACTCATCCGTAGTCCATAAAGGATATTTCTTTCTGAATGCAGACACAAACAGAGACTCTTTTGCTATCCATAAATATATGAAAAGAAAGATCAGATTCCAAAGTAATGGATATTCTGAAGCATTAGTCTAGGCAGACTTCTCCTTCGCTATGTATTCTCAAAAGAATGGATTTCGATAACGATGGGACTGATTTTATTTCACAGCAAAAGTTTGTGGGCTCAGTGTAAAGTTCAGACTTATTTCCTTTTTCGAAAGGGAGGACAAAGCCATCGTATGTGACTTCATTATTATCATCATCATGCATATCAAAGATTTAGGCCTAGCGTGGCCTGTTCCGGCCTTAGAAGTCATCGTTGAATCGTTTAAGAGGACGTCCTGGTTTTCTTTTTCCTAATGTCTTGTACTTCACTATCATGAGATTATCATGATAGTGAAGTACAAGCAGTAGTGTAGCTAGAGCTTTTGCCGCCCTGGACGATCCCTGAGTTTGCTGCCCCTCTCAATATACATCAAAAATACTACAAAAAGTCAAAACTTATTAACACAACTTATCAAAACAAAAAAAATAAATTAAAAGACTATATTTATTTTTGAAGTAAAACTTTAATTTCAACATTCTGAAATGTTATTTTTCTTGCTTTTCTGTTAGCAAAATCGTCGATGACATTGGCGAAGTCGATTTCATAGTAATGTAGGTAATTCTTAATTTATTTAGAAAAACTCCTCTCACAACTAGTAACACTTACAGCAATCGAGCAATTGTGAGGAAAATTCGCAGTAGTATTACAATATTTGGAAATGAGTTCTCGAGACTGTATTTTAGAATTAACTGCAAAAGTTCAAAAAGGTTCAAAGTGCCGCCCGGGACGGACCTATCCCTCCGCATCCCACTAGCTACGCCTTTGAGTACAAGCCAGTTCCATTGGTTGGAGTCATCAGCACAAAGACATCTGTGATTCTTCAAGCACTATATCTCAGTTGAAAATTGGGATTATTTGGATACAGCAGTTAAAATGTTTTTCAGCACAACAGTTTACTTAAAAAAGGTGAAAAAGTGCTATCCTGGTCTAGGTCATTGCTAGCTTATTTAGTCCATTCAAGAGATGCTGGTTGCTCACAGAAATATTTCGTAAATCAGTTATATGTCAGATTAATAAATAAATACTCATAGGATGATAGAGTAAGAGTCTATCACCGTAAATTGAAGTTGTCCTTCTCTATATGGAAATCTGAATGGGGATTTCTGACTGCGTGACTTCGAGGAATACTGCTATGTTTAAATGTAGTACCTGTAGACTACTACTTGGATTTTATAAGGCTAATTGGAGCTCATTTTATAGCTGGCTGTAACTTATATACTCATTTTTCCTGAGCATCTACTCAGCATTTATCTGAAATGGTTGTGCATTTAATAACACCACCCTGTTTAGATGTGTGTACTGGATTATACGAAATATAGTAGCATTGGGTGTAATAATCCTTGATTAGGACGTATTGGAATAATTACCCTTTCTTCAGTTCTATAATGAACTTCAAAAAGGACTGAAAGACTTTAGTTCTGAGAGTTTGTTCTGGTCATACTTGGTCCAAGAAGTGTATTTCATGACCGGTTGTTTTCAAAACCTTTTGCATTTCAAATTTATCCAGCGAACAAGCCAGTTCAGCTGATCATAGTCAATGACTTTTAGAAAATATTACGAAAAATTGAAACATCAGCGGGTCGACTTCTGGACAAGACCACACTTTTCTAGACCTATTGTTTACCACTTTCTGATATTTTGGTGATAATATTCACGAAATATTCATGTCGTATTGTTGAGAGTACTATTCTGTCCAACACTGAAGATGATAGATTCTCCAAAAGATATTGAGATCGAAACTGCAGCTCAGTTAGTTTTTCCTGCATCGTTTTCCTTAGACCGTGTCACATTGGTAGCTTCAGCATGAAATGTTACATGCCGCGTTGATGGGGTCTATTCCCTAAAAATTCCAGTCACTACAACGAAAGGTTCTAGTTCATACCAGGAGAAATATCTTAACACTTTCACATGTGTATTGTTCTTCTACATACTTGAACCTGGTAGACGTTCTTGCTTTTTACTAGTGTAATAATCTTGTGTGGTTTTGGCTGAGTTGTCATTCTCCCTTCCCTGTCAGTTGATCCTATTGCCTTGATTTTGGGCAACATTGGCTTTTATCAATAGCACCAACTAATAAGCCATTGTCATCTTTTGATACCACACTTTTCAAGTCCATAAGTTATTTTCCATATACTATCATTGAGCGTGTACAGAGGTAGAGTGGACTGTAAGAGATCGGTGTCTTATACAGCGTATAACTAGTACAGAAATATGCATGTGAAAATGTTTCACTTGAAAATAGTCCTAAAAATCGTAGTTTCCCTTTGGCGTTAGGCTCTGGTGGCCTTTCAGAGCGACAAGAAAATTCGCTTCTTGGAAATGTACACTGATGGGCGCTTCAGTGAATTGTGGCTGTCAGATGAGAATATTCTTCAGGGTGGTTTGTCTATTTTGTGGGATGAAAAACACGAGTGTTTGAGGAGGAGAAAATCCCCGAAACTTCTGTATAAGACCAGCTAAGTCACCTTCACGTGGAAAATCCTTATAACGGTTTTTCGTGTCCTAGATGGAATTCGAACCCAGATATTTCTGCTCAAAAAACATCGTCAATACAGACTGAGATACCCGAGACTCAAATATTTATATCCGTAGACAAATTATAAGAGCTTTCGTAGCTCAGTCGGTATAGACGAAGTCCTTTGGTCAGAAAGTCCTGAGTTCCAATCCTGTCCAAGACATGAAGAACCTTTTTCGATCTCATCCGGAGGTAGGGGATTTTTTCACCCGGAAACTCGGGTTTTTCGTCCTGTAAACTCAAGAAAATCGACCCTAGAACCCACATTATTTTAGACATTAAATATATTGTGTTAGGGTTAGGGACCACTAGATGGCGGCACTTGTTGAGTCGTCTCTTCACTGCGTGCTTGATTAGTGACAGACTTCGGCCAATTATCTCTGATTGGTACCAGTGGAGATTGAACTGCCCACTCAGTCTCCAAAAGTTAGATAGGGCTAAAAACGGTCTCGCCTATTCCCTATACGGGAATTAAAAAAAAGGTGTTAGCTGATTTCTTTTTTAGCTGATTAAAATAGGGACTAAACCCTAGAAGGAACTGTGTTCATATCTCCTTTAAAATGTTTCTTTTATTAAGGTTTTCCACACAGCAAAACATCTTATACTTATAGTGCATTAGTATACAGAGAGAGAGAGAGAGCTCAGGAATTTTTGAGTCTTTTTTTTTTTTTTAGTAATTTATTTATTTTTACTTATTTTTAACATAGGAACAGTTCTCTAGGAACCAAATAGAACTTTATCAAGCCACTTCTGATCTCCAATAAACAGAATTTTGGTCGTACATAGAACGATTGAATTTATCTCCTACAAAGACATCCGCAAATGTCTATGTTCATGTTCAAGATGCGATTTTAATCTTCTTAAGAAAAAAAAAATGAATAAGAACGAAGGAAAGAAAAAGAAAGGAGTGAAAAATAAGAACAAAATTAAGAAATAAGAAGAAAATATGAATGAAACCGTGAAAAGAAACATTAACAAATACAAGGAAGAAAAAACACAACAAAAGAAAAAGGATCTATTCTATATATATATAGAATAGATTCTTAACAGCAAATGTTAACTATAGTATGCTCTTATGGATTCTTTCTGTCCGATGAAAGTTGGTTCCATTTCGGGATAGCTACCAAAACATTCCATAAGTCGGTGCAAACTTGTGTCACTTGTGATGCTGGCAAAATACCCCGAGCTGTGTGCTAATGGCAAATGGACTTTATATAGCTCTCCTGCATCCTGTAGTATCAAACAGACAAAGAAAAAAAAAAAAAAGAAAGAAAAAGAAAAGCCCTTTCGCGCGCAGTGTTAACATCGTAATACGACTTCTATCTTTATATGACGCGCTTTGTAGCGGCGAGCAATTTCCATGGATGCCTCTTCTCTAAGCCTGACCTGATCGAGATGGAGTCCGTCCTGGAGTGACACGAACGCGTCGTGATCGCTTGCTTAAGAACGCCTGTGATTTGTTCCAAGTGTGGAAAACAACAGTTATGCGTTCAGTGCCGTGAGAAAATCCTTGTCTGTTAGGAGGTTGCCGTTTCTTAGAAGTCTCTTAGGCGTGAGTGTATGTTGGACTGGAATGCGACGGGAAAGATTTCTTTTTTTTTTTTTTGTTCCTTCGTCGACATCCATTCTTGGCCCATCAGCTCACTCAAGAATCCCATCACCTTTACACCCATTATTCTCTCTCTCTCTCTCTTTCTATCTCTCCAGCTGTGTGTGGCAGAGCAATTGTCTCTTTGCTTCGAAACGGTGGAATTACCGACAAATTCGTCCTGGGATTTTAACTCTAAATCTTCCGAACGTGATCTGACTTTCGATGTTAGCTGAAACCTCCTCTGCTCTTCCTGCGTAAACATACCCACTCCACGTACCTGTCCCGCACTTCTTATTCGTAAATTAAGTAAATTTTCTTGGCACACATCTCGTATCCACGGTAACATCATCTGAATAATTGACATTATACGATAAGTCCCTTTTCCATCGTTCTGAACCCTGAACGAAACCACCGAGTTCTTCCTTTCCCCCCTCCTTAGCTAGATTTTATTTATTTTTTTCCGTTTTAATTTTGCTTTCTTGAAATAATGTTTTTCATGCGTTCTTTTCTTTACTTTCTTTGTTTCTTTCTCTGACTTTCTTCCCTATTTTTTCTTTTTTTTCTTTCTCTTTCTACTTTAGTTGCTTATGTGGCCTTAAGTGGAAGCAAGAATTAATCGTTCGATTCTAATAACAGTAAATTTTAAGAGACTTTTTTGCAAGCTTCTGGGTTTATCACACTTCGGCGCAGGGAAAGGGGTTTTCTATTTTTTTTCCGGAACAAACTTGAGACTTTAAATTAAAGTCTTTAAATCCACAAATCAAAATTATCAATCAGTAGAATACATAGTATAGATATATATAAAACCAGTTAGAATTAGGAACACGAGATGGCAGCAGTTGTCTTCGGTATT
Source organism: Typopeltis vanoorti (assembly GCF_054136105.1). Classification (NCBI taxonomy): domain Eukaryota; kingdom Metazoa; phylum Arthropoda; class Arachnida; order Uropygi; family Thelyphonidae; genus Typopeltis; species Typopeltis vanoorti. The sequence continues at coordinate 142,397,411 of NC_143552.1, forward strand.
TTGGCGTCACTTTTCGTTTGACTATTCCGACTATGAATCTGCTGAACTTCTAGGATAAACCAGGGTAACTAGCTACTTTCCAATGATTTCTGCATCTTATCCTTTTTCTTATTTTTTCCCCTTGTGTTCTTTCCTTTTATCTTTTTAAAAATTTAAATCTATTATATATTTTATTTATGTTTTTCTTTCGTTATTTCTTTTACTCTCTTTATATCTCTGTTTCTCTCTTCGTGTCAAGATTCGGGTCATTAATTTTATTCTTAAGTAGTTATATTTTATTTATTATTTCTGTATTTTCATTCATTTCTTCCATAATCCCCCCCCCCCACACACACAAGTGTACTGTTCTCTGTTTTCCAAAGGATCTCGTTACGGCTTGAAAAATTGGATTTTTTATTTCTTTTATTCCAGTTAACTCAAGCGTATTATCAACATAATGTTATTGTAATTATTTTAAAATGGATTTTGCCTACGAGTTTGAATAAATTAATAAATTAATAAAATAGTTTTAATATTTAATCACAGATGGCGCCACGAGTAAATTGATAAAAGTCTCAGAGAATAGAATACGTTTTGATGGTTTATCGGAAAACAAGACAGAAAGAAGAAACTGATCGAACAGTTTTCTTGCCATATAGGTTTCCTCTATTTCCACAAGAAGACGGGTCAGGTTTTTGTTAAAAGCATACTAACGAAAAAAACGATTTGGAATGTGACAGCTGAAACTCATAGCTTTCAATGATTATGCTTTATCTCCAATCAGACAAGTTGCGCCACCTGGTTTAATTCTCACTTTATTTCATTATTTGAACATAACCAATTGCGCTGACATGCTTATACAATTTCATTTAATTTTCTAAATAATTCGATTATTATCTAGCCTAAAATAAAACATATTGTTTTCATTACTATGAGTGCTGTCAAGAGACCTGGATATTGTAATACGGCAGCTTGAACAAAACAAGAATTAAGGAAACAATTCGTTGCTAATTTTCAACATGTAATTTCGAAATGAGAATGGAACTCGTCCATTTATATTAGGCTTGTGACAACAAACGAACTTACATTAATCTACTGCAGTCTTCATTATTATGGATGGAGAAAAGGATCTCTTTCTCTGGCTCTTTCCCTCTCTGTGAGTACGTACTCCAGGGAGTTCTATTATATCGACCTGAACTAAGAGACGAGATTAATACGGACATAAAGAGAGTCTGGACAATATCAGAATAGAGTTAAGTGGGTGGGTGTTTGTGGTCCGGTGACTATAGAAGCTGAAATTATTATATCTGTTATTTGGCAAAGCCTCGTATAAGTGCACCTTTAACTTAAGACAATAAGTGTAAGATAAATGAAGGATGTATGTAACTGAAAGAGTAGGGAAGGAAGATATGCATTGGGGGTGGGGTGGAGAAGAGATATAAGGGAAGTGCAACGTTACGTCTTTCTAGTTCCCTTCTTTGTGTACTGTTGGAGACCCGGATGCCATGTATCTAGCAAAAGAGATCAGTTCGGTAGACCGATGAAGTACGCATCCGCTGGGAGATGCATGAATGGGTGAGCAATAAGGTCAACACAACTCACAATGAAGTCTCAGAGATCATCTGATGCTGCCTTTTCACCCTTACAACTGTTTGAGTATAGCCGAGTTACTCAAATATTCGATAGGGAATAACACGGACTTTATATTGGGGTCCTTTGTGTATATAAAAGATTGATTCATTGTATAGGGAACTGGATTGCGATGCATTGAAGAATTCCGGACCTGCGTATTGCAATAACGATGGTTGGACTACTTCATATTCGTACAACAACATTAATGATTTTTCTAGAATAACTCTTAGCCATGTTTCAGCTGTATGGGGATGGACATTAATAAAGAAGTAATAAGCATTTTGTTTATAGTTCAGAGCGAATTAAAAATAAAAATACGTTATATGTTAATTATTTATGTATTTTTATATTTTAATAATATTTTATAGTTTAATTATATTTTAATATTTTAATATTTTAATTACAAGTTTATTTATTTTTTATTTATTTTCATAAATGTAACCCAACTTCTCTAAATGTCGGTTATTTGCAAGTAGATACAGGATAATTGTCCACGACGTTAGCCTAGTGGTTATGTTCTTCGCAACCTGGGGAAGGAGTGCCCTAGGTTTGAATCCAGTCGTCGACATGAGGATCTTCCTCAGCCATAGCCAAGTTATCCTGTCTTGGGCGTGGACAGCATGGTTTTTTCCATTAGTTTATCTCGGGATAGGAGGGGGTTCAAATCATTTAGGTAAGGAGCAAAAAAGAACCAAGAGTTAAATAGTAAAATAGTGTGATGTGTGAGGGATAAGGAAAAAGAATCGATACCTAAATCACATATCACTATTTAATTTTTATATTTCAGTAAAGTATGAATAAAGCATAGCTTGAAGTTTTGCGCCCCTTCATGGCTTCCGCCCTAGGCGGTTGCCTAGTTTGCCTAAATGGTAGCGCCGGCCCTGATTTGTGGTGGTGCATATATAGCTTCCCCTAAACAGCCGAAAGGCTATAACCTCAACAACAGGATAATTGTAAGGTATATTTATCACACCTATGATTGAAGCGCCTTCTTCGTTTCAGAAGAAGGAGTGAACCAGAGTAATGATAAATATAGTATAATACATTGGAGCCTCCGTAGCTCAGTCAGTATAGACGAAGCCCTTTGGTCGGAAAGACCTGGGTTCGATTCCCGTCACATGATGTGAGGAATCTTTATTTAGTCTCTTTCGACTAAAGGTGACTTAGCCGGTTTCGTGCAAAGGTGGAGGGTTTTTTCTGCCGGCAACTTGGTTTTTCATCCCTCAAAAAAACCGGTCACGCTGCTAGTCATAAATACTTACAGTATGGCAAGGAAGAAAACGGGAAACTACCTTGCTTCATCCCTAGTATAGTAGCATATTGGTACCTCATCAAAGGAAAATAAAAAAGGGAAGAGAAAATACAACAATACCTTAGGCATTAGGTATAGTTATGACAAACAGAGGTATGATACTTGAGGCATCGTTATGATAAATTTGGTTTTGATATTTGGGTCTCATCAGCTAATATCCACATGAATCACACACACATACACACACTGAAGTTATTTAAAATTATTCGGCATTTAAATCGCTTCCCATAAATTAATTATACTTTTGCAATTCTTAAATATATGTTTTTGTTTTATAAGAATAATTATTCAGCTTAATATTTATAGAAATTTGATTCATATTCTCAAGAAAATGAAGATTTTAAGTTCGCAAATATCAATATATATATATTTCATTAATTTTAAGAATAAACTTAAGATCTCTTAATTTAAGAACATTTGATTTAAAGTAATAAGAAAGCGAAAATTTGGCAAAACTTGACTCGTATTCAGAATATTTCTCCAGGTGTCATTTTAATGGGTTTAGAATGATACAAATCAAAATAAAATAAAATTCCTTTATGCGATGAATTTAATTTTCAATGTTGTTGTTGTTTTTCGTTATTATAAAAATTATAATATTCAAAAGTGCGAGCTTCATGATCCATTCTAATAGATCCACGTTTTATATTTATGTGGAAAATTTCCATTTCGAATTTCTAATAACATTTGGTGTTACAAATTAAAAAAAAAATCGAGAATTTTTTTTCCTTTATGGATCAGGAAAATTTAACGTGCAATTATCTTTTGCTAAGATGGGTCTTGTCACATTTTTCGCAATAGGATAAGTAGGAAAGAATGAAAAGAAAAGAGAGAGAGAGAGAGAGGGGGGGGGGTAAAAAAGAAATCGGAAGAAAATTGAAAGGACAGAAGAAAAGCAAAAGAAGGGAAAAAAGAAATTAGACAAATGGTGAGAATAAATAAATGAAATAAAAAAAGAATGATCATCAGTGAAAGACAGAAAGAGAAAATAAAAAAAAAAAGCAGAGAAAGCGGGAAAAAAGTAGCAGAAACAAAGGAACGGAGGAAGAAGCAGAGAAAGAGAGAGAGAAAAAGAAGAAGACAACGAAGAAATAAAAACAGAAAGATAGAAGAAAATTAGTGAAAATAAAAGAGAAGGAAGGAAGCTAAGATGAAAGAGAATGATTCAAAATAAAAAAAAAAAATTAAAGACAGAAGAAAATAAAGCGAAAGATTAATGAGGTTATCAAATGATGGAAGAGAAACATGTGATTTATTTTCAAATCAGGTTTTAATTCTTATGACAGCAGTGGTTTGACTCATCTTGTGGCCGTTCGTGGCTTGAAATCGTGGGGGTGGGGTGCTGCAACTTTCGAAATATACATACACTGTAAGTACAGTGTATATGTGTTTGGATAAAATATCAAAATTATGGTAAAATTAAAAAAATAAAATAAAATAAACATGAAAAAATATTGTTTATTATCGATAAAATTACACAGTTTGGTATAATTCACAATTACTTAAAAATAAAATCCATTATCATAACCCCAATAATGTTCTAAAATAAAAACTATAACAAATGTTATGTCGTTAATTGTAATGCCCAAATATTTAAAGAGACGGAGTAAACACGATAAGCACTACGAACACTCTACTCCTAGCCCAAACTGCATATAAACAACAGTGGAACTGCGCGACGGACAGTGCCGCATTAAGCTAATAGCTCGCATCTCACTATGACGTGCATATGTTTACTCGCGTAGCAATATGACACTGTGATAAACACAGTGCTGCTGGCGTCTTTCGCCCTGCTAAGTGCTACAAGATGGATTTTTATTATTTTTTTATGCAACATAAGAGAATTGTATGGGATTGTTGATGATAAAATTAAATATTACAAGCAAATATTAATAGATTAATAAATATATTTATATATCGAGAAAAACTTGGGGTGCTGCAATTCAGCAGTGTCTATGCACGAGCGGCCACTGCTCATTTTTACAAAGTTTCTTTCGCTAACTGAACCCTCCCGATAAGCTCAATAATCTGACGGCTGTCGATAATTATTGGCAGCCGTGAAATATTCCTATTTGGATATTTCACTACCTGCAAAAGGCTTTTAATGGAGTGATACAATAACGTGAATTGAGACTGTTTTCTACTTTGGATTAAAAGAGCTGGGTTTTAATTCATGTGCAGAATATGAAGAACTTTTAAGATTTTCAAATGTTGTTATTGTTGGAATTATGTCCGAAGTAACCGAGGTTACTAACCTATTGTATTATAGTTGGAAATTACGTGCACTCTTCTAGACGAAAAATCTCGAATCTGGGAGAAAAAAATAACCTTCCACCTCCGTTTGAGACCGCTTAATTCACCTTCAGGTGAAATGAAAACGTTATGGAGGTTAAGCTGTCTAAGATTGGTTAATACCCTATTGAGTAAAAATATTGTTCGCATTTTTGAAAGAAAAAAGATTCTTAAAATGTTAACTATTCGTATATTTAACCGAATATTTTAACCAAGCAAAGAAATATCTGGTCTAAGAAGCTAACAGTTTCCCATTGTTATAATCTTACACATGCTTATGGACTTTCTCCTGCATTTGTTACGAGTTGCCTCAGTATTGCACTAACTGATTTTTCCAACTAATTTTCAATGCCGAACTTATTCATGGATAGCTTCCGTGATTTACAATTCCAAATTAACAATATATATATTAAAATATATATTGTTAATTTGGAGTTGCGAACGCTCTGATCTAGCAACAATGTGTTGCCAACAGACAGGCAGATAGTAGCTATAAAGAATGAAGTTTATTGATGCCTGACAACGATCGCATTTCTTTCAATCTGTATTCCTACAACGGCCAAACTAATACGAATAAAACAAGATTCGTCACCATATTTTATAGATTGGTTTTTGCGTGTACACACATTCCTTCCATATGTTCCCCATTTACTAAATTTCTATCGTATATTATTTTTATTTCTTTATTGGACTGATATATATTCAGTCCAATAAAGCTACCTGCATCTCATTCTTTCTTAAAGTTACATGAATTCATAGCTTGATTAACTGATTTAAGAAGACCATTCCACTAATTTTTAATTCTAAGAAAAAAAATGAACTTGCGTTTTTATCAACTATGTTCTTCATTGACCTGGTACAGCAGTGCTTGGTTCCTCTAAGTGCAATATCTCTCGCTATCAAATATGTATATATTCATTTGTACACGATCTTAGTTTAGATAAATGCATCTGATTACGACTAACCAACCGATACTTATAAATATTGTGCAATCCTTGTACAAAGTGAATGATCCTGCTCTAAAAAGCCTTGGTTATGTATGAAAAAGGTGGATTTGTTTTTTTTAAAAAAGCCATAATACAGTATTAGCCTGATCAGAGACTATAACAATAGCATAACTTTCTTGTTCCCCCCCCCCAAAAAAAATGAAGTATTATTTTAAATTAAGCTTAAAATCTTCTGAACTTTACTAGTTGAGTCGTTATCAATATGATCGTTCACGTTAATTTGGTTCAAAACACCCAAATGCTTGAATCCACCATGTTTTTAAAGCCTATTCATTCCTCTTTTACTAAATCTTATAAATCTTAATAAATACTTATATTTGCATGCCAACATTATATTTTTAATCCAGCTTCTTGCTTACTTACCTTTCGTTTTTAGGCAATATATTTTATTAATAGCATACTTATGGTATAAAAATCAGATCCTGTTCTCATATGAAGTCTACTTAAGTAGAAAACTTTTACAGATTTTTAATGCATCGTTTTATATTAAATTGGATGAGTTTGAAAAGTGTGTTTTTTTGTAAACTATATTTTATATGTAACGCCAAATACTTTCAGCTAATTGTATACGGGGGCCTTTGTTGTGTAAAACAAAGCAAAACTAATAAGTTCCTTGGTGTTTACAGTATGGTATGAAAAGCAAGCTTAAACTCATTAATTTTAATCACAAAAACAGTGGATAAGAGAAAGAAAGAGAGAGAGAGAGAGAAGGATGAAGTGCTTTTCACCTTTATTAAGATGGCAAGTTATTATATTTTAAACATGCAATCATAGAAATGAAGGCCATATTTCAAAATGACACTGCCATCATTAATCATATTTTTCGTTTAAGTCAGTTTGGTTTTTCGTGGAGTGAAGTACACCAAGCTTGAGAGAAATTAATATAAATGTAAGGATTTTATCTTTTACCAACAACACACCGTTATTCTATAGAATTTTCCAAAGGATTAGAGTGTCACGTTGGATTTCGGTTCATTGTAACCTTGTCTTCATACTCATCTAATTCATAGCGATGAAAGATTTCTTTTTTTTTTTTTTTTTAATATATATATTTGGCTTGGAAGAAAAGAAATCGAGTGGGTGTCCTTTGAAAAGTACTTAAGCTTTATCACTGAGAAAGAAATTACACCATTATTACTATATGTGTAGAAATACCATCAGTCAGAAATCATTTTTTTATTACAATTAGAAATGAAGATGAGTGTAAATGATTACTTTCAATGGTTGATTTAGAGAAAAAAAAATGACTTCGTCGTATCAGATATCAGAAATACAAATTTCTGCACAGGGATTTGTTCATTGAACAATAATAAACCTGAAACCGATGAGATATCATTGACACCATTGATACATTCGTAAATATGCACACACAGTTTTATATTTAACAATAATTTTTATTTATAAATGGTGTTGGATGTTTTAAGCAGTTTTATCAAGATTAAAATAAAAATTTAAATAATTTAGTTCAAAAGAACTCTTTTCATAATTATTATATAATTATTATAGAGAAATTATTATTGTATTAGGAATTTTAAATTATCATCTTTTAGAAAAATGTAAAAACAACAGCTGACGTAAATAGTATATCTGAACTACTCTTTCATTGGTCGAAATAATTAGCTGTTTTCATAACTAAATTCATCTGCTTGGAAGCAATACTACAAGCTTTGCTTTCAGGTTTTTATTTTTTATTATTATTTTTTTATCGTATTTGAGAAATTGTAACATATTTAGTCGACATGGTCTAAACATTTGTGGATTTTTTTTTATCATTATTATATAAACACATATAAGTGTCTCACACACATCTGTATACAGTCCCGATTTTTATGTTATGCGTACTGAGAATTTAAAATAAAATCAAAATAAACATTTTTACCATTGATTTTAAAAAAAAAGTTGAAATTAAAGTTAATGACCCAGTTACAAAAAATAAACTAACTAAATAAACTAAATATAAAATAAACTAAGAGTAAAAAATAAACTAAGAATTAGCTAAAATAAACTAAATAAACTAAATGCATTTTAAAACTAAAAAAGTTATGTTGCTTTTTGGGGATGAATATGTCAACCAATCAAATTCATTATTTTGTCAAAAATGGCCGCTAAACCAAACTTTTGTCCTAGGAGTAAAAAAAAAAAAGTGTGATAAATCAGTTTGTGGTAAGCCTACAAAAAGTTTTTCTGTTGCTATTTTTACATTGCACGAACTGGAACTCGGACAATGATTAAAGAAGACTTATTTACTTGAATAAAATTTCCAAGACTTCGCGATAGTAAAATTAAAGATGACAATGAGAAAAATGTTGAAACATAAAAAAATGAAGGGGGGTCAGAACTGCGTCGAAAGACCGCATGGAGGAATTTTTGGAAGAGTAAATGGGAGAATTCCTTAGGGGAAAAAAGCATTTAATTAAAAATATGTTAAACCGAATGATTTCCTGCTGAAGAACACTGATCAGGAAATGAAGTCAATGAAACGTAATATGAGATAAAAGATACATTTTTGAATTACCATTTGCGCTTCTTTTAGATGAATCTGAATGTAGTCAGTGAGAATCACTGTGAAATTGTATTAGGCGTATCCAGATGAAAAAAAAAAAAAACTTATTAAGGAAAAAGAAGGCAGATTATTTCTGGACCCTAATCAGGGATGTTCCAGACCTAAATGCTAAGAAAAACATTCCTAATAATGAAGTCTTTAGTAAGCATTTTTCTTTTAACTTTTAGATAGATTTATATTAAAAAGATTCAAGCAAATCGAGCATTATGATAATTTAAAAAAAATGGTTCAAATCGAGCATTATTGATAATTTTAAAAAATGGTTTCAGTGAGCCTGGAAGCTCATCGATGTTACAGTTTTTCTTGGCCTATTTTAGATTTCAGTTTGATCAACTGGTTTCGGCTTGAATTCCGAAAATAACCACGGTAAAGAAGGCCAATTTATGTTGTCTGTTAACTGCGTACGTTATTCTGCTTCTTTTGTCGAATGAAACTCAAGTTTGCAGAAGGAAATATCCAGTCTCCCTCCATTTGTGATCAATTAACTATAAACTTACCAAATTCGATTTAATTAAAATCGACAAGAGAGAGAGAGAGAGAGAGAGAGAGAGAGAGAGTTCATAGAACAAGTGCTTGCGAGTCGAGTACGATGGTTTTTCATTTTCCGACACATTCGTTGGCCTTGAATTGAGAGGAAGTACTCCTTGCATTTATTTCGCAAGGAGTACTTCCGGTTAGAGTTTAGATCTCTCACTTGTTGATCATTGATCACATAAATAGTTTCCTAAGATTATTAGTATGATTAATCGAATTGGCATTTAACCTAATTTTAAAGGAAAAAGCAATTACCCCTATTTAAACATTTATCTTTCGCCTTGATGCAGTCCCAATCCAAATGCGGGCTCTCAACATAAAGGTAGATCTTAACAGACCCTTTGTTATTACTCCACAGTAAAAGCACAAGAATCGTAGTTGACACTATTTGCATTTACGGGAAGTTAATAATTTTGACCCAGATATTATCGACCAGAGTGCTTGAGCTCCGATTTCTTTTGTTTTATGAACTATTTATATAATATTTCAGAAAACAAAGAAGGATGAACAATGTTAAGTACGTCCAGAAGTCCTTTTTGTACACGCACACACACTTTTTCCTTCGGAGTCTGAACTATCTTTTCTTTATTTGTTTTATTTCTTTACATTTTTTATAATTAATTTGTTGCCTTTATCATTCATTCAATCATCAATCGGCCCATCAGGCCTGCTAGGTTGGCCTGTTAACAACCATAATATAATGGTTAACAACCATAATATAATATAAAGCCATCGCTTTATTTCAAGAGCAACACTATTTATATTTAATTAAATTCATTATTTCACCAAACTGATTTCCACTAAAATGAGTGTTCGCAATTTTATAGGCAGTATAAAAAAAAATACAACCCTTATGTTGCCTCTATTCGTGAGTACTAAATTGGACGAATTAATATTTTATCGGTAGATGGCGCCACAGCTACGCACGATGGATTATGATAAGGTTATCATTGTTGCTTTTTTTTAACACAAGTAAATGCGATAAAATTCGACATTATAATATTACAATTATCTTTTCAGAAGACAGATTGGATATGATAGCAAAGTTCTGTCATAAAGGAGAAAAAAAAAAACAGTGAGTCTTTCAAGAAGCATCTCTAAAAAAAAAGTGTAATCTGGAACTCCGCGAGAATGAAAGGCCTGAATCTCCAAACAGCTCACACAAGAAACGTCCGTTTTCATTTCCCAAGAAATCAGTCCTAAAACGAACCTCGGTAGGCAAAAAACCGTAATCCTCAGATGGCTTAAAGTCCATTTCGCTCTGAAATCAGGTACTTTATCATTGAGAGTCAGCAGTGTCAGAGGGAATAAACGGTTGTAACAGTGTGTGTGTGTGTGTCTGTGTGTGTGTGTGTGTGTGTGTGCGCGCGTAGCAAAGAAAGAGAGAGAGAGAGAGTTTGGGAACGAGAGTATAGCGTTGGTGTAGTCACTTGGGTTTCTACTAAACCGGAGAAGGGAGATTAGGGTAACAACAACGTCCTACCGAAGGACATACTTTATTGGTGGGCTGGAAAACACCGCGTTAAACAAGACGACCCCGATAATTATCTTTACCCAGAAGCGGGAATTCATCCTGCGAGAGAAAATTCATTGAACAAAGGAGATTCAAGGCTTTCGTTAATTGTAAGACGGGTCTGTTAAAGTAAAAAGGTGTTTTTCTTTCTCTTTCTCTCTTTCTTTCCCTTTAGTGTGTGTGTGTGTGTCTGTGTGTGTGTTCTGACTGTGAGATAGATCAACCAAATGAAGTTTTTGTTTCTTGTGGTTCGCAACGTTTAGAAGAGGTAATAAAGTAGGATATTTAGAGGCGAATGTGCGGGAATTTTTTCCCAAATGAAATCTCCTCCGATGGCTTCATTCATCTGCCGTTTTCCCATCTGCTGGGAATCACAACGGAGTGTTTCTTATCGTTACGGTAGACGACCACCTTCGGTTTTTCAAATTAAATTACACCACTGGAAAACATATCCCCGGGTTTTGTAGCTGTGTAGGCGCGCGCTCTTTTCTATGGTGATTCACTCGTGGAAGCGAATTTCTTCAATCCCAGAAAACGCTATCATCGAAAATATGAAGTAATCTTTGCTATTTCCCCCCCCCCCGCCTCCCGCCATCCAAGCTCCCTCCTTCACCTCTTCTCTAAAAGCGGCAAATTTTAGATTACATCCCACGATTCACAATCGGAATTTTCTGCTACAAATAGATTTTTTTTTTCTTGAGTCATTAGTTTTATTCGGAGTTTTTCCTCCCATTTCCTCGTTAATTACTATTTAAAGATATTTTGTAATTTTAATTAAGAATTCGTTTTCATATGTATGTTTATTTTTAATTAGAATTTCATTGTTTTCATTAACAATTTTTTTATTTTTCATTAAATTGGCAAACTTAGAAGACCAAATATACTTCGAAAAGCAAAAAAAAATTATGTTATGTATTGGTATATGCCTTTGCAGTCTGGGAAAAATGATAGAAGAATAAACCGAAATAAAGAATAGGAAAGAAAAATGGGGAAGACAAAAAAGAAAGAAAGAAAGAAAGAACGAAAAACAAGAAAGAAAGTATAAAGAAAGAACGAAAAACAAGAAAGAAAGTATAAAGAAAGAAGGGGACAGAAAAGAGACATAAAAATAGACATTAAAATAGGAAAGAAGGAGAAGAATATAAGAAATTGTAGAAGTAAAGAAAGAAGAAAAAAGGGGTTGGATATCTTGTTGATAAAACAAGAGATTCATTTCATAGTAATATTCATCCAAAGGTCCAGAAACGATAGCATAATAGTAGTGTGAGTGGACCATAAACTAAGTAAAAAGTAAGTTATTTATTTATTTTATTTTATTATTTATTTTTAGTCTGTGTGTGGGGGGGTGGGATTGATTGCGGTTCTCACTAACTGTATTGCAGAAAAACATCGCATATTGAATCAAAGCCGGTTAGCTGCTTGCAAAGCATTCACAATTAGCACTTCCATAACTTCATTATTCTCCATTTATTTGTGATATTTATTAAATAATATATATTTTGATTTTGGTAATTTACGCACAGGTATTTCATCACCAAAATGGAATATTTTGAGTGTATTCTTACTAGGATATCTGCATGCGATGTCATTATAATAGTTGATCTCTCTTAAAGAGATAAATATTTGTATTTCAATTCCACAGTATTTTTGCCTCATTAGTGTGAACTCGACACTACGCACGTGAATGAAGATGCTCTTCGGAGCTAAATATTACAGTTTCTCACTGCAGTGGTTAGCATGATGCAGAGTTCATTTGGAAATTTTTATTTAATGGATTTTTTTATTCAAGAAAAAAAGTTAAATAAAATGAATTTTGTAAACTAGGACCTATAATAAAATTGTGAATAAGGTATTAATTTCTACGAATGGACGATTGAGCGAATTATGTGTAAAAATGCAGAACTAAGCTGGTGTACAGGGTGACTCATTTAATAATTTTTTATTTATTAATTATTTTTATTCTTTCTTTGTTACGATGAAACACAAAACCTGGAGATTTTTTATTATTGATGAAAAACCAAATTCTCTAAATACCTTCCATTTCGGATTCACTCAAAAAAGGGCCCTTTCTACTACATGGCAGCTGTTGTTTCTGGCTGCAGCGCACTAATTTCTGCACGAAAAAAAAATATAACGAAATGCCCTCAAGTACCAATACAAGGGCACAAACTCGCTCTATCTATGGCCCTTCCTCTTCAAGGTTTTAAGAAACTTTAGAAAATAATGTCCCAATTTATGAATTTCTAAGTTTGGCAATCCTACTATAGATAACCGTTGCTTGACATCTTTTGACTATTGATATTTACAGAACAAATCATGAATGCAACTACTGTTACTTGAGGCATCCAGTGATGCCAAAATAATTTATGTATGAGTTCTTTTTATACAAAATTCCCAACTAAACATTTATTGTCGCATTTAGCAGAAAGCTGCAGGAAACGTTTCACACATAAAGTTCGACAGTTTTTCTAGATGTAGCATTCTTATTTTAAACTTATATATTTTAATAAAATGATTATAAAAACTTTCTGGAATATTTAAAACAATTATAAAAGTCTACCAATAATCTTCAGAAATTTATTTTAAGATATTAAGTTATTTTATTTTTTTATAGAAAATATTTAATTTAATTTATTTATTGACTTAATTTAGCCACATAATTTAAGTTCGAAGTAATTTTTCATTATCTGTTATGACTGTGGTTTACAAAATGGGGCTCAAAAAGCCATGGTTAATATATTTTTCGATCACAAGCCTACTTACTGTATACTTGATATTTAATTCGCTTATTTCAATATAACATTAACGTACGAACTTTTAATTTTTTACATAAAGGAGGACTTCTCTTTATCACTGTGTTATGGAAATACGTGTGTGTTAAACTTACATGTTTGTGATGTTCTGTAATGTTTCTGATCCACGGTTACAGAACTGGACTAAGATTAAATATATATTGACAAGCAAGCAATACGAATGAACAGTATTGGAATTCCTGTAACTTCTCCAGATTCAAAAGTGCAGAATAAAGTCATTGCTTGCCTCCAAGTATCTTTTTTTTTTATTCAATCTCATTCGAACTATCCATGAGAACAATTTATTTTCCACTTTCAGTAAAAGGAAGCTATTTGATGCAGTGTAGCCACCACAGTTTGACTGCGGTTACCTGTCACAATATATTCGTGTTACTTTAGCTTGGGTTTCCCAATGGGACTAGCCAAGGAAGCAGTGCATGTCTCGTATGCCATACCACAATGTCTACTGCAATGGCTTAAACTCTATTTCTTTTTAGTGTGAGTGTGCGTATGTGTGCGTGCCCGATGGTCCTTCAAATGTGACAGCCAACTTGAGTTTAAAAATACTTCTTCTCTAAGGAATGTCTGCTGTTTGTATCTTCTAAAGAGGAATAAGTTTGTGGGGATACGAACTTAATCGAATGTGGTTGAAACTACACTTTCTTTATAAACTGAGGATTTGTTCTCGGTTTATAAAAAACATCATGTGCACTTTCCCATTTCTGTCCAGTTATTTCAACGTATATATTCATCTATTTCACTCTCTCTCTCTCTATTTTTCTTACATTTTTTATCAGTATATCTTAACATAATTTACAGGATGAGACTGAACTGCAATCATAACATTTGTTCAATAAAACTACATTTGCAATCAATGTAGAATACTCCAGCAGGAGTTAAATCATGGAGAGCAAGTGCACTCTTACGAATTGTACATAGCACATTGAAGAAGTTGAATTTGACATTTCTTCAAAAAAGTCTGTTTTTTTATAAACTTGTATTTATAAAATAATAATAAAAATGAACTGTTTTGATGCTTTCCAAATATGGACTGCAGAGGTTTTTCTTATTGGAATTATAGTAATTACAATAAATGGTTTATGAGAACTGTGTTATTTTACCAAGTTAGTGTCTAAAAGTTATTTCTGTAATTTCTTATTTAGTTTCTTAATTTAAATTTAATTTAGTTATTTTTTTATGAATTGGTTGTTATTTCCCGTCTTCATTATTTGAAATAATTTTAAAGGTGTGTGCGTGTGTGTGTGTGTGCTTATATAATTAACCACAAAGACCTGTTAATTAGTGTAATTGATAAAACAATTTAATAAGTTTGTGTACACACATTAGCTCAATCATATTAGCTTAGGCTGTTGAGGATATCATATACTAAAAGGCCGACAAATGGATGGATGATACAAATGATCAGTAGAACTTTAAGGCACCTTCAGGATATTCACAGAAGAAAGATGAAATACTTTGAACATATGAAGGATGGAAGGAAAACCTCTCCGAACAGTAATAGATGGTGTGGTTTGGAAAAAGAGGAAGGGGTAGACCATCGATGAGATGGATGGATGGTGTGTGTGTGTGTGAAGTGACTGATCTTCTGAGAGTTGAGGCCGCCAGAAAAGCAGACAACAGGACTACATGGCGAAGATTGGTGTGGCACATCACCAAGCATCTGAGTGACCATACGGTTTCTATTGATGAGAAGATGGATGGTGTAGAGACACACTTTTCTGTAAATTCAAATCTGTCATCAGTGACGTATGGAGCGTAAAGGTGGCAATGTTAACCCACCAATACTTCTGAAATAGTCTATTCTATTTAAAGGAAAAGTCCTAAGAACGTAAAAATATTAAAACAAAAGTTAACAGTTGAAAGTAACATCGCAATGTGGATAATGTCGCCTTATATATACAACTGAATATGAATACAGTTCCTGCCGGAACTGTATTCAGGTGTATATTCAGTTGTATATATAAGGCGACATTATCCACATAGTATCCACATTGCGATGTTATTTTCTACTGTTAACCTTTGTTTTAATATTTTTACGTTCTTAGGACTTTTCCTTTAAATAGAATAGACTATTTCAGAAGTATTGATGGGTTAACATTGTCACCTTTACGCTCCATACACCTGCGAACGTATTTCTTATATAAAAATTATATAATTTAATAATAAGTATGCAATAATTTTATAAATTTTTTCAAAAAGTTTAAAACATTTATTTATTTTTTTTTGAATATTTATTTAGAATATTTTATTATTTCAATTTTTATAAGCAAAATTGTTATTTATTACATTTATTGACTTAATGTAAATATTCGACGGAAGTAATTTAATGTGTTATGATGAGAAATACCTGACGTTGAAATGTACCGTATTGGGAAATTCTCGTTTTATATATATATATATATATATATATATATATATATATATATATATAGAGAGAGAGAGAGAGAGAGAGAGAGAGAGAGAGACATCCAGGAAACTAACAAGAGATCAAACGATGCTCCGAATTATGGTAATTTTCGCAGTCCGATCTGTAAACTTTCAATTAGGAGCGAAGTAAGCGATTTTTATACTTAAAGAACGACATGAGCGTTTTCTCTGCAATGCATCACGAATATGGAGGAAGTATTATCGGAAAATGATTGGCATAGGCCGACGCTTTCTAATGGACAAGCGACCAGCAAACAAAATATCCATTTCTACTATATAAATAAATAAATATATATATATATATATTTTTTTTTTTTATTTGGCTCCTATCCACAAAAGATTTTGTGTAAACATGTAGTACATTACTACCGTGGATAAACTAGGGATTTTATTCTGTATTTATTACTTTTTTTATTTTTTATTTATTTTATTTTGGATTTGATTACCAATGTGTTTGGAAACATAATGTATATAAACATATATACATTGGATATGGAAACGAGGTAAATATGGCTACCTAAGATATCTTGTGGAAATTCTTTCGCTGTGTAAATGGTTATATTAAAATGCAGGATAATCGTTGTAGGAGTTGTGATTTTTAAACCCATTAGTGTTTTTTGGATGTTCACTCTTTTGATATGGACTGGTTCCATTGACCCATTGGAAATAAGTTAAGGCAACATATTTATATAAGTTTTCAGTTCCCAACTCGTTTACGGTTCAGTGCACTGCAAGGGATTGATAAGATTTTTGTATCAATCCACCCAAGAAATGTTTCAGATATTCTCTACTTGAATAGCTTGTAACAGTCAATAGGAACAACTGGAGGAGGGATGAAGGATTCATCCAATCCAATACCTGTGGAGGGTAATGGATGGCAATGATGTAGCCAATGAAGTTCTATAACTGAGGCTCGGCTATTGCTGTTACCCTCCTGCCATGATCAGAGCTTTAATAGTCAATAACACCTTATTCCTACACTGTCCTCTATAGATAACGGGGAAGATGAAAAGCATTCTTGCTTCGCCCCTTTAAGCCAGTCCTTATAAGGACTAGGAACAACTGGACAGAACCACCATACCCTTGGAGGGTAATGGATGGCAATATTGTAGCCAATGAAGTTCTAACTGAGGCTCGGCTATTGCTGTTACCCTCCTGCCATGATCAGAGCTTTAATAGCTCAATAACACCTTATCCCTACGCTGTCCTTTACAGATAACGGGGAAGATGAAAGGCATTCTTGCTTCGCCCCTTTAAGCCAGTCCTTATAAGGACTATAAGGACTGGGAACAACTGATAAAAAGAAGTGTGCCACAGAATATCGGGGGAGAAGAATGAGTGAAGACAAGAAGAAGTAGGTTAGATAGGTTTCTAGTTGGATGTAAAAGGATTTTATTTACTGTTCGCATTATTGTAGACGAAGCAGAAATTTGAGGGTATGGATTATAGATAGTGGAATAACACCGACGGAAATATTTTTAAAAATACATCATCATCATCATCAAATTCGTGATATACACTCTTAGGAGGATATACAGGACCTTATGATAGTACTATATCATTACAAACTTCTTATAAACAATTTTTACAGATTATCTGTCAACATTCCAACGTTACCAGATCTTATATTTCTATCTTCTAAGGCGCTTTTTACGGTATAACTCCACCTATATATTGGTCTTTCTCTGGGTCTTTTTCCTGCCAACCTGGCAGAGAACACTTGTTTTGCTAATCTATTCTCTCTCTCATTTTGTTTAAGTGACCATATCACCTGAGATTATCTCTGCTAACAATGTGAAGTTCTTTCCTAATATCTTCGTTCTTAATATGATATTGCCATTGATTTCATCTGTTCACGCCTCTAATCTTTCTCGGGATTCTCATATGTATGTCTCCAGTGGTCTACATAACTCAAAATGATGGTACAGAAAGGTGGAATTTAGAAAATAGACAAACGTCGGTGAGATAATTGTTAAAATGAATGTATGAGCGTGAATCTAAAGAATAGCAGAATACGAATGGGAGAACAAGATTCTAAAGTTGAACAAATTTGGGATGTGTTCAGTGTAGTTGATGTGAAGTTTGAAAGAGAGAACAAATTTTTGATGCTGAAGAGCTTATCGCGAAGAAAACTAAAAAGTAAAGGAAGTGAACTAAAATGTCTTTATTTCCGAAAATAACACATAGTTTGATATTTGGGATGTTTCGGCACAGCAATGTTTGTTACATGAGTTAGCAAGAATAGGGACTGAGTTGAAATTTTATCCATTTGCGTTCTGGGAGCAAACGGCATTGAAATATGGGAGAAATAAGATGGGCGAAAAGTAACTTATCATCGTAGAAACTCTCAACTGAACTGCAAAGAAGGAAAAAAATAGATAGGACTTTGATGAGTAAGCCTCTTACGTACAACCATTTCACTTTGATGCTCAAACTCTTCTGAATCATTGTTTTCGCCAATCGGCTAGGAGATCCACTGTGGTTATGCATCTGTGAAATACATTCCAGTGGTTGGTCATTTATGGCTGGGTATGTAACCCATTTCTTTATTTTTAATCGGTGTAAGTAAAAACACCGTTTATAACAAACGACTTTAATTAGAATCATTTTCAATTCATTCAGTGCAAAAAATCATAAAATTTCTTTAAAAAAACGAAAAAAACATTTAGGAATGGTTAATTAGATCTCACCAAGTGTAATGAAAAACAATTTTCAAGCTGAATAAAGAAATGCAAAGGATACAAGCGCGCTACACTACTGACTTCTCGTAAGGGATCCTCGGCATTGCGCGATGCAGTTCCTCTTTCTTCTTCTTCTTCTTCTTCTTCTTCTTCTTCTTCTTCTTCTCATAGTGAGAGGATGGTTTTCCAAGATGATAATGCTCTAAGTTATAATGCATGATAATGATTGTTTTTTTTTAAATGCCCAAATCAGAATTTATCCGTCCGTCCCTTAGGACGGGTAGAGTCCCTTGATTAAGGGCTCACGATGAATTAATGCAGCAGGCTTGTTACTCTTCTGTTGCATCCTCTAAGGTCAAATATTTATGGTTGTAGATCTGTTTGTTCGTGGGGACGCGGTTTGCCTGTTCTAAGGGACGAAAAACGCAAATTTCCGGGAGGGAAAAACCCTCTTCCTCTGTATGAGAAAACACCCGATAAACGCTTATCACGTCATCATCATAGAATTCTAACCCGGGTCTTTCGACCCAAGGGCTTGTTTATACCAGCTGAGCAACAGAAGCTCATAGTTTATTTTTACCAGGAGGAAAATAAACTTTTTAGAAAAACTGAATCAAAGTTTAAAATAAGTGTTTGGAAAATATTGAATTCAGTTCTTATCAATGATGTGATAACATTTATCTGAAATCAAACGCTTTTTCCAACTGGAGGTGAATTATACGATCTCGTATGGCAGCGGCATGACTTTTTTTGTTTTAATTCTCAGAAGTTTGGGTTTTTTATAAAGGAAGCAGAAAAACATACATGAAGACCTCTAGTAAAGGACACTTAACAAAATTGCGACATAAAATAAATTGATTTACAGCAATTCAAGTTCAAGCATCTAATTTTGTGTACTCTAAGGAACTGGGATGTGCATCAAGAGGGGGGGGGGGGATTATTCACAAAATTTTAATCTGAGTTAGTGGATGATTACGTTACTTAGATTTTTAAAGATGCCCGAAAAACTGAACTTGGATCTCAGGCAAGCTGAAGGATGGTCCATAAGAATTAAAAAATCGCTTATTTTTGTTTCTTCGTCATGCAATGACAGCTGAAACTAATGGATTACTGATGTGTTCTTCTGCTGGTTGGTCTGATTGGCGAAAGGGAAAAAAATTCTAATATTTTCATATGTGAAAAAACCTTCTATTTCTGACTTCTTAAATAGCATTCGAACCAGTTTTTTTAATCAATTCATAGAAGTCCTTTCGTCTGTGCAATGAAGCTATGTTGTTTTGTGTTTACGAGCGTACACTACTACCAATAATTGTAGTTATTGAACATTCCAGGTTTGTTAATAACATAAAAACCGGTGTACAGATGGTAGTTTATCCCTTCAGTCGTTTCCGACCCTAGATCAGTTTGTAGGCATTGGCCACAAAGTGTTCTTGGTGAGAATTTTAGAGGATAGTTCACCATTGTTCCCCCCCCCCCCCAATTTTATCTGGGCTCAGGACCGGCATATGGCTTGGACGTATTCATAACTATAATCCATGTGTGTTCACGGGGTGCTCGAGAGAGGTGTCATTGTGGGCCACCACACTAGTGGCATGCCCATACGTCCCATTTCCTCTCAACTGGAGCATCCAAAATCGATGGGTCCGATGTGATCAACTAATAGAGACGTTCTGGTATCACTAGTGCAGGAAAGCACCAGGGCGATCGCCGAAAATGACTGAAAGGGACAGGAGGATGTTAACTACCCAACCGGCCAAGACGTATATATACGTCCAGTTACCATGGATGCGAAGTGCATATTAAAATTGTAATACCTTTGATATTACATTGAAATATATGATGGATACGAAGTGTAAAGGAGTGGTATATTTTATCCATATTGACGGCCACGTGGTTAAAATAGGTGGCATGAAAAAACCTGCTACAATTGGCACAGATCATCCGTGATGAGTTCTAGAGCTCCAGGAACACCATGGTGAGCACTAATACTGTACAAAAAGAACTCCACTTAGTGGGTTTCCATGGAATAGCAGCGCACACACCAGCCTAATATAACAACAAAGAACAAGGCAGCTCTTCTGGTTTGGTGCAAAGTGTGTGTGTGAACTGGACAATTGACCAGTGGAAAACGGTACTCTGAAGCGATGAATCAAGGTTCACCGGTTTTCAGTCTGATGGCAGCCTGGTGAACGCTTGTTACCATAGTATGTTGTACTCACAGTAAAGTTTAGTGATGGAGGAGTAATGGTGTGGGGTGCATTTAGCTAGTCATGGAACCATGGACAACTGGTCGTTGTCCGTGGTTCCATGAAGGTAACTCGGTACCTTATGCTGCCTACACTGTAGAGTTTTATGGAACGGACCCGTGTTGCTATCAAGACGACAATGCCCTATGCCAAAAAACTGCAGCTGTTATGGAATGGTATGAAGAGATTGGTGTTAAACGATTGCCCAGGCCTGCGCAGAGTCCTGACCTCAATCCCATCGAACATCTGTGGCACGAAACGGCGATTGATGTCCAGAGCAGCACGTCCTCGATCTGTCGCTGAACTCAGTGCTGCTCTGATCGAGGAATGGAGAGAAATTACACCTGTGGAAAGCCTCCCTGAAAGGGTGCTGGAGGTGATTAAAGCCAAAGGTGGCCCGATAATAGGATTCACCCACTGATATCAGTTGTAAATTGCTAGAGTGTCCAAACAATTATTGGTAGATAGTGCATATAACTCATTCACACATGAAAGAAAAAATGCTTTTATGATAGAACGAAAACAATCTCAAAGGATAGTTGCAATTTTCAAAAAAGAAAATGCTCACACGATAGCGATATGATACTACATTACTTTCATAGTAATTTCCTTGATGACATCCCTCGATTTTGAAAACGTGGAATTGAATCCAATATCGGGCCTTTTCAAACTATAGCTGAGTCATCAGATCTTAGGAAGAATTTTGTGCCACACACACACACACACACACACACAGTATTTTAATCACCCGAAGAGTGTGAAACATCCGTCTACATAACTGTAGACGGATGTTTACACAAACTCCTTTTATGTTTGTTCTTCATATCTAAACTGAAAACTACCATAGACGAAGTTCGATAATAAAATATTTACATTTATGAGAGCAAATGACATTTTATTCAGCACATGGACTATTATGGATTATTACTGTTAAAACTCCTTTCCGATATGACCAAACAACAAAATAGAAATCCTAGGAGGATTGATAGACGTATCTGGTGACCTCCGTATACAACTGAACATGCTCTTTCATAACAAGCTCATATGGAATTTTATGCATTCACTTAGATCCATTCTCCTCTTCTCACAGTAGTACGAAAGATATTCTCCACACAATAAATCGCTTCCCGAGAGGATCCGCATGTGGTTGCTCATTATTTGACAAATGGAACGACTGAATATTTCATATACCTTTCCTACTATTCTGTGCACTAATTTTTGGTAATTCTATTTGCATGCGCAATAAAGAGACAGGCTTACGTGGCTTTGTCATCTTAAGATATTTATGTACATGCATTACGTCTGGACAGTAGCTGCTTACTATTCTCCATCTCTTTACTGCAATAACACATTTAATCCGATCTCATGCATAAAATATACGAACCTTATCTAAGTTCTCGTTTCAAACTTCTTCGGGTAAGTTTCGCTTAGAATTCGATGCCGTCAAAAAACGTGACATATTTCGGAAGATGAAGCAGGAGAAGCCTTCTCTTGTGTACAGTTATGACGGCTATTAGAATAAAACTGAAACAACAGGAAAATTATTATTCCAGGATTTCCAATATTCCATTTCAAACAACAGGACTTACTAATATCCAGCGACTGAAATTCCTCGAATTTGAAAACTATTCGTTTTCAAATTCGAGGAATTCCAATGTATTCGTTTTCAGTGATGTACAAGAAATTCGACTGAATATATAATGTTATGTTTCGCGATTTCTATACAAGAAATATGGCAGATTACTACAAATAAGTATAGTAATGAAAGTATTATAATACTTTCATTAATGTACTTTTCAATTATATTACTGAAAACAACTACAGAAATTGTCAATATTCAAACTTTTTCTATATAATAATATGCTTTCGTTTGGTTCGCTTCAAAGATGGATACGAAGGAATGTTACCATGACAACAGTTGTTCCGTTAATATGTAGGTAGGAGAATGTACTGGAACAAGCGTCAATGTAGTGCATTACATTATTTTGGAGTATTATACATTCTATCCTACATTCGGGTTCAAATCGCATTATGAATATTATTTTGAATCGAAAAAAAAAGAAGGAATAAAGTTTGAACATAGTTTATTTGCTCAAATATAGCTATATTCATATGGCCTGGTTGGCTAAGTGGTTAGCGTATCCGCTCTCAGCCGAAATTTGCGGGTTCGAATCCCACCGTGGACATGGATTTTTATGATTGTCTGTAGAAGTACTAGTGGTCGTTGCGGGCGGTAAATGGTGGAGGTGTCACGTAATGATAATGTTATCATAGTATACGTATTTAATATTTTTTTTCAGAGGTGGTGCCATCTATTGACCGTCCAGCTATACGCATTTGTTAAGATGATGCCTTCTCGGTCGGCCATCATCTGATTGTGTTTGAAAGAAGCTCTTTTCGTGAAGGAACAAAGTTGGAAAATTGGATGCCTTGTAATTGGTCTAGATCAGGGATTCTCAACCTATGCTACGCGTACCACTGGTGGTACGTGAGCCACTGCTGGGTGGTACGAAAACAGATTTGCTTACTGTTACATCTAATATCTTGAATTAAATATAGTGTTACTCCACTGGAAAAGGTTGAGGTCCCCTGGTCTAGATGATTTCACGCTGGGAAGAATTATTGGAAATCTTGAAGAAGACCCCAGAATTACTGATATTGCCAGAGAACTTGGAATCTCATATAGCGTTGTATCCAGTCCCTGGGCAGCGTTTCAAACCAATGGAATGTGTTACAGACGTATGCTAATAGGTAGCTTTCGCTCTAAAACGGAGCATGAAGATATATTTTTGGCTATAACAAAAACATGTTAATCGAAGCACCACGGCAGGTCAGTTTGCAAGTCGGCACCATTCAAGCACAGGTGCGCGAATATCTGGGCAAACTGTGGCAAGATCTCAGCGACAAGTAGGCCCATACGCCAGAAGGACTGTGGTCTGCATCCCTTTATCCAGAGCTCATCTAAGAGCGCCTTTTCGTGGTGTTATATCCATAAAATTGGACAAGACACCAATGGGTTAATGTACTCTTTATAGATGAGAGAGTCATTTTAGTCTTTCGCCGATTCTATATGACACTTGATCTGGATTGAAAGTGATACTGCTTCCCATCGCGAGAACGTTTTTGGAAGGGATAGATACAGTGGTGCTGGGATCACAATTTGAGGAGGCATTATACTTAATGTACGCACCGATCTCCAAGTGCCAGAAAAAGAAACTATGACTGCTGGGAGATATTGCAACGAAGTTCTTCGTCATTTTCGATTGTTCCTTGGTGCTGTAGGTGAATTCATTTTTATGGATGACAATGTCACACCACATCTTAAACAAGCAGTGAAATATATTTTGGAGACCGAGGGTATTAATCAAATCGAGAGGCCAGCACACTCTCAATATCTCATAGAACACGTTTGGGACGCAATAGAGAGACACATCGCTGCTTGAAATTCCCCTCCAGAAACCAAACAAAGCGTTATCCTTGCTCTGATGGAGGAGTCGGCCAGTTTGCCTGAAAACGTGTTGCTAAGTATGGCAAAACGTTGTGAGAGCTGCATCGCAGTTCGGCGTGGACATATTCCATACTGAAATGTCTCTCCGCATAGTTTTCTTACATATAAGCTTCGAGGATGAAAGCAGAGAAATTAGTTCTCATCCAAGATGTATCATATGTAACCAAATGCATGTAATGTACCTAATACGTGTAAACCAATGTTTGTAATGTATGTATTATATGTAAACAAATGTAAGTAATGAATCGTATGTAATCAAATGTATGTAATGTATGTAATAACTGTAACAAAAGTATGCAATATAGAGTGATTATATCCATTGATATTGTATATATATGTGTAAAATTGCAAAGAAACATCTGTAATAATCATCATTATGAATATTATAATAATATGCGTTGTAAACAGTTATTGTTATTATTATTATTTAAAAAAAAAACTTTATGTACGAGAAAGTATTTGTTATGTTCATGTAATGTACGTAATTTATCTGAGAAATAATAAAATGTTAAAAAAAAGTATTATAATGTAACAGCTGCCAGGGAGTCCAAAGACTCATCGAGGGAGGGCGCCTACTCTACACCACTCAATCCACCAAGTACAACGAACCGCAATTACACCAACGCCATCTATCGCCCATCACGACCACTAGTATTTTCACAGACAATCACAAACATCCAATTTTTGTGTAATATAATTTATTAGTATGCCGGCAAGAAATTTACGTCCACATTTGACTATCGTTATGAGCAGTGTTTTGCATGTAGGCAAAAATATAGTTTGTCCTTAGCTTTTGGACACCATTGTACTAGTGTACTGAAAACCGTCTAGTCACGTAAACATAACACATATATTTATGCTTGAAACGTTTTCGTACCAACTATTATTGGTGTGCATGAGAATTTCATCATACGAATAGCAAAATCGATACATTTAATTAAATTATATATATATTTAATTATATATATTTATATAATTAATCATATATGAGATTTTAATAAAACAGAAAAAAGTTTTCAGAATTTTATGAAAAACTTCTTCACACTACTCATATTCATATGAATATGAATATGAGCGGAGCGTCATACCATTGGAGGGTAATGGAATGCAGTACTGTTCCAATGAAGTTTAACTGAGGTTCGGCTGTTGCTGTTACCCCCAGGGGCGCTGAGATTCGAGAGTTTGAGTTCGCTCTCTTAAGGTTTTTGTCTTAAGTAAGCAATTTAAGTCTCCGGGTAAAGTATTCTCCGGTGAGGGGCTTTGTCGGTGAATGCTTTTCTTCGGAATATGAGCGGTTCTGCTCGGTGGTGGTGTGTGGGTGGAAGGCCATCACTGAGTAGAGCCAACGCTGAGATGGACGGTCTTTTGCCCACGATTGAGTGGCCTAGGGATCGTCCGAATTTTTAGAGACGGCTTTACTTTAACATATGGCAATGCTGTAGCCAATGAAGTTTTAACCGAGGCTCAGCTATTGCTGTTACCCTCCTGCCATGATCAGAGCTTTAATAGCTCAATAACACCTTATCCCTACACTGTCCTCTACAGATAACGGGGAAGATGAAAAGCATTCTTGCTTCGCCCCTTTAAGCCAGTACTTATAAGGATAAGGATATTTATGTTTATAGTCATTTTCATTCGAAAATTTAGTTGTTAATTTGCGAGTTTCTGAAATTGTATGTTGGTAATGGGAATAGATTGGTTCGGATTTTCAATTTAGTAATCAATTATTAATTTATTCTTAAAAATAGTGGATTTTCAGTTCAACTTTCGTGCATTCCGCATATCAATAAGTTTGGTACGATTCTAATTTAATTCATTTCTTACAATATTAGTGATTAGAAATCGACGTGTGGGAGCATTCTAATTTACTTCATTTCTTTTATAACTATATAATTACTTTTAGAACATATAATTTGTTTTTCAGGTTACTAACCGACGCTCTCTTTCTCGATCTCTGTATCATTATATTTTCATCATCTCCTAAGGTAGTTAATAATAATACTAATAACAACTCTATTATTTCTATTTTAGATATGGCATAATGGAATTTAAGGATAAATAAGTAATTTATTGAAAATGCGTTTAGCTTCGAAACACGTACCGATTTTTATGATTCTCTCGAAGTTTACGACTGAGATGCTCTCTTCAATAAGCACGTTTTTATTTAAGAAATTTATTTGCAAATAAAATACTTTTTTTTTTCGTAAAAATACACAAAATGAATTTATCGCACTGTAGATTCAGAACGAAGCAAACAATTCGAGTGTTTCCATGGTTACACAACAAGTATTAATTAATGGACAAACTCCAAAAGAAAACAGATGTATACGACACACAAGCACACACCATAACACTGTTCTTGGACGTAATCTAAGTGAAACCTCACGTTAAGGGGTTGTTCATGAGGAACATTACATATCTTATTCGGTTGACTTATCAAAGAATTTCGTTCGTCTGTGACTGCTTGTGTGTTAGTGTGCATTTGGAATGTGCCCGAAGGTAGAACTTTCTATTGGGGCTCCGAGCCATCAACGCCACCCATTTCTTGAAAAGCTATCGATTGGTCCGCTGTTCTTATCTCCAATTGTTTCCGGGCCACTAAGAATGAATTATTTGGCTACAGAACAGCAAGCACTTTTCAGCCATACTCAACTGGCAGAGCGGATTCATTCAGTTGTCTCATAAATTTAGTCTTAAGCAGGGCTGTCTTTTCATTTTCATTCGTCAACAAATTCTTCTTTGAAGATCGCCGAGTGTCAGTGTCAGCGGTTGCACATAAAAGACAGGAGTTCGGTTTGCGAAGGTGGAAAGAGTAAAATAAATAAAGAATGGATACATAGAGAGAGAGAGAGAGAGAGAGAGAGAGAGGATGGGAAGTGTAAAAGAATTTCATGCAACTATACAGTTTCACATTGCAACTGTTCCAAAGCTTGTAAGCCTAAAGTACATTAGTATCGTGAGTGGGCAAAGTTTTTTCTATTTTTGTAATTCATCATCATCATGCGTATCAAGGATTTAGGCCTAGCGTCGCCTGTTCCGGCCTTAGAAGTCATCGTTGAATCGTTTAAGACGACGTCCTGGTTTTCTTTTTCCTAATGGCTTGTACTTTAAGGCTTGTTTTGGTAATCTTTCTGTTTTCATTCTTTGAACGTGTTCCATCCATTTATGTTTATATTTTTTAATTTTTTCTATTACTGGTTCTTGGTTTAATTCTTTCATAATTTCTTCGTTTCTTTTGTGATCAAATAGGGTATACTTTGCAGTTTTTCTCATAAACTTCATTTCTGCTGTTGTTATCTTCGTTTGTCTTTTTGTTTTATTGTCCAGATTTCGCTTCCATACATTAAGACTGGTAGGGCTAATGTATTGTATACTTTTAGTCTGTTTTGTTTTTGAACTAGGTTTGGTTTAAATATAGAGTTAATTACACCTGTTATTTTTAAATATTTTTTTGCAATTTTTACGTTTATATCTTTTTCATTTTCATATGTGATCATGCATCCTAGGTAGTTAAATGAATTCACCTGTTCCAAGATCTTGTTATTTCTTACTATTTTAGTTCTTGCTGGATCTTGTCCTTTAAAGGCCATAGTGTTATATTTTTGTTGATATTATCATACCATAATCTTTGGATATCTCATTAAGATCTAAAATAGCTTTCTGTAAGTTATCTTCAGAATTTGTAATTATTATTTGGTCGTCTGCAAAGAGGAGAGTGTTTAAGTTAACTGTAGGTAAAAGTTTAATTCCTTGATGTAAAATTTATTCCATTTTATTATTATTTTATTTAAGTAAATATTAAAAAGAGTTGCTGAGAGGGGACATCCCTGTCGGACCCCTTGGTTTATCTCTCTCATATATGATAGCTCGTAATTTAATCTTATTTGTATTTGATTATTTTCATATATACTTGTGATAGCTTTTAGGATATTATTTGGTATGTTAAATAATATGTTTCTTTTAACTTTGTCAAATGCTTTCTCAAAGTCAATAAATGCAATATGTGTTTCTAAATTGTATTATTTTCTTTTCTCTATTATTAATTTTAGGCAAAAAAGGCCGGGTCTATACATTATCGTCCTTTTCTAAATCCATTCTGTACTTCTAAAATAAAGTTTTCGGAATATTTCATTAGTTTGCTATTTAAGATTCTACTATATATTTTGTAACAGGAATTTAGTATACTGATACCTCTATAGTTTTTAGGGTCATCTCTATTACCTTTTCTAAAGTTTCTTGTTTCTTTCAGGCTGATTTCTAATTCTTCTTTAGTTGTTTCCTTTTCATTTTCGTTAATTGTTTGCCAGTTTTGTTTGTTAAAATATTTATCTGTCCACAATTCTGTGTAGTAATTTAGAAATTCTTCTAATTTCAATTCGGTGTTTAATTTTGTGTTTTCTTTGGTATCTGCATTTAAGTGTTTCAAAATCTTATATGCATTGGGTCTTATTTTATATAAATCATGTTCTAAATTAGAAACAAATTTGTTCCATGATTCTCTATGTCTTTTTCTGACTTTTCCTTTAGCTATGGCTCTTATTCTTTTATATTCTATTTCATCTTCTAATCTTTTACTGCTTAACCATTTGTGATAGGCTTCTCTTTTCTTTTTGATTATTTCTTTGATTGTATCATCCCAGATCTTCAGTTGTTTCCTTTTATTGAATTTTTTTGGTCTTTCCTAAGCTTTCATTTGCTGCTGCATTTAGTAACGTTTTTATATTTATTTTAACAAGGAAGTTGTCACTGCTTATTTCATATCCTCTGCGAACTCTAACATCTAGTAAAAATTCGTTCGTCTGTTTTACCTGATGAAAACCTTGAATATCAAGAAGCCAAATCTGCCATCTGTGTATCAGAATAATTCGAATTCGGTTAGAAAACTCATAATCGAGATTCTCGTCTTCTCAAGCACGATTTAAACCTACGTTTTTCCACACGAAGAATAAATAGTTAACGAACTCTTTTCAGGTTAAAAAAAAAGAACAAAAGAACTGAATGTGTATCAAACAGTAACGTACTTCAGTAGAAAAAGAAATTAAAAGCAAGAATGAAAGAAAAAAAAAAGAAGATAAATAGCTAGAGAAAATACGAGCAAAAGTAGATGACTAAAATAAAATAAAGAGGATGGGTAAACGATAGAAAGAGAGAGGGAATGAAGAATTTTAAAGAAAAAAGAGTGAAAGTTACATCGTTTATAAATTATTGCAATAATAAAAGAAAGAAAAAAGAAAGATTTTTAGCAAAAAAATGTGATAGTGAAATAAAAAGACAAAGCGAACGAAAGATGAAAGATGAACAGAATAAATAACAGATAAATGCAGAGAGATAGAGAAAATAAAATAGAAGGAAATGCAATCCAAAATAATACTGCATGATTGAATAAAAAAGAACGAATAAAAGAAAGGCCGAATAACATATATAACATAAATCACACAGATTGTATTCATTAGTAGACTCTCTCCAAGCAATCATTCGTGCAATAGCAGAGAAGCAGAGCAGTCCAATTAGAATCTCCGAGATAAAAAGGTTGTGTTGTAAGTGGAACGAGATGAATGACATATTCACAAGTGATTAAAACTCCCTCGAGGTAGGGTTTAACTACCTTTGGTTATTATAATTATCACCCTCCCATCACGTCCTTGTAAACAGAGTTTTGTGTTTACTCCGACTGCCATCATCAACCTTAAGTTGTAGCCAGGAGCATACATTATCCCCCCTCTCTCTCTTTCTCTCTCTCTGCGGGGCCATTATAGCGTACCCCCGAAATTCTCAATCACAAGGGATTGTTCCATGTGACACCCAAGAAGCGTTCTGAACTCACACTAACGATGTTCAGGGTATTTTTGCTCCATAAAACAAAGCGCACGGACCCCATTAGTTGCATGATACGACATTAATCACCTGCCTACCGCTGCATGCTTGAATTGTACTCGCACTGCTTTCTTGGGTGTGATCACTCTCATTTGCTCTCATTGCATTAAGATGTTATCACGGATTTCTCAATGTCGAGCCCCGAGTGGGACCTGATAAGTATTCCACTTTCGGAGATCTTTTTTTGCTTCCTCAATTTGCCTCTTTTCTCGATAAATTTTCATCAAAATGTCACTTTCGAGTTCATTAACATGTAAATGAACTATATTCATGGCAACCGCCGAAAATACATTGCAGAAATGCTTCGATAGCTACGCATTTCCTTAGCTCGTAGAAAAATAAGGAGGATGTCCAAACACTAATGCTGTATAGCCAATGCTTGCAACACACCTACAGCACTTAAGATTTGTTATTCATGATTTAATCTTGAAAATGTTATATATAAAAGTAAAATAAAAAAAAAACAAAAAAACAAAACTTATCTGTTGAGTCAACCACGTGATTTGATTATTCATTTAATTATTCCAAAATGTTTCTTCATAGTTTAATATTAAGTGAATGATAAACAAAACTTGGGTCAATAATTAATCCTTCTCATATAGCGAAGTGATTCATTATCACAGAAGAATTTTTTTTTGTTTGTTTGATTTTTGGGGTGAGCAATGTTCCTAGGATTTTCATATTTGCCTGTTGACCTGATATTAGTACTATGGCTCAGCCAATTTTATTAAATATCTGAATAAAATTTCACGAAAATCTGTCCAGATGAATTTATATATACTTATGGACTGCGAGAATACAAGTGTGCTAAGTAGTACACATACCGGACACTGAATTAAAAATTTTTATTTAATGCTGTGTTGGACCTTCTTTAGCCCGAATTGTAGCTCACATGCCGTTTGGCATAGATTCCAGAAGATATTGGATTGCATCTAAATCTACAACATACCATGCAGACAGTCCTTAACTGACTGAGATTTGACGGCAAAGGACTTTGCTCCTTGATCTAATTATCTAACATGTCTCGTAAATTCTCAATGGGGTTCAGATCTGGGCTTTCTGGTGGCCAGGGAAGATGGTGGAAGTTGCTGTCATGCTCGCTGAACCACTGCTGAACAAGTATTGAGCAATGGACAGTAGCATTGTCGTCCATGAAACAACTGGCACCTGCTGGTTAAAAATTCAACGTTGCAGGAGGGACCAGATCGGTAACAATGTTCAGATATCTCTTGAATAACGCCCGATCTTCTAAAACAACAGAAGATGCCCACACCACGACACTGCCTGTAGAACCTACAGTTGTATTGACAAGGAATACTGGGTTCGTGGCTTCATGGGGGGGGGGACTCCAGCTAAACTCTCTACCAACCATCAGTAGAAAACAAACTGCGCCGTGACTCGTCGGATCACATGATGTTTTTCCAGTGTCCAGTAACGGTGTTCCCAACACCACTGTACTTTCCGGTTCTTCGCAGAAAACAGTGATTTCCGTAGCATGTGACTGTCAATAGCGATCTTCTTCAATTCTCTGGGCATAGTTCGGTAAGATATGGATCGGGAACAGCCTTCATTAATTGCTTCGGTAAATTGCTGCACACAACAAGTTCTGTTTGTCCGTACAAGCCTTCTCAGAAAACTGCGATTCCTGACAGACTGTCTTGGGACTACAGTTGCGGCTCTTAGGCAACCAGTGTAGGTTATTTTTGCACTGATTAAACACCCTGGATATCTCTCCCTTTCAGAAATCAGTTAGCTCTGCTGTTTTCAAACGATGTTTTCCCATTTTGATCAACGCTATTGACTGTTACTGGCCAACAGCATTCTTAAATAGTTGCCTAGAAAACACGTGGTGACGCACTTGATCAATTATTTTGCTTATATACGCTGCATGAGTGACGTTTACTGACATCTACATAAAGGTTTCTAATTCAGTGGCCATCACGTGTACATTTCTGATAAACAGAGCTGTTGCTGTGGAATTATAGACAAACGAATTGTCAGAAGATAGATTTAATAAATAAGAGAAGTTAAAGATAATTAAAATTAATAATAAAATATATTTTATGCCGTTGTCATTATAATACTTGGAGAGTATTTGTTATGATAGTACCAAAAGTATTATAAAAATATACTCTAAATCGCCCAAGAGGAGGAATATATAAAAGTAAAACAACGATTCCAATGCTTGGACTCGTTTTACTTTTGAATAAATACTTACAATGGGCGTTGTTCAAAAGAGCTACTACATAAACACCCAGGTATAAATCCCAAATGTGCCCGATATCTCAGAAGAATACTATTTACACGTTTAAAGCAACGTACAAAAAATCAGCCACAAAAATCAAATCATTAATTCTCATCCGAGGACAGAAATATTGTTAACTACAAGTTCATTGCTTACTGCTTCACTCCATGTGGAGTCTTCATTTCCGTTTCATGTATTTTTATAGCTCCTTGCCACTCCAACTGAACTCTCATCCATAATCCCTGCACTCCTCAAAATCTATGAAATCTGAAATTTTTTCACCATCTCTATGCAGTTCAACTACAGCCTAATCGATCTATATTCATTTTCTGTTGGAAATACAGAATACATAAAGAGTATATAAAGAGGACATAAAAATAATTCTTCCTCCATTCTGTCTTGTAATTGTGACATAGAATGGATTCATTTAACACAGAAATAATTTAAGAGTATTGTAATTTGAGCAATATTAAATTATAGTACGACTAGGGCAGTGTTTCTCAAAGTATGGTACGCGTATCCCAAGGGGCACACGAAAGGTATTTGGGGTTACAAGATCCTGATTTTTTTCTTTAATTTGATTCGCTAAATGTCGGAATCATTCGTATCTTAAATTTAGCCGAAAGTTCCGACAGCGTGGTCCAACTATTTGAATTCGAACTTTTGATACATACAAATTACCTTCATCTGAGAGGGAGTACGCCTGTGTTACTGAAATTATAAAAGGGATAAGCGAATACAGAAAGTTTGGGAAACAGTGAACTAGGGTATGCTCGGTGACACTTACTGACCACAGATTGTTAGCTATCAATGAGTTTTAAAATTTTTATTTTATTTATTATTTTTTTAAATTACCCCATTAATTTTATACACCTTTACTTACTTGAACAGAAATACCCGACTCATAGATAATGTTCTACATTTTTTTTACCTAATATTACTTTTCTAATAATTTAACTAGAAGAGTGCTTAATAGCTCACCACTGATTTACAATTTTTTTATTGAAAGATTTAGTACTTCATAAAGAGTACAATGTAACTAATATATGTACCAAGTATGTATTATAATTATATTATAATTATATGTACTCCATGTACCAAATTATGTACCAAAAATTGAATTCAAAGCTATAAAGATATAAAATAACAAAGGATTTATAATATTCTCAATGTTTTATACTTTATGACCAAATTACCGAATTATAGACTTTATTTTTCAACACTAACATAATATTACCAAATTATTATATACATACTTATACAATAATAATAAAATAATAAGGAGTGTGCTGCACGAGTTCAAATTCTATCCCTGTACTGAATAGCTCGGAAGTGAATTTTAAATGTAATGTTGTAGGGTACTATCAGTTGATTCTGTTTGAAGTTTGTTTCCTTCCAACAAAATAGCTATAATTACTATCTAAATACTACCCCCCTCCCCAAACACACGCTCTCCCAGGCAAGGTGAGAATACATGTAACTGTCCATTGGCTAGTAAGTGGCTTTTTTAATATTGAGCAGTGAGTGACCAAATTAGCAGAACCAAATCAAAATTAACATTCCTAACTCAAAACGATTGGGAAAAGACTAAATAAGAATACAAAACTCAATCTTTTCGTACAAAAAAAACAGATATTTTTGGTTACTTAATCAAATCACATTACTTCATTATCAAATTCCTGATATATACCGTCCGAGGGGGTGTACAGGATATGATAGAACTTCATGAAAAAACGTACATCACTACTAACGTCCTATCTACAATTTTCCTCCAAATCAGTCTGTTACTTGTCAAGACTCCAACATTATCAGATTTTATATTTCTATCTTCGGCACTTTTTAGTATCAATCCTCCTATATCTTGGTCTTCCTCTGGGTCGTTTTCCTGCCAACCTTACTGAGAAAACTTGTTTTGCTAATCTTTCCTCGCCCATTCTGTTTAAGTGACCATACCACCTGAGATTAGCTCTGCTAACGCATTCCTGGATGCTGACAATGTCAAGTTCTTTCCTAATATCCTAATTATTATTTTTTATATTTTATTGCCATTGATGCCATCTGTTCACGTCTCTAGTCTTTCTCAGAACTCTCATGGCTGCTGTCTCTAGTCTTTGGCCAAGTGTTTTACTTCTGACCCAGCTCTCAAATCCGTAAGTTAAAATCCCATTACTTACAAAGGTATAAACAAAGTTGAAATAAAATTAGCCCATCTTTACACATGTAATAAATCCACAAGTCGAAATGTTAATTTACCTTCAAGAAGAATTCAGCTGATGACCCGAGATTAGCAAGATTAATAGAATACTAAGAACAACGGACTCCCTTTTGTCTTTCGCCATTCCTCTCTATAGACTAGCACGTCATATTTAACAAGGAAGTCTAGCAGAACCCTACCTAATATTTCATTACTTGGAGAACATCTGATTAAAATAGTTACATTCACAGAAACAAACAAAAAGAAAAATGAATTCAGTATTAAAACTAGTTTCTGAGCTTTAAGTAATGAATTATTTAGTTTAACTAAATTAAAGAAAAATACTGCACTCATTATTGTGACACTTATGAACTTACTTGCTGCGATTTGAATGTAAAAGTAATGCTCAACTACCAATGCTACAAGATATGAACTGTTATTTTTAATTACTACTTTATGAACTTCGTGATCAGTGAAAAGTTCGAAAGTTTCATTAAGAACTTAATAAAAATGCTTAATTTTTTTTTAAAAATTAAAAAAAAAATATTGTAATTTCCACTAGCACACTTTGATACTTCTTAGTTCCGTTAGCAAACTCCTTTGACTAAAAAGACCTACGTTCGCTAATTTGCGGAAAATATTTATCTGAGATAAAAGAACCATATGAACCAATGATGAATTTGCCGATCTCACTTAGAGTGGCAGGATGTTCCTTCCAGATAATCAGGGTTATACGTCAAAACAGACAAACCGGTCCGTTGCTTAGAGTGGCAAACTCAGCGTATGCATTGGGTCCATAAGAATATGAGGTTCCGTGATTTGTTTAAATTAGTCCAGGAATTGGTAACTTGGATTGAAATTGAGACAATCCTCTCAATTGTCTCCAGCTTCTACCTTAAAGATGGATTGAGAAGATTGTCTAAAGTAGAATCTGGATCGAGAGGATGGTATGAGGTATGACCTGGATTTGGTGGCTAGATATAATATCTGGAAACTAATATAGAGATTAAAATGTTGGAAACCGAATTTGGAGGCAATTAAAAATTCAAATATTGATCAAAAAGGTCTCTGGAAAGTAAATCTACCTTCAGGCTGAACATTAAGATAAGCACTCAACTGACGATCGAACAATAAATTAACTTATTATTAGGAAAAAATTAAGAACATTTTATTTTTAAAATTTTTGTGATGCGTTTATCACGACTGATATCACCATTGTAAATCTGAAGAAAAAATTGGGAATTCATTTTGAATATATGTGACTGTCCTAATTTTTTATATGTTACGTTATCATAATAGTTATTTTAAAGTAATACTTTAGTCTGAAAATGGGTAATAACAATCATGTTTTTATTCAGAGTAGACATTTTATAGTGGAATAATTTTTTCTTTCATCGGTTTCCATCTTCTATCATTGGTTCTGCCCCCCCCCTCGTAAGTGTTTACAATAGCTGCTTTACTATAAGTATATTATGATTATTTTTTAAATATCATTATTTGAATTATTAATTGATAGTATTGTCATCCACTATTATTATTTGAATAATTGGAAGTCAGTTTCGTTAAGCAAAATAATAATAATAATATTGAGAAGAAGAACATGTCAGTTATTTTCGTTCGACTGCTCTTATCGCCAGCTGGTGTGTTATTACTGAAAATTTCAGTGCAATTGAATAGTGCTAGCAATAAAGTTTTATCGATGTTGGCGATATAAATTGTACCCTGAAATGTTAACCAAAGCCATATAACAGAATATCTGTTTATTTCCACCTAATACCGCTGGGGTGATAAAGAGCATATATATATGTTATGTTTCTATACATTTCCGATGTCTGTATATACTTTCTTTGTTTCTATATAGAGAAAGAGAGACAGACATAATACTTACACGAATCTCTCATTACATACTTCTGATAGAGGTACTGTCGGTACTTGAAGGCTAAAGCACATATTCATTCCTCACTATAGACAACAGCCTAACTTCTGCTTTAGCCCAGGAGCTATCAAATATTGATCTATGCCTTTAAATTTTACAAAAACCCTGCAGACTCTTGGATAGTGTCTTCGAAGACAAGGAATTATGACTTCTTCGTTTTTAATGCTGGCCATTTCCTGGCAAATGACACCTCATATCTCTAACGCCAACCAAGAATGCATTGGTTTTCTTAGGCGCTGCAGGCTACTTCAGTGCTATCTGGGCATCTGTTAAAAATATCTCAAGCTCTGTTTTGTGTCTGGAAAAGTTACCTGACCGAACTCATCATTTTGAACGCGTAGAAATTATTATTTTTTTCGTAAGAAAATATTACGAATAGATTTTTTTAGTCTAAAACTTTTGTTAGATTCCAGTTCTAGGCATTGTGAAACTAGTCTTGCAATAATGAGAGTAACTTTTATTATTATAATTTATTGTCTTTTACGAGTAGTGTAATATTTAAATCATTATACTTGATAATATATTTTTTTAGCTTAAAAAGGGTAATTAATACACGATATTGAATCCATAATATATCAATGATTGAGTGTAGTTGCCTGCTTATTACCTAACTTAAATGCCCTACTTATGTGCTTTGATAATTAAATATTTGTTTTTACTTACATTACCCGAGACGTAACAGTATTCACATTACACGTATGGTCGAAAAGTAAATGCACACTTTTAGAAGTGCATGATAGACTTGATGAGAAGAATCTTATCAGATTCTTCTCATCAGAGATTCTCTAACTGCGACTTGAGAAAAAAATTCTGGGAGTTCTAGTAAACATTAATAAACGTGAGTTCATTTGAAAAGAGATTTCGGATAGAAAAGTTTAAGAACGTGTGCGCCAGATAGTTTCTAATAATTTTTGAAAATTAAAGAGGTTTAAAAAATAAGCAGTTTTATTATTATTATATGGGTATTTACACAGACGCACTCGCAATGTCTACTAGCATGTTATTCTTATATTAGAAAACCCTTAAAACCTAACAAATAAATTTTCATGTTAGAAAAAATATTCGTTTAAAAAAAAACACGTAAATTAATTATTATTATGTGACTCCTCCAACGATTCCAAAGACTCATCGAGGAAGGGCACCTACTCTACAACTCTGTTTCCACCACCTACAACAAACCGAAACTACTATCATCTACACCAACGCCATCTACCGCCCACCACTACCACCACCACTAGCATTTTCACAGATAGTCACAAACATCCATGCCCACGCGGGATTCGACCTCTTTTGACTTGAGAGCGTATACGCTAATCACTGGACCAAGGCCGTCAATTTAATGTTGGAATACAATAAAAGCCAAGGTACCATAGTAGAATGGAAGATTTGGATTAAAAAACAAAACTTTTTTTTAACCTAGAGTTGCAAACACTTAAATATTCTAGTCATATTATACGAGACTCATACAACAGACTGTCGAGATCTGTAGTTTTTCCCAATCTGCTGTTTTCGATTCACAAAAAACATTACACCGGCTATAGAGCATGCATCTAAATCGAAAGAGCAGAGTATCGATATAGGATTACAGTCGTATCCTAATTTTGTTTTTAAAAAATATATTATTAAAAGAAGTCAAGTTATTCTGCAATAACAAGGTATTTATGGTGATACTTTGAGGAAGATGGGAAGTGAAATTTAAATAATATTAAAATATAAATAATGTTTGGAGAAAAATATTTAATTACATAGTGAGAAAAATATCAATATTATCTTTATTTTCTTACTTTTTCTTGAAATGTCAATAATTACTTCTGAAGAATGTGTTTTTTAGGGGGGATTAGACGTGTCCAATAAATCTGTAAGATGCACTGCGACGTACGGACATCATAACTGAGAACGGAAAAATATTAGTTTATTTATTTTTCAAAAATCTTTATTATTATTATTATTATTATTATTATTAAGTGATAAGGACTCATCGCAGACAGCATTCTACTCCACACATTTTCTTAATACGCAATTATTAATTCTCTATTGCACTACCACCGTTTACACACCATTCCATCTGCTCTTCACTATTAGGATTTTTCTCTGTAAACTGACTGCGTGTATTCTCTTGGTCATTTCCCTGTATGCGGCATGAAAAACCCGAGTTTCCGAGAAAGTTTTTAGTAAGATTTTTTTAAAAAAAAATAAATATAAATTCAAGGTAAACCAAAAATACAACAGTAAACAAATGTTTTCTGTAGGTATATTTTTTGTCAAGAAATTCAACTAGTATTAATTGTTACAAGTAAATATGTTCAAATCTTCATAATTGAGTGCGACTGTATTTTTATTTATTATTATTACTTAATAAGCTACTCACAGACCAAACTAAATTACTGACTTTTTGAATTAGTTGTTTTTTCGGAAACTCGAATTTTTTTCTCCCAAACAGAATAAAGAAACCGACTTCGATATAAACACTGTTGACAAGATGTAATGCTGATATCGATCTCATGGCCTTGATTAATCTCAGCAATAATTCTGGCCATTATTCTAACCAGACTTACTTCGAAACTAATCCCATTTATTTTCCTGGTTAAATTCAGGAGATAAAAGACAAGCTGAAGACAAGGAGGTGAAGGCCTCTCCCCTCTTCGCAGGGGGAGAGGCCTTACTGTATATATATATATATATATATATATTCAATGGGAATTTTGGAACATTCTTCCTGTAGGCATGTAATAAGGTTTTCTGAATTTTTGAGGGGCAGACGTCCCTTGACCTCACCAGGAGCTCCAGTTCATTCCACAAATGTTCAATTGGGCTGAGATCAGTGCTCTGTCGTGGCCACAAACCACGCAGTTACAACAGCAGCCTTATGACAGGTGCATTGTCTTGTTGAAACAAACAATGGTTCAGTTCCATAGAAAATGCCTCAAAGTAGGAAGCATTGCATTGTCCAGAATGTTCAGATGCCTCTTGCAGCTCACTATTGGTGGCACCAGAAACAGAGGTCTGAGGCCAAACTAGGAAACGCAGGACCACCATAACCACCACCTAATTTCATAGTTGGAGTTATGCACTCTGGTAATAGACGTTCACCGGACATCCGCTACACACCCACAACAGTCGACGTGCATCTGCTCGGTAGAGGGTGAAGCGTGATTCTTCGCTCCACAACACAGCTTTCCAAGCTTCCCTGTCCCACTGTACACGCTCTTTGCACTACTGAAGCGAAGCTCCTTGTTGGTTCAGGTAATGTAGGGGATCTTGCATCAGTCCTACCGTGAAAACCCATTTTGTGAGTCTCGGTTCTCAATGTTTTTGTGTAGATTCTTCTTCCATTCTATGCCCGGAATTTCGTATTCAACGTATCGACCGACGAAGTCGGTTTATACATATCATCCTTCATAACACTACAGTCACGTTCTCTGAGTATGGTGGATTGTCCAGTAGCACTTGCAACTGACTCCATGTGCTTCCATTTCAGTATGGTATTACTGATGATTGACCTGGGATGACCCAATTTGTCAACAGTTTTGCCGAACAGATAGGATTGCAACGTGCCATCCTGATTCGAGTACAAGAGATTTTTTTGATTATCAGACGTTCAGCAACAAAGAAAGAAAACAGCATTGATTAGACATTTGGATCTGACTTTTTTTCCAAAAGGGATTGTAGCTCACAAGATCGTAGATCTACTCCACGTTGTTTCTCCAAATTCTTGTTTTAATGTTTTAATATTTTATAAGATTTTATTGCCTTTACAAATTTGCAACGGAATTTTATAGACAAACGTCATTCCTTCAGCATATCCGTTTAGCAATGCAATACAAGAAAAACAATACTTACACTTTTCATTAAAATGTTTTGAATAAATAAAATGTAATAAATTTACCAGCATTTTTATTTCCTAAGGAAATAAAACACTTTTATTTTTAAATTTTTACTACGTAAAACACTTTTATTTTTAAATTGTAACTAAATGTTTTGAAAATCCGTGCGTAGTTGATTTCAATCTATAACTATTGTAATTGATTGTTGAGTTCATAACTACTATTGATTTTGAAGAGTTTTACAGGGAGAGAGCAAAATACACTTGTTAGCATCTCTTCTTCGTAAATATTAGCTGCTCATACTATATAAAAAGTGTATTCTACTTGATTTTTTTAAGTATGCAGTTAAAAATCAAGCTTCCAGGAGGAAATAATCCATCTTTTCTACGTTATATAACTCATTGCCAGTTAAAAAGAAAACTCGAAAAGTTTGTCTACTCTGCTACTACTAGAATTTGAGCACATAACGGTTTTCTTTTGCATTAGGTCAGAAACGTTATAATATTTTCATACAAGCATTTAGAGCATTCAAAGGATTTGATATTTTAATACCATATTTTCACTATAATAAATAAATAAATCCTGTGACTTCCCCAAAAGAGAGTCGACAACACCTTTTGAATCATCACTTTTTGATATTAAAATCCAAAAACTGCTTTTATTCCTCAGTACAGGGTATCAAAAGTTTTATTATTTTTTTTTTATTCATCTCTCAAATATTTACATATATACAATTATCATCTTGAGTAACATTCCATATATTATTTTACAAGGTTCAGCACTAAGTGCTACATATAATGAAATTTCAATAATAATAATGATGATAACATAGTTTTTTTTGCTATCTTTTACAATAACAATTACAGTAATAATTTAAAATTATATAGTTCAGAGTTACACAAGTTATATAATTATATGTTGTAGTTTACTATTTTTTTTTTCAAAGTTTGAGAAAGTGTGATTATACAACAGTATTTACACATATGCAATTAAAATATTATATTTCCTAATTCTCACAAGCATACTACAATGTAAACTCATTATTTACATAATTTTTTAATAATAAGAATAATTAATTACATTATTTTTTCATGTTACATAGTAATGTTATATTAATGATATTATCACATAATAAACAGTATCTACAGTATCTTCTTTATTGTTATGTAATTTACTGACTGTTTTGTTACATAATCTGCATTCTTTGATTATAAGGATTACGTGTAGATGGGTGAGGCAAGTTAATCCCACCTGCTTCGAAGCTTGGGTTAACTTTTACGAAGAGAGTGGGATTTACCCTTCATTATTTATGTTGTTGTTTCTGTTTATGCATGGGCTGTAGGCATTGGATCCTGGTGATTTGTGATGTGTATATTAGTGTTAAAAGTTTCGAGAGAAGCAACGGGAGCTACATCTGGTTTTTATTGATCTTGAGAAAGCTTATGATAGAGTGCCAAGGCAAGAAATCTAAAGGTGTTTGAGGTAGAAGAAGGTACCGGAGAAATATGTTAGGATGGTGCAGGAGATGTACAGAAATGTGAAGACAAGAGTTCGAACTTGCCTAGGGGAGAGAAAGTTTTCCAGTGACAGCTGGCTTGCATCAAGAGTCAGCATTAAGTCCGTTCCTGTTTAATATTATGATGGAGGTGGTGACAGAGGAGGTGAAAGAAGACGCGCCTTGGACTATGTTGTATGCAGATGACATCGTGCTGTGTGCAGAATCAAGAGAAGAATGGCAGCTAAACTGCAAAGTTGGAGGAAAGTACTGGAAGAGAGAGGTATGAGACTGAGCAGAGGTAAGACAGAGTATATGTGTTGCAAAGTGGATGGCAGCCAGGAGACAGATCCAGAGCTGGAAGGAAATGTCATCAGGAAGGTCCCTGACTTTAGATACTTAGGTTCAACAATGAAAGAGTATGGTGAGGCTGAGAAGGAAGTGGGATGCAGGATACAAGTAGGATGGAGGAACTGGAGAGAGATGGCTGGAGTGCTATGCGATAAGAGGGTGTCGATCAATCTAAAAGGCAAAATCTACAGGACAGTAGTGAGACCAGCTATGACGTATGTTATGGAAACTGTGGCCCTGAGGAAAAATAACATCAGCAGGATGGAGGTAGTGGAGATGAGAATGCTTAGGTGGATGTGCGGTGTGACTAGAAAGGATCGTCTGAGAAATGTTTATGTAAGGGGAAAGGTGAAAGTTACTAACTTAGGAGCAAAGATACAGGAGGCAAGGTTGAGATGGTTTGGTCATGTGATGAGGAGGGAGGAAGAATATGTCTGAAGAAAGGTCATGCAGATGGATGTATGGGAAGAGGAAGCACCAAAGAAGAGATGGAGGGAGATGGTGGAGGAGGACTTGAGGATGAAGAACTTGGATGTGGCTACAGCCCAAGACAGGAGGTTGTGGAGGAGACTCACCACAAACAGCGACCCTACTTAAGTGGTGAAAGCTGCAGAAGAAGAAGAAAAAGATATTAGTGTTAATGGTGTATTAACTTTGTTAGTATATTTTCCAG
The DNA here is from genome assembly GCF_054136105.1 of Typopeltis vanoorti. Taxonomy (NCBI): domain Eukaryota; kingdom Metazoa; phylum Arthropoda; class Arachnida; order Uropygi; family Thelyphonidae; genus Typopeltis; species Typopeltis vanoorti. The sequence continues at coordinate 142,440,510 of NC_143552.1, forward strand.
AGTTCGTTTTTTAATGTTCTGTAGTTATCTATGTGTTTTAAATTTCTTGGTAGGTTGTTGAGTTCTGTTGGTATCTGATGTAATTTCGTTTGCAACTGCAAAATGATAAGTAGAAGTAACGGGAAGGCACTCCCACAGCATTTGTTGTTTTCCGCAGTTCCCTGTTTCTTTTTTTTGGGGGGGGGGGTTGCAGAGCAGCCTAGAATTGCGTGTATCCTGGGGGACCTGTTGGTGTAATATAATAGTGTAATAATAATACATGTGAAAAGGAAGAAGCAAGTTGCGCATGTTGTCTAAAACAAGCAATTTTTTTCCGTTTTTTCAATGTTATGTAGGATTAATATGAGCTAACTTTAGGTTATTATACTCTTCATTCTACCCAAATTCATACAATGTTAAGCTGCTACACAAAACAATAGTAATGAAAAAATAAACAATTAATAAAAAACAATAATAATGAAAAAATAAACAATTAATAAATATTTTCAAAATGAGACTAATAAAACAATCGCGGACTACTAAGACTACTAAGTGAAAGAACTACTAAAAAGGAGCTACTCTACATTCCAAACATTGCTTTATTATATTCTTATTATCTAATTTTTTTCAAGGTGTATTAATTTATTGTAATTTTTATTAGAATAAAATGAAAATATTAAAATTTTTCCAAATATTTTCAATTAAATTAAACCTAAATTCTAATCCTATATAATCAGTTAGAAATAAAATTCCAGTTTTTTAAAAACATTCATCCTACAGTTTCCTTATAACTGATGCTGACTTCTGTGTTATACATGTTGGAGTGAACTGATGATTCATACATTAAAGCTCTTTACTAAAATTTTAACTTCTAACTAAACTGGTTCGATAATTTATGGAGGTGAAGCGTTGTAGTATTTATCAATACATCTTGTAGATGATGTAATAGGCTGGAGTTCTGTGTGTGTGTGTGGGGGGGGGGTGACTGCTACTATGTCTCCGAACATAGTCGCGTTTTTCCACTTTGAGAATGTAATTCTAGAACAGCTACAACTAAACGGAAAACCTTTCCTTGTTCCCCGTCCCTGAAGATATTCTTTTTCGATAGCGTTCGTTTAAATAATCTGGTTTGCAAACTCCGAGCTCAGTTGTCAATTGAGAACACCTTCCACAAAGCGCAATAAAAAAATATAAATAAAAAGATCGAAATTCGTTATTTAGAGTGCAAAGAGGCGGTACAAATTGTATTATCTATTTGTTGAGCGAACGAAACACATCTTGTGTTGTTTTTAGCAGAATATTGCACCGTGCACAGTCCGTATAAAGACAATTACCTTGTTCGTTTGCTCCCTCAAGGTGCCATGCAATCAGAATTGTCATACCACTATCGCAAATGACAAACAAGACTTCTATTTCCCAAGTACCCCAACAGTACCCCCAGGACATACCCAATTCTAGGCTGCTACACACCCCAAAAAAAGAAACAGTGAACTGCGAAAAAACAACGAATGCTGTGGGAGTACATTTCCGTTACTTCTACTTATCATTTTACAGATGCAAATGAAAATTCTTGTGTTAAGCAACAAAACTACTTAGACATCAAACACTTCTCTTAAGTTTTTATTTTATTTTATATTCAGAAAAAAAAACTACTCCATAGCCCTTATAAGGACTGGCTTAAAGGGGCGAAGCAAGACTGCATTTCATCTTCCCGTTATCTGTAGAGGTGTAGGGATAAAGTGTTATTGAGCTATTAAAGCTCTGATCATGATAGGAGGGTAACAGTAATAGCCAAGCCTCAGTTAGAACTTCATTGGCTACAGCATTGTCATCCATTACCCTCCAAGGATATTGATCACCGCATTACTCCAAGTTCAAATATTGTGTTATAATATTCTTATTATCTAATTTTTTTAAGGTGTATTAATTTATTATACTTTTTATTAGGAGAAAATAAAAATATAAAGATTTTTTCCAAATATTTTGAATTCAATTAAACTTCAATTATAATAAATTAGAAATAAAATAACGATTTTAAAAACATTCATCCTACTTAAACGTTATTCCTTTATCTTTATAATCCAATGTCTTCATTTTTGTATGGTCTAAAACATTCTCAAAAATCTTCTTTCTTGAGAGTCCATATTTATGAACAATATAAAGACGTGAGAATGACTATTACTTTATGGGTATCTCATCATGTTTTTTGATCTTCAGTTTTGATCAAAACCGATTAGTTGTTCTTCAGATTTCTGAAATTTATTTATTTTTCAACTATATCTTTGTCTTTTAGATGCATTCTCATGCAACCACCTAAACAATTAAACCGTGTCACTTGTTTTATCCTTTTCTCCTCTATGACTATTTTTGATCTAATGCGATCTCGACATTACTTTTCTTTTGTGAAATATTTAAATTGTATTGTTGGCTTATTTTATTTAATTCACAAACTGATATTTGCAAGTCGTCTTCATTATATTGTAATACAGTATAATCAAATCATCTACGTGCAGCATTGTTGATAACAGGTTTGGTTGACCGGATACCTTGTTTTGAATTCAGAATTCAGCAGTAGAAGGAACTAAAGAGAAGCAAATGATTCTGTGAGTTTCGAGTTGAAACTGTGAAGGGCTGTTTGGTGGTAACTGCACGCTTTTCATTGGATTTAGTAGCACGTGAAGAATTGTTGGCCCTAGTTAAGCAGTTGCCATGGAAGTGTTTATAGAAGTGCATGTAGTACAAATTAAATGCCTGAAAGTGGGTGGATTAGTGATTTGTATAACTAAGGTCATCATAGCCACTTTGAAGATCAGAAGAAATCAGAATAATGCGCTCTGTAATGGGTATTCGCTTGGGATGTGACATAGAGTAGGTTGTTAATGTACAGAAATAGAGTGGGGTGAGAGAGAACAGAACCCTCTGAAACTCCAGCATTAGTTGCATAGCTGGAGAATAAGGATCCCTTTATCACCCACATATATCGTGTACGCCTATTCAGAAAGCTGACAACCCAGTTGCAGAAGTCGTGAGATAGACTTGGGAACTTACTAAATAGGCCTTCGTGCCAGACCCAATCAATTGCCTTGCAGATGTGGAATGCAGCAACTTGCGATTCGCCAAGCCTTTCCATGGAACTAATTCAGAGATAGGTGATAATTGTAAGCAAATCTCCTGTTCTTTGGCAGAGGTGGAAACACTATTGGTGGTAGTTTATTAATTGGATGCTGCTGCCTTCAAAGACGAGTAGGAGTTGGGTGTGGATGATATTTGGAAGATCTCAGTTGAGAGAGCGATAGTTTGATGGTACGCCTTTTATGTCACTCCTTATTGGATGACACAAAAAGCGACATAGGACAAGAGTCAACTTTGGAGCATAATCTTCATGGCAGTCGGAAAATGCCATCGGGAACTGTCCAATCGGTGTCTAACTTGGACAAGATTCTTGGTAATCATTTTATGCGTGAGATAATGTTTTGGCTCCTCATTCCTTGATGGAAAGGTATTAACGAATTGGTTTTCCATTCCTAATCACGATTAATCCCAGTTACACTTGGACAGAATTCATATATTTAGTCTACAACCCCTTCCCTTGATTTTAGTAATAATAATAATTAAAAACAATTGGTCATAAATAATTTTAAACCGTTCGGTATGGAACCATTAACCTCATCATTAGACTAAAATACTTAAAAACTAAGATAGGTCTGTAAAAGTATTAGGATCCCTTAGCACATCAACGAACTAAATATGCCATGGATTCCTAGCCTTTCATTGGTTGGATTATATGTCACAAACAAAAGAAAAAACAATCATCACAAATTAGAAACTTTTTGTTAGTGATGCTTCAATCGTAATTATGATTTTATCTGAAAATCAGTAACTAACCTTTGAGACTAAAATACGAACAAAATGTTTGCTTTTATTGACTCTAAGAATATTATCTTTCATGACTGCTTTAATATATCGAGCAGTGCAGGTTTCAGTATTCGCACGACTTGTCCATTTTTTTCTACTAAGGAAAATACGATCGGCTCTTAATAAATCACTATGTACATGTCTAGAAACAAATCCAACGTTGGCAAACTCCTTTTGTTTAGTAGACACATATCTCGCCTGCACGTTAATTCCGGGTATAGAATGACAAAAACCATCCTATGGTCCGAATGATGCCAAATCTTACACTGGCAAGCGATGTGTAGGCTCGTTATCCGCTTTCATACAAGATGATGGATGAAACAAAACATACTCGTGCTATTTTTTCTTCCTATGAAACAAGAAAACATCATTAACTGCATCTCACGCCTATGAGTTTGATACATCGTAAATTTCTAAGTGTTTTCCAGTTAGTCCACTAAGTTGAAAATACTCAAAAGTGTAGATTAAAAGATACTTAACACATCTTTATGATAGTTTTCTTTCTTCCCCCCATCCCCCCCTTGTTTTTTCATGGCACCAACATAGTAAGTGATTCTGCACAGATCCACAAACTCATTTTTTTTTCTTATAAGACCATTAAAATTACAAAAGAGCACTTCTAAACAAAGTTTGCTTCGATAAAAAAAAAAAAGAATTGTTTTTCAAAAGAATGTTTTTTTGAATGTACGAATTCTCTCTTTCTAAGTAAAAGTTGCGGGTTTGTGTTGCTCGTGAAAAAGAACAAACACAAATGTAGCGGAAAGGTCAGAGGGGAAAATTTAAAATTTTGCATTTAAGGTGTTAATATATACGATCGAATATTAAATAAACTTCAGTTGGCTTTTGATGAATGAAAGAGATTAATCGATTCTACTGATCCTTTTATAACGATAGAAAACTGAAGTAACTCCTAATAAGATACAAAAATGCGCAATAAAAGAATTATCTGGAGGAAATGAAAACAACGGTGGATTTAGAGAGAGAGAATCGAAAAGAAAAAATATACTAAAAAAATGCTAAAGAAAGACAGACATTTTGCACTTGAACACGCACGTTTCTGCTCGAGTTGTTGCCATGACAACCAATTCTCTTAGCATTCTTTACTGCACGAATAATCTGATTTGTATAAAAATGCTATTTATAATGTTATTTACAATGTTCTTTATTTGTTTGTACTTTTCATCGAATTAGTTGCTCCCTGTCTTCTAAGCCATTTTTATAAGCAATTTTGATTATAAGCTTTCCCCATTTGTTTCTATCTTCCTCTGTTGAAGACTTTTGGAGCCAACATCTCGACTAAGTCATCTTCAAGCTTCTGTGTGTTCGTATAGGACAGCGTTTCCCAAATTGCATTCCGCAAAACACCAGTTAAAATTAATATGAGCCTGGAATGGTTTTAAATGCTGCAACAAGTTCAAACATGTTTGAAAATCAGGCGCGCATCATTTTGCGTGTGGATTGTGCTATTAAGGCCAGCGAGCGTTATCGTAAAGGATTTATTATTTTATTTTTTAACCATCGATATTAATTCCTTTTTCAATCGAATCTAGTTCACTTAGGACATATTCTAATACTGCATTGAATAACTTGGGTGAAATGGTATCTCCTTGACGTATTTATTTATTTATTGAACGGATTGCTTTGTTCTTATATAAGGATAGGAGCAGTTACTTTTTCATATATTTTATTTATTCCGCATATGAATTTGACGAACTTCATGCGTCTTCATTGCTATTAGGGTTGCTTGTTTTTCAACTGAATGTAATATTTTTATTTATTTATTTTGTGCTATATTGCCGTGTAAGATGACCACACATTTCACACTTGCCAGCTGCTTCGTACGCAATGCTTTTTTTCTTAAAGATAATGTAATCATAGCAATTGTTTAATCACTTATGTTATCGGTTTTCCAGCTTTTAAATTGTTTTGAAGTTCGGAAATTAAAAAGAGCAAGAAGACCTAAATCTGACAAGTACAAGAATTAGTGCTGGATATGTAGTCAGGAATCTTTCCAATTGTAACACAAAATTTAATACCACATATATCAGTTATTCTAACATGGGATCCTTTAGCTTAATCGGCAATAAAGATGTCTACTGATGGAAAATATTGGGTCTGAATGTCATCTAGGTAGAGGATAACCGTTATAATGGATTTCTAGTTAAATATGAGATAGAAGGTCTCATGCGGCTTGATTTTCCTCCCTAAAACTCGAGATTTTCATTACATAAAAAAGACAAAATGGGACAGAATACATTTGATTTACGGAAACGAGATACCTGGCTTTCTGGCATTAGTTGTTTCCATGGTAACAGAAAACAATTGAAATCAACGGTTTACAGACATCGAAAATCTCCACATTGCAATTAGCTCACCACAACACATTAATTGTACACATAGTTAATCCTGTAGCTTTGCTTGCTTAATTATTCATATACAGACATGTTGGACAACGTCGTTACAATGAACGCGCGATTGACATCGTTATAATCTATCCAGTTCGGAACCTTTATTGAATTGATCACATATTTAAAAATATAAATTAATTCTCCATTACAGATGAATCTAATTACCAACCGCTTATATGCACATTTGTCCAATGTTGATATGCAAAAAAAATACATAAAAATGAAGAAGTAACAAATATTAGAGGCAAATTGAAATAAAAAAAAAGAAGAAAATATAAATATGAAAAAATCATAAAAAAAGCAGCTAACGCCTTTTATTCCCTTATAGGGAATAAAAATAGTTAGTAGACGAGGCCTTTATACTCTATCTAGCTCTTTTTGGAGACTGAGTGGGCAGTTCAATCTCCACCGGAAGCCAATCAGAGATAGCTTGCCCATGTCTATAACTAATTATAGCAGCCACCGATGAAGAGGCTGCCAAACAAGTGCTGTCATCTCTTGGTACCTAACCCTAACAAGATATGTCACTGTCTGAAAAAATAATGTGGGTACTACGGTCGATTTTCTTGAGTCTACGGGATGAAAAAACCCGAGTTTCCAGGAGGGATAAACTCACTTGCCCGTGCCAGAGATCAACAAACTCGGGAACAGGTCGAAGAAAGGCTTAGAATTTTCATAATAAACATGGATACAGAAATATGAGCATTCATCGTAAAAAATGTAAATACTACTGTAATTCTCCTCCTTCTATTGTACATCTATCTCCATGAATCCCTTTATCCTTTTAGTTTTATGTTAGCTTTTTCATACTCTTTTACAATATGGTAAAAGAGTATTAAAAAAAGGTAAGATATCATATAAAGATATAAAACTAAAAGGATAATGGATAAATGGATATGAAAGCGTAACCACTTTTGGATATTTGCTAAAATTTGTTTACCTTCCTAAGATAAAGCGAATGGGATTGTTCTTAGTATATGATACTACCATGGGATATTCGTTCTAACTGATGTAATTTGTCTGAGTGAAAACGGATTACGTTCTTTACATTTGTGTATTACTAGTCTTGTGAGATAAGAAGGAATTGCCCGATTTTAAATTGCTTCTTGTATAACGTGTTTATCGAAATGCTCTAAAACCAGAGAAATCCAGACATGTCTACATCAAAACACAATACAAATATCGAATTCCCATCACATCTGAATACGTGTCTAGCTCGAACAACATCTTTAGATAAATACCGAGTTGTATTCCACATTATTTATCTTCTTAGTCTGGTTGAAACTTTAGGAATATTGGAAGGATGGTGTACGTGATTATTTGATTGTAAGTCTTTTTAAAATGGGGAAATTCTTTACATATGTATGCAGTATCAAATCGTGGCAAAATAATTTACGAATTTTGATGAAATATAATATGGGAATCCATTTTAATCGGAACTTTTAAAAAGCACCTTTAGACTTTCATCCATGTCCGCTGCCGACTTGAACCTGTAAGTGGTTGATCGGATATGCTAACCATTCAACCTACCAGGTTTCCCACCACTTTTTATTTCAATACTTTTTAATTTTTTGGCTACATTGTTTATAAAGACTGCTGTACTCTTTTTCAATACTTTTATGTATAAAACGCATAATCGTTTCCTGGTATTTTTCATAATTACCGGTAATTTATTTTTTTAAGATACATTTTTTTCTCAAAAGATGTTTAAGTATCTTATTTCTTTTTCTGTATATTTATCCTTCTGATACGAATCTTTCAGTATAACCATACTTTTTGAATACTAATAATGATAGTGTATATTAGCAGTTTTAATAAATTAATATAATTTATTTTTTATATTATATTAACTAAATGGAAAATTATCATACTTTAGAAGATACAGTTGAATTATGAAAGCAAATTACATGTACTATGCAGGGTAAAAGTGAAACGGTTCGCTGGCCAAATTTATCTACAATCACAATAGACCATTAAGATATGGAGAAAACAAAATATAAAATATTTTCATTTATCATGAAGGACAATTTTTAGGTATAGTTTATAGTGGAGAGTTTTGTTGACGTAAAGGCTATATAAAATGTTTTCTTTTGTTTTCTGTGTGATTTGATTTTTAAATATTTATATGTATACATATGCACACAGGAACGTGAGAAAAGAAGAGTTTGGAGACTTTGTATCGCCTCCCTGGCGCACTTGGAAGATAAACTGAACCCTTCGATTGGAAAAGACCTAAGTTCAATTCTTGTCGTGATGAAAGGAATCTTTGTATGGACTTTTCAATTGAAGGTGAGTTGGCCAATCTCATATGGAGGCGGTAGGGTTTTTCTCCCGGAAACTCTGGAGTTTTTCATCCCGTGTACAGGCAAATCGGCCTTAAGAAGACACCCAGTTTGCAGACAAAAAAATACTGTTGTTGTTGGCGTTGATGGTAATAGTATCGTGGTGTTGTGATTGGAGAATTAAGTAGTATGACAGCGAGATGTGCAGTGGAATAGAGAGAGAGAGAGAGTGCCTTCCTGCGATGAGCCATTGGACTCCTTGGAGGGGTCACGTTGAAATAATATTTTTTTTAAAAATAAATAATATTTTTGTTCGTTGCTAAAATATTTACACATATATATACAATAGTTATCTTGAGTATAATTTTACAAAATGTTTCTACATTGGATTTCAGTTAAGAATTTTAATAACACTCTTTGCCTCTGTATTGTGCATTTATAACGAGTGTTCTAATATTAACAGTGATGATTATACAGATTTTTTTTAAGTGAATAACTAATATAATAATAATAGTTTGGGAGGCATTCCTGATTTCTTCCTCGAAACTCTGCACAGCTTATCTGAGGAAGACAATAGATGGTGGTGGTTTCGTGGTTATGTTTCTATACTGGTCGCAAGCCAGGTGTTGATTTTACTGTGTGTTGGTACGTGCTTGAAAAGCTTCAATTGCTATTACAGTTTAACTTTTTTTTCTTTTTTTTTGCAAGTAGGGTTGGATTTGAACATGGTATGTTTGTTTGTATCCTTGTAGTGGTGTTTTTTGAGACGGATTTGTCATAGGTTTTGTGTGTGTGTGTGTGTGAGGGAGAGAGAGAAAATAATAATGATAATAATAATAATAATAATAATAGGAATAAAGGCCACAGCGTTAATCAAGCTTAAGGAAAGTGAAATTATTGAACTGTTAGGCCTAAAAGTTTAACAAAGACAGGATGGGATACATTATTGCCGTGGAATCACATAATCATAAAAAAATAGATGCTAATATGCTCTACTGTAGTTGGAGAAGGACATTGTTTACAATTTTTCATGAATTCCCTGGCAGAGGACTGGCCACTTTACTTGCTAATGCTCAGCTAGAGAGGGGTGGGGGTGTCTTTTTAAAGTAAAATCCAAGTAAGATGCAAAACGTTGTTTTTTGATTTTTTCAGGCATTTTTCCATAGACGATCAGGTCTGTCTGTTGCCATTTTTTATGGAAAGTTTTGGAGATTTTATGTCAATTTTTATTGGTTTTTCTTTGATATCTGTGCATGCTTCCAACATTTTCCAAATTTCAAATGGAATTAATGTTATATTTTTTCCGTTGGGTTTTAGTTCCTCTACAGTCATTTTAATGCTTAAGTGCTCTTTGTTTTGTTTTGATCATGTTTTTCGCCAGATTCCAAAAGCCTTGAGTTCAATTCTTATCATGAGGAGACGAATCTTATATTTACAATTTTACAATAGCAATTAAACGTGGGATAGCCTATCTTATATGGAGAGAGCAGATTTTTTCTCCTAGAAACTCAGATTTTGTCATCTCTCACATACAGGAAAATCGGCCGAAGAACACACGTTAACAAAAATACTGTTAACGAACGTATGGTGTGGATTACTTTGCATTATTACATTGCTACTCAAACCTCTGAATGTCCTGCGTGCATATGTAGACTATAGATCCAGCGATCAGGCCTTGAACTTCATGGAGGTGTAACGTAATAATAAAATATTTTTTTTTAACATTTTATTATTTCTCAAATAAATTACATACATTATATGAACACAATTATGCATAACAAATACTTTCTCGTACATAAAGTTTTTTTTAAAATAATAATAATAACAATAACTGTTTACAACGTATATTATTATAATATTCATAATGATGATTATGACAGATGTTTTTTTGCCATTTTACACTCTATATATACAATATCAATGGATATAATCACTCTATATTGCATACTTTTGTTACAGCTATTACATACATTTGATTACATATGATACTTACATTACATACATTTGTTTACATGTAATACATACATTACATAGATTGGTTTACATGTAATACGTACATTACATGCATTTGGTTACATATGATACATCTTGGATGAGAACTAATTTCTTTGCTTTCATCCTCGAAGCTTAAATGTAAGCTTATCTGAAGATGACACCAGTTGGTTATTATGTATTGTTTTTTGCTGTGTCGGGAAGCTACGATTGAGATAATCTATGATTGAGAAATTCGCCCGCACGCACCCACCCACCCACCCACCCACCCACCCACCCACCCACCCACCCACCCACACAATAATAATAATAATAATAATAATAATAATAATAATAATAATAATAATAAACATGCTTTGTACCGGAAAAAATATCTCATTCAAACTGTTTGCGGTTAGTTCTTGTAACTGTTAACTTATGTAATGTTTGCGATAATTTCATGATCCACGATTCGTTCAATTACAACTTAAAAGCAATTTAGATTATAATTTATTCTTAAAATTACGTATTGTGTTGTGAATAATTTCAATCAACTGCATTAAATTTGTTTTATGAATAACAATATAACAACAGAATGTTGCCAAGATGACTTACGTAATGTTTTAATTTTTTTCTTCCCTTTTTATGTAATTCCAAACGTGAGATTATTCCATCTACAATGAATTAGTGCTGCGTAGAAGGAAAGAGAATTGAGAAGATTTAATCTTGTTAATATTGGATGTGAAGACCTTAAAATAACTTTCCAACTATTTCTTTGTTTACCGAGTATTCTAATCCGTGTTTGAAACTGTGTTTTACAATAATAATAATAATAATAATAAAGCCATCTATCGACTAAAGCTCTCTCTCTCTCTCTCTTTTCTAGCTACTGGTATCTGCTGACTGAAAACACATCAGTTTATACAAAGTAGAATTTATTATCATCTGTCAACGAGTTTTTCACGTGTGAAATGTTCATGGTTTCCATAGTAACATATGTGAGACATACGTCACAAAAAGTGTCAATGCGTTGGTCTTGTATCGCAGATGTTGCTTGTTTTGCTAGTGCATATTTTGGGATCTTACTGAGTCATGTATCCTTTGATCATCCTGGCGCTGTCTTAAGGAGTGTTTGCTTTCTTTGCCAGTAATTGTAGTACTTGGTCTGACTAAACATCGTTGACGGCTACTCTAGGGAAGTGATGGAAGAGAGATGGGCTTGTCAGATCTTATCTACGTTATTACATTGCTATCCAATCCCCGGTGTGTCGTGCGTGCATATGGAGATCCACTACAATCTGTTGTTTTTGACTTGATGGGAATCTGGTGATCGCACCGGAAAAGTTTTTCATAAAAATCAATCAAGTTTAAGAAGACAAGGAAGTGATTGAATGGATTATAAGAAATCTTCATGCATGTAACACTACCTGTAGAAACGAAAGTAAGAAAACGATAGATATGCTCAAGTATCTAGAACACAAGAGAAGAATACAAAATGACTTTGGGAGATTTGCTTCAACACGCACTGAATAATGTTGATGGTCAATAGTAGATGGAACGGATTTGAAGCAGAATCAGAGAGAAAGACAGATAGGCAGACAGACACGGAGTGAGTGTGTGTGTGTGTGTGTGTGTGTGAGAGAGAGAGAGAGAGAGAGAGAGAGAGAGAGAGAGAGAGAGAAATTGCTATTTTGGTTCGCTGAGTGGTTAACGTATCTACTTTCCAACCCATAGGTTAAAGGCTCAAATCTCGCCGTGGGCATGGATGTTTGGGATTATCTTTACGTGGGAGAGGAATTTCATTGCCCGTTATGAGACCCCCACCCTGTTTATTGGAGGAATTTCTTTTTTACACGCCACTTCCTAAAGTGGCTTGTAAAAAGATCATGCTTCGTCGCTAGAGCATAAGTTCCGGACTATATAAAATAAATTTAAAAAATAGAAAAACCATAGCCCATTAGGGTACTAATGTACCCTAATGGGCTTACAAGTTTACAAGTTTATAAGCTTACAAGTTTTTGTGAGTGAGAATCAATTAAAACTGTACGTATTGCATGGATGCTTCTCTTCTGAACTGCCCATTACCATCTCTCCACTTTCCCGTATTCACACACGAACGCAAGCAGCTTTCAGTCACTCATTTACAGGTCAATTCCAAAATCATGAAAACAGGTCAAAGTCAGGTAAAACAGTATGAGGAAGTCTGCTCCACCCAATGACTAAGACCTTCGGGTTTTCAATAAGACAAATGAACAAATTACCCTTTTCCTTCTAACCATTTATACCTCACGAATCGATGTCATAGCTCTTAGGACCGCACGTGTGTAGGACTTATATACACTGCTTGGAAAGAAGACAACGGGCAGTCCCACATGAGAAAAGTAGATTGTGCAACTAACGAATCACGTGTTTGTAGCCAGTATAAATTGGATGAATACTATGCTTCCAAGTCAGTGTAACTGTGTCCAGATGAAATCGCTGCGAGAAGGGAACTGACGGAGTTTGAAAGAAGCGTGATGATAGGATGTCAAGTTGCAGGCCTATCTGTTCGGCAAATGTTTGACAAATTGGACCATCCCAAGTCAATAAGTAATGATAACATACTGAGATTGAAGCGCAGGGAGTCAACTGCAAGTGCTACCCACAGTGAAAGACCCACCACACTCACCGAATGTGACCATAGTGTGCAATGAAGGATAATACGAAAAATCCACCATTCTTCGACCAACACGTAGAATGCGGAGTTCTGCGCATCTACTGAAACAGAAATCTGTACAAAAATATTTAGAATCGGGGCTCGCAACATGGGTTTCCATGGTAGGACCACAATATGCAATCCCCACGTTACCTTAAATAACATGTGGCATCGTCTTGAGTGGTGCAAAGAACATGTACAGTGGAAGTGGAAACTTGGAAAGCTTCTACCCTCGGTAGAGGGTAAGCAATGAATCACGCTATACCCTCTACCGAGCAGATAGACTGGTGTGGCGGATGCTCGGTGAACATCTCTTATCAGAGTGCATAACTCCATGGAATTCGGAGGATGTGTATATATATATATATATAATTTGTAAAGCTTACAAATATTTTGTTTGTCGAAAATTCGATTTATTGAACTTTAGATCCTTTTTATCTTGTTTAATATCAAGATCAAAATATTTTCTAGTACAATCAAGCGAACTCTCATTCACTATTAAGAAAAGTGGTCAGCGTATCCGCTCTCCAGCCAAAAGGCTGCGGGTTCGAATCTCGCCGTGGGCATGGATGTTTGTAATTGTCTGTGAAAATACTAGCGATGATGATGGGCGGTAGATGGCGTTGTAGTTCGTGGATTGGGCGGTGGAGACAGAGTTGTGGAGTGGGTGCCCTCCCTCGATGAGTCTTTGGACTCCCTGGAGGTGTCACGTAATAATAATAATTAGTCATTTTCAGTGATCTCCCCCGCCTCACCCTTAGATTATCCTATGTATATTCTAAAGACAAAGTACACGAAAAAAGTACAAGTAGAAATAATCAAAATCTAATAATTAATACTACAAGCACACAAGTCGTCACTGCAAATCAAAGAAAAATTCGCCGCAAAATTACAATAACTTTTTATACGTTAGTGGATACTAGTCAGAGAAATGAACGATATAGAGCGAAGAATATGCTATCATTAATTATCCTCAAGTAACAATAATAAAGCGTTATACGAGGCAACGATTTATATAAAATAACCTATAAATTAATTAATCCATTTAAATTTTAAATTCAGAGTTATTTTTCAATTATAATAAGGAATTTACTAAGGAAGAAATTCTACACCCTTTTTACTTTTATTGGGTTTTGTTTTATATAATCTGTCTTATTACTTAACGCAATTAGGACAAGTGGTGTGTGTGTGTGTGAGATGCGGTGATTAATACCCTGGGAGGGTAATGGATGGCAATGCTGTAGCCAATGAAGTTCTAACTGAGGCTTGGCTATTGCTATTACTCTCCTGCCATGATCAGAGCTTTAATAGCTCAATAACACCTTATCCCTACCCTGTCCTCTACAGATAACGGGGAAGATGAAAAGCATTCTTGCTTTGCACCTTTAAGCCAGACCTTATAAGGACTATTAACGAAATTAGGTGATTGAAGAGATCGACCCTGAGATGTGGTAATTAATACCCTTGGAGGGTAATGGTTGGCAGTGCTGTAGACAATGAAGTTCTAACTGAGGCTCGGGTATTTCTGTGAATATCAACGAAATTAGGTGATGGATTGTGAATAGTGATTTCATTATTGAATGATTAACTACTAAGTGGAGATTTGACCGTCGATATTTTTACTCTAGTTTTTGTGGGAAGGAGTAGTAGCTGTTTCACAGATAACTTGCTTACTTGGAGTATGGATAATCTTGATACTGATGGCTTAATCCAAATGTTGGGTAAAAACCTAGCACTTCAGCTGCTTCGAAAACTATTAAAGAAATTTGAAATCGAGTGGCCAGGTTACTTTAACCTTTACTCAGTGACAAAAAATAGGGACCAAGAAGGTGATGGCACGAGAACAGACGACGAATAGGTAGACTTGGTGGTTTCCCCCACCTAAAGAATTTAAAGAAGTACATGCGTGTAAAAATCGCAGAACTGAAGAGGTGCCCAGAGATGAGAAAATGGATGGTGACACCCTTTGAATTACTGTTCAAGAAAATGTGACTCCAATCATCTATGAGACAAAAGCAAATGAACAATGCTCATATCGATCATAAAAGATCAAAATATTGCCTACTCATGGGTTAAAAATACAGACGAAAGCATAAAGATTCGTCCCACCACAGTGGGAGACAATCGTCATCTAACCAGGGTAATGGACAACCTCAACGTGCAATATCACACATTCTCCCTCAGCTCGAAATAAATTCAGAAAGTAGTTCAAAGAGGGGAGTACCGAAGATAGCGACAGATCTCTGCTGTCTCCGGTCAAAGTAAGCAGAATGTTTAGAACTGAAAAGAGACCGAAACCACGTGGTCGAAATTCACAACTCCCATAAGCTATTTATGAATTAACATCGATCTGTGGGCTCAGCATAACGCTTGAACCTTTAAGAAAAAGACCATCAGTAGGACAGTGCCACAGATGTCAAAAATATGGCCATGCTCAAATATTATGTAGAGCTGATTACAGTTGTTTGAAATGTGGAGAGAACCACGCCACCAACACCTGTACCAAGTCTAGAACCACACCAGCCAAATGAGCCAATTGCAACAACTGCAATAGCCCTCATCCGGCATTACAAAGGATGTAGCTAATGTCCAAAAAACAGATTGGCAATAAAAACAATCAAACGTCCTCTGAATCTGGCACACAACTAAAGGAAGCAGCGTTTCCTCAAACTCAAACAAAATTAAAAAAGCAAGCAGATATTCATCAAAAGAACAAAACATACGCCGAAGTGAAGCGCCTCATGAAAGCAACATGCCAGGATCAAACACACCCTAACCTGACTGCGATCATTACTGCTTCTCTAGCTATTATGCGTCAAGATTTCAGTAAATCAAACCTATCAGTAATCTCTACAAAAAGACTCCTTCAAGAAACTCACTTATCTCAACAGCACTTACTTATGATTAGAAATAAATTTCTTCCCAACTTCCTTTTAATTGCCGCTTGGAATGCCAACGGCCTATCCAACAAGACTATCCATAGTCTTGTTGGATAGGCCGTTGGATATGGAACTTCAAGAATTTTCACCAAGATACAATCCAGATATTTTTCTAATAAATGAAACTCACTTACGACCTGCAGATAATTCGAAATTGAGAGGATAGTTGCCCTATAGAAATGGCAGACTGGATTACAGTGGCGGTGGCATTGCCGTTTTTTTATTTATTAAAAACTACATTAAACAATTCAATAACCAACCCACCAACCACAAATTTAGAGATTACAGTCATTGAAGTCTACACCAACACTGATGGTAAGCTCAAATTCTATGCTGCTTATAACTCACCAACTAAAACTTTACTGTTGGTTGGTGAGTTGGTGATTTGTCATTTTTTATAATGGTTGATCCTACTGAGTCTACTCATCACAGTCCTGTTGGTAGATCAGATGATTTAGACGTTCTGTAGGACAACAATACGTCACATACCAATACCAGGTACAATCACTGAATGAGCTGTCCTCCGATCACAACCCTATCTTACCTAAATTAGGCAATCAAGAACAATTAAGTACTCTCATTCCTTCATAGCTTGGCAAATATGATCAAAGTATTCTCCGAATACATTGGTCCAGTACCCATCAGAAAACAGGATATTATAACACACGTGGAGCACGTGTGGTATAATATCTTTTCCTTGCTTTATAAAAAACTCCAAGATAAAAAAACTCAAAAAATTGAACAATTCAGTCAGAGAAGCTCTCAAAAACCACAGAAACCAGCAGCGGGAAAATACATTATCATCTTTTAACTCTGAAGATCATTCCACCTGGAAATTCTTAAAAAAATTCAGACACAAAACACAAATCTCTCTCTCCCCATACAATCAGATCAAGGTTTAAGCGCACACTGATGCTGAAAAAGCAGAAGCTACAGAAAGTAATCTGGAAAAATAGTGCACCCCTGTATACGAAAATTTAAATACCAATCATGTTTAAAAGGAGCATCGTCATTTTAGACGCAAAATAAAACAACATCACAAGAATTCAAATCTAATTACCCCTACTTCACCAGCAGAAATAATTAATATCATCAAGTATCTCAACAATAAAAAAAATCTCCAGGTCTGGATGACATTACAAACAAAATCATCAAATGAATCTATAGAGCACATCTTGTCAATATCATGAATGCAATCCAATATTTCCCTCCCTCCTGGAAAATTGATGACATTACACCAGTTCAGCTTTCGTCGAAATCACAGTACCACCCAACATCGTTTAATAAAATACATTACTACAGGCGATACAATTGGAAGCAACACACCGATGTCGTATTTCTTGACATTGCAAAGGCTTTTGACAAACTTTGACACTATGGTTTGCTTTATAAACTTACCACTGCTAACATATCAATGAATATGATACGTTTAATCAAGTCATACCTTATCAAGTCATACTAGAATTTTGGTTGGAGTTCCACAAGGATCCTTACTGGTCTCGCTATTGTTTGCAATCTACATGGCAGGTATCCCACAGAACCCTATCATGTCCATCACGGCTTTATATGCAGAAGAGACGGCAGTATTAGCTAGATCGCTCCGTTCTCACTTTGTAACCAAAAAAACTTCAAGATAGCATTTCAGTGTTAGAAAAATGGTTCTCAGACTGGGGACTGCAAGTAAACCCTCAAAAAAGTGTAGCCATACTCTTCATCAGAAGGCTAACAACTCCCAAATGGGACATTATTCTGTTTGTTACCAAAATCCCATGTCAAATAGAAACTAAATATCTCGGGTAACCATTAGACAAAAGATTGTGCTTCAGGAACCATATTAGGCACATTTGTGGGAAAGTATCCAAAACTATCGCTCAACTCTATCCCTGGATTAATGACTACAGCAAATTAAACACAAGATACAAACTATTGGAGCCTCTGTAGCTCAGTCAGTATAGACGAAGCCCTTTGGTCGGAAAGAGATGGTTTCGATTCCTCAGTGACGTGAGGAACTTTTATCTGGTCTCTTTCGACTAAAGGTGAGTTAAAAAGTCTCATAACCTGGTGGAGTAATAGTTTGTTCTATCCTATTCCCTCAGCTATACGGGTAGTGGGGGGTAGCTATATGCTACCATACTAGGAAGATGATTATGAGTAAGGCGGTTTCCTGCTGCCTTCCTTGCCGTAGTATATTTTATGACTGTAGCCATGTGTGCTCACGGGACGAGTTTGCCTGTTTTGAAGAATGAAAAACAGGCAAACTCGTCCCGTGAACACCGTGAATAGGATAGGAACCAACTATTACTCCACCAGATGGTGATTCTTCCTATAACTACCTACGCCTTTCCAGTTTGGAGTCATCCCTTCAAAAGTCAACATAACTAAGAATTACAATGAGTGCAAAACAAGTGTTTACGAATGATACTAGATGCTCTATGGTTCATCAGAAACGAACAGATCCACCATGATACCAATATTCTATATATCTCCTCATCCCTTCGCTCTCTACCAATAAAGTTTTTTTTTTTTGAAATGCAGCTACGCACCTTAATCAACTGATACAAGCTGCAGACTACAACGAATATGACCTCTACAAACACAAAAGACCTAAAGCCAATTTACTTTCCAAAGATATCACTTAATCCCTCATCCTCCACAGGGCGAGCTAAATGCTTATAAATTATTGCTACCAATGTTTACTTCGATTGAGACAACTGGGAGTATAAAAAGCGTTAAGCTTTACCGATGCCTTTTGTGCGTTTGTCTGACGTGTTTGTTAGGTTAGAAGAAGATAATGCTGAAAGACAAAGTATAGAGTGCCTCCCAGAGAATGAGAACATTATACTGAAAAACACCCGTAACTGACGATCCGAATTTACGTTCAGCCTCAGGCTGTATTAAGCATGCATACCCAATTATCATGATAATGAGATTCCATTTGTGTTCGTAGGAAAAAGTTCACTAGTTAGTATAATGTAAGTTGTTTGCAATTGTATTATTGTGTGTCTGTGTATTATATGTGATTTGTATTATGTCTTTTAATTGCGCGTGTTCTTCTAGACAATCTACCCTGTTTGGCACAATTAAAAATCCCACCACCTCCATATGAGACAGACGAACTCATCCTCACTCAAAGACCCTTATGATAGTTGTTTGCAGCAGGGGATTTGAAATAATGATCGTGCATGGAGTTGGTTTTGATGATATCAGGGCCACTAAAGAACTATTCGCTCATCCAAAAAATCATCCGCAAAACATGCATAGCAAACCACTGCTACCATCCACACACACACACACACACACACACACACACACACACACACACACACACACACACACACACACACACACACACACACTAAAGATAAAGATTATATTTAAAAGAACTCAGCAATTAATTCCATATTGGTTTTCTACTGTTGAAGTTCTACTGAGCTTCCTTCACTTAAGAATTTTTTTTACTTAAGATAATCTCCTTAAGGACGTGAATTGTCACTTTCTTGACACTTAATAATGTCTGTATTATGCATAATGATGTTCTGTTTTTCCCAACTTAAGAGAATTATGTGGATATAATGCTCTTAATTTCCTTCCCTACTGGAAGAGTCTTGCATTGAGTATGATCGTTCAACTCCCTAATATTTCTATACCTAATAGAAAGCAGTCAGTGAATTACAGAAGGTATATTCTTTCTTTTCTTAGAATTCATTTCAATACATAGTAATTCTTTAACAATGAGACTCCCCCTTCTTAAAGAAATCTCAGCTTATTAACAGAGCAGGTAAACATTTCCATACATCAGGAGGCATTTCGATTTTTCACAGCTACTTAATCCATCTAGACATCTACAAGCTGTTTATTTATAAAGATATCACTGGTTCTCAGTTTAATCTTAACATTAATCAGTCGGAACTGTTTACTGCGTGAATTGAGACCTCTGTGGTTTAAAGAAAAACGATTAATAAATCATGTAGCATTGTTAAAATACACACTACACTTTCAAAAGTCTTGGAGCCCCAGAACTTTATCATACGATATGCAAATATGGCTCACGATAATTATTATTATTAAATGATTCAAAATCAATTTACTAGGATATCATTAAGGTCCAGACGCTATCATCATTCCTGCTTACTCAAAAGATAGGAATACTTTTTTTTTTTTTGACAAACTTTCACTTGGATCACTTTCTGTAACTTGAATAAAACATACCGATAATGTAATACCTCCCCCCCCTTCGCTATTTAACGATCACGTGTAAATTTGTCCCACTGATAACTTACATCACAGTAAACACATCCTGAATAAGATATTGTTATTCACTAGCATAACTAAGTTTATGAAATGAAATTGCATATTGAAACCAAACTACGAGGACAACAGTTAACAGAAATAATATACTCTGGGATTAACTTGTAAATTTAATACAGCCATAATCATAACTTCTATGTTTCGCTTTACGCTAATAGCTTCGTTAGGAAGATAAACCCATCAAAGAATATACAATGTATATATACCGTATATCATTTATGACGAATAAAAATTGCTTTTTAACAAGATAGGTTTAAACAATAAAACAAAAATTGGTGGAAAGTTGAATATTTATACAGTAAAAGAAACACTTTAATAATTAAATTTACTAGTATAAGAAGAATTAGATATTATTTTTAAATATTAAAAAATTAAATTTAAGTTAATCAATCTGTGTTTTTCCAACGAATTAAAATCATTTTTAGAACCGTTCATTTTTAAAATTTATTAAAATTTTTAATTTTATTTTAAACATTAAAAAATACATTCATTAGATTTAAAATTTTAAATATCTACTCATAAAATAAATAATTAAGTTTATAAATAGAGTAGATTATTTATCATAATGTAAAATTTAATGTACAAATCAAGTTTAATAATCTACTTTATAAACAAACCATATTATTTATTTAATAAAATTCATATACGTAATGCTCCATCGAAATGTTGATTATTAATCACCGCATCTCACGGTGGATTAAATTCACCGTGAGATGCGGTGATTAATAATAATATCTTTGGAGGGTAATGGATGGCAATGCTGTAGCCAATGAAGTTCCAACTGAGGCTCATCTATTGCTGGTACCCTCCTGCCATGATCAGCGCTTTAATAGCTCAATAAAACCTTATGCCTACACTGTCCTCTACAGATAACGGGGAAGATGAAAAGCATTCTTGCTTCGCCCCTTTAAGCCAGTCCTTATAAGGACTTTTGATTCATTCAATCCAATAGCCTTGGAGGGTAATGGATGACAATGCTGTAGTCAATGAAGTTCTAACTGAGGCTCGGCTATTGCTGTTACCCTCTTGCCATGATCAGAGCTTTAATATCTCAATAACACATTATCCCTACACTGTTCTCTACAGATAACGGGGAAGATGAAAAGCATTCTTGCTTCGCCCCTTTAAGCCAGTCCTTAAAAGGATTATAAGGATAAGGTCTCACTTAATAAACTTTCAATTGCAACGTTTTTGTTTTACAAATTGCATTTTTTTAAAATGAAATTTAAACTGTTTTGTCGAAACATTTATATTTAAACTGTTTTTGTCGAAAGATTTATTATATATTTACATAAATAGGTATATATTGTAACATTTCAACAACCACAGAATGCTAAACAATCGCAAAAAGTATAGGTCTGTCGTCTTCAGAAAGATAAAAGTATTACAAACTTTTAATAATATGGGCAGATTAAATCACCACAGTCAATTACACGGGATTGTTTTTCCCAACAACAGAAATTTCATCGCTGCTAACGTAAGTAATCTGAAACGACCGACAGAGTGGAATCAGAAATAATTACACCACTAATATTATTTTTATAAACGAAAAGAATTCTACTTTAGTACATAAATGCTCTCTAGGAACTCACATTCCTTGGTTTATTGGACTTTTTAAAATAAGTTTCATTAGAAATTGCTTCTACAACCATCATTTTATGTCTGTATTTATTTCTCTTTACCACAACGGTAACAAATCTTGAGACTCGATGTCAATAATACCGTCATCTTTATAATCAACCGTGTGTAAGTTTATAATCAGAACGATAATCAGAAATTGCTACATCTTTTCAAAGCGCTTAGTTTTTATTTGGCATCATTATTTAAAGCCGAACTGCTGTAATTCTGAGGAAACATACACTTGAATGAAACTACGGCATTTCTTGCCTGTTCATGCATGGAATGTATTTGAAATGGCTTAATATCAAAGACCGCATCAACTCAAAATCGCGAGCAACACTATAGAACAGAGAGAGAGAGAGAGAGAGAGAGAGAGAGAGAGAGCAATATTCTCTCTCTCCCTCTCTCTCTCTCTCTCTCTCTCTCTCTCTCTGTTAAAAGAGACGCTTAATGAGATCAAAGGCTATTCTAAATGGGTAAAAAACATGGAGAGTCATACACCCACTTAAACCGAACAAAGTAAATAACTTTGGATACTGAGATTTAATGATATGGCCCGACTTCCAATAGAAATCCATCTTCCAGTTAATGTTTTGTTACCTGAAGAGTAACTGCCTAAAAATAACTATTTGGATCCTAATTACTTACGCAAGGTAGTCAGACATTATTTCAGTAATTATTTTCATTTTTATTCTCTAGTGCCCAGGATTTTTTGTCTTTAGATTTCGGCTGCCTGCTTCAATCTTTTTCGTAATGAATTTTATTCCATTATAAGCTTAATTAAAATACTTTTAAGTTTAGAAACCTTCAGTTAGTTTCATTCCATCCATTTTTTAATTTACATATTAAAGTCAGTGGCCTTAAAGGTAAGCTTAAATCTATTTTTTTTTGCGTGTGGGTTAATAATGAGTACGTTATTTCTACTTTCGTAGTCTAAACTACTGGTAGATGCGAGTTTTCCTTTGTTCAGATTGTTTTGTTTGGCACTAAAAGAAACATGAGTTTACGAAAATAACAAAAAAAAAAAACTGTCATCTCTAATAACGTCCAGTGGGAAGCTAATCAAAAAGAGAATTCTGATAAAAAATACGCTATTGTGGATAAAAATTTAGTTCGTGGATGAAATTATTAGGTTTTCATCAGATGAGAAGGCCATCATTCTTTTCAAGTCGTCGCTATTAGAAAAAAAAAAAAAAACATCGAAAAATCATCAGGTTCCAAAGAGACTCCGTTTACTCAGTACATTATCGCATAGACAGATAATTACGGAAAATTAAGTGAAGAATAAAAAAAAGTAAATCTTTTGATGCTTTTTTTAGAGAGATGGAAATCAGTGAGTAGCTCGTTTTTCAGAGACCTGCTTGTTTACAGCCCCCAACAAAGGGTGTCCATTACCAGCTTTTGTTATCGTTGATAAGATGAGTTCATTTTCTTTTCATGATTTTTGAACACTTTGGTACGGATGAATCCATCTCGTGATTCTAAATATTTCTATTGTTAACTAAAATAATAAGGGTTTTATTTTTCTGAATTGTGGAGTTAAAAGCCCCCACTTTCTGCAGGGGAGGAGGAACCTTATTTGCTTTCCCAAATATTGACTAATTCGTGAACCGGCTGAACTAAGGCTTATAAAAAATTTCAGTTAGTGACTAGAATTGGGTCTAAAAGGCCTCGCTTCTGATGGTCAGCATACATTATGGTACAAGAATTGTTACCACAAGGTTGTTCATGCATCTAATACAAAAAAGAGAAGAACAAAAATATATCACGTTTACCAGAATATTTTTAAAAAATAATATATCTTAATAAAGAATAGATTTTAATATCTTAAATATATATATTATTTAAAATGTAAAATGTAAAAAATGTAAAAAAATATTGCTGTTGGTGACCGACAAGAATGCAGGTTATTTAATCTTAGTTCAGATAGTAATAAAAAAACATATTCAAGTAAATATCGGCTCTACTTTAGGGCAAATGTTTACAAAACTAAGCGTGGCCACAGAATTAATTAAAATTCCCCTCGAATTAAAACTCACTTGTTAAGATTTGCCCGAAGATATAACCCATTATGTTTCATGCACCATTTAAAGTCGAATAGCAGTGGAGCTAATTACAGTTATGAGCATCCCAGTGGGGTAATTAAAAGTGCAGTAATTTGATTACTTTCGGTTGTGTTAATAGTAATATTTATTTTCTTCAATGGACTCTCTGAGTCCAATGAAAATACAACATTATATTCTTATTTAATTGCTTGATACTTGCAACGTAGATGAGCTGCTCGGACTGGCAGCCTACGTGCTAAATCCTTAACAGAGAATTAACGTGTGGAAGGTTAAAAATATTCAGAAGATTTTACACGGAAAAAGAGTCGGTTTATTATGATATTTAAGAATGAAATTAATTAATTAAAATTAAAAACGCAAATTTGGATTTATTTGAATAAAGTGGTTCTTAGAAAATTCAGAAGAAAATATAACTAAAAGATAAGTGCCCATATTTCTTAAACGAATAACATGTAAGCATTTGCTCTAAGAAACCAAGTTTGTAACTCTTTTATTTTTAATTATTTATATATTTTTACTATATAGACAACTTCAAGACTTCAGTTGTTCGTTGGTACGTTACTGTATAAGAAACATTATTTAGGATCAGGTCAAATCAGTGAAAATACTTTTACATTTTCCAATTGTAACAAAAACTATGAATCCTATCCATCGACTTTCGATTATTCTCATGATTAATTATAGCAATTAAAAATTATAGGTGTCTTAAAACAGCATGTACCAGTTAGTAATTATTGTCATAATTATTAGTTATTCCATATAATTATCTATAACCACATATGGAATATTCAACACTTCCATCGTTGAAGAGATGGTGGAGAAAAGGTGATAGTTGCTATTTGGATAGAAAGCTGGTTCGAATTTCGTCTAAACACGTGAAGGAAGTTTTACTTACTAAGCTGATTTGGTAATGAAGTAGTGTACGTATATCTGATTTCGGAAACAAAACAAACTCGTATAAATCAGCCATCTGGAGCCCATAGTTTATAAATTTATGCCGCTGCCTGCTTGTCTGTAATCCAAATTGAAATTCATACTAACACTCAAGTATTCATTCAAAGTGTCACAAGAATCAATCATAGACTGCAACATATCGACTGCAGTGATTATTTTCATCAGACCTCTATGGATTCAAGAGATCCATCACGGAAGGTATCACTCTTACACACACAGCCCGTCATACAGTGACTTAAAGGCATTCACTTCCTTTGCACTCACCACGCTTTCAAGCAATGTACTCCAATGTATTTTGCATGGAGAGTAGTGGAGCACCATTTTCCATGCAAAATATTACCACCTTATCCGCTTATTCACACTCTCCTTTAGCTTCCAGGGATGGCCTCTTGTTTTCTATGAAGAATCTCGTCTATATTAATCTAGTAGTTATCTCCTACAAACTTATATGTCTCGATTATACCCCCCCCTCCTCCTTCTATCAAATCTTTTTTTCTTGTTCCAGATTCATTTTGTGTCTGGTGTTGATGCTGTTCTTGTTGTCAGAATAGTCTTCGTATTGGTGTAAAATTCATGATTTTGTACAACAGCTGAGAGTTGTAATCTTCCAGGAATTCAATGTGATGAGGGCTGATTCAAGGAAAGGAGGTTAGTGGAATGGAAGATGAAGCACAGAGGGGTCAGTAGAAGTACATTTGAAATTGGGCATTAAATGGAATGTTAACCACAAGCTGTTTATACTTTTACAGGCTTAAAGGACACAAGGAAACAGTGGCGGCTCGTGGCTTTGAAATCGTGGGGAGATGCTGCAACTTTCCAAATATAAATAAACATTGTAAGTACAGTGTGTACGTATTTGGATAAAATATCAAAATTATGGTAAAAAAAAAATAAATAAACATGAAAAAATATTGTTTATTATCGATAAAATTATACAGTTTGGTATAATTCAAAATTACTTAAAAATAAAATCCATCCTTCTTGTTTTGTTTCGAGCGAAAAGGTCAATAACTTTTTCCTTGATGTTTGTGTGACTGTTGAAGAATTTTTTTCTCCGTTGAAATCATCGCAAATGCATTTAACCTATCCTGAGCACTATTTAACCTATAGTGCTCCTCAGAAATGTTTTCATTCTCTTTAATGTTGAAAAACAGCGTTCAGGCTCTGATGTAGTCATAGGAATTGTCAAGAGAATTTTTATCAATATAGAGTACTTTCACTAAGAACGCAATCTAAAATATTTTATATTATAAATTTTATCAAGTCAATTCATTTATAATAATAATAAATGCCTGTCGGGTCTACTGTAGAATACTCGAATTTCAGTTTCAAGTTTTTCTTTGTTGATCATGGGATATGCTTCAGTAGTCAATTTTGTTTCTTCTGTAGGCAATTTATTCTTAAGATTAGCTAATTTATCCTTGTTAAATAAGTAAATAAAAAATAAAGAAAATAAGTAAGACGGAGTAAACACGATAAGCACTACGAACACTCTACTACTGGCGCAAACTGCATATAAAGAACACTGGAACTGCGAGACGAACAGTGCCGCATTACACTAATAGCTCGCATCTCACTGTGACGTGCATATGCATGCGCGCGTAGCAACATGAACAGTGTGGAAAACACAGTGCCGCTAGCGTCCTTCGCCCTCCTAAGTGCTACAAGATGGATTTTTATTATTTTTTATACAAAATAAGAGAATTGTATAGGATTGTTGATGATAAAATTAAATATTACAAGCAAATATAAATAAATTAATAAATATATTTATATCATCATCATCATCATCATGAGTATCAAGGATTTAGGCCTAGCATGGCCTGTTCCGGCCTTAGAAGTCATCGTTGAATCGTTTAAGAGGACGTCCTGGTTTTATTTTTCCTAATGGCTTGTACTTTAAGGCTTGTTTTGGTAATCTTTCTGTTTTCATTCTTTGAACGTGTTCCATCCATTTATGTTTATATTTTTTAATTTTTTCCATTACTGGTTCTTGGTTTAATTCTTTCATAATTTCTTCGTTTCTTTTGTGATCAAATAGGGTGTACTTTGCAGTTTTTCTCATGAACTTCATTTCTTTTATTGTTAATCTTTGTTTCTCTTTTTGTTTTATTGTCCAGATTTCGCTTCCATACATTAAGACCGGTAGGGCTAATGTATTGTATACTTTTAGTCTGCTTTGTTTTTGAACTAGGTTTGGTTTAAATATAGAGTTAATTACACTTGTTATTTTTAAATATTTCGCAATTTTTACATTATATCTTTTTCATTTTCATATGTGATCCTGCATCCTAGGTAGTTAAATGAATTCACCTGTTCTAAGATCTTGTTATCTATCACTATTTTAGTTCTTGCTGGATCTTGTCCTTTAAAGGCCATTGTGTTTGATTTTTTTGTTGATATTATCATACTATAATCTTTGGATATCTCATTTAGATCTAAAATAGCTTTCTGTAGTTTATCTTCAGAATTTGTAATTATTATTTGGTCGTCGGCAAAGAGGAGAGTGTTTAAGTTTACTGTAGGAAAAAGTTTAATTCCTAGATGTAAATTTTGATTCCATTTTATTATTATTTCATTTAAGTAGATATTAAAAAGTGTTGCTGAGAGGAAACATCCCTGTCGAAGAGAGAGATAAACCCCTTGGTTTATCTCTCTCGTATATAATAGCTCGTGATTTAATCTTATTTGTATTTGATTATTTTCATATATACTTGTTATAGCTTTTAGGATATTATTTGGTATTTGTCTTTCTTTTAATATGTTAAATAAAATGCTTCTTTTAACTTTGTCAAATGCGTTTTCAAAGTCAATAAATGCAATATGTGTTTCTAAATTGTATTATTTTCTTTTCTCTATTATTAATTTTAGGCAAAAGGCCGGGTCTATACATGATCGTCCTTTTCTAAATCCATTCTGTACTTCTAAAATAAAGTTTTCGGAATATTTCATTAGTTTGCTATTTAAGATTCTGCTATATATTAAGTAACAGGAATTTAGTATACTGATGCCTCTATAGTTTTTAGGGTCATCTCTATTACCTTTCTTAAAGATAGGAATCACAATTGCTTTTTTCCATTCTATTGGGGGGATACCAGTTGAATAAATTTTAGTTAAAAATAATAAGAGTATTTCTTTTTATCATGTTTCTGCATATTTATATAGTTCTGAACCTAGTTTATCTTCTCCAGGTGATTTTCCGTTTCTTGTTTCTTTCAGGCTGATTTCTAATTCTTCTTTAGTTATTTTCTTTTCATTTTCGTTAATTGTTTGCCAGTTGTCGTTTTTAAAATATTTGTCTGTCCACAGTTCTGTGTAGTAATTTAGAAATTCTTCTAATTTCAATTCAGTGTTTAATTTTATGTTTTCCTTTGGTATCTGAATTTAAGTGTTTCAAAATTTTATATACATTGGGTCTTAATTTATATTAATCATGTTCTAAATTAGAAACAAATTTGTTCCATGATTCTATATGTCTTTTTCTGACTTCTTTTAGCTATGGCTATTATTCTTTTATATTCTATTTCATTTTCTACTCTTTTACTGCTTAACCATTTGTGATAGGCTTCATTTTTATTTTTGATTATTTCTTTGATTGTATCATCCCAGATCTTCAGTTTTTTTCCTTTTATTGAATGTTTTGGTCTTTCCTAAGCTCTCATTTGCCGCTGCATTTAGTATCGTTTTTATAGTAAGCCATTCTATTTCTATTTCTTCATTTTGTTTTATTTATCTAGATATTGGTTAATTCTTTGTTCATATAGCCATTGTACATTTGTGTCATTCAATAGTCTAGTTTTATAAACAAATGTTTCAATTTTTCTTTCTGTTCTTGTTACTTGTAGCCAATTATGTGGTAATCTTAATTTTATTTTAACAAAGAAGTGGTCACTGCTTATTTCATATCCTCTGTGAACTCTAACATCTAGTGAAAATTTTGATGTCTTTTCATTTAATATAAAGTAATCTAATATTGATTTCCATCCTCTTGCTGCTCAAGTATATTTATGTTTATAGTCTTTATGTTTATAGAAGGAATTCATTATCTTTAGGTTATTATAAACTACAAAGTCAATCAATTTTTTACCATTCCTGTTTAGAGTATGTTCTCCATGTATTCCTATATTATTATTAATTTTCGTGTTTCCAATTCTTGCATTTAAGTCTCCTGCTAAAATTACGTAATCATTTTTATTTATTTTATTATATATGTTTTGTAGCTGATTATAAAAATCAATATTATCCTGTTCTCCTCCTTCTTCTGGGGCATATAAACCAATTATTGTTAAATAATTGGTTTATATTGGTTTATTTTATTTATTGTTAAATAAATCTAGCTTCTGTTATTCTTTCATTCCATAATTTATATTGTTTTAACTGTTTTGAAATTGAGTTATGAATCCAAATCATGACTCCTGCTTGTGCTCTTTAGTCTCTATCGACTCCACTGTATAACACATTAAAATTTTCAGTTCTCATGGTTCCTTTTTAATTTCCTTTTTGTTTCAGTGATTACTGCTATTTTAATCTTTCTTTAATTTAATAATTGGTCTAATTCTATTTCTTTATATGCTATTCCTCTTACATTCCAGTTTGCTATATGTGTATTATATTTTGTTGTTTTCATTTTTGTTTTACCTTTTCCATTCCAGGGTCGTTTCCCATAGATTCAATCCGATTATCTTTTTCTGTCAGCTTACTAGTAGAATTATGTTCTCCATGTCAGGGGACTAGCGTGACGATGGAATAGTTCAAAAGTAGGGCTGCTACCTTAAGGCTTCTGAACTAGCCTTCTTACGAATTTAAACCCATAGGAGGAATAGGGTATATTGAAGGGGGAAAGAGTAGATTATAGAAGAATTATAGTAAGGTTTATAGAGAGGGCATAGTTGTAAGGCCAGAAATGTAAAGACTCCATGGCCGTCGAGTACTTTAATAGCATAAGGATCATAAAATAAGAAGAGTTGGCTGATAAGGCCTTATAGGAATGATTAAAGTGAGTAGTAGTAGGAGAGGATAGATCCAGCTAGGGGTCCATGGGAGTGCCGCTTCCCTTACAATCAAGATGATTGCCCCTTATGGCCCTGTTGGTCCACGAGTCCTAGGTGGCGGATATGGGAGCCCACCATGTGTGTGTGCGCGCGCGTGTATATATATATGGTGGGGTGGTCCGAATATACTGAATATATTTATATATCGAGAAAAATTGGGGATGCTGCAGTTCCGCAGTGCCTGTGCACCAGCCGTCCCTACAAGGAAATTATGGTGGCCAGTTCCAAAGAATATTTCTATGAAAATGCTTATAGAAGAGACACATATCTTAATATCTAAACATGCAAGCAATCATTGCAATCAATTCATAAATAACAATTATGAATTTAATCTATACCTACGCATCATCATAATTCACTCATTTGAAAAGCTTGAATTGTTTTCAAATGGTTCTTGGTGTCTTCGATAGGAAAATGATTCTTTGAAAAGGTTCTTTGCGTTTTAGACGGGATTTGAACCCGAGTCGTTTTTCCAACCAATGCGCACTATCGTTACTGACTGAAGCATGCGCAGTACGCTATTTAATTACTATTAAGCAAGACTAAACGCGGGAGGTCCATCATAAGCTTTTTTCGTCAGTACACAAATGATCATCTCTTGCTGACCTCAAGTTGTCCTAGCTTTGCCGATTATATCATCGTTTATTATTATATTTTAAATTTCAAAATCTACCAGAAATATTTCAGTGATGTTATGTTCAGTACTACCAATACATTCCCATCTTCTTTCGTACAAAAGAGAGTTCTAGTTTCATCTCTCATCCCTCACCCTATCATTCAGTAATAAACAGATCCACAAACAGCATCAGATTTGTCTTGCATTTACTGATGGGAATAATAGCTCTCATCAGTAGATACCTCAGTCTCAAAAATTCGACGTTCTCTTCTATGCAGACTACTTCCATGGGAGCTGTAGAGTCGAAGTGTAACCAACCATACCTTTACTTTTGATTAGACCTATAAAAGCAAGGGCTTTAGTGTGAACATCAATACATGGTCCGACTTCAAACCCCGTCGACTTCAAACTCCGTTCCTTTGTATTTCTGTACTTACTGTCAAATAGTTTGCTTCACCTAGTATTCCGAATGGTTGCAATCTACAGATGCGCAGACAGAATATCAGTAAGTCCCTTCTCTATCCTTCTATGTAGTTCTCACCCATGCAGCACTCACGTAATGTGCTTCTGCAAGAGTATTACGTACGATTAATATGCAGAAAACAGAAATTTTGCAGTAATAGTGAATCCATAAAGTCCTGAGTTTATACAGACACACGCACTGTGTAGATGACACGTTAAATTCAAAGCTGATTTTGTGTTTTCTTTACAGATTTTATCTAGACCCAATCTGATTTAGTCGGTTTCATAGCGCACTGTTTATTTCGTTACCCTAGCAAAATACCCTGCGGTTTTGCTTCCAATCTGATAAAACACCAGCTACTGCCTTCACACTCACCTCTATAAAACAGCAATCACAGTGAAAAAAATTAAATTGCCCTCAGTGTTGCCTGTTTAAAATTGTTACGATCCAAGTAATATTTTCTTTTAAATCTTGTGGATACACTTCTCTAATAAGAATGATACACATGAGGGTAGAACAAAATCAAAAACATGCAGAATTGCTTAGAAAAGCTTCCTAGTATTTATTAATATCGGTGTGTTCTAAATACATTTCGAGACTGTTATAGAAGTCTGTGTGTTCTTATCAACTCGGATTACATTTTCATTGATGTGCTCCGTGTTTCGTTTCTGATTGCCTCTAGAGGGTTCTCCCAACAGACGTTTAACAATTTAGATACCTTTTGCGTGAAAGAGTGCTATATAATTATATTTAACCTCTTTCTCTCTTCCTTCCTACCTTTTGCATTCAGTTTATAATGAAGAAAAGCAGAGAAACGAAACATAATTGCTAAATTCAACTTTCAGACATTCTATCATTAAGATCGGCGTGCATGAACATCATTTTACCAGCAGAGAATTTGAACTAACTCCCGGAAAATACATTTACGTCTGCATTAAATACTTAAAATTCACTTCCTAACGAATTTCTGGGGGGGGGGGAAGAGCTGGAAGAGGCTATACTTAGATTTATTATAGCTGTCTTAAACATCTGTGTATATCACAGAAAAAGTTCGAAAAAAATAACACTAGAGAGAGAGACAGAGAGAGAGAGAGAGAGAGAGATCTATAAACGAAACAGAAGCACGAGTGATAACGTTTTTAAAAAATGCCACCCCTTTTCGGTATGTATCAAACACAACACACGATTCTCTATCATCAATCAATTTCGTTTTTATCCTTATTTCATCTAAGGATGAAAAACAAATTTTAAAAAACGGTTGCATAAGGATCTAAAGAGATTTATCCGTTATATATTTCTCTATATAATAAAAGGGATTCTTTGTTTGAGTGCATAAGACGAATATGACGTCATGTTTCCATAACAACAATAGGTTAAACGTATATGTACTAGATGGCGCTATAGTCGATGCATGTGTTTCAACAAATTCATATT
Organism: Typopeltis vanoorti; assembly: GCF_054136105.1. NCBI lineage: Eukaryota > Metazoa > Arthropoda > Arachnida > Uropygi > Thelyphonidae > Typopeltis > Typopeltis vanoorti. The sequence continues at coordinate 142,473,211 of NC_143552.1, forward strand.
ACGCCATAAATTACAAACAGGTGATATTTTATAGCTGCATGCACATCAAAGTTCTAGTAAATTTATATATATCAATCCTTGTGTATCACAACTTCAAATGAACTTTTGAACCGTAGTGTGATAATATCGTCTGCTTCTTATAACTTCATTTTTTTTTATAAAGTTCACTTGAAAAAAGGAGACTGGATTTCTTTATAGACTTTAAGTGATGGAAAAGAATCTAACAAAAAGAAATATAAACACAGAGACGCGATAAGTTCAAACACGTTGGCTAAGTTTGGAAACTTATTTAAATAACACCAGAGGGATTGTGAATGTCTTGCATACACAAGAGTGAAAATTTGGCATGAAACCCAAATGGGGGTAGTGTTTCTGGAACGTTACGAACTCCGCTGTCTTGTGTGAATTGCATTTTATTCGTTGGGTGACTAGGTTATCAGATAGTTGTGTATCTGTAGTACAGTAAGGAAGCATTCTGCCATGGGCAAGAACTTATGCTTTTCCTAAGTTGTTAATGCATGGATGAGTTTCTCTCTCTCTCTCTCTCTCTCTCTCTCTCACTCTTTTGTTCTCTCAGGCTCTCTCCCATTCTCTATTTCTTTCTATCGGCTCTTGTCATTTCTGGTTGATGGGAAAGCTATGTTATAAAGGGATCTAGCACTCCATCCGTCGTTCGATCGTAGAATTTTTAACAAACTCCGTGGTCTATCCTTCAATCTTTGTCGAGGATGCATTTCTTAATTATGCCTTGGCTCCATTCTTCTCATTCACGCGCTGTCTGTGTTCTGCCTCAATGGAGTTTTCCTTAGTAAGGTTTAGCGTCAACTGCTGTTTATCGATCGGATATAATTCTCCATAGAGTTTGATCTCATATGCTTGTAAAGTGGCCCCAGGGATGCAAAAGTCCTCCAGTGACACAATGCAGGAAAACGTAGTAGCAACGCTTTCGATCACATTGCTCTCTTTCTTAACCCCTTTATTATACCCCCCCTCTCACTCCCTCTTAGCAGAACAATAGAAATCGTGATTTCAATTAAGTGAAATTATAATTTTTAGCCCTGAACTAAAAGTAACAGCATTTCATTTTCATGTTATCTGTGATCAGATATTTTCCATTTCATTTGACAATTATTCGTGTTAATTAACATTTATTTATTAATCTGTTTGACAACGTAATGAAGATAATGATGTCTTAGATATTTATTAAATATGTTCATTGTATTGATAAATATACTTATGTATATTGCATCATCATATGATAGCTATACATAAATAAATAAAACCAGTTGAGGTTTGAAAAATTGAAGATTTATTTTATTATATATTTTGTGATAATACGAATATAACACTATATAATTGTTGTGTGAGTGCACACGTGCGTACGCGTTTTTCTGCTGATTTGTTAGTTTTAAGAGAAATAAAACTCTTCTTTTAATCAATTTACGTATTTTGGAAATATAAAAAAAAGTGATGCGGGGAAAGGGAAAAAGAATCATCTAGAATTTCCTAAAAAACCAGATCATTCAATCTGGGTTGAAAAAACTCTCACAAAGAATGTATAGAAGATTTGAACTATCTCCTTCATAGCTCACTCTCTAACGACAGTGCCCTTTATTTGGAAAGCATGGGATGGTTAAACACAAAGACGTTAATAATAAAGAAATTATATTATTATTTTTATTACTATTATTATTAAGAGAACCCTCCAGGGAGTCAGAGACTCATCGAGGGAGGCCACATACTACACACACACTAGCTATCATACGTATTCTCGAATTCATTCACACTGCTTGCACTCACGACATCCAATGGTAATCCATTCCAATCACTCACCACCCTCTGAGAGAAAACTCAAGCCCTCACACTCTTCTTGGCGGCCTTCATTTTCAGCTTCCAAGGATGCCCTCTCGTCCTTTCTCCACCCTCCATAAATTAAAAAATTCCATCAATTGAAATCCTGTGTGACACTTTCAAAAGTTTGTAAGTCTTAATCATATCATCCCTCTTTCTCCTGTTTGCTAGTGTCTGCACTCTACAAATTCTCAGTCTTTGTCTTCATAATCAGTATTCCACAATCCTGATATCATTATTAACACTCTCCTTTGTACTCTCTCCAATATCAGAATCACAACGGAAACCAGGAGACCAGACCTCCGCACAATATCCTTATCTTTACATGTGAACGTTTGTTCACATGTAAAGATAAGGATCATTGCAAAAGATAATTGCAATGTCAACATTGCAATTATCTTTTGCCCCTAAACTTCGACTTCCTATCTATTAACACTCCAAAGATCCCTAGCCTCATCAGTTTCTTCTAGCCTAATCCCACCAATATAATACGACATTGGATGTGTAATCATGCCGAAGTGAATGACTTTACATTTACTGACATTGAATTGACACTCATTTTCCCATACCCACAATTCCAGCCTATTCAAATCGTTCTGCAAAGACTGCATATCACCAGCATTCCTGATTACCCTACCTATCTTTGTCATCAGCAAATAGCGCTTATGTTGCTTGTCAAATCCTTCCCAATATCATTAATGTATAGATTGAATAACAGTGGACCAAGCACTAATCCTTGGTCCACCACTTGTTATTTCATTTTATTTATTTTTATTTATTTATTATTTTTTTTTATTAATCTTTATACTGGTTATGGGCAATACTACCCTTACATCACGTCCAGACATTTCGTCCACACTTGATATAGGCCTAAGCCTTTACAAGTGTTTTACCCTATGCCTCTTCTAGTTATCCTAGTAGGCCTTCTCTGTTGGCAACGCCATGCCACCAGTATGCCTTGTAGGGCCCTCAAGGAAAGAACTTTTATATCTTCCTGCCTAAGCCCAAACTACTTTAAGTCCTTATAGCTATCTGCACTCCACACGCCATGTAAAGAGATGGTGGCGCTGGTAAACCTCGGAGTTGCCCCATGCTCCTCCCGTATCTTACTAACTAGATCTTGGTTATTCTTGTAATAATAACCTCGAGCCCGCGAACCGGAGGAGGTCCTATAATGTGGTTCCACCGCAGTCTACCAACTTTTTTTTCTTAAAGCGGTTGTTCAGAATGGAGATCACGGCTTCATGCCTCCTCACGCGGACCTCATGGGTGCGGAAGCAACACTGGGCTATATGAGACAATGTCTCACTGTAGTGGCAGTCAGCCCTACAGTTTGAGTCGTCACTACCCCATCGAGTTGTGCGGGCTCGAGTAGGCAGGGCATTGATCCTCCTCCTGATAAGGACAATATACTCGAACATAGGGAGGAGTCTGGTGCCATCCCTTACCCAATCATGCTGGGGAGGCACCAGATATGACTCTTTTAAAGGAGCACCATCTACAGAACAGTGCAATAGACTTGTGTTCTGCTGGTGCTGACTCGATTAAAGTACCTTGATAATGGGACCAGCCTTTAGCCAGCCTAAAGTCTTCTCGTATTAATGGGCTATAGAAAGCCTCTCTGCAGATGGGGGAAGAAGATAGTTCTAACTGCGCGATTCTTGACAACCGCAGGCGTGGGATCAGCCATCTAAGTGATGGAACCCTTAAGCCCACCATCCTTCACCCTCGCATGGAAATATGCAGTAGGAATGTCAGGCAGCAGTCGGAGCCATGATATCACGGCTGAACGGATAGCCCTGTCCATTCGGGACAGTACCGAGATATATGTCCTACCAAGCACCAACGTGTGGTAAAGGCGAGGTAGGAGATAGTAGGAAAGGAGAAACAGTCTTTGCTGAGGCTTGAGAGGAGCTTTCCTCAAAGAAGCGACTCCAGCTTCTAGGATAAAAGGGACAGAAAACCTTCCCTTTGGGGTGAACATGATACCGAGGTATCTCCACTCTTCCAGGATGGTCAAAGCATGCAACAGCCTACCGTGCAGGGACAACTCTATAGTCTCGACCTTAAGCTTCTTGTCATGACCACAGGGGACAAGAGCTAAAGAGCAGGACTTCTCTACATTAATAGAATGGCCTCGAATAGAGGAAGTCAACTGCCTGGTCAAGGAGTTCCTGCAAGCCTATCTTAGTAGAGGCTACGAGAATAAGATCGTCCGCAAAGGCCATAGCATTAAATGAAGAAGCGTCGGGGTGTTCGCCAGGAAGAGAATGAAGAAACTCATCTATGACGCAGTTGAAGAAAAGGGGGAGATAGAGGATCACCCTGGCGAACACCCCGCAATGCAGGAATAGCAGTTGCACAGGACCCTGTAGTGATAGTGATGGAGCTACCCAAGTATAGCTCCATAACATAGGAAAGAAAAGGTTCTGGACATCCAGCAATAGACAACGCTCGAAAGAGAGCAGGAAGGGAAACGCTATCAAAGGCCTTTTGGAGGTCCAGCGACGCCATATATAGAGGCTTAAGGTGGGGCCGGTAATCAGAGACAAGAGAAGAGAGAAGATATATATTCTCGGCACTGCCGTCCGAAGGGACAAAAGCTCTCTGTCTATAATCATGCTGTATATGTTGCTGAAGTCGTTTAACTAATATTTTATGACAGAGTCTAAGTAACACAGGAGAGATGGTAATAGGTCTAAAGTCTGATGCACAGCTTGAAGTTTCTTTCTTCGGAATGAAGATAGTTCTTGAAGTACGTAGGTATGGCAGTATTGCTTTACTGGAAAGGAGAATGTCCACTAAATCTTGAAGAATCTTCAACGGCACCTTCCAAAGCCTAGACGCAGGAAAGCCATCAGGTCCGGAGGAAGAGAAATTGGATGGAAGAGATGCTTTAATCTCCTGGATGGAAACAGGCTGGTATGTTTGAAGGGCAGGAATGGGCCTCAATATCGTAGGTTGGTCATCATAATGAGGGAACGAGGGAACGCCTACGTGCTTCAAGACTGTACTCCAGAATTTGACAAAATCATCGTGTAAGTCTCATAGAGGTGGAGAGGAAACACCGCCAAGGATGGTTTTGGCACACTGCCCTCTATTCGTTTTATAGAGGGCCTGCATAGCTGCATAGGCCCTCTTCCTCTGCTTCCTATTTGACAAATTCATTGTAGAATGAGACGTAGACTGATGTTGACTTCCCATGCACTGTCTATATTCTTATCCAGCAACTTATCCCATTCTACTGAACTCAGTATACTCCTCAGCTGGTCATAATTTCCTGCTTTGTAGTTCAGCATGCAAACTTTTCTGAATGGAACATTCATAAACCTAGTCACTTCCCAAGTGAGTACCGCATGATCACTGTCACCAAATGGAGCAGAATAGTTACGTCTTTAACTGAAACGCTCCCTGACATTGTAATGAAATCTAACACTCTTTGACCTCGAGTTCCTTCTGTCACATGCTGCTTGAGGAAGTTGTCCCGCAACAGCTCAATAAATGAATTTTCATTTTTCTTATGAGATTCTGTGCTTACTTACTTAATCCTCTTCACTCCACCTGGGAGCATTGGTCTTCCACCACCATTTTCCATCGGACTCCGTTTTTTGCTTCTGCTTTTATTTGGTTCCAGTTTTTATTAATAGTTGTTATTTTTTTCAGTATTGTTCTTTTCCATGTTTATCTTGGCTTTCCTCATCTTCTTTTACCCTGTGGGTTCCAATCTAGAGCCTGTTTTACTTTATTTCCTCAACACATGCTCCAAACATCTCCATTTCCTTTCGCGTATCTGTTGCAATATGGGTTTCTGGTTTGTTCTCTGGGTTTGATATTTGATAGCTTAAACACTTGTTTAGGACGACCTGGATGTTAACTATCTTTTAGTTTAACATCCACGTTTCTGATCCATACATTAGTATTGCCTTTTCATTTGAGTTAAATATTCTCATTTTAATTTTTATCGACAAATTCTTGTTTTTTCAAATATTTCTAAGTTGGTTGAAAGTTGAATAAGCAAGCTGTTTCCTTCTAATTATATCTTCAGTAGTTCCTCCTTTTATTGATACTATTGAACGAAGGTATATAAACTGTTCTACTTCTTTAAGCGGTGTTTTTTCTATTGTTATTTGTCTATTTTGCTTTGCATTTATTTTCATCAACATTGTTTTATTTTTATTTATCCTAAGACCAACGTTTTTAGCTGTTTCTACAAGTGTTGTTGTTGTTGTTTGTTCTATACGTTGGTGCTTCTGTGAAAGTAAGCAGATATCATCTGTAAAATCTAGATCGCGGAGTTGGTTTTGATGTAACAAATTCCACGATCTAGATTTTGAAGTAACCAACTTCACGATCTACGGGAGAGTATACAACCTTGCCTTATTCTACTGCTACCCAATTAATATTTGGATAATTAAATTCTCCCATTATGATTACTCTTTTCGCGCTCATCTTTTCTATTTGGTGATGCATTTCGTCATCACCAGCAACCGATCCACCAGGTCTGTAGCAACACCCCACTATGTAATTTGTCTTCTTAGATTCCACCTTACACCAGATAGCTTCAAACTGACTGCCACATGAAATACTATTAGTAGTAGTAGTACTACTACAATCATAGGTCTCAACTCTAACTGGATTTAAATCATCTAATGTCATTAACAGCACGCCCCCCTCCTCTCCTATCCACTCTATCCTTCCTAAAAATACTGTACCCGTGACACGCGATACCAGTTGGTAGGTATGATTCTGGTAGTCAGGTCTCAGTAAAACTTACAACTGAGGTCGCCACATATTGACTAAGGCAAGAAACTCTATCCCTTTGTTTTTGATACTCCTACCATTCGTGTACAGATATAATAATCTACCTGTTTGTTCTTTTGTACTGTCTTGTCTGCAGTCTGCCTGTCACGGTTGGACAACTTACAGATCTCTATTCTTCGCTAATGTATTATTACACATGTAAACATCTTGGGTCCGAACCGGACGAACACAAACCCGGACTCGTTCTCGTCTCGTCAACATTTCCATGACAAAGCCCATTCCCATCATTAACACAATTAAATACCATTTTCGCTCTTATACTCACATTCACACCATTCCTCCGTTTATAATTTAGTTTGCCTGACTCTCTGTGTCAGGTCTCATACCAATTATTTGTTTTTCCAGACTCCTGATACCAAACGCATTCAGTTGTAGGCCATCCCTCTTATACAAATCCAATCTTCCCTGAAACTCACTCCACACATCCAAAAACTCACATCCATTCTTCTACATAGCCTATGCATCGAATCGTTTGCCATCATAGCCCTTCTTTTTAATTTATGTTTATCATGGCGAGGTAAAATACTAACGATTTTCACTTTCTTACTCGTCGCTCTCGCCTCTTCTAACAACCCTTTCATGTCATCTCTCATACTGAACTTATCGTCAGTTAAATCGTTCGGAACTATTTTTATTTATAATTATTTAATTAATTATAATTTGAAACATTTTGAAAGCATTTGAAACATTTTGTTATTTGTTTCGTTTGAGATAGAATCTCTTTAAAATCTGTATACCTGAGCCTGTGTAGCTCAGTTGATGTGGCGTTTGCACACCACCGCCTAGGCCGCACGAAGGAAGTCTTGGTTTCGAGTCTAGTCGGCGACTAGAGGAAATTTTTCTAAGCCTTTTTTCGACCGGTTCCCGAGTTAGTCGATCTCTGGCACGGGCAAGCAGGTTTTTCCTCCCGGAAACTCGGGTTTTTCGTCCTGTAAACTCAAGAAAATCGACCGTAGAACCCACATTATTTCAGACATTAAATATATTGTGTTAGGGTTAGAGACCACGAGATGGCGGCACATTTGAGCCGTCTCTCTTCACTGCGTACCGCTTAATTAGTGATAGCCTTGGGCCATCTGTCTCTGATTGGGTACCAGTGGAGATTGAACTGCCCACTCAGTCTCCAAAAGTTAGATAGGGCTAAATGGCCTCGCCTACTCCCGTATATACGGGAATAAAAAAGGCGTTAGCTAATATTATTTTTAAACTAGAGAAAAGACAAAACAGGGGGCTAAAAGTAATCTGTTCTCTGGTAATAAAAGACACTTTATAGTCTTAATTTAATTAATTTTTTTGTACTTTTTTTACAATTATAAGTTATTATTAATCATCGCATATATATAAATTTAAATATTAAAAACCAGATTTTAATTCAATTTCCTCTTTATTAAGAGATTTTACAAACATCATTTCGTAATTAGTATTATAGTTCTAGAAACCGTGTTATTATTCAACAAATAATGAAATAACTGGGATATACTCCAAATGTACAAACACGTCTCATTCCACGATCAAAATCATGATTGTATATGACATACTGATGGAAGATATGCACAACAGGTTTGTGCGAAGATATCTTCAAGATCCATCATAACAAAATGAATACTAACCTGAGAAGTTTTATGGATTTTAGGTTTTCAGTGTTACTTGAAAACTTAAATAATTAATATTGGAGATGAAAAGTCACATTTGAATGTCATGTCAAACAAAGCATAACAAGATAAAGACGAAAGTGACTCAAGGACCTCTTCATCCACTGCTCTAAAAAGTCTCTTCTCAAAAAGACGTACAGAAATTTATTCAAGTGATAAAACATCCTCCTCGGAATCATCCACCAGATCTGTGGTGGAGTTAGGAAATTAACAAAGTTAGAATGAATGGCATTGATAAGATTTAGGTTCAGATGGTACCTGAATCTCATGATGTGTACATTGCCGTGTTTAACGTAATTATATTATTTCTAATTCGGTAAATAGTTTTAAATTTATAATTTTTGGCTGCTTCCCCTATACTTAATCATCAATTATGTGGAACTAAATTGTGAGTTTTTTTCTCGTAATGTCATCTTTTCTTGACGTGAATGATCGAGTAAAGCACAAAGTACTTTTAATTCAAGTTGCGTCTTTAAATCAACTAACCATGGATCCATTTAGTAATCTGAGAACACGTCAAAATAACTTTTGTCAATTTAAAAACAAATTTTGTTCCACACACAATTGATTTTCTTGGCTAGCCATTACAGAATAGGAGCTGCACAGAAGTCTATAGCTTAATATGCCTAATTCTGCACAGATATTCTGTGTTTGTAATCATAACAAGTACGTGGTTCATATCAAAATATTCATTCAATCCTGACGCTTTGTGGGAGACATCTTCTACCTCCATTAGAATCCTAAGAGGTCTTATGCTCAGAACGTTAGTTGAAAACCTAAATCTAGCATTCCACACTAGTGTTTTAAGATAGACATAAGTACTGTGAGTCAACTCTAAGTACAGTCAATCCGAAACTAATGTGCGTGTTCTCTTTATTTTAAAACCAATTTGTATTGAAACTTTTTAATATGGATGGAACACGTTCAAAGAATGAAAACAGAAAGATTACCAAAACAACCCTTAAAGTACAAGCCCTCTTAAACGATTCAACGATGACTTCTAAGGCCGGAACAGGCCATACTAGGCCTAAATCCTTGATACGTATGATGATGATGATGATAAGTACTGTGAGCACAAGAAAGAGATAAATATATCTGTACATTTCTAAAAGAAAATATCATGGATTTAACTTGAGATGGGCACAGAGATAAGGAGAAGGAGGACTGAAGATCTGTTGCACACGAGGAAGATTCTGAAAATAAAAATGTGGGTATTGCAGTTCTAATGTTTGGTGGTATAAAATGTGTCAGATATTGTCATGTTTTGAAATAGTATTTCTAAGTTGAAATCATTCTAATCTCCTTTTATTTCAATATGGCAGCAAGTGCATAAAACACTGTGGCAGAAACATAACGATAACATAGAGGTATCCGATCAACTCTTCGCGATCAGTAGGGAAGAGTAATACAGACAAAAGACAAATAATCACTTTAAGTTGGACTAGGACAGTGGAAGTTGTTTCGCTATTTACTTTAAATAATTCTTCTGTCTACAATTGACCATTTTCCTTCCATTCGTTACAAATGAAAAAGTTGAATCATATAACGCCAATTAGTTAGTCCGGAACAACATTGATTGAATTTCTGTCTGCAAACAAACACGATGGGAATTCATGGATGATTCGATCGAAATTTTTTATTCTAAAAAAAAATGCATTTTTATAGAGTCAATCCGAAACTAATGTGCGTGTTCTCTTTATTTTAAAACCAATTTGTATTGAAACTTTTTAATATAAATTAGAGTATCCAGCGTTGTGCAAAAGGAAAAAAATTAATCATTTCAATTGTAATTTCCTCGGTCCACAACATTATCAACCGGTGAGAAATTTTCGTCATGTACCAGCTGCAAGTTTATTAAAACGACTTTTGAAAACATAAAAATAATGAACCCAGCTATTATTGAAAGATTCTCGTTGAATGAATAAAATATATTATTTTTTTTAGTTCAAAACTGTTCGCCAGGATAAATTCGTATTCGTTAAAGTCTATTGTTCGGGAGTTTATTGATTGCTTGAGTGTAGTGAACCTCAACACCTTGAAATTCGTATGGAATTAATGGTAAAGAGCAATGCTACAAGCTAATCAGATTAAACAAACTGTCGCACCTTATCCTTTGCAGGGTGTATAATTGGATCTTTTCCAGAAATGTAGAGAGCATCTTTATGCCAACTTAAGATCTTTAAAAAGAAACTCAAAACATTTAAGTAAGAGCTTTTGAAAAGACGAAAGTATTACATTAATAAATTATTCTTCCCCAGCATTTAAGAAAATGCATTTATAATCTTCCGATTTCAACTGCTTTTATTTTTTTTCAGAACAGTTAAAATTCACATAATGTTTATTTGCATTTTTTTTCCCGATTTGACATTTGTATGATGTTTCACATTAGACTTTAACATATGCATGCTAACTAACTGAAATATAATTTTGGATTCTAGTTCGATAAGTGGTTTATTTTTAGTGAAAATTAGAAACGTCTATTTTATGAAATTTCGTACTAAAATCTGGATAAGGGATTTGTTTTGCAACGGAATTTTTTTACCTATAAACAAAATTTTAAAAATACCTAAATATCTTTTATATAATAAAAATTTAACTTAATCTCAAAAATTTATTTAAATTTTATTTTAATATTTTAAATTTTAGTTTTAAAAATTAAGAAAACTTATAAATACACCTTTTTAGTTTTAAAAGAATTTTATTATTTCATAAAAACGTGAGGTTAACTTGATCGACCGTTTTTCATACTCTATGAACATCCCAATTCTTTTTAGGACTTCCAGGGTAACAAATGGCAATGCTTTAGCCAATGAAGTTCTAACTGAGGCTCTGCTATTGCCGTTACCCAGCAATGACTAGAACTAAAATTTTTAGCTCAATAACACTCCATCCACACAGATTTTCTTTATTCAGATGACGGGATAAAGAGTCTAGGACTCAGTCCATCGCCCAGTTCTTATAAGAACTATAAGAACTTGATCGACCGTGAGATGCGGTGATTAATACCCTTGAAGGGTAATGGAGGCGATGCTGTAGCCAATGAAGTTCTAACTGAAGCTTGGCTATTGCTGTTACTCTCCTGCCATGATCAGAGTTTTAATAGCTCAATAACACCTTATCCCTACACTGTCCTCTACAGATAACGGGGAAGATGAAAAGCATTCTTGCTTCCCCCCTTTAAGCCAGTCCTTATAAGGATGAAACGAATCATATAAGGATCAAACGAATCATTTGTAAATTTCTGACTGAAATGATAACAGCGAAAAAAATTAATGGAAGGAGTTGCAAATCATTGGGTTCAAGATTATTTTTAAAAGAAATTAAGTTATAAGCCAAACGCAGGTTTCCAGAAGGGGCAAATAGAACTAATTCTAATTTATGCGAATAGCAAAGAAAAAAAATTCTTCACAAGAATAATCATGTATTACTCATCCTTAGAGATTTCGACACAGTCAATCACATCATTCTAATTATCAATCCAATAGCAAAAAGAATGTACAAGAAATCAATTAAGTAGTTAAATTACCCAGGAAAAAATTCTGGACTCATTTCTTCCTGAGAAATCAGTGCATTACAATAGGTATGGGAACTCACCGCAGAAACGTACTGTGGTTTGCTTTAAAGAGCCATTCTGTCTCTTATGCTATTCAATATATTGCCACGAATGCCATTCATACTCTCTCAGTTATAGAGAGTGTATTAATGCTATTCATACACTGCCATAATAGTCACCTACTTCATATGTAAATGACAGAGCACTGAGTGATTACGACTGATATCAACCTTCAGAAATAAACAGCAGATCAAGCAGAAGATATAAACCAACTGAAACTGGTTCCACAGCAATTCAACTTAGGAGAGAAAACACTAAATATGATGCTGATTAAAAAGTCTGTTGAAAATCCAGTAATCTCCAATGAACCACAGTGTTGCAGTGTAGGAGAAAAGTGCTCATGTATTGCTATAACACACTTTAAAAAGTAATGATCTCAGCTTTTACGCAGACCACAATATATAGTGGGCCAGCCATATTTACTATATTCAAAATCAGTTTTATAAATACCTCGGTGAACCTATTCAAAATTAGAGGCATGATCCCAATGAGAATGGCAAACTAGAAATGTAATAGTTACTAGAAACGAGAAAAAAAAAACTAGAAACTACAAATGTAACAGTAACTAGAGCCAACAGAAAACGGTCTAGTAAATAAAAAAAAGTGAATATTCCTTCTTTACGAAAATACATGGTAATACTACTGCATTATTATAAAAAGAAAATAGAGCAACAGACGAATCAACTTATGTCGTTCTTCAAGGTGCCCAAGTATCCCTGTGAAAATGACGTTTGGTTCCATAGCACTATGCTACCCAAAAAGAAGATTATTCTAGGTTCGATTTTGGTCTTCGATAAGAGGAAGTTTTTTAGGCCTTTCTTCGACAGTTTTCAAGTTAATCAATTTGGTACGACATTTCCAGTAGGCATTTCTCCCTCATAAATTGAATTCTAATACTTGTAGAACTCACACTAATACAGACATAATACGAGCATTAGGGTTTAGGGTCTCGAGATAGTAGTAGATGTTGTACTCCATTTCGAAATTTCGTTGTACCCCTCTGTAATTCGTAGAACCGTCTAGATGTCACTACGAATTACAGAGGGGGGTGTCTGGATACTTTCAATAAAAGGAGGCACGGGAGAGTTGTGTGTTGTTCAGTGATAAAAAGTTCAGTGACTTCGAATGTGACCTAGTTATTGGCTGCCACATCAGTAAGAAATCTGTCAGAGACATTTCAGCACTCCTCAAGTTGCCCAAGTCAACAGTTGATGACGTGATTGTGAAGTGGAAAAGTGAATGCACAACAAAATTACGGTGGTAGGCCACGTTTAATGACAGACAGGGACCGTCGAGCGTTGAAGAAGGTGGTTCGTAGAAATCGCCAGACATCGAATGAAAGCACACCTGAGAGTTCTGCAGTACTACTAACTGTCTAGCCAGCACCATGGCTGTGCGTCGAGAGTTAAAAGGAATGGGGTTCCATGGTCGAGTAGCTGCCTATAAATCAAACATTTCTCCTGTGAACACCAAACGCCGCCTACATTGGTGTAAAGGGCGACGCCACTGGACAACTGCAAACGTGTGATTTGGAATGATGAATCCCGCTTTACCATGTGGAGGTCGGAAGGGAGGGTCTGCGTGTGGCGAATGTCTGGAGAACGATTCCTGCAAGCGTGTGTAGTGCCAACAGTGAAATTTGGAGGAGATGGCGTTGCAGTGTTGAGAGTGTTTTTTATGGAATGGACTTGGCCCTCTCGCAACGCTACACGGAAAGCTAAATGCGGAAGGGTACAAGGATATTTTGACCAGTTGCGTACTCTCTAATGTAGAAGATCAATTCGGTTATGACTACTGTTTGTATCAGCATGACAATGCTATCTGCCATAAAGTAAGGTCTGGGAGGAAATGATTTGTGGACAATAATGTTCCACAAATGGACTGGCCGGCCCAGAGTCCTGACCTGAATTCGATAGAACACCTTTGGAATGAATTAGAACGTCGACTTCGCTCCGGATGCCAACGACCCACATCACGAACTGTTCCAGCTATAGCTCTTCAGGAAGAATGGGCTGCCGTTTCTCCAGCGACGTTCCGACACCTGCTAGAAAGTCTCCCTGGCAGAGTTAGAGCTGTAATAGAAGCAAAGGGTGGACGCATCCCGTATTAACTTCCACTACTGGAAAGTGTGTCACAGGGAAAGTCTGATTACAGTCTCGAGTAGGTGTCCGGATATTTTTTGATCAGATGGTGTAGTTTTGGTCAAGGGTTGTTTTAATTACATTTCTTGAACCTAGTGGACAACCTTTAGCCTTAATAACAGCAACTATCCTTCGGGGTATGCTTTCAACTGATGCTGATGACGGCCGCTGTGGTCTAGAGAGAATTTGGAGTTCTGATTCGTCCCAAAGATGTTCGATGCGGTTCAGGTCTGGCGTTGTAACCTAAGGCATCTTAGGGGTTACAACGCATGCAGGTTTCTGAGGTTACCACGCATGCGAGTTACACGCAACTTTCTCCGGACAGTTTCTAGTGCTGACAGATGTCCCTGCAGCATTTTCCAGGTTGACTACGAGGTCTGCCACTGATGACGTGCGAGATGCTCGAACATTCCGAGACAGAGCTTGTCGATCTTGGTCAGTGAGTGTCGGTGGCCTTCCAGGGCTGTGGTAGTACCATCAACTTTCCATCGACGAATGACATAAGCAATGGTGGATTTCGGTATACTGAGAAGAGTAGCAATGTCACTGACAGAAAGACAACTGATGTGATCAACTACCAACCCCCCCGTTGGTAGTCTGTCAATTCAGTTGAACTTGGTATGTTGACCTCGAGTATAGCACAAAACATGCAGCATATCCAACCTTTTATTGGCAGACTTCTGAATATTTGCATGTGGTAGGATCCGAAATTTGTATGGCATGGAAGGCGTCAAATACTTTTGTAAACATGTGTGTGCGTGTGTTTACACACACACACACACACACACACACACACACACACACACACACACACACACACACACACACACACACACACACACACACACACACACACACACACACACACACACACACACACACACACACACACACACACACACACACACACAAAATGTTTATTTATATGAAATATTTAATAGTAATCGCTGCATACTTTGTCTTCCTTATCTTTAATTAATAATGTCTGTTTGTATTTATTTCGGTATACCATAACAATAATTGAATGAAATTTATAATTAACATTTCTACGCTGCTTGATGTTTGTATCCAAATAGGAAGAATTATTTAAATAAATACATCAAAATGTAGTAGTACAATTTGTACAATGTTTTCGTAATTGTATCGGACTTGTATTATATTGTACAACTATATGAAGAATATAAAGGTGAATTTATCTTCCATAAATATTATATAATCATATATGCTTTTGCATATACATATATGAAGAATAAACATATGTACATATTTCTGTATACAATGTGTGATTATGTACATTTCGGTATATAATCGAATTATATACCGAAATGCTATTAAATTCCTAATGTGTACTTAATGAGTGTACTGAATACCATGACAAAGTTATATAAATTATATTATTTAAAATTATACAGGGTGTCCACAAATGTTTACCCAATGTATTAGAACTCTTCAGTGGATACTTGAAATGGAACACACTGTTAGACTTCAATGCATAACATATAGAAAAAAAGTCACGAGACCAATGAGGAGGGGGGAGACTCCGTCCTGTTGAAACATAACATTTGGTTGCATCTTCTGTAGCTTGGGAATGGCATAATTATTGAGCATTTCTAAGTATATATTTGAATTAATTTAATTTTCAAGAAAGAAGAAATTCCCAGATACTTACATTGTGTCTGTTGACTACTCCACTCACGTGAAATGTTGCCTTACCAGAGAAACAAACACGCTGCAAAAAATCATTATCGTCATCGATGAGGTTAGCAAATACTTCACGCCTTGGACGATCATCTGGCTTTATCTCATGGACGATTTGGACTTTGTACGCAAACAATTCCAAACCTTTGCGTACCACTTTGTGAACTGTACTCCTTGGCATTTGAAGTTCTTCTGATTGACTTCTGCGATGACCGGGTGAAAGCAGTTTGAACTGCCCCTTATGAACTGGACCTGTATCTAAAACTTTGTTTTCCATGACTTAATGAGCTTGATATCAGGTGGGTTCTCTCCATACTGTGCCCTAAACATTCGTTGCACTGTAACTGGAGATTTTGTTTCTGCTAGCCACAGAACAGATTGGGCTTTTTACTGTACTGAAGCTATTTTTAAAGAGAATCAACAGCAGCGCTCCTGGTGGCAAAAAAGTATACTGAAGATACCAGTATGGAAACTTTATGAGTGCCCAAGATTACTTGCAGCAAAATTTATTCAGTTAGTTTCTTTGTTAAAATATTATAGCCAGTTGAAATCAGGATAAACATTTGTGGACAACCTGTATTATTGCTAAATACAATACTATGATAATGTTAAAGATAATGTTAATTGATTAATGATGCAAGCAAGACGCAAGACGTTACTGTCTTTAAGGGTGAAGCCAAAATGCTTTTTTAATCCCTGCTATCTGATAAGGTTACTGTGTAGGAGAAAGCTTATGAGCTAAGTGCTCTGCCCTGGTGGGTGCGAGTTAAAGATCTTTGTTAGGACTGATTAATTGATTAATGATACGCAGAACGTTACTGTCTATAAGGGTGAAGCATAATGCTTTTTATCCCTGCTATCTGATAAGTTTACTGTATAGGGAAAAAATTATGAGCTACGTGCTCAGCCTGAGTTGGGCAAGTTATAGATCTTGAAAGGGAACTAGAATGGTCTTAGGTCGTCTATATTTGCATAGACGATTCATCATAATTTGATGAATTTGGACTAATTCATTTGGATGTGAGAACGATTTTGAGAAGTACTTTGCTGCGAGAGATTTCAGGAAAGAATAGATATAAGGGACATTTGTGTCTCGATGAAGTTAAACAGTTCTAATCTACCATGGTGCATTTAAGATCATGCGTAAGCATTTGTTTTGCAGTTTAGGGATATTTGAGCTTGAAGTATGGCTCCAGGCGGGGGACGCACAAGTGATAATGGGAAGACTCATCAACTGGTAGAGGAGCAATTTGATTTTAATACCTAGTTTGCTGTTCCTATTGATAAGAGGGTAAAGCTGTGCTATGACTTTTGATGCCTTTGCACATGAGGATTTTGTATGCTGAAGGTTAGTTTTCTGTCTATCAGTACGCCGAGATATTTGGCTTCTGTTTTCCAGGGAATCCTGATGTTAAATAGAAAGATGTCTTCTTTGGGAGATGTTGAATGTTTTGTGAACAGAAGAGCACTGCTTTTTTGAGGGTTTACTTGCAGTATCCAAATGGATATCTAGTTTTCCAGTTTCAGCAGGTTATCTGGTAGTTTCTTTGTAACAAGATGCGGTTTAAGAGATCTGACCAGTATTTCTGTATTCGGCGTAGAGAGCAATGATAGATGACATCGGGTTATGTGGGAAGTTCGCTATGTTAATCGAGAAAAGTATCGGCGCCAGGAGGGATCCTTGAGGCACTCCAGCCAAGATCCGCCGCTCGGTAGATACCGCCACATTTAGTGTAAGTTGCATGCATCTTCCAGAAAGAAAGGACTCAACGAGGTGGATCAGATCGAATGGAATGCTCGCTAAAATCAGCTTGTATAGGAGACCAAAGTGCCATAATTTGTCGAAGGCCTTTTCTAAGTCAAGAAAGACTGCACCGGCGTATTGATGCCAGTCGAAGCTGGTAGTAATGTATTAAACTAGTCTATGGATCTATTGAGTAGTGCTGTGGAGTTTGCGAAAACCAAACTGTTCTAAAGGTAGGATATTTAGCTTGTTTACAGAGACTTGAATTTTGCAGAGGATGACTTTTTCAGCGATTTTGCCCAAATCGAAAATCAAACTGATGGGGCGATAACTTTGTGGCAGTTGTGGGTCCTTACCAGGCTTATAAATAGGGACCACATCTGCCAACTTCTAAGCATAGGGAAAGTATTTGAATCTAAGCATGGCATTTATTATTGTTGTAAGATATACAATGGCCTTTCGAGGTAGCAGTTTAATCACTTTATTAGGGATGCCGTCAGGTCCAGGAGCTTTTTTATTTTTAAAATTTTGTATGATGTCGTAGATGTCGGCTGGAGAAGTAGGTGTGAGTTGGCTGGTATAGGTATCATACTGTTTTAGTACGTATCTGACGTGGCGGTGGATTTTATAAATATGATTGAAGTTCAGGTTATCATATGAAGGGCTGCACTGCTTTTCTGAGTTTCTGACTATAGTTTCGGCTTTTTCAGCATCTGCGTGAACTATGCCTAAATCCGATTTGAGAGGAGAAAGAGTTTTATTTTTATTTTTGATATTTCTTAACAGTTTCCAAACGGTTTGATCACCGGGTGAAATGGAAGCTAATTTATCTTCCCATAGTTTGTTTCTGTGAGCCTTCAGTGCATCTTTCACTGCACTATTCAACCGGTTAAGTGATGACTTTTTATCTTGGGGTGCCCTGGTATTAAACTATCTTTTTCTTGCCTTATGTTTCTCCCTGATCAAGCTCATAATATCTTCTGGAAGTCTTTTAGGCTTAGAAGTACGCACATTTGAGGTGATAGATGATAAGACTGCATCGATTTGTTAAGTAAATTTATTGACTGTAGAATAATTTTTTTCTTTAGAGTTAATATGAGTAACAGGACCAAAGTAGTTTGGGAGGACACTGGATAATTTCTACGGAGGTATGAAGGTGTGAGGCGGAGGGAACAGTCCCTTCTGATTGCCTAATTAGAGTAGAATAGGGTTGTAGTCAGAGGTTAATTCGTCAAGTGAATCCAAGTTGTACTGCAATTTGACTTTTTGGACCACAACTATGATTTGGTATTAAAGGACCAGCCACAGCTATGCAATTGGAACTTGAGTAGTTAAACAGTATGCGACCATTTTTGTTGGTAGATTTACTGTTCCAGGCAGGATGTTTTGCATTGAAGTCTAGTGATGATGACCGCCCGTTTACGCCAAGGATGGCATCCAGATCTGAGGTCAACAATGTTTTTGTTGGAGTGTTGTAAGCAGCAAAAATTTTTAGATTTCCAACTGACTTTGTAAGGACATTAATGCCTGTGATTTCGAGGTTGGTGGTTACAGGGTTGGTTATTGAATGATGGTTTATATAGTTTTTTATAAGGGTGGCTGTATCTCCACGTCTATACCCAAGTCTGTCGTTTCTGTACAGCTGATACCCTCTGATTTTTAGGTTGTCAGCAGGTCTCAGGTGAGTTTCGTTGATTAGAAGTATATTTGGATTATATCTATTATTGAATTCTGGATGAGCCTGTGTAGCTCAGTGGATGTGACGTTTACACACCGCGGCGCTTGGCCGCACGAAGGAAGACTTGGTTTCGAGTCTAGTCGGCGACTAGAGGAAATGTTTCTAAGCCTTTTTTCGACCGGTTCCCGAGTTAGTCGATCTCTGGCACGGGCAAGCGGGTTTTTTCTCCCGGAAATTCGGGTTTTTCGTCCCGTAAACTCAAGAAAATCGACCGTAGAACCCACATTATTTCAGACATTAAATATATTGTGTTAGCGTAAGGGACCACAAGATGGTGGCACATTTGAGCCGTCTCTCTTCACTGTGTACCGCTTAATTAGTGATAGCCTTGGGCCATCTGTCTCTGATTGGTACTAGTGGAGATTGATCTGCCCACTCAGTCTCCAAAAGTTAGATAGGGCTTAATGGCCTTGCCTACTCCCCGTATACGTGAATAAAAAGGCGTTAGATGATGATGATGATGATAATTTTTTTTTTATTTGAATTCTGGATTTCCAACACTTTATTTTTGATACCGTTGGCTTTCCAAGCGATTATTCTAAGCGAATCTGGAGTGATTTTTTCCCTATGCATCAGAGAGTGCAGATAATGTGGATTCAAATTGCTGTAAAAATCTTTTTGTAACACTTAGTGATGGGTTTGTGTTGCTGAAATCCTGCAGCATATTTGCAAGAGAAGAGGTGATAATAGCTGATAGATTTGAATGTGGATTAGCCAAGTTCTGGTTTTGTACTATCTGTTTGGAGCGGGCCACATCGGCATATGTTCTCGTTTGATGTTGAAGATTAATTTTCTTAAGGGGCTCAGTTAATGATGAGTGAGCATTTGTTGTCATGTTCTCACTCTTGGAGGACTAAGGAGCTTGAATTTCAGGAACTCTCGCACTAGATGACGAGATAGGTTGACTATTTGGATCGGTCCATCTGTTTTTGGGGTGATGAATACACCCCCTATAATTAGCGTAGTGAGGACCGCCACAATTAGAGCACTTAGCCAAGGTGGATTTTGGCTTGGTTCAAGTATTTGTGAGGTGATTCTTGACACATTTTAAGCATCTGTACTGAGCTTTGCACAACTTTTGGGAATGGCCAAACTTCTGCCATCTGTGGCACTGCCCAGAAGATGCTATTTTCCTCAATGATTCTGGGGTGATTTTAAGTCCACAGATTGACTTTAGATTGTAAATATCCTTGTAAATGTTATGAATCTCTACTAAAACTAGAGGCATAAGTGTCTTATTTGATCTGAACATTCTACTGACCTTTATGGGAGGTTGATCCTGTAAGTTGAGGTCAGTGACTATTTCATTCGTGAAATAGTCTCCTCGAGACTCCTCGGAGGACCACTTTCAGATTTTTTTCGGAGGTAAGTGAAAATGTATGATATTGTATTCCTCTTGCGTCCAGCTCCTTTGTAAGATTTCTGTAATCAGCCACTGTGGCAGGCTGAATTTTTATGCCCTCATCTACATTTTTGGCCAATCTATAATTTATTTCTAGGTTAGTCATGGTGGTTCTTAGGGTTATCCATCTCTGCTTCTCCCTTAGGGTAATCGGTGGAACTTTCTCATCGGGAGAGTCTTCGTCCATACCAACTTCATTTGTTGGTTTAGAAGCGAGAGTTTTTCGCTTCTTACGAGCGTGAGTTTCTTCTTGATTAGTCGGATTAGAGGCAGACACCATTAAATTGAGATTTTCTTCCATTTGAGGAGAGTCTTCATTTTCTTCATCATCAACTGCAGGTAAAGAATATAAGTTTAAGTAGCCAGGCCAAATTTTTTAAGAAGCTTTTTAATGAAAGTGAGTGCTAGCCCTTTGTCAAGAGAGTCGACGATGATGTTGGGATCAATCAAGTTAGCAGGTCATTTCAGTTTGAACCGAAATGGCCTGCTAACTTGATTGATCAGTTGACCGGCTATCATATTCATTAATAAACTCATGAATTTATTAATGAGTATGATAGCCGGCTCTTCGTCAAGCAAGTCAGTGATAACGTTCACTTGCTTGACGAAGTCAGGCACGCTCATATCGCTTTAATTGCGTATGAACGCAAATATAAATCCCGCATATCTAGAGACCTGCTAGCAAAATTTCTGTAGAGAATCCCGCAGCCGTAGAGAACTGCCAGCAATGCCAAGCGTTGGCTAACGCAATAATCTACCAGTTGAACAATATAAGTGCAAAAATAGTCACAAAACGAAGAAGCTTACCTCTAACAATAATTCGGAATTCCCCCTCAAAAAATATCACATTAATCAAAACGCAAGATTAGTAACTTGAGTAACAAGTACACGTAAACTCTCTTCATGACAGGCGCCATTTTTTTCCTGAATAATGATCACGAATAACGAATAACATTTCTGGCAAGATGGGTGAAGCAAAATTGCTTTTCCCTTTCTCTGAAATGAAAAACTTTGAATGGAGTGTTTATGAGTCACATGCTCGCCCAGTGAGGACAGTGAAATTAGCTGTGTTGAGCTGTGCTTAAGATATATTTTGGCCTTTTATATTTGAAGCTTTCCGCTTCATTATATTCCGAAGCTTTCTTGATCAACGGGTTTGGATGGTTGCTTGTGTTGGTAAAGAACTTCTCAGCTAGATCTAGGAGAAGGGAAGAGATGTAAGGAATGTTCACTTCTCTATGGATCTGGGTGTTTCTGATAAACCAAGGGAATCTAGAATCATTCTCAGGCACTTATTCTGCAATCTCTGTAGTTTTAGAATATTTCTATTTGCGGTGTGGCTCCATGCGAGGGACGCATAAGTGATGACTGGCAGAATTACCATCTTGTAAATTGTTAATTTTGTTTGTGTATCCAATTTACTTTGTCTGTTGATTGATTAATGATCCTTATAGTCCTTATAAGGACTGGCTTAAAGGGGCGAAGCAAGAATGCTTTTCATCTTCTCCGTTATGTGTAGAGGACAGTGTAGGGATAAGGTGTTATGGAGCTATTAAAGCTCTGGTCATGGCAGGAGGGTATTGCTATCCATTACCCTCCAAGGGTATTAATCACCGCATATCACGGTCGATTCCAAAACCTCCCCCGATAATTAATGATAGTCCTTATCCTTATAAGGACTGGATTAAAGGGGCAAAGAAAGAATGCTTTTCATCTTCCCCGTTATTTGTAGAGGACAGTGTAGGGATAAGGTGTTATTGAGCTATTAAAGCTCTGATCATGGCAGGAGGGTAACAGCAATAGCCGAGCCTCAGTTAGAACTTCATTGGCTACAGCATTGCCATTCATTACCTTCCAAGAGTATTAATTACCGCATCTCCATACCAAGCCATAATTGATGATAGTCCTTATAAAGACTGGCTTAAAGGGACGAAGCAGGAGTGCTTTTCATCTTCCCCGTTATTTGTAGAGGACAGTGTAGGGATAAGGTGTTATTGAGCTATTAAAGCTCTGATCATGGCAGGAGGGTAACAGCAATAGCCGAGCCTCAGTTAGGACTTCATTGGCTACAGAATTGCCATCCAATACCCTGCAAGGGTATTATTAATCACCACATATCATATCATCACGGTCGATTAACCAAACAGGCCATACTGTTTACAACCCTATAATTAATGATCCTTATAAGGACTGGCTTAAAGGGGCGAAGCAGAATGCTTTTCATCTTCCCCGTTATCTGTAGAGGACAGTGTAGGGATAAGGTGTTATTGAGCTATTAAAGCTCTGATCATGGCAGGAAGGTAATAGCAATAGCCGAGCCTCAGTTAGAACTTCATTGGCTACAGCATTGCCATCCATTACCCCCAAGGGTATTGGATTGAATGAATCAATCACAGCATCTCACGGTCGATTGATCCCTCAATCATAATTAATGATAATGTCATTCAGATATTATTAGAACAGTATTATATATATAATATATAACTGTATGTTAAATAATTCAAATTAAATTCTATATTTTTAATAAAATCGAAAAAATTTCTAAAATCTAACAAAATTTTAAAGTTAACAAGAAATTTTTTAAAAATATTTTGAATCCTTTGGAAAATGTCTAATCAGAATGAAAATATACGGGCACACATGTTCTAGTTGGCTGTGCATATATTTGGTTATTCGCAAATCAACACAGTTACCAAATGATGTCTATCGGACTGCTGTGAAATAAGTGCGAAAATCTTATTATAAACTCAAAATATCAATCAGTAGACGAAGTCTATGTTAAAACGCATGAGGAAGAGTGGATGAGAGAAGACATAGGCAGACAAATTATTTCTTTGTCAGTCCTCTGCATCGCTAAAAGATAAGTCAATCAGATCCTTGTAACTGTGACATGTCTGTCAAGAGCACTCCAAGATATCGAACCACAATTTCTGTTTTCGTACCTCCAGTAGTTTGAAGTTGGTCTATTTACCGAGTCGCTCATGACTAATGATGTTGCAGGTTGCTCTATCCCTTCCGTGTTGGTACATTTATCAACATGACAGATAGCCATCGACATAAGACTTCATGTTCATTCCTCTGCCCATTCTTCTGTTTACACAACCCTTGCTGTCATTCGCAGTCCTGTTATTACACAAGCGGAATCCGGTTTCACTGTACTTCCCTTTTGCTATTAATTGTTTCGAACATATTGTAGTCCGTTAGCACAGTTTCGTTCTAATTTGTTGCTATGGGTTACATTTCAAGCAGAGATACGATAAGATTTCGCGTAGATAATTTGTAAATGACTGAATATTTCATCAACAATATGTAACCAATAGTAAGACCTTGCTTCCATGGTTACAGCCTGTTGCTATGGTAATATTTAAGACTACATATTATGTGAAATATGAATGTTTTGCTTAACCTCAGTAATATAATCCACATAAAAGACAAAGGAAATCTATTACTCTCTCTTTCTCTTTTATTTTTCAATTTATTTGACTTCAACGCCCTCTTCTGTATATTTCTCATATTTTAATTAAGTCTGTTAATTTATCCTATTTTTTTTTTTTAATTTCGTGAATTTTCTATCTTTTTGAAGAAAACTTTTTGTATTTAAACACACTTAATTTTATACATTTTTATTACATTATTATTTATTTATTTATTCTAACATTTAAATAATCGCAATTATTTTAAAATATTTTTAGTTTTTTTTTAATTTCTTAAACTTCTAATATTTCATTAAAAAAAAACACGCTTTCTCGATTTTTATAATCTTAGTATTTTTTTTTTATATATTATCAGAATTCTTTCTTTACTTTCCGGCTTAGTTTTTTCTTTCCGTATCAGATCAAAAACTAGGGGAAGGCGTGAACTAAGCAACTGAAGGTTAAATAATTCAAAGCAATAAGCACGAGTGACCTTTGACGTATAAAATAAAGCAAAAATCATTTATTTTCATTGCTTGTCTCTGAACTACTCGATTGCTAACACACATAGGCTTTTCTTAAGACAAAAAAATTAGAACGGGGCAGAGGGAGAAAAAAAAAGACGAAGAAAATGATTTGTAATTTAGGCAATCAATCATGAGCTGGAGCGCTGGGACAGCCCGATTGCCGCAACTGCTTCCTTGTCAAGTCTAAACGAATTTGAAGACAACATCACACCGCAATGCGGCTATAGGCAGGTTTACAGCCATCTAGACAGCTTTCTGGAGTCTCTCTCTCTCTCTCATTCACTCTCTATAAATATGGCTGCTTAATTCACCGATACGAACGCGGCTACAGTCAAGTCCACTCATTTGGGATATTTCAGAGGCAGCACAGATGGGTTAATCAACAACACATTTGAGAATGATTGAGTTATATGAAGTCAGTTAGCTCACTTATTCGTCATTTCCAATTTCTCTCCTTTTTTCTTTGCTTGTTCTGCTCTCTCTCTCTCTCTCTCTCTCTCTCTCTCTGTTTGTCTGTCTTTCTTCTTTTTCTCCTAGGCTTTAATATGTATATTTTTGTTTGCACATATCCATATTTTATGCTTGTTATCAGTTTTTTCTCTCTCTCTTTCTCTCTCTCTCGTTTTTCATTTCCTTCCTTCCAGGGGCGAATGCTGGTCTTGAAATTCACGCTTGCTCTTTTATCATTCAGGGAATGAGAGGTGTAATTGAAGTCTGATTAGCGGAATAATGAATTACTCACCATTTAAAACTATATATTTAGAAATGTATGCACATTTAATCATACAAAGACAACATTTATTTTACAAATGATATTCTATCTTTTTCAATTTAGCTACTTGAATACAAATTCTACCCTACGGTTCTTCTTTATGAACTCGTCATTAACATCGTCATAAAACGTTGGTTGTAACTTAATTTTCCCAAGCAACACGCATACTTGTAAAGTATGCGTGTTGAAGCTTACTGGTTACAGCTACTTTGAGTGCATATGGCCCGTGTTTAAGCAACAGGGTGAGATGACGTGGAGGGAGCGGAAATGGTTATGCGCGCGCATGAAATCACAGTGCTGAAGCGTGGACCTGGATGCTCCCATAACCGAGCAAGCCAAGGTACTTGATTAGCGTCGGCCTTCGATACACAACGCAAAACTCAATTAATTGCCGCGCAAGCGTAAGACGTCTTCTGTCTACAAAAATAAAAAATAAAACAAAAATAAAAAAACAAAAATACTATCCTAAATGGAACGCTTATAAATGCATGCATTTATTAACAAATAAATATTATTTCTTTCTCAATTAATGAGCTTGCGCAGCTAGCATAGCAAGCATGGAGAATTCGCCACTGCTTCCTTCTATCTCTCTATCTCTCTCTCTCTCTCCCTCTTTCTTTCACTTAGTTTCTTTCTTTTCGACCTCGAGCTGACTGATACCCTCAGACACTTGCACCCACATGAGAAAGTGTTCTCCTGGAGAGCCAAAGGTGGTCCTACCAGTGTCCTATACCAGGCACGGCTCGACAGATACTACACTTCGATGCACACAATACCCTACATCAGGAGAGTCAATTACCATCCATCTCATGCATCAGACCATGATTCCATCCTTCTTAGCATTTGCATTCCTGGACACACCAGACACAAAGGAGGAGCATACTGGATTTTTAACAACAGCCTACTAAAGGATACAGAATATCTCAGAACCTCCAAAATCTATATCGAAACTCTCATCAGAGATACACCTACTTCACAATCAATTTCCGAGTGGTGGTCACTTTTTAAATCCAAAGTTAGGGTATTAACCCAAAAATATAGTCACAGAAGAAATTTGAATAAGCATTCAGTCCTTAAAAATTTGCAACAACAACAGCAATTGCATCATCCAGAATCTGAGGAATACCAATCCCTAGAAGTCACCATACGCTGACACCTAGAGCACTCTGCAAGAGGAGCACTAATAAGAGCACGACGCAAACATATCAACTTCGCAGATGCCCCCACAAAGTATTTCTTCTCACTAGAAAAACGCCAACAAGAGTGCACCACCATATCTGCTATTAAAACAGATAATGGAAACATCATAGAAAATCATGACGAAATCCTCTTACATACCTTGCAGTACTACAAAAATTTGTACCAAGCCAACTCAACATCAATGGAGGCCATGAATATAATTCTCTCCGATGTGAAAAGACTCTCACCAATAACAAGGAGTAACACAGAACTCCCCATCACGTTACACGATCTGAAAACTGCCTGCACCTCCTTACCTAAAGATAAATCTCCTGGCATAGACGGGCTCACCACTGAATTTTACCAGTCCTTCTGGGAACAGCTTGGACCTATCCTCTACAGAGTTTTTGTCGACGCGAATACCAATAGCTCCCCACTCAATATGACAACATCAGTTATTAAACTCATTCCAAAGAAAGGAGACGCGACGAAACTAGGAAACTGGAGACCCATCTCTATCACAAACACCGACTGCAAAATTATATCCAAAGCCATTGCCAACAAACTTAAACCCGCTCTGAGCGAAATTATAAATAGGCATCAGAGCTATTCCATCCCTGGAAGATCAATCCACGAAAACTTACACCTCATAAGGAATCTCATAAGCAAAGCAAACAACAACAGTGAAACAATGGGTCTTGTAACACTAGACCAAGAAAAAGCGTTCGACCGCGTTGAACACCTGTACCTCTTCAACTGCTTGAAAGCATTTGGCTTTGGTTCAGGCATCATTCACTCTATTAAGATGTTGTATGCCAAGGCACAGTTTTGCATGAAAATAAACAACAGGCTTACCATAACTGCACCATACAGCAGAGGTATTAAACAAGGCTGTCCACTCTCCGGTCCTCTTTACACAATTGCCATTGAACCCTTTTTGTGTATACTCAGTATGCTGCTCAGGGCATGCCACCCTAAACTTCCCTACCAAACCATAACCCTGACAGCATATGCTGATGATGTTACAATCATAACCCGCAAAGAAGAGGACTTCCATAACATACAGATGGCATACCAACAATATCAGGAAGCCTCAGGTGCGAAAGTAAACACATATAAAACCACAGGACTGTGGTGTGGCAAATGGAAAAACCGAACGGATTCCCTAATGTCTGGCACCTGGTCCACAGAGGGAAACAAATACCTGGGGATTTACCTCGGAAACACACCCTCTTATATGGATAAGAACTGGGAAGCACTGAACAAACGTTTCAAGCAAGTACTAGGAAAGTGGGCAGCAATACGAGCCTCTGCCTCCACAAGAGGGAGAGCAATAATCGTTAACCAAATAGCCACCAGTGTCCTTTGGCATACACTAAAGATTCTTACGCCACCAGAGCAATTCATCAAATAAATAAAGTCAACCATATATCGATTCATATGGAACAAAACAAACTGGCTTTCATACTCCAAGCTATGTACTTCTCTCAAAGATGGAGGACAAAATTTGACCGCCATTGACAATAGGATAACAACGTTCCGCGCTCGATTTCTCCTGAATACCATACAACCAAAGGAAATATCACACAAATGCACCACTGAATATATCTTCACTTCTGCCACTAGAGGTCTCTCTCTCTCCACAACCTTAAGAATGACAACAGCTCAAGTGCCAGTAAATTTAACAAACTTCTACAAAGATGCCCTTCGACGATGGAAGAAGCTAAACCTCCAGCACACAGTGAAGACAGCATCCCTACCTGAAATCCTTATGGAACCCATCTTTCACAACACGATGGTAAGAAGCCCGATCACTCAGAAAGAGTTTTTCTTTCCTCCATGGAGCTGGCGAAGAGTGAGGATCTTGGGTGACATTCTTTCTCCAAGCCTCACCTGGCGCTTTCCAAATTCTCTCGAAAACCTGGAATATGGGAATCAGTCTGAGCAGATAGACAACGTAAAGGCCGCTTTTCAAGCCGCTATGCCTGATAGCATAACAGAAGAGGGGCTTAGCCCTCCCAACTCAGAAGATCTGGCGCCTATCTTT
This sequence comes from Typopeltis vanoorti, assembly GCF_054136105.1. Lineage (NCBI taxonomy): Eukaryota > Metazoa > Arthropoda > Arachnida > Uropygi > Thelyphonidae > Typopeltis > Typopeltis vanoorti. Next base: position 142,501,809 of record NC_143552.1, read on the forward strand.
CTGATAAAAACCAATAACTCATGGGAGAAACTTACACCCAGCAACACCAACAAGATCTACAGCACTCTAACACAACAGTCGAACCAAAGCACTTTATTGGAAAATCCTGCATCATCAGATCAAACACTATTTCAATGGGATCTACCATATCGCACAAGAGCCATCAAACCTGACGCAGATATTCAGTGGAGAATGTGGCACAATATATTACCCACTCCTACTATATTACGAAAATTTAACTCAAACGTCTCAGATAACTGCCTGTTCTGCTACCAATTAGGAACAGTCCGGCATATCTACTTGGAATGCCCAGTCAACACCCAATTAATCAGTTTGTCTCGGGAAACGGCAGCTCTCACCTGTGGTAGTCTTCATACGGAAGAGGAATATTTCAATCTCGTCCATGCGGAGTCAAATAACCATTCATTCTGCAACTACCTTTTCATCACCGCGAAAGCGGTAATATACAACTTCTACCTCAGACATACAAGACCAGACAGCACAGCAACTTCACAGAGAGAGGCAACTGACCAACTCACTGCAGCCTTCCAACAAAAGGTGAGAAGTCGGATCCTACACGAGTATCACCACCACAGGCAATACAACACCTTAGATCTTTTCCACCAAGACTGGAATCCACGGAATCAACTCCTGGCTGAGCAGGGCGACTGCATTATAATTCACTTTCCAGCATAGAAGTGACACCATCCCCCCCAAAGAAAGGGGAAAAAAGAAGGATTGTTGTGCTTAACAGTGCGAAAATTAATCAGCTGGCACTCTCATGTAGATAGACAATATTGTGCAATAGAAACTCCTATGTTCTTCCACTTTTATGATCTTATACATATCTAAAAAAAAATGTAATTTGTCTTTTAAGTGACTTCGATGTAACATACCTCAACAAGAATATGAGCATGTAATCTCTCTGCCTGACTGCAGAGAACCAAAAAACCAGTTAATCCTGTAAATAAGATTGTTATGTTCACAATTTAAAAAAAAAAAAAAATATATATATATATATATATATATATTCTTCTCTCATATGTATCTTTTCTCTCTCTCTCTCTCTCGCTCTCCCATTCACGCTGTTTCGTTTTTATATCTCATATCTATCTTAATTATTCTCTCTCTTTATTCTTTGTTCTTCTTTTGTATGGCTCTACCTATTTTTCTTCATTCTCTTTTTCTTCGTGTCTTTCTTCTTTTTACACTGTTTCCATTTTTCTGAATTTCTGTCTTATTTTTTTCTGTCTATTTGTTTGTTTTTCTATATGTCTTTCTTTTCATTTCGTTCCTTTCTTTGTGGTTTTCTGTTTCCCTATCCTTTCTCTCTCTGCCCCTTTTACATCTCTATCAAAATGCTCCTGTTTTTCCGCTACCAGTGAAATGCACTGTAATTTTTTCTTCTTCTCTTTCTTTGTATTTATTTTGTTATTGTTTTTTCTGTCTAAAAATATAAATAGATCGAATATTAAACGACAAAGAAAAAAAAAGACAGATTAAGAAGACAATTCTGTTTTTCATTGTGTGACAACCCCTAATTACCCTCCTTCATTATCATTCTTAATTCGTATTCCTTTTTCTCTCTCTATGTTCCTTTTGTTCGAGAAAATTTTTAATTTTCACACTATATTGGAGAGGCCGAAGTATGGATTATTTACCTTATCTATATCCGTTAATGACTATTCCGATATCTGCTATCAGCTTTTCCATTAAACTGTCGAATCTCATCGCGCGACTGTTAATTGTTTCTGTAATATCCAAAGAGCTTTGCATCCGATTCGACTGTTTCATTGAGTTTTGCGAGATTGAGCATTCAGCAGCTGAATGTAGGAAACCATCCATCCACACACACGCGCGCACACACCGTTGCTCTATTGGAAAATTACTGACAAGGATGGCTGCAACGTGTAACATGTATATTAGAAGGGAGTTTACTATTATTGTGTTAACTGCCAATTTATTTTTCTATTCATTTTCATGAGTAATATTTCTTTATAATTTTGGGAAAAACTGCACCAAATTATCTACAATCAATAAAATTCGACTGTTGCCGCTTTAAGGACCATGGATTCCTGGTGGAGGGCTGAAATAATAATAATAATAATAATAATAATAATAATAATAATAATAATAATAATAATAATAATACAAACCAATATATTTTAAAACGCAAATAATAAAAACTAATAAATTTTTAAAAAATAAATCTAAATTACCCAAATTCATATCAGGACAGAACATGCAGTTACTACCGAATGTGTTAGCGATTGATTTCATGTATATAATTAGAAAAGCGGAGAACTTTGAGGGAACCAATCCAGCTGCGAGAGGTCCGTACTGAGTAAATCAGTGCTATGAATAAAGCTATCCGTGTGGTGAATAAGTCATCGATGTTGCTGAACTGATTTGGGCAACACGAAACTCAATCGCAGGTTATCTAGCTCTCAAACACCTTATTTTATGTTGACATTTTTATTTTTATATACGTAAATGCACAAACACAATACAATTTACAAAAGCACAAGCACAATTTTCTAATTTAGCAACATGTTGCTAAATTAGAAAATCATGATAGATCCATTTTTTTAATCTAGTCTCCAGCCATATCAACTATATAAATCTTTCTCAAAGTCACATAAATCAACAACCTTTAGCCCCCACATGGGAATGACCTAATGGATCATTTCGTGTCACACAAATCCTCGTTTTAATTTAATATTTCTAATTTATCCATCAGACATCAGGCATTCTTTTACCAAATTAGATTTTTAATCGACCTGATTTTTTTACGAAATCTCGTATTCATGCATATATTACGTAACTGAACTCCGCTATCCGTCAGCTCTTCTAAGATTTTATGATCATCCTGTAAAGAACTTAGGTTATCTAAAAATGGACTATTCTCTCCGATTTCACGTCATAAACAAAGAAATTGTTCTCTGACTATTTGATTCAAATTACTTATGAACTGATTTAGGTAAGACTGTCTTAATAATTCCAGATTATTATAAGATAGTCAATCGTATAAATAAATTAGGGAAACTCACTTTTAACTACCTGTCTTACGGATATCTTTCTAATCACTGCTTCCCATCCTTTATCTGTTAACCAGTTTACTTTTAATCTGATCGGGTGATCCTTAATATCTGTTTGGCGCAAGAGACTTTGCCTCAATCCAGTTAATCACATCTTAGCCCTTACTTTGTTTCTTGCCTTCTTCAATAAAAGGCTTAGAAGCAATTTTATCATAATCGAGAGCATCCGTAGCTCAGTTGGTATAGACGAAGCCCTTTGGCCAGAAAGACCTGGGTTCGATTTTCGTCCATGACGTGAGGAATCTTTATCTGATCTCTTTCGACTAAAGGTGAGTTAGTCGATCTCAATACTCATCTATAGTCATAAAACGTGTTCCCCCACCTCCAAATGCCACACACTTCGACAAGCCGGTTGGGGTTTCTCACAGTTGGATAATCACAGCGGTTCCTGCACCAAGTGGGATAAAAACTATAAAGAGTAAGAAGTAAGTTTATCATAATCGAGCTCTCTTTAAAACCATGCTGTACCAGTCTCAGAAGTTAGAATATCCTAAACGAAAATCTTATTGAGAGCATCAAGGATATTTTGAATAAGATGCTTCTAATTTTTTCATTACTTTTTTCGGCAGCACTAATAAGACTAACTAATCATGATTTTTCATGTTGTGTGCGATGAACCACACTTGAGAATTAGAATAACCTTAAAAATTTCCATTCGATGGGTGCTATTCCCAGTCTCAGTGACTCATTAAAGATGACCAAAAGACTATTGATTAATCCTGACATATTTTTGCTGCAGAACAAAGGAAATATATCAATTTAGTTCTATCTAGTTGTCCGTCATGTTCGTCCCTCTATAACGGATTTATCTGAGCTAATGATTTGGTTTTTCTTATAACATATTTCTATTTGCTAAGTTAATTACTCGTCCAGCTAACTCAAAATGTATCAAATTTTATTTCTTGAAATAAACTAATTCATTAAGTTATGCAAAAGGATCAGCAGGTACATTGCTGATATCCAATCGTCTCCTCCAGTAAACAACGTTTCCCAAATTCTTAAGTCTGTTTGTCCCTTATTTTTTTCTGAAATTTCACTCTTGCTGGGTTTTAATTTCTTTTCTTATTGTTAATTCTATTTAAGAGTTAAAAATAACAGTTTGAATTATGATAATTAATAATCCATCCCTAATTTCTCTGATATTATGAAATTCAAAATTCTCTGCTATCGGTAACTTTAACATACTTACGACTTCGTGCTGCTTCTGTATCTTACCTCAATCAGTTTCAACCAAGCCCTTTGGTTGGAAAAGACCTGGGTTCGAATACCATCTACGTGAAGAACGTTGACCTCCCATGGTAAAATTTCCCTTACTTAATAACATTACCACAATGTCTTTATTACCACAGTAATTCATTCCTATTTTAAATCATGCATATACGCCATGCTTATTGTACCACACTGTCTCGAACTGCAGTTTGGTTGATCTCATTGTCTAAATAGCATTCAAAAGAAGTAGCACTGTTTCCTCATCTTGTTCTCTATTCGGTTTCATGTAAGAACATCATATATGTAATGTTGTCAGATAGAAAATGTGTAATTCTCATTGTCTATCGGACAGTACAGGATTCTATTTGCTGGTAGAACTTGCTTCCCACAAGATTTCTATTGCTGGTAGGACTGGTTCCTGCAGGATATGTTTGAATTATCCTTGAGAACGGCATAAAAATATAATGAACAGTATTATAAATGATTCTGTTCATTATATTTTTTAACTAATGTCTGTAATCCGTAATGGCCTCTCTTCTATCAAGTACTACTCGAAGTAGTACTTGATAGAAGTACAATGATAGTACAAGAGAGTTGATTTGGTTGGAAGTTGAACCAAAAATCGTTAAATGTATAGTTTACCAAGCTCTAACCAAGTCGGATCAAAGAATATTTATGGAATTCACCCTTGAATTCCATAAATTCGCTCTTGCCTGGGAATATTATATTTTTTGTACAATATCTCCAAACTAGAAACAAACCATTGCAGGGATTTGAGTGCGGTAGATTCGGTTACCCCAATAATGATTGGCACGCTACCAAGAATAGTAGAAATTAATGGGTTCCAACTACAATATATTCCAAACATCGATAAAGGTATACATATATGATATTTTCAAAATAGAGGTGTCGTGAAAGACCTAAAATTAGCGACGAACACAATCCAGAATAGAAATTTGGAGAAATAATTTTCACGATAGAAATAAATATGCCCATCTCCAAATTCTCCTTCACTGGCTCTGCAAGCATAATGGTCAACTAGTGTGGAGTCCGAGTGGTATTATTTTACACGTAATACACTAAGGTTTTAGTAGATGGTCTAGATGGTTCCACTAACCACCAAATAATCTACTGGAACTTGTGTGATTCCTATGGTTAGAAACTCCGGAAGTTGGATACAAATGTGGGAGTGTCATTTACGAACATCAAACATTGCTTGTGGTAACACATTCACTTAGCTTGGAAGATTGCTTACGACAGTCCGGCTCCCCCCCCCCCTAAAATCAATGAAATCACAATATTGTCCCAGACCGTACCACCCAGCCAAGGCCTCGAAACGGTGGAGTATCTCTTCTATCATTGTCCACAAGGGAACAGATTGGATGAAGTGGCTAGAATCCCAATGCCAACTTTTTCGGGGTGGTATTGTTACAATTTCCTTCCCCTGTGAGAAAAAAAAATCTACAAATACTTAATTTTCTTCATAAGCACATGAAGGTATCACATCTAAAAAGTATGAAATAAACATCTACTTGCTGATCAAAGAATTTACTTTACTTCAGAATTAAGAACTCTTCCTTTGTCCATTTGCCACGTTTGCTGGTAGGTTTTTAAGAAAATAGTGTTGACCACTTAGGATATGTAAAGTCGAACTGGAAAATACAAGTTGGCATTTATAAATTTCATAGATTTTATGTAACTATTTTTTTATCTCGCACTGCATTCAATTCATTCTATATTCACGATAAATAATTACATTTCCTTTCCATACAGAGGTTGGAGTATTGACCTTAATAAACTCGAACAGCGCAGGCCGACATAGAGGTGGTTCCTGGTCTACTGACTCCATACCACCTGAATCAAGTCTTCACTTTCCCAATTTGTTCCCTTTCTTCTATTTAAGGATCTTAGTACTTTTTTAGGACTTAAGTATGAAAAGATATCGCTACTAAATCTTTGTTACTGAAACGAATCATTTTTAAAGCTAAAACTGGTCAGCTCAGACTTCTTTCTCTACTCTTTTGTTATATTACTCTATTTTTTTGTTCTCTCCTTAAATATCTGCTGAAAAATCTCAGTCCTTATATCTAAAGCAAAGTACTTATTATTATTTTTTTTTATCCGCGACCCCTTGTCAGGGTGACCACCCAGCAAAAATATTTCGTACCAACTTATGCAGGAAAAAGGCACTAGATCTGAAAAAAAGTACTACTACATTTTAATTTGTTTTTATTGCACTTTAGTTAGGGAATTTTAGGATATTACTACCTAATTATCATAGATGAACTCAATGTAAAGCCGCTAAATTAATAAATGCATGACGAATATGAAAAGAAAAAAAGTCAAAACTCACCTCACTGTAGTCATCTGTGAATCCAAGAGCTGCAGTTGTCAATCATTATAACAGAAGTCCCAATTGTAACTCTAGCACTTAATCTGTGTATTAAGTTACCATATAATTTTACTCTCATTTTAGTGTTTAAAATAATGTAACATTAAATTTTCAGTTTCCTTACATGCTATTTACATATATACAGGGGTTACGACTCAGAAGGAAAGCACTGGAAGTATTTATTAATTACTTTTAGCAGATTTTGCAAAATTAATTAACTCTTCAGAAATAGTAGAATCTGATGAATGTTTCAATTTTTCTTCTGTCAAAAGAAGTCCATTCATCAAGGGAGTTTGGAGTTGACTTCTTATTTTATTCTTATTTATTGTCACTGCTGAAAATATTCTTTCAGTTGCTGCTGATGAATGAGGGAGGCACACTACAGTTTTAACTAATGTTGTTAAGGGAAAAATTTGTTATCCTACAGCATTTTTCATTTCAAAAACTTTATTAAAAAAAACCAAACAAACAAACGTGAATTCTTGACCTTTTTCAATGTTTCTACAGTCTTCAATAGTTGCCATTCTCTACCAAGCTCTTCATAATGTCCCTAGATATACATTTTCTGTCTAAGAGCTGATCATTGTCGGCTGAATTTATCTTTTCAATGGGCTCGAAATTATGCTGTGCATCAATAAAAGGTGGTTAATCATATTAAAATATTTAAATTTTCCACTTGTTCTCATTGTTGTAATGATCACACGAGAAGTATTTGAATAGCGAAGAATATATTTTCAATGGCGTGAGTATGGGATCTGGGGTGGGGGGAAAGAGAAGGATATCGAACAGTAAATCAGGCTTGTGTCATTGAATATGATATATGGGAAGGTGTGAGAAGAGAAAAATATTAAACTCATATGTCTAACTCTCCTGTTGTTGTTATTGTTATTATTCTGAAGGAAGAAAGTACTAAATCTGTTGGTAAACGTACTAGAACACTAAAAATTTATAAAAAGTACTAGCGGCGGTCACCCTGTCATAAGACGAAATTAATAGCGATCCCTGGCGGCATTGGTTAGTTACGTTAGAATTGTTAGAATACGTCTTTTTTGTATTCTAGTATCAGTTTTTTAACAGATTGACAGAGAGATAAACTGAAATGATACATTTATTGAAAATGTGCACTAAGTTATCCTTATAGTCCTTATAAGGACTAGCTTAAAGGGACGAAGCAAGAATGCTTTTCATCTTCCCCGTTATCTATAGAAGACAGTGTAGGTGTTATTGAGGTGTTAAAGCTCTGATCATGACAGATGGCAACAGCAATAGCCGAGCCTCAGTTAGAACTTCAGTAGTAGTAGTAAGGTCACTTTAAACAAGATCAAGATCAAGATAAGATAAGGAATCGTGACGTCATTGGTTGATAAGAAGATGATTGCATTGTGGGCGTGACGTCATGCGTTTGCAAAGTTAGGAATTTCCCTGGAACATATGTGTCCGTGACGTGAATTCTTGTGTTTTGGTTCGCGTATGGAATTATTGGTGATGGTAGAGATAAGGATTCGTGTTGTGATTGGTGGTGCACTTCTGACCAGATCAAGATCAAGATAAGATAAGGGATCGTGACGTGAATGTTTGTTGTTATCAGATGAAGACAAGTGACGTCATTTGTTATTTGTAAATAACTGACGTTATTGTTGTGAATGGAAAGGATGATATTAGTGGATAAGGAGTCGTGTCGTGATTATTATTATTATTATTATTATTCCTGATACCTCCAAGGAGTCCGAAGACTCATCGCGGGAGGACATCTTCAACTGTCTCTACACCTTACCTCTACTACGAATCAACGCCATCTACCGCCCACCTCCAACACCACCACAACTAGTAATTTTTGTCTGTAAATTGCGTGTGTTCTGAAGGGCCGATTTGTATGTATGCGGGATGAACAACCCGAGTTTCCGGGAGAAAAAACCCTGCTACCTCCGTATGAGATCGGTTAACTCACCATCGATTGAAATCGACCAGATAAAGATTCCTCCCGTCGCGACGAGAATCGAACTTAGGCCTATTCCAATCGAAGGGCGCAATGTACCGTCGTTCTTCCAATTGCGCTACGGAGGCGCTGATTGGTGGGACACTTCTGACAAGATAAAGATAAGATAAGGAATCGTGACGTGAATGTTTGTTGTTATAGAGTTTGGCCTTCGTCTGTCCGGGACATCACGTGGTGTGTTTGATTCATTTATTGCATTGTGAGTGATATTTAGAGATAAGAATCGTGACGTTATGTGTTGGGAAATTTCTGGGGAACATATTTCTCTCTGTGATATCACATGGTGTTTTGGTTTGAATATGGAATTGTCAGCGATGTTTTTGAGATAAGATATCTCGGAATTTTCCCAGGGCGACACATATCTGTCATTGTCGTCATGTTTTTTGTTTGGTTGTCTATAGATCGCTGTATTAATTTTCCAATCCATTTTGGGGTATTTCTTTCCTGTTAAAGGGTGGGAATTCTTGGAGCAGAGTAGTGATGGTGGCACTGTTTCGAGATTTTCTGAATAATTTAATTATATGCTAATGTCACTCAAACATACATTTTTTATCTTCTATAGATGGCTGTACTAATTTTCCAGTACATTCGGGGTATTTCTTTCCTGTTAAAGGGTGGGAATTCTTTGAGTAAGTCGTGCTGGCGTCAGTGTTTTGAGCTTTTCTGAATAATTTAATTATATACTGGTGTCTCTCAAATGCACACTTTTTTTTTTCCATAGCTCATCCGTATTTTCTTCTATATTCATATTCTAATTGAAATTCATATTTTATTCATTGTTAAAGGGTGGGAATTCTTAGAGAAAGTTGTGATGATGGGTGTGTTTAGGCTTTGCTGAATAATTTAATTCTATGCTTGTGTCCCTCAAACATACACTTTTTTTTTTTTTTTTGCTCCGAAGCAAAAAAAAAGTGTATGTTTGAGGGACATACACTTCGAATTAACGTTATCTTGCTTACTAATGTTTGGGTAATGGTGTTTTTTTTTAGTTTACATGAAGAGAAAAAAACCAAGCAGGATTTTAAAAATAAACAGAGACTTAAAAGGTTACAATAACTTTTTGTATGTAGTCTAGAAATTCTAATGATAATTTAAATTTACTTACAGTTTTCCAGGATGATTCTTCTTAATGTAAATTAATATTCCAAAATAGTTGAATTTTTATCCACACCACAACACACAAAAACACAATCTTGAAAGAACGAAATCAAAAACATTAACGAGGTTAGAAGGGAGGCCTGTTATTTATTTAAATGAAATTGGATGCCCAAAGCGTGAAAACATAACGTGTATTTTTAAATGCTTTTGGAAACATAACGAAAGATCCTGTGCTTTTAATAATTCTCAGAAGTATATGTATTGGCTTAAAAAAATTAAATATGCAACCCTTAATTTTACTACAGTAATAAATTGCCAACGTTTACCAGATGAAAATTAACTTTCAGATGAGAGTCACAGTGTCAAACACCACATGATCGCAATTCCACAAGCATGGGAAGAACCTTGTATTTTTCACTTTATTTATTTTCTGTATGTTAGATTCAGTAAATGCAATTTGTAAATAATATTTCATTCAAATAAAATGTGTAAATTTAAATGAAGAAATTGGTTGTCGTTGATGTGTTATACAAATTTAAGTAAGATTTTTTCCCTCCTTGTAAACTTTCATTCCACAAACTAACCAGAGACTTTTTTTAAATCAACTCAATGAAACTGTGTCAGCTCTTGAAAGCAAAAAGAAATGGGTATTAAATTAATAGGGCAGAATTTTAGTGGAGAATATTTCACCTGAAAAGTTCAAACTGAAAAAATTCAACTATTTTGGAATATCTATTTGCATTAAGAAGAATCATTCTGGAAAACTAAGTAAATTTAAATTATTATTAGAATTTCTAGACTACATACAAAAAGGTTATTGTAACCTTTTAAGTCTCAGCTTATTTTATAAATACTGCTTGGTTTTTTCTCTTCATGTAAACTAAAAAAAGACCATTACCCAAACATTAATAAACAAGATAACGTTAATTCGAAAAAGAGGTTGTCATTTGCCAATAATCTTTTAGTAATGTCGCCTCCAACTGATAATGAAAACTTCGGAGCAAAAAAAAAAAAAAAAAAAGTGTATGTTTGAGGGACACCAGCATATAATTAAATTATTCAGAAAAGCCTAAACACACCTGCCATCACAACTTACTCTAAGAATTACCACCGTTTAACAATGAATAAAATATGAATTTGAATTTGAATATGAATATAGAAGGAAATACGGATGAGCAATGGAAAAAAAAGTGTTTGAGGGACACCAGTATATAATTAAATTATTCAGAAAAGCTCGAAACACTGGCGCCATCATGACTTACTCTAAGAATTCCCACCCTTTAACAGGAAAGAAATACCCCAAAAGTATTGGAAAATTAGTACAGCCATCTATAAAAGAAAAAAAATGTATGTTTGAATGACATTAGCACATAATTAAATTATTCTGGAAACCTCGAAACAGTGCCACCATCACGACTCTACTCTACTCTAAGAATTAGCACCCCTTTAACAGGAAAGAAATCCCCCGAAATGTATTGGAAAATTAGTACATCCATCCTTAGACAACCAAACACAAAACATGATGAAAATGACGGATGTGTGTCACCCTGGGAAGATTCCAAGATATCTTATCTCAAAAACATCGCCCATATTTCCATAGCCAAACCAAAACACCATGTGATATCACAGAGATAAATATGTTCCCCAGAAATTTCCAACATAACATCAAGATTCTTATCTCTAAATACACCACAATGCAATAAATGAACCAAACACACCACGTGATGTCCCGGATAGACGAGGGGCCCCAGCGAAATTCCAAACTCTATAACAACAAACATTCACTGTCACAATTCCTTATCTTATCTTGATCTTGTCAGAAGTGTCCCACCAATCATGACACGACTACTTATCCACTAATATCATCCTTTCCATTCAAAACAATAACGTCACTTATTTACAAATAACGTCAGTTGTCTTCATCTGATAACAACAAACATTCACGTCACGATCCTCCTCTTATCTTGATCTTGATCTTGTCAGAAGTGTACCACCAATCACAACACGAATCCTTATCTCTACCATCACCCATAATTCCATACGCGAACCAAAACACAACTCATGTCACTGACACATATGCCTTCAGGTAAATTCCTAACATTACAAACTCATTACGTCACACCCACAATGACGTCATCTTATTATCAACCGATGACGTCACGCTACTAACTTCATTGGCTGCAGCATTGCCATCCATACCCTAACTAACTCATTAGTTAGGGTATGGATGGCAATGCTGCAGCCAATGAAGTTAGTAGGGTTCACGAAGTTTACATATGGAGATAAAAATAAGAAAATGAGAAAAGATAGAACGAAAGAATATAATGCATAATAATTTCAATATAGATATAATTATATATAAAACAGCTCACAGCACCTTCGTTTCTCATAGTTATTTTAAATGTTTGGTAGTATGGCTGGAACAAAATGATCACTAATAAAATAATAAAGGACTAATTATCTTTCTCTTTCTTCTTTCTGTCCCTCTGCGTATACAACTCACCGGATTGTTAGAATGCGACGGCGTATAAATCCACACAAAGAGTTCTGTCTCTGCGCTTAACGTCTTTCGCAGTCTCTTTGCTAATATTTATGATGCTAAATGTATGAATTAGTATAACACTTAATTTTATTACTTTAGTTCAAGCAACCCAAGATTTCTCAAGTCTCACCTTTTATAGTGTCTCAGGTGCAAAGTTACTCTACATATTAGACGGCTCATTACTCATGGAGCTCAGTGAATAATTTAGCACGCAAGAGGAGAATTAAAAGAAATTTCTTTCATATCTTTCTTTCATGACGTTCCTTGCTTTAAGTACAAAAAATCAGAAATTTACAGAATATCTGAGTTAATAAGGGTACTTCTTCAGATGTTATCCCCATATTTAAGGCTCAACTTGGTATTACCAGAAAATGGTGATGCATTTGCATGAGTTAATGGAATTCTTAGATTATCCTTTTTTTGAAAGATATGTCCAGTCAAAAAAAATCGTTATTTATCAATAATTTCGTTAAAATGACTATATTCTAAATAATAATCTATATTTGTGTATCTTTATCTATCGATTTAATAGAAGGCGCCTTCTTTCTTTTTTAATTCAAAAATAACATTCTGAAAAAAAAGTTAAATATTTCATTGTTACTTGAGATGTTTATTAATTTCTTGATTTTTTACTTAAACTCTTCTATATTTAAATCACATGTCTATATTATAAAAATTATACTTATATTTATTTTAATCTACTATATGTCTAAAATATAAAAATGAAAATAAAATTTTAAATCCAGATTTTCTAAGACACCATTTCAATTTTTATATACAATTTTTTATATTAAAATAATATAGTTTTTTTTTTTTAATGTCAAAAGCGACTTAGCTTTTGTTCTTTCTTCTGGTTCCCATCTGCCATACGGCCGCCGGAGGGTAGCTATATGCTACCATTCTAGGGAGAGATGATTATGAGCAAGGTGGTTTCCCGTTGCCTTCCTTGCCGTAAGTATAAGTATTTATGACTGTAACCTGTGTGTTCACGGGGCCGGTTTGCCTGCTTGCGGGATGAAAAACCTCAGATAAACTGGCGGAAAAAACCCTGCGCCCCACGCCCAAGACCGGCTAACTTGGCTATGGCTGAGGAAGAGCCTTAAGCTCCTCACGTCGTGGACGGGGATCGAACCTAGGACACTCCTTCCCCAGGCATATGGTTGCGAAGCGCAAAGCCACTAGGCTAACAGCGCGGTAGCTTTTGTTCAATGTAGCTTTTTTTGATATATTCGTTTTAATTAATATTTTAGTTTTTAATCTTCGTAATAGGGTTTGATATCCAGGAAGAAATCTTGCCAGATTTGTTTTACTGTTTATTGATTTGTACTGCCATTTATGCTATACTGGTTTTTATACAATTTCAAATGTTCCTTTTATATATTTTTTTATTCCATTTACACTGGTTTTAGGTGTTTTAGTCTCTTTTTTTCTTTTTGAGACTTTTCCATTGAAGAGTTAAAAGTGAGATGCCGGTTTTAGACGTAACCGTGGATCAATACCTAAAACTAGTCAACTGAGGCCTCTTTGTCTCTCTCCTTTTACTATCCTACTCTTTTTCCTTTCCTCTTAACTGTGCTGAATCTCAGAGCCACTTTTATGCTTTAAAAAAACATTGAAAAGAATCAAACTCACAAAAATGAGAAAAATCAAACTTACAAGAATTTATCTATAGTAAAATATTTATCTTTTTGCTCTATTTAAGAAACGGAATGGTGTATTTTTATTCTAAGTAACTTTCAATGTAATGTTATGCTACAATGATATATCTTGTGATATATTCAGAGAGTTAAATATATTATTTATAATTATTAAAACGATAAAAGTAACTGTCACTGCTTACTGAAACTAGTTATTTTTATAAAATGATTAATTACTTGTAATCACCGTGCTTTTACTACACTACAGATAAAAGCAAAAAAAAAAAACAATAAGTGGTTGGTGAAGTCGTAAACTGTTGGATAATTATGATTATCGAACAATTTTATGGCAGATAATTATTACATGTCGGATAATTATAATTATCCAACATGTAATTGTTTAAAAGCTATGTTTAGATTTTTAACAGCTATCACAATTTACGTACAAATTCAATAGTAATATATTTTTATTGCATACTTAAGAGAAAGATAGAGGGGGCGCCGTAGTCGCAAATTCATTCCCACCTCTTTTACTATCCGTATTGCTGTTTCCTTTCTATGAAAGGATATATGAAGCACATGATCGATGAGAGTATTGCATGGAAAAAGCAAGAGAACTGTTTAAGCGAATAATAGGCCTAAAATGCATGGTCGGTCGTATTTTATGATCATGTTTCAAGTCGTGAGCGAACTTCATCGGTCTGTCATCGTTTATAAAATTATGAAGGATTACAGCACACGATAGGTGTGAGGGTTTGAACCTTCGGTACTAAGAATAAGATTTAGTAATATTATTCCGGGAAATTCGAAAAGAACTCTTTTAACTTTTTTTTTTTTTGATAGCCATAATGATTGATATTACATTATACAGTAAACTATGTATGGAAGTCAAACAAGCGAGAAAAGTATACTCCGTATATGTAAACACTCAAAGTTATCAAAGTGTTGTTTACGAGAACAGATATTCGAACAATTTATTTATCTCTTGCATTGTTCGGCTCTAAAGTTAGAATAATTTTCTGAAAACTCCCTAGGTTTAGAAGTAGGTCAGAATACGAATAAACATTTCTTATACTAAATTTCAGAAATCTGTTCATAAATACTCAAGAATGGCAAGGAACCATACTGGCCGAATCATGTAATCCTCTGGCTAAACCAATGCCTATGGAATCGATTCCTATGCCATCTGTAATTAACAATTTAATTATCGCTAGCATTCTTTCCTATTAATCACTTAGGAGTTGACTAATGCGATCTATATTTTTATTAACTTATTTCTTTATCAAGTTAATAATTCCTTCAACCTACTCCAGGTTTTTTTAATGATAAAATTTACGTTTTCAGCTTAAACTTTGTGAAGAAATTATGCAAAATATCCATCCTTCTTTTCGTTATGCATTGATTTCATGTCCATCAAATTGTCTGTTTATTTTATTAGGCCTCTGATGCAAAGACCTAGGTTCGAATCCCATCTTGAATGCAAGGAAATTTTATCTGGATCGTCTAAATCACTTGAGGTGAGTTATACAGTCTCGTACAGAGGGCGGAGGAGGGTTTGCCCTTCCGGAAACTCGGGTTTTTCATTCCACCAAATAGGCCAACCGGCCAGAATAATGCTCGCAAACTACAGACAATTCAAATAGGATTAACCGGCCTATGACAAGCACAAATTATGTTCTAGAAGCAAAGTTACTTGCTAACAGACCAGTGAGCCTAATACAAAGATGACTGACTTATTTTTTCTAATTCCATTCTGATTCTTTCTTATCGTCCCTCCAATTAACCTTAATTAATATGACCCATAACTTCATGTGATTTTATTATTTATGACAAGAACCTATTTCCCACATCTAGTACCTTCGCTGTTTCAAATAACTATCATCGCACGAAGTCGCTATAAAAGTTTATTACCCATGGTAATATTCAACGACTTCATTTGCCCAGTCAATATTTCCTGTATTAAAATCTCCCATTAATAATACTTTGCTTCTCCTTTTCATTTTAAAGTAACAGCTACTTCCTCCGCTTCTACAACACACTCCTACCATCAATTGATTATTAATCATGAAATTTCTCCCCTGAACAAGAATTCATTGTATAATCTATTTCATACTGTTAACTATTCCCTGATAAGCAATAACACGGTCTTCCTCTTATCCTATCCTGGACTTTCTGAGAGCATTATCATTAACATTATGAACTTCAATATCAAGAATGAACTCATTTTGAAACCATGATTCAGAAATCTCAATTTGGGGCTTAATTTTATCATTCAGTACTCTATTCAATTATATAATCTCTGTTCCTATATTTTTATATGTGACTATTTCTATTCCTATATTTATGTATAAGAAGCCTCCGTAGCTCATTTGGTATCGACGACGCAGTTGAAAAGACTCGGGATCCAATCCAATCTGGAAAGCGAACAACCTTTGTTTGGATTTTTCAAGTCAAGGTAAGTTAACCCGTTTCATACGCGGAGTAACAGGTTTTTCCTCCGAGAAATTCGTTTTTTTTTTTACCCCACAAAAGGGATAAACCAGCCACAACACCCGTAATTTAACGACATTGCAGACAATGTAGATAGGATTAACCATGCCATCGTAAGATAGTATAGGATACCCCTCCCCTCCAACATAATCAAGTTTATAAGCAACCAAGTTACATTGCCGTGTTAGACCATTGAGTTCAACCCAAATGGGATGGGATGGAATATTTCTCTATGGGACAAGTTCTACTTCTCTGGAATACTCAGTCACTTAACTATTTCTCTTCTTTCATTCCTTAATGCACCTATTTCTATTCGTGTTTTCCTAATGGAAACATTTTTCACTTTCTCTGTATTCATACTATCCTTCTATTTTCGTAATTAATATTTCTATTCTTCGGTTTTCTTATATGAAACTCTTTCTATCATCAGTATCACGCACAGTTATTTCTATTCCTACATCCCGATAACTTAGAAACCATTCTAGAATACGAATACTGGATTCCACAGTCAACTAGTGAGACAGTAACGAAGAATCTATTCTTTAAAAGGATACTTTTAAAGAAACGGGTTTACTATTCTTTTTCTGCTTTGCATGTGCTACATAGTCCAAAGGGATGCCAAGTATTCAATCCAGTAACTAAATAACTTGAAAATTCCTAACAACTATCTTAAGGAAAAGCATTTTGCGACTTTAAATTCTAAATATCTTAGCACACAGAAAGAGTGAATGTGAGAGAGTGTGCGCTTCTTCTAATGACCCCAGCCAAAGTGCGGTCTGTTATGAAAACGTTCCTTTCTTTTATGCCTACTACATACGATTCTCGGTGAACTCCGTACAAGAGCCGGCACGAAGTGAATGAGGCCATAAAACCTCTCATGACTCGAGTCTAATGACTGTGAAACATGCGTAGCGCTGCCTCTTCAGCTACAACACTAACAAGCTCATGTAGCTCTGCACAGTTAAAGTGTTGCCGTCTATATTCTTGCCAGCAGATTCTAGAATTCAGTGAGCACAATGAAACCGTGATGAGTCTTAAGTTTTTTTTTTTTTTTTTTTGCTTATCTTTAAAGTAACAGGTACAGAAATAATAGTAGCTAGGACGTTCCTAAACCAAATGATTTAATCTCTCTTTATGGAATGAATTTTATACGCTTTTATATATAATAATAAATTCATAAATTACTATACTTTTATAATTTATTATAATATAACTTATTATATTATTATAAATGAATTCATATTATATTAAATAAATATATAAAATGCATTATGTATATATATATATATATATATATATATATATATATATATATATATATATATATATATATATATATATATATATATATAATAGCAAGTTCTGACATTATCTCATTATTTACTAACGTCCCTACTGAGGAGGTATTAACATTACTTAAGGATAAATTGTCTAAAAAGACATTTGCTTTATTAAAGCATTGTATTAATCTGGCTACTTCAGATATAGGGACTCCATTTTCAATTTCTCCAAAAGAAATTGAACAACTTTCTCTTATCTTTAAACAAAATCGATATTCTTAAAAAACAATTAAGAAATTTCTTCTGGATCCTCCTAGGCAGCGTATTACGGAAACTACTGTTTTTAAAGGTATCATCTCCATCCCTTATATTAGTTCAGTCTCCAATAAATTGGCTAAAGTCCTTAAAAAATACAACATCAGGACGTTTTTCACTACACTCCCTAAAGTCCGTTCTCTTATAAGCCATCCGAAGCCTGTTCATCATAACCTGAAATATCCAGGTGTTTACAAGTTATGGTGCGATTGTAATATTCCTTATTTTGGACAAACTAACAAATTTGTTGAATTGCGTATTGCGGAGCATAAGAGAGACATCTCCTACATCTATCCATCAATAGATATATTGCTTTTGAATCTATTTGTTTGTTCTGAGCGATGTTTGGAGGAAGTCCCATCACTTCACTCCTCATAAGCTTGGAATAATTTCCACCTTGGGACATAGAGCCCTTTCTCTTCTGGATGACCCAAATGAACTTCTTACAGAAATAAACCATCTCAAAACTTCTTTCAAAGTTAAAGGATATTCCAAGAGAATCATTGAAAGATTCCATCTTAATTATCCTAGACATCGCTCAGAAGAAACAAATAGATTCAAAGGCAATATTTCTATTCCTTACATAAGTACAGTTTCACATAAATTAGCAAACGTTCTAAGAAAATACAATATCAGAACCTTGTTCACTCCACTTCCTAAGATCCGTTTCTTAATAAGCCACCCAAAACCTGGTCATCATCAACTCAAATACCCTGGTGTATATAAAATATTGTGTGATTGTGATATTCCTTATTTTGGGCAGACAGACAAATCTGTCGAATTGCGTATGGAAGAACACACGAGGGACATTACTTACAAGAGACAGCGAGCCAGTGCATTATCTAGTCATATCCTTTTCTCGGCTAATCCTAATGATGAAAGCCAAAGTCACACAGTCTGCTGGGAAAAATCCACTAACATTTTCCGTTGCAATGATGAACTAGAGAGAAAAATCGTGGAATCTAGGGAAATCATCTTCAATCCTGTTCATCTAAATAATAACTTGAGCTACAACCTCCCAGATAGTCATTCAGCTGTAATCATGTACTGGCGTTCACGAGATGCTACTAGCACGCACTTTCCCAACAATACCACAAACGAAAGAACAGCTTTAAATACGACCACAACGTTTTAATATCAATTATGTATAGAGACGCTCTATGATGTTCATAATTTATTTAACACTTTCATTGCCAAGCTGAAAATTGGAATTTCGTGTGGTGGGCAAATTTTTTTATATTTTTTATTTAGTTAGCGACGTCCACGCGATAACGCGTGATCGGCTGTTTTGTGAGGGCTCTCATCGCGCGATATCGCGTGATTGTCAATGAACATGTTAAGCTTCAGTGTTTTAGTGTTTTTTCTTTTTTGTTTCTTTTATAATGTCACCTGATGAAGGCTGTTACAAGCCGAATCTAGTCGTGTTTTAATATTAAAACCTTTTTACTCCAATCTCGGTTCTAGTCATTGAATTCTTTTTAAAAAATATGTATGTTAACCGAGTTAATGATCATTCTTTCATATACAGGGTGTTCGGGATAAATTTGACATATTTATAATTAATTATATTTTCCCGTAAGTTACATGTATTAACACACTTCTCTTCATTTAAAAGTTTGGACCCTTCTTCATTCATATACAAGATGTCAGAAAGGATGGATAGCTGGAACCCACCTGAATCATGGAAGAGAATAACTTGTATCATGATGATTCGTGCCCGCCATCAAAATAAGGATATTACGACTGCTGCCCAATGCTCCCTGAATACAGTAAAAACAATCAGGCATGAACTAGAGACTTGCAATGGTGACTACGAGGATGTAGCAAGAAGAAAGATCCCTAGCAGACGATCTGATTGCGTTCGTACAGCAGAATTCCTCGCAAATCTGCAGGAACAGGTGTTGAAGAACCCTGACATTGGAATTCGGGCTTTGTTCGTGGAGTTGCTAACTGTAGTCAAGCCCTGGATAACAAGGGTAGCCAATGGTAGGCCGTATGTATGGCAGCAGGATTCGGCCCCTTGCCACACCTCTGGGAAAAGTCAAAAATGGTTGTCTGAAAATTTCTACGACTTCACCAGTCCAAATGTTTGGCCTCCAAACTCCCCAGACCTTAACCCCATGGATTATTTTGTATGGGACGCAGTTGAAAAAGACACCAATCGCACTTCCAGTAATACAAAAGCCCAGTTAATGGATAAAATTAAAACAGTTTTTGCGGCCCTTCCCAGGGAGACTGTAGCATCAGCTTGTTCGAGGTTCCGAAGCAGAATTGAAGCTGTGATCGATGCTAATGGTGGTTATTTTGAGTAAATCTTGTTGATAGTATTGTAATTAACTCTGCCTGTAATGTTTTTTTGTCAATTCATTAAATTTAATAGATACAAAGAAGATTTTCTTTTTCCTTACGAAACTGTCAAATTTATCCCGAACACCCTGTATATATATATACTCACATTGTTGGGTGATCTGAGGGATCACCCAACAATGAGTTTTTGGAAAGGTATTCTTGCACGACTACAGCACCTCCAATTTTTCTCGATATATAAATATATTTATTAATTTATTTATATTTGCTAATAATATTTAATTTTATCATCAACAATCCTATAAATATGCATGTCATAGTGAGATGCGCGCTATTAGAGTGATGAGGCACTGTCCGTCGCGCAGTTCCACTGTTGTTTATATGCAGTTTGCCCCAGTAGTAGAGTATTCGTAGTGCTTATCATTTTGACGGAGTAAACCCGATAACCACTACGAACGTAAATATTTGGACATTACAATTAAAGACATATCATTTGTTATAGTTTTTATTTTAGAACATTATTAGGGTTATAAAAATGGATTTTATTTTTAAGTAAATATACATACACACTATACTTACATTGTGTATGTATATTTCAAAAGTTGCAGCACCCCCACGATTTCAAGCCACGAGCCGTCACTTATTATGGGATACACACTAAGGCAAGTGATATGAAGTCATACTAGTAGCTCAGACGTGAATATATTTCATGCGCAAAACTGTTTTGCTTCCTTGGGAAACGGATTAAAACCAAGTATAAAATTTCTCGTTCTGTTGGATATGAAAATCTTAATATTTTAAGTTCATATTTTGAACAATGAATACACCCACTTTACACAAACTTCCAAGGGATAAAAAAAGTGCTACTAAACTGCACTATAAAGATATTATTTTCTGAGCTTGCTACATCAGACAATAAAAATTGAATTATTACAAGCTATTCTTCTTTGTTGCATGTAGGCAGCCTTCGTTTCATCTGTCTAGTGTGAGACAAATGAGTTCACTCAAAATTGAATATCTCGCGTAAATAACAGTGAGATTTCATGTTTACGCTTGCGTACGCTTTATCCCTACACATTAATCGAAAAAGAAGTTAAAATAAAAATTATGGATATTTTTGACCGACTTTCGTAAACTACAGTAGAGAGAAAGATATAAAATATATTGTATACAGTTATATTCTATTAAATTTTCAAAGTTATTTCTAAATATTTCTAAATAAAATTCAAAGTTTATATCAATCTCTTAGTACACCATGTATTTTATAAAATGATGGAATAATTAATAATTTCATTTTAAGTTTGTGAGCTTTAACTAAAGTAGTTTAATGCAATGTTTTCGATCTTTTTTTATTGTTTTTAAATATTTTTGAATTTGAGTACTTGTCGAACAGTCATATATATTTACATATTTAGATACCTAAAATAAATTAAACTAAATTTACCTAAAATCAAACCTAAATTAAATTACCTAAACCTAAAATTAAAATAACTGTTTAATATTATTTAGGTTATGTAACTTATGTAAGTTATACTCGATTACAATAAATGAGTTGTTTTTGACAAGAATGCTTTATGTATATCAGCCTATGTGAGATAGAGTTAAATGAGCATATATGAACAGTTAAATGAACACATCTCTTAAAGTTAAATTATATTCATCATAAAGGATGAATTTTATTATTCATATCAATCCTAAGCGTAAAATTCATCATAAAACAAAGTTGGCACAGCACGATTTCAAACAAAATTACATCATTTCTCTTACGTTTAAAAAAACTTTTGCCCGGGTGTGATTTTTTTTTCTTTCTTTGAATAGAAATATTGACGGAAGACACTGTTTGAGTCTTCTGAAACAAGCATGCTCTCATCATGAGATGACATGTACTCATTTTCCGAAACCCATCTCGTTATCGATTTTTCAATATTTTTCTCTTTCCTAAGAAGCTAGTGCACTTATGTCATGTTGTCTGTGATAGGTCATTTGAAGAGCAGCCAATATGCAATTTCTGGAGCACGAATTTTGCAATGAATTAATTATAATTGTCCGCGTCACTTTATAAGTGATTCAAATTCTAAGATTTTACGCAGTTTAGATATCAATCACACATTCTTTCAGATAAACACGGTATCATATATATAAATACTGGAAGTACAATATTGATGTCTTGCACTATATACCGAGTGGCCAGTTTATTAGGGACATTCTATCATTCATGAAAATCCACCGCTTCATCAGAGACAATATCACTCAACCATTCCTGATTACACTCTATAAAAATACTGCTAGCAGATACCGATAGATACATAGATATTATCAAAATATCTGCTTCTTTAATATATAAAAGCTCAGGGGGGTATTTTATGTGATTCCCACCGATGAAAGGATATAAACCTACTGCACATTAGTGACTAAAGATTTTTTTTCAAGCCGCTTTGTTCTATCCATTCCACCAACAAGGCTAGAGGCCAGAACGATTCAAATTTAAGATGTGGGGACTCCGGCAGTGTAAATAGAAATAAATAAACTTAAGCAAACTGTTTCCATCACTGTTTGAAAATATGCTTTTAAATACACGATTATGTTTGGAGAAAAAAACTGGCTAATATTATTATTTATCGTAGTTATGGAATGTCTTTATTATTATTATGATTATGTTTATTCTATTCACATAATTGATACCCAGTCAAAACAAGATATCTATCATATAAACAAAAAAAATTTGACTATTGATACAGAACAATTCAGATTCTACCCAAGAATCTAAGAATAGTCCGTCAGGTAGCATCGTAAAATATGGACTGTTCCAAGTAATGTTGTTTTTTGTAGGTCATATGGGGTCACTTCATTGATGTTTAATTGCTGTAAATAGTTGAACAGCTTCTTTGAAGTTGCACCAAGTGCACCGATAACTATTGGGATGACTTTGGTGTGTTTAAGCCACAGTCGGCCAACTTCGATTGCCAGATCTCGATATTTAGTAATTTTTTCCAGTTCTTCGTTGTTAATGTTGCTATCACTGGGTACTGCGATATCAATAATCCAAACTTGTCGATGTTCGATAATTGTGATGTCAGGTCTATTGTGTTCCAAATGCCGATCAGTTTGTATTCGAAAGTCCCAGAGAATTTTTGCTGTTTCGTTTTCCAATACAGTCTCAATTTTATGCTGCCACCAGTTATCAGAAGTAGGAAAGCCATATTTTTTGCATACATGCCAATGAATTATTTTGACCACTTGATCATGACGGTATTTATAGTCAGCTCGAACTATTTTGCTGCAGGCACTGATTAGATGTTCTACAGTCTCATCTTTTTGATCGCATAATCTGCATTTGCTGTTAATATTGATGTTCAAAATTTTTGCTTTGATTGCATTAGTTTGTAATGCCTGTTCTTGAGCTGCTAGAATAAAACCTTCTGTTCCTTTTTAATTTATCCATGTTGTAGCCGTTGTCATGTCTTCTTTACGTCAGTTTTGTCATCAGTATCTTCGAAGAAACTGGCCATGCAAGGGTTTATTTTTCCAGCGCACATATCGGTTATTTTGTTGTTCCTTTCTGTAATTGTATTTGTTTCCTGTTACTTTTAGAAGGCCCTCTTGTGAAATTGCTTGAAGCATTGGCTCAGAGCTATTGTCCATGTAATTTCTTAAACCAATTTCTTCTTCTTCCACAGTCTGTCTCACTTGCAGCAGACCCCGTCCACCTATTCTCCTTGGTAGGTACAACCGGTCAACATCACATCGTGGAAGCAATGCATGATGTATAGTCATTAGTTTTCTAGTTTTGCTGTCCAGTTTGTAATAATAATAATAATAATAATAATAATAATAATAATAATAATAATAATAATAATAATAATAATAATAATAATAATAATAATAATAATTATTATTATTATTATTATTATTATTATTATTATTATTATTAAGAGAGAGAGAGAGAGACCTCCAAGGAGTCAGGGACTCATCGAAGGAGTCCACATATTACCACATATTCAAGAACAAGCTGTCATACTTGTTCTTGAATTCGTTCACACTACCTGCACTTACTTCCAATGGCAATCCATTCCGATCACCCTATGACAGAAAAATCTAGTTTTCACCCCTGCTTGATAGCATTCATTCCCAAGGATATCCTCTCGTCCTTTCCCCACCCACCATAAAATGAAAAATTGCATTTACTGAAATCTTGTATGACCCTTTCAGAAATTTGTAAGTCTCAATCATATAATCTCTCTTTTCTCCTGTTTTCTAGTGTATGCAGTCTACAAATTCTCAATCTGTCTTCATAATTAGAGTTCCACAACGCTGATATCACTTTTCATACCCTCCTTTGCACTCTCTTTCTATTGTAGTAGAATCACATCGAAAACCAGAGCACAACATAGTCCAAGTGAGGTAATATATTATTATATCACGATATAGCACATGGTAATATAATATAGTGTATTTTTATACCACACCCTCACACGAGAGGTCTCGCACATAGCACTGTTGTGAACTATGACACAGTAGTTACATCTATAGGCAGCTATAATCGGAGAAATATATCTGATATGCAAAAGTAAGGATTAAGAAAATCCTCTCCTTCCATAATAGAAGATCATTTGGGGAAAAAAAAAAGTTAGGTTTTGAATTCTGTCGCCGACTAGACGAACTCTTTTTCCACTCGGTTTTCCAGTTAGTTAATCTTTGGTGCTGTAAAGTAGGAGAGAGCCCCTCAATTCAGAATAAACAACCACAGGATCACACTTTTAAGATGATAATAATAGTTACGCTTTAGGAACACAAGACGGCAGAATTTTCTGTTATCTCTCTCTCTCTCACCATGATAAAGTCTTCAGAATCATCAATAGCAATGAATTTTGGAAACCTTCTGGTTTCCAAAAACTCAAGGCTAAAAGAATTCTGTATTCTTTCTTTGGGAATAAAAGACAATAGAGAATTAATCATTTATTTTTATTTACAGAAACCTAATTTCGGCTTTTTTACCGTAGTGGTCACTTTCATAACGCTAGGTTAGCAGAGAAAGGTAAGAATGTCATTATAGGTTCGATTCAGGTTGCTGAATAAAGGAAATGTATTCAGGCTTTTTTTTTACCAGACGATTTTACAGTTAGTCTCTTTTTTTCCCCAGCAAATACTTGGTTTTTAATCCAAAAAATTATCATAAAAATTGACTGTAAAAGACGATGAATATTCACAAATAATAATTACCATTAGAATAGGAACATTACCACTTATTCTATACATGAAGCAGGCATTTCATCTCGACACCATTGTGGAGAAGTGTAGACTGGCTACCTATCAATTTCCCGGAAATTAGACCTAAAGCATTGTCGCTGCTCCCTTTTATTAATGCCAGGCTGTTAGAGGAATATATATACGTAACTTTTTCTCTCTCCCCTGGTCGTTCGTGCTATAGTCCTGTATATTCCACTGCTTACGTTTTCGAAAACGGTTGGAAAATATGACTGATATTCTCCCTTCGGGAACTTCTTATCACTGTCATGTGTTATTAGACGACATGACAGTGACGTCATCGGTAGCGTAATGGGATCTCCATCGGTTTTGGTTCCAGTTTGCTCCGCGTATATGTTTATTTCTTTTTTTTACGATAACGGGGTTGTCGCACTCGTGTTTTTAATTACTTATTAATACCAGCATTATCAGTCGCATCATTAGAGACCAACAGTTGGTCCGTAGCTGAACTTCTTGATAAAAATGAAAACGAAGGCCCACCCGATCCTACAAGCTGAGCCTAGCAATTGTAAATCTTGATCTCTTGGTTAAAACGTTAGCTACCTACTTCCATGAGAACAACCTATACATTACGCCAACGCAGTGGCGCACTCAGGATTTAATCTTGGAGTGGGGGGGTCGAGTTGAGTAGACCATTTGAGAATAGAAGCTACGCATTGCATACGATCTATGACTGAGCATCTGTTATCCTCAATACATGATACCCGTGAACTCCTCTGGCCCAGCTCGGGCAAACGAAGTAGCGCCAGAGCACTACTTCGTTCACCTTGCGTTCACAGCGGCCGTGATTCCCGAGAGCTATAGGGTATTCTCACCTTATGTGACCGCTCATTCAAAAGTAGTATAGAAATAGAAGACACGACACAACGTAAATAAAAAAATGAATTTTAATTAGGAAGAGATTTTTGGAAATTTTTTTAGTATTCGTTTGCTTTTTCTTTTGGGGGCAAGGCCCCTTGACCCCCCCCCCCCCTTCCGGGTGTGCCACTGTGCCAACGTATCTCTATTCAAGAACCAACCGATAAAACAATAGGCTTTCGTTTTTATATGTAGAAATATATTTATTATATTTGTAAATATATTTTATTACAGCAAATCCTTCTCCTATTGCACAAAAAACAATAGAACAAGATCAGGAACGACATTTATTCTTATTATTTATGTATATAGCCGCTTATACAGTGAGAGTTTTGTAAAGCCAATCGTTTGTCCAGAAATATTATCATATTTTTATGACTGATTTGTTCCTTTATAAGATTACACTGCACTGGTGCAAGGCCTGAGAAAGATCCAGATGGCTAATGGAAATTATTCGATCTTCTTTTGATATAAGAAATTATATATATCTGTCACTGTTCTTTTTTTTACTAGTTTCTTCTTATTTTATTTTTTTATTTATCATCTGATCTGACTGTATTGCTTTCCTTCAATCTAAAGACAATCCTGATTGCTGAACCCTTTTATAGTGCAAGTGGAGAATTTGTAGGAGTTTGATGAACACCAAACACGCAATTTTGTATACAGTCGCGATAAAACAAAAACACAGGCTAGATCTATTAGTTCTTGTTATTTGAAAATATGAACTACTTACCTTTGTTTTCTTGTATTTTTATTTAGCTTATGTTTCCAAACAGAAAAAGAATTTCTAGAAGTAGTTTATATAAGTGGTACGACACAAAAACGAACCATTATTTTCCCTTAGGTTATTATTATAAAATTTAAAGCAAAGATTTATAAAAGCTTTTAGTGCTTTGAAACCATTTATATTCCTGCAAATGTTTTATATATGTTGCCTTTCGAAAATGTGTTTTACAATGAGCACATTACAACCCTACTTGGGTTTCAGTGGATAGCGAAGCTTTTCAATATGTGGAATAAATTTGCATCGATAGAATGGTTTATAGTCGAATCTAGAGAGGACTAGAATTTGAATATGAACGCCACTTTTGTCGACATCGAGGAGGAAATGCATCGGTGAAGTAGATATTTGAATAGATTTCAAAGAGTGCAACTCACATTTTATGTGTAGAGTATTTAAAATATTTTCCTTCTTTTGTAAGTAACCTTAAGTAAATAAATAGAAATATTGTGATGTCCCATGCGAGTTGAAACTGTTGAAATTAGTTCGAGTACATGGCGCTGTAATTTATGATTTTTATAGCGGAATCCATTTGAATAACTATAAACAACTAGATTTGATGCTGAGAGTTTCTATTTATAATCAAACATGCAGCATAGTAAATACCAAAATTCATTTGAATCAAATACGACTACTCAATGCTGAATAGAAGAATGGGAAAAGCGATTATCTTCTTCTCTGTTTAATGGAATTTACTAAAAAATTGTATTTCGAATGACTTTTAAATTTTGTCGCATTGGATCTTTTTAAATGGCTCAGTTAGGAAAAAGAAAATTAACTCTACAGCATTGGAACCAAAATGTATCTTCACTTCTGTTGTTGTGAATTAACAATCCCCCAGATAGAGTTGGCGCAATCACACTATCCGAGGAATGTTAATTCACAAACATTGTTACCCTACAACAAAGCCTCGTTCTTTGTATGTAGCAGATAGTTGTTGAACAATGTTCCAGTATTTGTATAATGTTTATATAATAAACTAATGTTTGTATAATAGTACTATAGAGTACTATTGAAAGGGTCTTGCCTAGCAATGTTGTATGGCGAAGTCATTTTCACGACAACAGAAGTTAATGGAATATGGACATGACTCAATAAAGAGCTACACAGATGGCTCCAAAAATCCAAATGGCCATTCTGGGTACTCATCTATGGCTCTCAAAATATAGAACTAAAAACAACTAACGGTATGGGATGCAACTCATACCATGCAGAATTAATAGCCATTAACAGAGCACTGCAACATTTGGATAAACAAAACGAAAGGAATTTATATTTTTCACAGACTCCTTAGCAGCCGTTCAAGTTATTAAGAACTGCTACACTAGCCATCAAGAAGTATTTAGAGACATGGCAAAAAACATAAACAAACTACATAAGGGTTCCGAAATAATTTTCCAATGGATTCCATCCCATGCGGGATTAAAGGGAAATGCAACTGCAGATGAAGTAGCAAAATTGGCTGCAACATCAAGTGATATCACAGATTTTGATCTTTTTAAAACTACTCAAAAAGAAAACATAAAAAGAACGATTCTCCAGGACATGACTCACCACTGATATTCAGCAGAGAAATCAAGAGCTACCATCAACTCCAAGTATAATCGCTGTGCCATTACCATGATCTCTCGCCTCAAGACCTGCCACACAAGACCAGCGGCTACATTAAAATGCTGTGATGCCCCCCTAATCAGGGCGGCTCTACCCGCCCTAGGGGATGAAAGAAAACAAAGCGAAAAAGGAACACTAAACATACGTAGAATGATTAACTTGGACTACATCCATAACTCTTCTGTACTTGGCGTCAGTAGCTCCCTTTATCCAGTTACATTGCTAATCGATCGATGTCTGTTAGTTTGACGAGCTGTTAAGGGATTATTACTGACTTTTCCAATTCAGTTTTATTGTATCGCTAGGAATGTTTCCACCACAGGGACTCAAACTGTAAAGTTCACTTCCCTTTTAAAAAGAGCACATTCCCTACAACGTAGCGCGCGCGAATAATTTTGTTTCGTTGATATAATTAATGTTTTCTCATACTTAATTAGGACGAGTTTAGCGTAATTCCGCTAGTTTCTGGGCTTTTATGTCTTCCCCCCCCCCACCGCCTTTTCTCACCCACTCACGTACAAAAGGAACTTCCAGTGAATATTGCATTTAGTGCTTTGTTCGGCTAATGACTTTATTTTCCGTGAGCTCACGTCCGTCGGGTTTTCTGTTTACAAGTTGCTTAGCGTACTGTTATATAACACCTTCGTAGGAGGAAGTGCGAGTTTACGGTCGGAAATTAAAAGAGCAATAAAAATCCGTCACTTTGATGATGCTCATGGAGAACCATTTGCCACGATACGTCATGTTTTGGGGTTAATTTGTTCTGGCCGTAATACTCCGGATTGAAAAATGAAGTTCGGATTTACGAGAGAGAAAGAGACAAGAAAAATCCATAAAAGTTTATGAAGTGCAGACAGCAAATGTGTAAAAAGCCAAAGAAGAAAATCCATTCATCTATGACTCCAAAATGGCTCTCCAGATGTGAGTGTCGTAACTAGATCTGATCTTGCTCCCCCTTCTAAAAGATCATAATAAATCTCTCGGACATATGAGAGAGAGAGAGAGAGAGAGAGAGAAGATTGGAGATAAAACTTTTCGGAAAAAAATACACAGGGCTATAACAAACATAAAAAACACTTTATCTATCTATAGAAATAGTGGCAAACATATACATTTTGAAAAGCCATAAGTTAATCCTATGCGATGAGATTTTTTTATATCCTAAGACCTATTACAACACGTAAAAAAACTAGATGATCATCGTATGCCATTTTCTGGTCTTTTTGTATCTTCTAGTATCTTCCCAATAATAAATATGAGGGATGAACCATATTCACTGATCAGTGTTCACAGGATTTCTTTTTCCAGTTTATTTGCTATACGATGTCTGGTTTTTCGATTTTCAGTTTTGTATTTACATACATAAATAGGAAAATTATGATAGTTCGCTACTTGATCAATATATGCCTCGTGATTTAGATTACATTGTTTAGAATTAACACCGAGAAAAATATGCCATGAGACGAGTCGGGCTCGTCAACTGTGGTCAGTTTTTGTTTTGTGGGAAAGATCTATTTTTCCTTGTAAGATCTGTTAACTCGAATTCATTTGATATGTTTGGAAAATTTCCTCTCATCCATTAATGAGGTCCGAAATAAACTGGATTACAGAGGAGCGTCAAATTTACTTATTTATAATGATATGAAATGTGAAAACACAGCTTCCAGGTTTTGATTTTACGGTCTTTTTTAATCGTTGTTTTATAGGATAGGATAGACTCTTACTTGACCCTCCGTAGTTCAGTCAGTATAGATGAAATCCTGTGGTTGGAAGACCTGGGTTCGATTCCCGTGAAAAAAAAAAAAAACATTTATCTCCTCTCTTTCGACGAAAGGTGAGTTAGCTGGTCTCATACAGATGGAGGTGTTTTTTTTTTCACCTGGAAACTCGGGTATTTCGTTCCCTCAGAACAGGCAAACCGTCCCCGTGAACACACATGGATTACAGTTAGGAATACGTCCCAGCTATACGCTAGTCCCGAGCCTGGATAAGACTGGGGGAGGGGGGAGCAATGGTGAACTATCCTGTAAAAATCTTACCAGGAATACTTTGTGGTTAATGCCTACAAAGTCACCTACGGCTGGAAACAACTGAAAGGGAGAACCAGGACCCCTACTTCGAAAATTATTGATGTTTTTTTATTTTTTAAATTTTTATTTATTTATTTATTTCATTTTAAGGAAAAGTTGATCGTATGCTCAATAGATTCATCATCATTCAAGGAGCAAAGAATATCGTAATTATGTAACTGAATGTTTTTGTTGCCTGATAAAGACCGTTATATCTCATAGATGCCCAAAAAACAAAAAACAGTGCTCCCTACAGTAATTTTCGACCTTTTCCAAGATGACGAAAATAGTTTTGCGTATCTTACAAAGTACTGTTCGTCTCCATCCACAAAAAAAAAAAAAAAAAAAAAACGACAAAAAGGAAAGGAGAGAGTGAAAGAGAAATAGAAAGATAGACCGGAAGTAATGAGAAAATAAAAAGAAAAAAGAAATGGAATGAAACTTCCTTCGAGTTGCCTTTTCTGCTTAAATTAAAATTTATTTCATATATTTAATTAAAAGAGAATATCAATTTATTTAGAGAACGATAAAATTCTCCTATATACATGCAAACGTTAAATTATAAAAATTAAACCTGGACCAAATTTCATCAATATTTTGAAATGAAATTTGTACAAGCAAACAAAACAATCCGAATACATTAGCACAACTTGTGAAATGAACTTAAAAATAGCTGACATGCATAGCCTATAACGAACAAACATGAGTTTGTATAACATTGTTTATCGAAACAGCATTTCTAACCTACAAGAAGTGCAGTTAATACCACTCAAGAATAATCCAATGAGCCTGGAAACCAGTGACGTGTTTCAAGTGAAAGACATTAATGAGAAGTCGTATAGAACATCTGAATGTTTCTCTAAGTATCTAAAGATCCGAAACACCCTGCAGAGCAACACGCTTAACTCATGCTGTTAATTAGCATCCATTATTAAGGATGTTGTTAAAGAAATATTAGGAAATGGCCTAAGCTGTTTAATGCAAGCGCTTAATGAATGTTAAGGATGTTATTTCTTTGCAGTTTTAGTATAAAAAATGCCCTTTCTTGGGATTTTCAATGAATGTCACGCGACTATTGTTAGCACGTGAATGATATAAGCCATATGTAATCTATTCATTGTCTAGAACGAGTTATTTAAGCTTCGCTGCTAGCGTTTGGTTCAGGTACCTATCAAAACTGATATTTTAAACCATGTGACTTGAAAAGTGCACTACTTTCGTTACTATTTTTGGATATGCTTTGATAGGCTATAATAACTTCATGATATTTATTCCTTTTCTATTCCACGACTATTTTTTATATAAAATAAAAGCTTCAAGAATCAAAAGAATAATTTAATTGTTTTTGAACAAGAAAACCAGAAAAACATAAACACGAATGTTTATGAGCTACTTCGAAATAAAAACACGAATTGTGTGATTTTCTTTCTTGACTACTTGTATTAGAAACTAGAACACATTTTAGGAATATTGATCAAGTCAGTAATATATTTATTATCCTACTAGTTTCGCCGATTTTTGCTATCGGCATCTTCAGGGATACAACTGGTAAGCGATATGAAGGTAACAGACTAGGTTTTAACTAACAGTTCTAATTCATACAAAATCAGTACTGTGCGAGACAATACGCGTGTCTCGGGAACATGATTTATTTGTTACGAGACATAATGTAATTGGCGTGAAAGTTCATTTCTTTGATGTTTCGTGATCTGATTAAAGTTTTCCAAATCTCTGGTAGGGTTAGACTTTGATTCTTATTTAGGTTTCCTGTTAAACGGGCGACTATAGCAGCTTCCTTGAATGTTCTGAAATGGTAGCTCTCTTCTATATAGGGCATATGACTCTTATTCCACTCAATCAGATGGTTGGTAGTGGCGTATTGTATCCCTGAAGATGCCGATAGCAAAAATTGGTGAAACTAGTAGGATAATAAATATTACTCACTTGACTAATATTCCTGAAATGTGTTATAGTTTATGATACAAGTAGTCAAGAAAGAAAATCACACTATGAACAGGATCGACGAGATCACTAAATGTAAGGTACGCAAAGTACATTTTTAAAAAATTGAAAATTAAAAGGACATTTTTAAAAAGGTGGTGTCGAGACAATTACGTTATCCGAAAGTTTCTTCGTCTCGAACAACATTTTAAAACAAAAAAAAGCTATTGTTATTTACCACAGAACTTCATTCGCCCTTCTCCGACAAAGAATTAGCCATACGAGAACCTTGCTCAGCCAAATAGACTCTCAATGCTATGATTTGTTCACAGACATCTCTAATAACCTTGATGTAGATACCTGGCAACTTTTAGATAATATGATTAACAACAGTTATGCCAAAACCTTCAGTTACAGCAAAAAGATGCAAATTGATAAATTCAACTTGCTATATGATAATTACATTAACTCGAAACCGTCTCTACCAGATAACTAAGTGATAGTGAACCTCTCTAAACACATTTTAACAAAACCTGAGATCTCAATTCTCAAAAAAGGATTCGATTTCGCCTTAAAACCTACTACTATTCCTAAAATATAGTTCATTTGCTACCACACCCTTTAGCTAATGACCTACGATTAAAAAGTAGCATAATCCTCTCCGCTCCGTCAAGATCTCCTAACACCAACTCAAACCAAATGGAAAGAAGAACACTACTCAAATTAAAGAATAATAAAGACATCATCATACTTAAAGCTGACGAAAGCAATAATACTGTTATCTTAAATACAAAAGATTATGAGGAGAAAATTGACAATCTATTATCAGACACGTCTGTCTATGATGTTCTCAGTACAGATCCTATGCAAAAAACCATAACGACACCAATGAACTATTACGTGGAATGAATAACTGGCCTATAGACTTAATACGAAAGCTAAACTCCATGCACCCGTTGACTCCAAGATTGTATGGCGTTCCTAAAATACATAAAGAAGATACACCATTATGTCCAATAGTTGACGGAATCTATTCTCCAACTTACCAACTGTCTAAATATCTAGCCAAAATTTTACAACACATTCACAACTCATATACTTATATCAAAAACTCACAACATTTTATTGAGAAATTAAAAAACATCCCTATCTCTGAAGTTGATATGCTAGCAAGCCTTGACATCACATCTCTGTGTACAAACATTCCAGTTGTGGAAGTCATCAACATCTTAGACAACTTGTTCCCAAGAAACATCACTACTTTGTTCAATCATTGTTTAACTTCGAACTATTTCGTTTGGCAAAAAACCGTCTACAAACAACTTACCGGATTAGCCATGGGTATTCCCCTCTCTCCTTCTTGTGCTGACTTATTCATCGAAGACCTAGAAGATAAAATCGTATCTCGAATTACCCCAAAACCAAAAACTTGGTACAGATATGTAGATGACATTTTTATCATTTGGAATCATAAGAAGGAACTAATTGATTATCTCAAACAAATCAATAGTTTCCACCATACCACCAAATTCACATTAGAAATTGAAAAAGATGAAAACTTTCCATTCCTAGACATCCTAATAAAGAAGCAAACCAATAACAGTATCAACCTGTCTGTATATAGAAAACTTACGAATACTGGACGTTACCTCCATTTCGACTGGTCACATCATATATCTCAGAAACTTAGCATTATCCATATGCTTAAGAAAAGAGCTATACAGTACACCACAGCCCATGATGACTTACTAGAAGAATTAACTACAATATCCAGAGAGCTATCCTTAAATGGTTATCCTAAAAGACTCTGCAACAAGATTCTCTTTTCTGATATACCACAAAGACAACGTGATGACACCCAATACATCAGTACTATAACTATTTCATTTGTCAGCAGTATTTCCAAAAAATTGGCTATCCTTCTAAAACACATATTAGAGTAACATTCAAGCCGGTCAACACTATTTGGAAATTTTTATGATCACTGAAAAACCCTCATTCATTCTAGAAGTACTCTGGAGTATATAATATACCTTGTTCCTGTGATGTTAGTTACATTAGTCAGACCTCTAGAAGCTTCGAAACGAGACAGAAGGAGCATAGCCTACGTGCTCCTTCTGTTGCTTAGAAACAACAGACAAGATATTTCAGGCCTTTCTTCCCACTTCGCCACTACCAACCATCCGATTGAGTGGAATAAGAGTCATATGCCCTGTATAGAAGAGAACTACCATTTCAGAATCTTCAAGTAAGCTGCTATAGTCGCCCGTTCAACAGGAAACCTTAATAAGAATCAAGGTCTAATCCTACCGGAAATTCGGGAAACTTTAATCAGATCACTAAACATCAAAGAAATGAACTTTCACGCCAATTACATTATGTCTCGTAACAAATAAATCATGTTCCCGTGACACGCGTATTGTCTCGCACAGTACTAATTTTGTATGAATTAGAACTGTTAGTTAACACCTAGTCTGTTACCTTCGTATCGCTTACCAATCGTATCCCTGAAGATGCCGATAGCAAAAATCGGCGAAATATAATTCGATAGCAAAAATCAAAATAATTCGTGTTTCTAAAAACACGAATCTACCTATACATATTATTTAATATATTTTAGTTTTTTTCAAACTATGGTGTATTTGGATTTGGCATGAAATTTTAAAAAGTGTTTAATATTTTTTATTTTAATAAAACAAACTTAATTTTTATATTAATTTACTTATTGTTTCATATAATTTATTATTTAAAATTTTGGAATGAAGATTTTTTAACAAGAATTTTAAATTAGAACAATCGTTATTGGAATGATTTTCTATTTCTATAGTTATTTCCCTGATATTTACGCAAGCGTTTTTACTCTGAATGGATTCTGGATGATCATAATGGTGATGTGACTGTCTTTGATTCACTGATAACACAATGTTTAAATTTTAAAATATTTCATTTCAAAGAAACTTCAAAATTTTAGGAAACAATTTACGTTTGCTGTACAAAATACAAGGAAAGCTACACACTTCCTCTGATTCGTTTATTGCGTGTAGGTTGCTTAGTATCTGTTCTCCAACAAACAGGCTTCAGGTTCAAATCCCGTGCACATGAATATCTGTGATTATTTTTTTTTCCCACAGCGATACACTCTTCCAAGATGGAGTGAGTTACCATGGGAAAAGTACATCCAGCCTTCCTGCCTTTGGGACTCTTTATCCAGCGTTGGAAATCAACCAGCTGATCATCACCATCAATAAGTGTATCTTGACGTCGGCATTAATAGACAAAGAGACAAAATGACAAGACAAGCGTTTTAGATGGTCCATTGCCAGATCTCGATATTTAGTGATTTTTTCCAATTCTTTGTTGTTGATGTTGTAATCACGGGATACTGCGATGTCAATAATCCAAACCTGTCGATTTTCAATAATTGTGGTGTCAGTGTGTTCCAAATGCCGATCACTTTGTATTCTACCACTTTATAATCCAACAAATCTAATTAAACTTTACTTAAAGGTTAAGTTAAATTTCTTCGAATATTTTAGAATTATTCGGGTAAATTATTTTATCCACCATTCAATTTTTTACATAATACTCTTGAAATTTCATTTCATTTTTAAAATTGTTTAGAAGAGATGCGGTGATTGATTCGTTCAATCCAATACCCTTGGAGGGTAATGGATGGCAATGCTGTAGCCAGTGAAGTTCTAACTGAGGCTCGGCTATTGCTGTTACCCTCCTGCCATGATCAGAGCTTTAATAGCTCACTAACACCTTATCCCTACACTGTTCTCTACAGATAACGGGGAAGATGAAAAGCATTCTTGCTTCGCCCCTTTAAGCCAGTTCTTATAAGGACTATAAGGAAAATTGTTTAAATATGTAACTCATGTGTAACCTAGTTTACTTTGAAGTGATTATTGTTAAAAATAGTCTGACTCTTAAGTACAAATATCTCATCAGCTAACCTAGTTTTTGAAATTACACGTATACTTATTTTGAAATTCTACAAATTATATTGATTATATAATAATTAACGTAGGTCATATCAAATGGTATTGTAGAAATTTGTACATGTGTAAATATTATTATATTTTTATTCCGTGTGATGATACAGCGTTCCCCCTTTTTACGGTACCATCTAGTCTCACCAAATTTTATCAGGGGCTCTGGAACCGGCATAGGCTGACGAACCAGACCTATGGCAGGGTCAGTATTCCTGACTGTAATCCGTGTGTGTCCTCGGACCGGCGGGATTAAAAACACCAGATAAACTGGCGGAAAAACCCTGCTGTCCACGCCCAAGACCGGATAACTTGGCTTTGGCTGAGGAAGATCCTAAAGCTCCTCACGTCGTTTACGGGAATCGAACCTAGAGCACTCCTTCCCCAGGCATATGGTTGGGAAGCGCAAAGCCACTAGGCTAACCGCGCGGACAATATTATTATTATTATTTTATTATTTATTAGAGTAGAGGGTGCTGTGTAGGTATACGAACGGTCGCACGGTGATATCGCTGCTCCAGATTTTTATAGTTTTAAAGTGATTCCAACTCCTGTTTTAAGTTGAAAGTGCTCTCAAGTAACCCTACTTATCACGCCGAAGACAGGGATATAAAATTCAACGAGATCGGCTAAGAAGAAACCAAATTTTGAAGTGTTGAAAAGGGAACAGAGAGGACCGTGGTCAACAACCAGCAAAGAACAAAGGACGTCGCCATCTTTATAATCACGCCTCACTGCCTAAGGGAAGAAAGGTGAGTCATGAAGTGTATCAAATGCCTGGAGGAGTTATCGTCCAACGGAAATAATATAACTTGTACGAAATGCAGTAGGATTCTACACGTAAAATGTGCCGGCTTTTCAGAAACAACCGGGCAACATAAATATGAACCCGATGTAACACGTGAGGAATGGAAGTGTGTAATCTGCATGAGGAACAAAGAAACGCACATAAGGCAGCCACCTACGATGCAGCCGATTATACCGGAGGCAAAATCAGATGACGAACTGAACAGACAAAAAAACGCAGGTGAGTCCTATAATTTAAACTCTTTAAGTATACTAATAGAAAACGGTCTAGTGACTATAAAAGCCAGCTTAGTAGATCTTGTGCAAGAACTCTTTAAGAAACAGAACAAACAAATAACAAAAAAATCTAGCGAATATGAAGATTTGGTAAAACATAATAATTTAGCAGTTATAGAAGTGTTGCAAACGGTAAAAGACATTAAAATGAGCATTAACGCACTAAAAGACAGGCAACATAATTTGATGAAAGAGACATCCGAACTCCGTCAAGAACTTCATTCTCTAAAACTACAATACGAACGTTTAAATCAGCAACAACATAAAAAAGATCTTGTCATAAACGGTCTTCCTGAAACTACACCTACAGAAAACCTAAGAGACGTGGTTTTAAAATTAGGCCATGCAATTGATATCCCCCTACAGCTTAACGACATTCAGACCGTAAATCGGATTCCTAGGAAGAGCAAAAACCAAGGCTTCCCACGACCTGCACCAGTCATAATTCGTCTTAAGAGCAAGTCCACAAGAGACAATCTCATAAAAGCCAGCAGGCAGAAAAAAACAGTTGCCAAGGACTTGAACGCACAGCAAGACAATACACCAATCTTCCTATCCGAATATTTAACACCATTCAACCAGAATCTGTTGTACCAAACAAGAAAAGGAAAAATGGATAAAAATTACCAATTTTTGTGGACCAGAGATGTCAAGATATTCATAAGGAAGTCACAAACTTCAAAGTCGATACAAATTAAAAGCACAGAAGACATAGAAAGGCTGCCCCTGTGAAGAAAAAAGCCTCCCAAATAGTTCAAAAAGAAGCCCACAATAAAAAAAGAACGTGAACCATCAAGACAGATGCAATAACACAGGATATATCGGCAATTTCACTTTGATCCGACCTTTCAGATCATTCATTTGATCTCCCAAAGATCTGCCTACTTCCAACACAGCAACCAAATCAATAACAAATATATGTATATATAATCAGTATCACCCTCAGATAAGCTAATTACAAAGCTTCGAGGGTGCAGTTGAGTTACATCCCAGTAGTAGTATTTATCCAACATTATTCACTTAACATTCTGTAATGAATTCTAGTAATAAACAGAAAATGTGATAGTAATACTTCAGTTACATATTTAAGTTTAAAATTATATATTTAATTTACAATTTAAATTTAAAAATTATTATTATGTAAACTGCAACATAAGTAATATTGTTTAACTTGTGAGTCATTAATAATAAACACGATTACTATGATTATTATTAATGGTAATAATACACACTTTTTACTCTTGTGTCAATGAGAAATTCTGCAAATGATAATGATATTAAGAGTAATTATAATTCTTACTGAACCATTTTGCAAGAAAAAGATGCACTGTTGCCTAAATATTAGTATATTCATGTAATTATTTGAGAAATAATAAACTATAAAAAATTCTTCTTCTTCTTCTTCTTCTTCTTCTTCTTCTTCTTATTATTATTATTATTATTATTATTATTATTATTATTATTATTATTATTCACATAATAGATACACAGTCAAAACACGATATCATTCAAACAACAATGTGACTGGTGATACAAAGCAATTCAGATTCTGCCCAAGAATCCGAGAATAGTCTGTCAGGTAAGTCATAATATGTGGACTATTCCAATTAATGCTGGTTTTTGCAGATCATATGGGGTCACTTCGTTGATGTTTAATTGCTGTAAATAGTTGGATAACTTCTTTGAAGTTGCACCAAGTGTACCGATAACTATTGGGATGGCTTTGGTGTGTTTAAGCCACACCCGGCTAATTTCGATTGCCAAATCTCGATATTTAGTAATTTTTCCCCAGTTCTTGTTGTTATCACTGGGTACTGCGATATCAATAATCCAAACTTGTCGATGTTCGATAATTGTGATGTCAGGTATATTGTGTTCCAAAAGCCGATCAGTTTGTATTCTAAAGTCTCAGAGAATTTTTGCTGTTTCGTTTTCCAATACAGTATCTATTTTATGCTGCCACCATAAATTATTTCGGCTACTTGATGATGGCAATATTTTTAATCAATTTTACACAATAATATTGACTATGTTTTTGTCCCCTGCTCGCATACCCTTAGGCGAGCGCACCATAGTTTGAAAACCACTGTTATAGACTGTACTACTGTAGTGCCGTTTATCTTTCGAAATTCTATCTTAATTAAGAAATTTCATAATTATTTTCATTAAAAATGATATTTCATACGGAACTTGTAGTTTTATATTAGATTTATTATGCAAATTAGTTTAGCAGTTCACAGTTATTTTAAATTCTATCTCAGGAGGTTATTTCATTAGGTGATGGAAATTGCGATGTTCCTTTGTAAAACTTAAAAGATGCGATTCCCATAAGGAAATATTAATTGCTTATAATACTTGAACTTCGTAAATCTTGCCAATTTATTCCCCCTAAGAATAAACAAGATGCTGAAAATTTCCTAATGGAAGACGCTAATGAAGATTATTAAGATTGTCTTATTTTTAACAGCAATATTCGCGATGAACACTAACGAATGCTTATTAAATGGATAAAGCACAAGTGACTCCTTACTCCCTCTAGCGGCAATCCTAATTGGAATACGTAAACTTGAAATGCTCAAAAAAATGCAAGATATTATCAAACTAGGACACAAAACCTTATCTGCGTCTAATAAAGAAATTAAAAAAAAAAAGTTTTGTGCAAATTATAGTAAAGTCTGAAGATATTTTGTTAACGAAGGTATTTAGGGAGAGTTAGTTAGAAGATCGTCAGCCTCTTTCTCCACTAAAGTAATTACAAAATAAAGCCTTGCAATGCGTACCTTAATAATCCAATTAAATTCTCATCAAGTCTCTTACCTCATATAGAAATGGTCGATTCGTACGATTTTCTGTGTATTGTTAAGTGAGAGGCCTAGTGGGGAGTAAAGATGTAGTCTGTGCAAGCGACAAGGGAATACTGAGCTTCGATTGATGAATCTATATGCTCTACGAACTCTGAACTTTGCGACAGATGTTAAAAGCAGTTAGTTGAGTACCCCGCATGGTTGTTCATAATGTTATCGGCATTGATTACTTTTGTGGTAATTATTGCAGGAAAATGTTAGTCATATTTCACCTTATTTGTCATTTGAGATGCTACAGTAGCGACACCTGGAAGTTACAAACAAATAAGTGGTTTTCATAAATAATTAAAATTGTGTTTAACCATAACAATACTTCTGTCTTACCCTTAATGGGTTGCATTATTATTGATTTTAAGTTCCCGGATGAGGAGAGATGGTAGGGATTGGAGAGGGGGGGGGGTAGAGGCCATTATTTGTGCGTTTTTGGACTGAGTCCAGCTCACCTGTCATGGCCTCTGGGGAATACGGAAGGCGTTGAGGATGGCTATTGATTGTTTTCTCACATTATCTATTGCACACCCTTCCCCGTTTGGAGATTGTTGTTTAATGGTCTTGTTATGTTCTGCTTCCTGTCTCTCTTTTCTTTTTTTTTTGTTGTTGTTCGGAGATTTCGTGTTTCGCGTAAATAATGTTTCTACTTTGTTCTATTTCCGAACGTTGGAATCATGGCTATTAGGCTAACTTTCGCATAAAACTTGCGTTACCTTCTTTATGAATAAAATTGGAGACGGACGCTAGCTTTTTTTCTGTTCAGTGATTATTATCTTATCATAGCCAAAAAAGCACATTACAGTATGAGAGAGAGAGAGAGAGAGAGAGAGAGAGAGAGAGAGAGAGAGAGAGAGAGAGAGGACAGGATCCGTACAGATGTTGTAGGTTTTGGAATTAATTGTAAAACAGCTAATACTATGACACTAGTGTAGAATGTTCGTTAACTTCGCGTGTTCTAGACCGTTTGCTTGCTTTGCGAGATGGGAAACACGGGTTTCGTAGAAGAAAAACCAAGAAACCTCCGTATGAGAATGGATAACTCACCTTAAGATGGAAAAAAAAAGTAATGATATAAAAATAGCCTTACAAGTTTCGAGAAAAGATGAGAGTAGCGAGAAAAATAACATTAATCAGAGAATAGGAAGATAGAAGGATGTAGAAGAGTGAATCGATAGAGAATTAAAGAAAGGGGCGATTGAAAATAAAGTGATAATCCCACTTACAAGGATTTACAAAACTCATCGTACAGTTGGTGGATTATTAGCACCATAACACAAGAACCCTTGTTTTAGATGTGGATCCTATTACATGCTACTGCAGGCCTCCAGTAAACAAGATACTGATCTTACTCTAAGCTGAAGTTCAAGTACCGCCTAAAGATATTCCAAAACAACTACACGGTAATGGTATCTTGTTGGATTGGAGTCACTATTTTTTGTGTATCAAACAGGCAAGTAATATAGAAAGAAATAACATAAAACCAAATGAGAGAATTAATATAGCCAGAAAGTAGAAAGAAAATCAGAAATAGTAAAAAAAGATAAAAAGAAAATCAGAAATATAGAACGAGAAACAGAAAGGTAATTGAGCAAATGAAAGAGATAGATAGAAACCATTTCTTTTTCTTTCCTCAGTGTTTACGTTTCATGGCCTACAGTTTCAACTTTCCTTCAGCCCTTTAGCGAATGAAAAGTGACCTCCATCAATATAATCCTGTAGTTTGCGCGAAATTTTTGTATTTTTCGTTACAATCGTTTCAAGTACACTGTTGATTGATGAAAGCATTTAAACTAGGTAGAAAAGCTGCATAGGACACTAGAAATTTATCCTGGAAAAAAGAGAGCGATGTCGGTTATTTCTATTCTTAGGCCAGACAGGAAGCGGATAGGCATTAGCATATCGCCATAAGTCTGCAATAAATTCGACTATGGAGACGTATGTGTTAGTGACGTTGAATTACAGCGATATGCCTCGGTGCTGTTGATACCTCGCTGTTTTCCGGCAAAAGTCTCTCATTTGTTTTAGCACTCCCTTTTCAAAGCGAGGGCAGTGGGAAGCTCTCAGCCTCGTTCTTTCCCCAGATAGGTGCGTATTGATGTATATTATGCTGACGGATGCAGCTGACACTATTGCCCTGAGAATAGAGTTTCCCTCGATCGATTCTACTACCCTTGGTTGAACCGTGCGGTATCTCAAACCCGCCCATAGAGAGGGGGGAACGAAGGCTGTCTGTTGTACATGAAAGGGTGCCGGGAATCTCTTTTTAGGCAAGTCGGCTGTGTTCAACTGGGGACCGAGCAGCTAGCGAGAGATTGACTGACAAGTGTTTCGGCTTCACTTCCCTCGGCAATGACACCCTATGCTGTGACAGGGTAGCGAGGAAACGAGTCCAAATTATTATTTCTTTACACTGCCACACGGCTAAAAAATATATTTGCACTTGATCTATGGGGAGCAGAAGAATCCGGTAGAATCACAGTGTCGTATTGAATGTGCAAAGGACTGATAAGCAGGACCTAGCTTCAAAATAAGGCACTGGTCACCGATGATCGATACGACAGCCGAATCTCCGCACACATATAACTAGAGTGACATT
Organism: Typopeltis vanoorti; assembly: GCF_054136105.1. Taxonomy (NCBI): domain Eukaryota; kingdom Metazoa; phylum Arthropoda; class Arachnida; order Uropygi; family Thelyphonidae; genus Typopeltis; species Typopeltis vanoorti. The sequence continues at coordinate 142,545,227 of NC_143552.1, forward strand.
TCTCGCTTGGATTTTATTCGGAAAGCGCCTGTTAGAATTTTGTATGCGATTTGGAAATCGAGATTAATATAAACTGGCAGAACGACTTCTTCCGATGCAACAAAAAAGTTGATAGCAACCTACAAAAGACGTACTTTTCATAGAAAAGTCAAATATCAAATACAACTATTTCCCTAATTGTATTTTCGACGAATTCTTTTTCAGTCCATACTTATGTACTTTCCTTTTGTTAAATATAAAAATTATTTCTTTATTTGTAAATCTTTTTTTAATATTAAAAATATTTTTGTTGCATCAAAGATGCCCTTTTAAAAAGATTTTATTATATCTATTCAATTTTTAAGTCATATAATAGTTCTATAATCATGATGCTTTTTTCTCTGTATGATAAATATATATATATATATATATATATATATATATATACAATGTATGCATATATATATATATATATATATATACATATACTGCTTGGAAAAAAGTCAACGGACGCCATAGGTTGAGGAACGAACAGCCATGGCGGCGCCCACCTGCATAAAATGTAGGACCTCCTTTCACTGTGATGATAACAGCAGCAATTGTATGGGGCTTACTTTCACAAGCGTACGATAGCGATCAACGGGAATTTCGAACCACTCTTCCCGTAGGCATGTAAATGAGGTCCTGGACTGTTACGGGGCAGACGTCCCTTGACTTCATCTGACGTTCCAGTTCGTCTCGCAGATGTTCAGTAAGGTTGACATCAGAGCTCTGTGGTGACCAGTCAAATGGGGTGGCGTTCATGTCCTCAAACCACGCAATTACAGAAGCGGCAGCCTTATGACACGGTGCATCGTCTTGCTGAAAGAGACAACGATCAATTCCCTATAAACGCCACAAAGTAGGAAACATTGCATACTTCAGAATGTTAAGATACCAGTCGGAATTCAATGTTCGTTGCACCAAAAACAGAGGTCGGAGACCAAATGAGGATAAACAGGACCATACCATTCCATCGCAACCTACGAATTTCATAGTTGAGGTTTGTCAATCTGGTAAGAGATGTTCAACGGACATCCGCTACACACCGACGTCCGTAATCTGCTCGGTAGAGGGTGCAGTATGATTCGAAGCTGCATAACTCTGCTCTCCAAGCTTCCACGTCTCACTGTACACACTCTTTGCATCCTGAAGACGACGCTGCATGTTGGTTCGGGTAATGTGGGAATTGAATGTTGCGGTCCCATGTTGCCAGCCCCGATTCTAAATGTTTTTAAATTTTTTTTTATTTATATTTAATAGCAGATTCGTATTACAGTCGATATTCGGAACTCTGCATTAAAATATCGGGATGCTATAAGATGGCATGCTATCGCAATGCCTCTTTCAAACTCCGTCAGTTCCATTCTCGCAGCCAATTCACCCCGATACAGTAACACAGACTTTGGAGCATCATATTCCTCCAATTTATATCTGTTTTTCCGATTTTTCTCCTTAAAATAGACAAAGCAACTGTTGAACGTATAATGATGTAGTACAATAGTCTCTTGGCATTAGCCGACTGTACATAGAGCCAGCTTTTATAAAATTATAAAAGGCTTGTTCACTCAGCAGAGTTCTTCCTCCTTCTATCTGCTCTTTTTATGTCTTTATAAATAAACAAGAGCTTGGACAATTTACATTGCTCTAAGAATTTATGTAGGCTGTCAGTTCAATAAATAATGAAAAAGTAGCCTTTACATTTCATAGAGCTCTTCGATTTACATTTGTAAGATATGTTAATGATAGACATATTTTTGTCACGAAAACAGAATAAAAACTATAATAAGTATTGCTTGTATCATTCAAAGGAAGAAAGGATCTCTTCTACTACTACTTCTTCTCTCTCTCTCTCTCTCTCTCTCTCTCGCTCTGTGTGTGCGTGCGTGCGTGCGTGCGTGCGTGTGTGTGTGTGTGTGTGTGTGTGTGTGTGCGTGCGTGCGTGCGTGCGTGCGTGCAATATCAATAAGTAATTGCAATTCATTCGATTCTGTTTCTATTCCAAATGTATGCAAATATTTGAGAGTTTAAAATAGAGAAGAAATAGTTTTGCGTTTGTATAGTTTATATGAAGATATGAAAATAATTTATTTGCAATTATAATGTAACATATATAACATATTATATTAACATTATAACATATTATAATGTAACATATATAACATATAGTAAGATATATATATTACTTAAAAACATGACAGTAAGTTTTTAATATTTTAAATTATTTTTAAAAAATTTCAAAACTTTTTATAAACCTTTAAATTTTTCATATACAAATATTACAATTAACACAACTGGCTAATAGAAACTCAAAGGAATGAGATGGTAATCAATCGACCGTGAGATGCTGTGATTGATTCGTTCATTACCCTTGGAGGGTAATGGATGGCAATGCTGTAGCCAATGAAGTTCTAACTGAGGCTCGGCTATTGCTGTTACCCTCCTGCCATGATCAGAGTTTTAATTTAATAGCTCAATAACACCTTATCCTACACTGTCCTCTACAGATAACGGGGAATATGAAAAGCATTCTTGCTACGCCCCTTTAAGCCAGTCCTTATAAGGATAAGGATAGAAACTCAAAGGATTGATTCATTCAATCCAATACCCTTGGAGAGTAATGGATGGCAATGCTGTAGCTAATGAAGTTCTAACTGAGGCTCGGCTATTGCTGTTACCCTCCTGCCATGATCAGAGCTTTAATAGCTCAATAACACCTTATCCCTACACTGTCCTCTACAGATAACGGGGAAGATGAAAAGCATTCTTGCTTCGCCCCTTTAAGCCAGTCCTTATAAGAAACTCAAACAGCTAAAGGATAAAAAAGCCCCTGGCCCAGATGATATAACAAATAGAGTAATAAAACTGCTGCCCCGAAGAGCTGTTGTACATCTCACCACCATAATCAACTCCATGTTCCGGTTTAACTATTTCCCCAGCTATTGGAAAGTCGCAGATGTAGTCCCAGCGCATAAACCAGGTAATGATCCACACCTGCCTGAGAGCTATCGACCCATCAGCCTAATCTCAAACTTAGGCAAAATTGCTGAAAAAATCATTCTCTCTAAACTCCACGCCTCAATAAATGTGTTAAATATCATTCCTAAGGAACAATTTGGATTCAGACAACATCACAGTACTACTCAACAAATTTATAGGATAATTGAGTATATCACCACCGGATACAATTGGCACCAGCACACCGGAGCAGTCTTCCTTGACATAGCGAAAGCTTTTGACAAAATATGGCACTTGGGATTACTACACAAACTCATTTCAGCAAGTATACCATCAAGCATCGTCCACCTAATTAAATCTTACCTCCAGGACAGACACATACAAGTCAAAATAAATGGTACAGTTTCAAGTCAGCGACGGATCTCTGCGGGAGTTCCTCAAGGTTCCCTACTGGCTCCGATCTTATTCTCAATATATATGGCAGACATCCCACACAACCCAATGTCATCCATCTTAGCACTTTATGCGGACGACACAGCAGTTCTTGCCAGATCTCTATGACCTCATCTTGTCACCAAAAAGTTGCAAGAAAACCTGCTACAACTAGAACATTGGTTCTCCAAATGGAGATTACAAGTGAATCCCCAGAAGAGTGTAGCAATACTTTTCACCAGAAGAATGGCAACTCCCATGGGGGACCTTTATCTTTTCAACACCAAAATCCCCTGGAAAACAGAAACAAAATATCTTGGAGTAATTCTGGACAAAAGATTAACGTTCAACCCACACACCAAAGCCTTATGTACGAAAGCATCTAAAACTATTGCACAACTTTATCCTCTAATAAATAGAAAAAGCAAACTAAATGCCAGAATCAAAGTGCTCCTCTACCTGCTGACGATCTGCCCCATGATGACATATGCATCTCCAGCCTGGAGCCACACATCCAACTCCAACATCCTCAGACTGCAGAGAGTGCAAAATAGGTGTTTACGGATGATATTGGACGCACCGTGGTTTGTAAGGAACGTGCAACTGCATAGAGATACAAACATCCCTTACATCTACTCCTTCCTATTAACTACAGCAGAAAAATTTTTCTCAAAGATCTCTACACACCCCAACGATCTAGTTAAACAAGCAGCAAACTATGAAGAGACTGACCTCTTCAAATACAAGAGGCCAAAAGCCATCCTAAATACTTGCAACAATGACTAATCTCCGTGCGCCCCAGGGCGAGCTCTCAGCTCATAAATCTTTCCTTCAATTCATCCACCTTATCAGACAACGGGGAATAAAAGCATCTTGCTTCACCCTTCTGGCCAATGATATTATGTATGTTATGTTAGAAACTCAAACACATATTTATATATATTTGAGTTTATTATATATATATATATATATATATTTGAGTTTATTAAAAGGGAATTTCATATATATATATATTTATATATATATATATATATATATTAGGATAACCAAGTTATATTATAAACTTGGTTATTTTAACTTTTAATCCCAAGTATGAAAATAATGAAGTTTGCACCTGAAACATAGTTCAAGTCTAAAGGTGGTACAACACCAGGGCCGTTCATTGTAAAGGTGGGTATAGCTCTGATCACTATTCTTAGTATTTTTCATAATGTAAAGCACATCTCACTAAAAGATTGAAAATTCAATAAAATTCACATTTCAAAAAAGGTTGAAACCGGTCTGGGTAGTGACCCCACCCATAATGTATTGCAGTATATACATATCTTAGTGAGATGTGCTTTACATTATGGGAAAATACTAAGAATAGTGATCAGAGCTTTACCCACCTTTACAATGAGTTGCCCTGGTGTTGTAACCATCTTCAGACTTGAACTATGTTTCAGGCGCAACTTAAATATTTGCATACTTGGGATTAGGAGTTAAATAACCAAGCTTATAAAATTACTTGGTAACACTAATATTTATATATATATATATATATATATATAGTGCATATATATATATATAGTGTATATATATATATACACTATATATATATATACATTATATATATATATACACTATATATATATACACTATATATATATATATATACACTATATATATATATATATAGTGTATATATATATATATATATAGATTTTTATTTAATAAGGTTAAAACACCTTATGGTAACTTGTTCTGGCAAAATACTTATAAGCTCTGTATTACTAAATGTTAGTATTTCTAGCCTGGCTCCCACTGATGAGACCTCAATAAATGTCAAAACCGGTCTGAGTAGTTGCCTCTTGCCTTTAATACAAAACATCATGCACCCACTTCTTGGAGATGTGTTTTGGCATTAAGGGTAAATATTAAGATTAGTGATCAGAGCTTATACCACCTTTACCAGAGTTGCCTTGGTCTTGCACTACCTGTAGGATCAGCTAGACTTGCATCACTTGCAGGCGCAAACTTGGCTTGTTTGTCTGTTTGCTTACTTGGGAAATGGAGTAAAACCAGGTTTAAAATTGCTTGGTATTTTTTAACATTTATTATACCCAAGGTAAAATACTTTCTACATATATATACAGCCCCGCCTGTGTAGCTCAGTCTTCCTTCGTACGCTTGGCCGCACGAAGGAAGACGTGGTTTCGAGTCTATCGGCGACTAGAGGAAATTTTTCTAAGCCTTTTTTCGACCGGTTCCCGAGTTAGTCGATCTCTGGCACGGGCAAGTGGGTTTTTCGTCCCGGAAACTCAAGAAAATCGACCGTAGAACCCGCATTATTTCAGACATTAAATATATTGTGTTAGGGTTAGGGACCACGAGATGGCGGCACATTTGAGACGTCTCTCTTCAGTGTGTGCCGCTTAATTAGTGATGGCTTTGGGCCATCTATCTCTGATTAATAATTTGTGAGTTCAACAAATCTTCATCATCGGTCTGTAGAGTAAGATAGGCTGAGAGTCAGCAGATAGTAGGAGAGGAAATAAAGATAGAGTGCATAGTGGTAGAGTAGGTGAAAGAGGTCTCAGTTGACCTGTTTTAGCTGTTTGCCCCCCAAGGGCGATTCTAAAACGGTCGTTGATTTTTCGCTTGAGAAAAAAAAGGAAAAATCCTAAAAAGGAAACATCTAGCAAAAACAAAAGCGTACCGGTGGAGATTAAACTGCCCACTCAGTCTCCAAAAGTTAGATAGGGCTAAATGGCCTCGCCTACTCCCCGTATACAGGAATAAAAAAGGCGTTAGCTGATTTTTTTTTATTTTTGATAAATATATATATATATCGTTTGAGCACAAGGTAAGACTTTGATTTAGATGCAATTTAATTGATATTGCTTCGTTTAGCCTACGCTTGGTATTGCTGGCAGTCCATTGCGGGATATTCTACAAAATTTCTGCTGGCAGGTCCTTAGACCTGCGGGATTTCTACTAGCGCTCACACGCAATTAAATCGATATGAGCGTGCCTGACCTAGACGTATTCACTGATTTGCTCGATAAAGAGCCGGCTCTTATACTCATAAATAAACTCCAAAAGAAGTTCAAGCTGACATTGCTTACTAGCATGATCGACCCCGACATCATTATCGAGTCACTCGATAAAGGGCTAGCACTCACTTTTGTCAAAAAGCGTCTCAAAAAATTTGAACGAGATTGGCTCGGCTACTTAAACTTATATTCTTCACCTGCAGTCGAGTTGAGGAAAATGAAGACTCTCCTCAAATGGAGAAAAAACTCAATCTAGTTGTCTCTACTTCTGATCAAGGAGAAATCCACGCTTGTAAGAAGCGAAAAATCCTCGCTGCTGAGCCAACAAATGCTGTTGGTTTGGATGAGGACGTTCCCGTATCAGATCCTTCTGCCTTCCCAAATGAAAAAGTGACACCGATTATCCTAAGGGAAAGGCAGAGATGGACAAAACTTAGAACCATCATGGCTAACTTACAAATAAGTTATAGATCTGCTAAAAATGTAGATGAGGACATAAAAATTCAGCCCACACGGTGGTTGATTATAGAAATCTTACAAAGGAGCTGGACGCAAGAGGAACTCAATATCACACATTTCACTTGTCTCCGAAAAAAATCTGAAAGTGGTCCTACGAGGAGTCTCCGAGGATATTGACACAGATGAAATAGTTACTGACCTCACCTTACAGGATCTACCTCCCATAAAGATCACTAGAATGTTCAGATCAAATAAGACACCTATGCCTCGAGTCGTAGTAGAAATGCATAATATTTACCAAGACATATACAATTTGAAATCAATCTGTGAAGTTAAAATCACCTGAACCATTGAGAAAGAGAGCATCTTCTGGGCGGTGCCACAGATGCCAAAAATTTGTCTATGCCCAGAAGCTATGCAAAGCTCAGTTCAGATGCCTAAAATGTGGCGAGAATCACCCCACAAACACCTGCGCCAAGCCAAAATCCACCCCGGCTAAGTGCACTAATTGTGGGGGTCCTCACCCTGCTAATTATAGAGGGTGTATACATCACCCCAAAAAAAGATGGAGCGATCCAAATAATCAATCTACTTCGTCACTAGTGCGAGAGTTCCTGAGGTTCAGGCTCCTCAGTCCTCCAAGAGTGAGAACATGACAACAGGAACTTGCCCAACATTAACTGAGCCCCTTAAGAAAATGAATCTTCAACATCAAGCGAGAACATATGCTGATGTGGCCCGCTCCAAACAGATAGTACAAACCCAGAACCTGGCTAATCCACATTGAAATCAATCAGCTATTATCACCTCTTCTCTTGCAAACATGCTTCAGGATTTCAGCAACTCAAATCCATCAGTAAGTGTTACAAAAAGATTCTTACAGCAAACCCAATCCATAATATCTACACTCTCTGATGCATGGGAAAAAATCTGGGGCGATTTTTTCCTTGGAATGCCAACGGTATCAAAAATAAAGTGTTATAAATCCAGAAATTCAATAATAGATATAACCCAGATATATTTCTAATCAATGAAACTCACCCGAGGCCTGCTGATACCATGAAAATCTGAGGGTATCAGATTTACAGAAACGACAGACTTGGGTATAGAGGTGGAGGTAATGTCCTCACAAACTCAATTGGAAACCTTAACTTTTTTTCTGCTAACAACCCTCCATTAAAGACATTGTTGACCTCAGATCTGGATGCCATCCTTGGAGTAAAAGGATCGGTCGTCATCGCTGGAGACTTCAATGCAAAACATCCAGCCTGGAACAGTAAATCTACCCATAAAAATGGCCGCATCCTTTCCAACTACACAGGATCAAAGTATGCTGTTGTGGCTAGACCTAGCGAACCAACTCATTTCGGTACGTTTGGCACTGCTGACATCTTGGATATAGCTATCCTTCAAGACATTAAACTTCCGTACAGCCTTAAATCACTAAACGAGTTGTCATCGGATCACAATCCAATTATACTACAATTGGGAGAACAAGAATAACTGTCTTCTCCCTCTCACTCAGGCATATCGTGGGAGAGACTGTCTGAAGCACTTAGGGATAATATTGACCCGTCCCTCACATATGCACACCAGAAGATGTGGAATTTGCAGTGACTAGACTAGCCTCTCCCAACAGATTAAGTCCGCTATAACGGTTGCAACATTCCACAAACCTGTTCCCAAAGCTAGGAAGAGATTTCGTCACACTCGCGCTTCTCAGGACAAAACAGTTCTTAATAGATTGAATGGGGCATTAAGAGATGCACTTAAAACACATAGAAACCAAGTTTGGGATAAAAAGTTAGCCTCTATCTCACCTAGTGATCAATCTATCTGGGGGTTACTGAGAAACACCAGAAATAAAAACAGATCCCTCCCCCCCCTATAATCTCAAACCAGGGCTTAGTTTACATAGATGTAGATAAGGCAGAAGTCATACTAAAGGATCTAGAGGAGCAGTACAAACCCTCTTATAACAACTTAAATTTCAATCACTTGTATAAAATCCGCGGACAAGTCGGACACGCATTAAATCTCCCAGATACTAGTGCTGACCATATTGCACCAACATCACCTCTTGATTTATATGATATTATTAAAAAACATAAGAACAATAAAACTCCTGGAGCAGACGGCATCTCAAATGGGGTGATCAAGCTGCTGTCTTGAAAAACTGTAGTGCACCTGACCAGTATAATAAATGCAATCTTAAGACTTCACTATTTTTCTTCCACCTGGAAACTGGCTGATGTAATCCCTATACATAAGCCAGGCAAGAACGCACACCTACCGAAAATTATCGTCCAATCAGTCTCATCTCGAATATGCGTAAGGTTGCGGAGAAGGTCATCCTCTCACGACTCCAAACCTTAGTAAATGACCTAAACAGCCTCCCTAAAGAACAGCTTGGTTTTTGGCAACATCGTAGTACTACCCAACAAATCCACAGAATTGTGGAATACATCACCACCAGCTATAACTGGCGCCAGTGCACAGGAGCTGTTTTCGTAGACCTATCCAAAGCATTTGACAAAATCTAGCATTTTGGACTCCTGCAAAAACTTATCTCAGCCGGTACCTCACTAAAAATGGTTCATCTAATCCATTGATATCTTCAGAATAGATCAATGCAAGTCAAAATCAACGGTTCTACATCGTCGCAGCGGCATATCTTTGCTGGAGTACCGCAGGGAAAAATGTATACAGAAAACATTGCTGTTTTCTGTATACATGTCGGACATCCCGCACAATTCGATATCTTCCATTTTGGTCCTGTATGCGGACGATACAGCAATACTAACCAGATCTCTTCGACCTCATCTCATTACCAGAAAGCTTCAAGAAAACCTTCTAAAGCTGGAGGGTTGGTTCTCTAAATGGAGATTCGAAGTCAACCCCCAAAAAAGCTCAACCATTCTTTTCTCGAAAAGGCCAATGTCTCCTGCAATAGATGTGTTACTATTCAATACTAAAATTCCCTGGCAGACAGAAACAAATTACCTGGGTGTAATTCTCGACAAAAAGCTATTTTTCAAGAAACACATCAAGTCTACGTGCGCAAATGCATCTGCAGCCATAGCTCAGATCTATCCGCTAATTAATAGAAATAGTAAGCTCAGCAACAGAATCAAATTGCAACTATACCAGATGACGATTCGTCCTATAATCACCTATGCCTCTCCGGCCTGGAGCCACACCTCTAATACTAACATTATCAAAATACAGCGAGTGAAGAACGAGTGCTTGAGAATGATTCTGAACGCCCCGTGGTATGTTAGAAACAATCAACTGCATGGAGATACAAATATTCCCTATATTTTCTCTTTTCTACAATCCTTAGCATCCAAGTTTTCCTAAAGACGCCGACACATCCCAACGATTTGGTTCAGCAAGCTGCAGCATACAATCCAACAGACATATTCAAACATAGAAGACCAAAAGCCATATTAGCCTCCTATAACGATGCATAATCTCCATGCCCATTCAGGGCGAGCAAACTGCTCATAAATTTTACCCTCACTGTAACCACAACAGAGAGCGGGGAATATGAAAAGTATCTTGCTTCACCCCTAAAGACATAAATGTCAATTGTTAATTACAGAAACGTAGCCCAACTCGGGCTGAACACGTAGCTCATAAATTTTTCCCTACACAGTAACTTTATCAGATAGTAGGGATTAAAAGGATTATGCTTCACCCTAATAGACAGTAACGTTCTGAGTTCTGTAGAAACGTAAATAAGAGGAATGATTGTTTACAATACACAATACAATCCATTATGAAATGAAATATTACATATTGATATGATGTGAACAAGAGTAAGAAAGTTTGCTTATTTTAATAGCTGAAAATAAACGTGGAAGCGGTTGTGAAAAGCACGTGGAATAATCATCTGTTGGAAAAGTCAGAATTTGCGTGAATAGAATTTTAACAAAGTCAGATTTGTAAGTTAAATCAGATTATCATTTCAGACAATACAGTCATACTGCATACTGCCCACAAGGGAGAGACGAAAAGGAAGTTCATTTGATTGATTTAATTATCAATTTTACCTCTCAGTACAATATATTTATTATTTAGCAGAGTTCTTTATGATGTGTCAAGTATTTGATTTTTTTTATACTGGATTGAATATCGTTTTTAATCATGGCTCAAAAACTCAATCATTTGCCATGGCTTCTAACAACCTAATGATGCAGCACACAGTATATGAAAAAAAAGAGAGAGAGAAAAGTTTTATTATTGGCTGTCTTCTTTCATCCTTCAAGCCACCGATTAGTATGCCTGAAGAATCAACATCAATCTTTTGGAGCAAAAGACAATACACAATTTCTAAGCTAATTTCTTTCTCTCTCGCTCTTTCTCTCTCTCTCTCTCTCTCTCTCTCTCTCTCTCTCTCACACACACACACACACACACACACACACACACACACACACACAAAGACAAGAAACCGGAAAAAAGTAAAATTCTCAAAGATGCTTTACGGTTGTCTTTAGGATTCATCCACCAAGAATAAAGACAAACAAACTTGATAAGTGATCGGATACTCCAGTTGAATCACAAAAAAGAAGGAAAAAGACAAGGAAAGTGTTTTTTTTTTTATCAATGCACAAACTAACCTAATTACGCAAACGAAAAAAAAAATCAAGTCTTTAGAAGTTGGCTGACTGGAGAAATACTGCCGAGAACAAAAGCAAACAAGGAAAAACCAAGCACCTTCCACTCCCCGCATGAAATTTATACGGAGACAGCACTTTTCGCATAAAAAAGCTTCAGTTGGTTTTCTTCTCAAAAAAAAAAAAAAAGTATCATATATTAATTATTTTCTTTAAGTCTCCGAACTATTCCCACTCCCAAGGGATATTAACTGAGTTTTTTTTTTCGATAAAAAAAATTAATTTAAATCTTTCTGGGATTTGCCATATTCCTTAAAGCAATTAAAAAAGACGTTCTAATTATCATAGAACAACATTTTAGCACACGTAAAAATAACTTTCAAGATTACAATTTTATATAATAATAATAATACTGATATAATGATTTGAATATTATTATTATTATATTTTGATATATACATTTTGATTCATCACTTAAAGATCTGAAAATAATTGCTTGCATCGTATAGAATTAAATATGATGCAACATATCTAAGGAATATAAATATGTCTTTTTTATTATTTTTATTTTTTTTTAAGAGAGATGTCGTTTCTGGGATTTAACATTATTTTTGAGTAAGTTATCATATCAGAATACTTACAGTATAGACGTTATCATTTTCATTAATATTGCCACAAGATGGCAGAACTTGTTCTGCCATCTTGTGGCAATGCTTTTAATCCACATGTTTTTAATTCATATGACATCATATGACATCCCATAGTCTCAAGCATTTAGAAACCACATGTTTATAATCAGTGAAATGATTATAAATATGTGCATTTACTGTTATTGTAAATAGAAATTTAGATATTTAAAATTATAGTTCTTTCTGTAATAAACAAAATAAACAAAATTACACCGGACCAAAACAAAAACGCAAGGATCTCTGATGTTACTTTAGATATGATGCATGTAATTGAAACCTACTTGTAGGCCTTGTCCAACTGGCATTTTAATTTTGACATTGGGATGTTTTCAATGAATAAAATGAGTTCATAGGTCGATTGTGTCTGTTCTTTGTTTTCTTGTTAGCGATAAAAAGTTGTGATTTCGAGAGCGTCGACATTGTTTTCATGAAACCAATATGAGAGGTGATGTAAACGTTTAGAGAAACACAGTCGAATTAGAAAATATCACTTTATGATAATCAGAGAATAGATGGAAGACAAATCATGAAAAAAAGTTTGGTTAGTAGTTTGTAAACTAAGCAAAGCAATCCCATTATGCGAAAGATCTGATGCAATTATCTTCTATGACATCACATAGTCTCAAGCAAACCTTCAAACAAAACGTTTTTATGGAAAGAAAGAGAAGAAGAAGAAAAGGTAATTTTTTAATTATTAATAAATAATCATGAGCCTGTGTAGCTCAGTAGAAGTGGCGTTTGCATTCTACAGTGCTTGACTGCACGAAGAAAGGATTTGGTGCTTCAAATCTTGTCGCCTACTAGAGGAACTTTTTCTAAGCTTTTTTTCGGCCGGTTTCCGAGTTAGTCGATCTCTGGCACGGGCTAGCAGGTGTTTTCTCCCAGAAACTCGGGTTTTTCGTCCCGTAAACTCAAGAAAATCGACCGTCGAACCCACACTATTTTCGGACATTAAAAATATTGTGTTAGGGTTAGGGACCACGAGATGGCGGCACTAGCTTGCCGCCTTCTTCACTGCGTACCGATGAATCAGTGATAGTCTTGGGCCAGCTATCTCTCAGATTGGCTACCAGTGGAGATTGAACTGCCCACTCAGTCTCCAAAGTTAGATAGGGTAAAACGGCCACGCCTACTCCTATACGGGAACAAATAGGCGTTAGCTTATTTTTTTATTTTTATAAATAATCATGCTTATAAATAAAAACGAAATATTCAACAATTACCACAATTAAATTCTTTTTATAAACTGATTACTGATTACATTACATACGATCCTTTAACAGAATGTGAAGTCTGCTTAAATCTCTTTTACACAGAATTCTCATTAAAATAAGGAACCTCTCATTGTACAGTTCGTCTTTTCATTTCTGTTATTAAGGATTTTTATACGAAAAAAAAAAAAAACTTTTTTTTTTTTTCGTATAAAAGCGAAAAAGCTTTTATACGAAAAAAAGCGAAGAAGCGAAGAAAACGTTGATTGAATTAAATATTCATCAAATAAAAATTAAAATCTCCGAATAGTAATTACACCTGATGCATTGATTATTCCAATTTTTCAACGGGGGAGGGTGGATAACTAACTCGATTTAGCAAAACAACTGTCTTCCATGCTGCATAAAAGATTATTGTCAGTGGATAGATAGCTATGACGTCACTCGCTGAGAAAATGACATAAGAAGTCATCAAAGTTCTTTAATACTTGAACTACGTCAGATAACTGCGAATCATGAAGACCTTCCCCATTCTTCTCATCTTCAAATATTTTGTCAATAGTAAATGATGGATCGGTAAACGCTGTGCCCCAGAATGGACCGAAATGTCGTTTGGATGTCGTCATTAGATAGGGGACACCATTAAAATGTCGTTTGGATTTCATATATGACAGCAGAAATCTGATTGCTGTCCGTTAAGAAGGGCATAAGGAATGTCGCATCCATCACGAACAAACAGATCCGAACAAGTAAACTGTTTGTCTTCTCCATAAACGACTAAGAAGCTCCCGACTCGAATAATGTTCTCAGATGATTTCATTTTCTCGCTTTGGTAAAAATTCACCCAAATTTCCAATGAGAAGGCGTTTTGCATCGAAATCCATTATAATTAAAGGGATTGGAAAGGGTGGCGTCGATCACTAATTTAACCAATTATAATGATTTGTCACAGATTGAAAAATAGGACTAATTCTGTCATTTCTATTTTACTATGTTTTGTCTCTATCTGTATTATTGTTATTATTATTGTTATTCATTCAGTTAATCAACCGACATGTCTTTATCTTCGGATTTACACTATTTTCTCTTTCTTTTTCTATGTCTATATCTATCTATCTATCTGTTTGTGAGGGAGGTGAGGGGGGGGCTCACACTCACCCTTCCTTTGCTGATACAATTATCTTTTGTTCTTTCTCTCTCTCTTGCTTTTTTTTCACGTATTGTTTTCACAATGCATCCATCTTCATATTATTTTGTTTTCACTCGATACTTTTGTATTTGTATTTCTTTTTTCTATTTTGATTATGTGAACTGGTTTCTTCATTTTTCTCTCTCCTTCTGTTGCTCTTTTTCTCTCTCTCTGTCTGTCTCTCCATTTCCATTTTCACCCTATTCATATACCTATTGCTCTATTATTTTCGCTCTCTGTATCTCTCTCTCTCTCTCTCTCTCTCTCTCTCTCTATTTCCATTTTCATCCTATTCATATCTATACATACCTACTGCTCTAGTATTTTCTCTCTCCATCTGTCTCTCTCTCTCTCTCTCTCTCTCTCTCTCTCTCTCTCTATTCAGTTGTTCTTCTAAATAAGTCATAACTTTTCCGCTTCATATGCCTGGGTTTGAATCCCATCAAGAACACTTAGATCAACGTTTCAATGGAAGTGGATTAGCCAGTCTGATAAGGAGGTAATGACTCATCCTATAACAGAGAGAGAGAGAGAGAGAGAGAGAGAGAGAGAGAGAGAGCTGCAGTCCCTCTGAGCAAGCATCTCGTAGTCATCTGCTTCGACAATAATTCACAAACTCTTTTTACCTTACTTATACTCATCAATCTTTTCTCTTTCTCATCCACTCGCTGTATCGATATGTTAGGGATGTATTATTCTCTCTCTCTCTCTCTCTCTCTCTCTCTCTCATTCTGCCCAATCTGAATTCCTAATCTATTTTTTATCCTTCTTTTTCTTCCATTCTATTCTGTTCATCAATACAGCTGCCTATCTATTATTTTCTTTTCCTTCTGTCTATTAATTTGTAGGCGTCGTCTTCATACAATCTCTTTCTTTCTCCCTTTTCACTTAATACTTTAATTTTATATAATTTTACTTTCTTTCCAAGAAACGTAAATAAATTTATTAATAATACTTTCCAACACCTTTTTTGTCACAAATATGCATTCTTATGTCTAAATCACAATTCTAATATTCGGAACAAATCCACAATCCTTCCAGTTTCTCAGAAATGTATGTTTTTTGCAGCATCACCCCCAACTTACTGAGGAAATATTGGTGGACAACATTTGCAAAGATATTCCATCATTGCTCAGTTCTTTGAATTTCCCATTAAGGAAATGGCTTATGGTAATTTTGTCGTGTTGTCTAATACCACAATATCTCAATATTTCTGCTTAGGAATGCTCTGCTTCGTTCCCCCCATTCCAAATAAAAAAAAAACGCCCAAAGAGTAAAATCATTTCTTATTTAAAATCTATAGCACTGGAGGACCAAATCGTATTGAGTACCCTTTAAAGTTGTTGGGCAATTTATCTAATTGAATTTGTAGCTTCCCCGAGTGTATGAATGATGCTCTATTATAACCATATCATGATATTTTCCCCTTATTACCCCCGCCTTGGTCTTAGACAATCGCATTTTTATCTAACTTATCCCAAGTTTTTTTTTTTTTTTACTCATTTCAATCATATTTCTGCTACCCGAGAAGGCAAAGCGTATCTGGAAGCAGATAAAATGAATAAAAATACAAAATTTACTTGGCTATGTTAAGAGATACAGTTTTGAAATGTGGTTCCTAGAGCAGAAAGAGAGAGCGAATATTTACATGTGTGTGTGTGTGCGCGCACACATATCTAACTAATAAATTTTCAATATACACGCTCAAGTTTGACTCTCAGAAACATTAGTGGAGGCAAAGTTTTTCTGCATAAAATTTAAAAGACATAATGTTTCTTTTAGAAACATTATGTCTCTCTCTCCCTTTAATAAAAAATAAAAATAAAAATAATAAAGAAAGAAAAAAAAAGCCTGACTTCGATTCCGACTGTGAACACAACTCAAACCTCTGAGTATTGATTTTTGTGTCTAGAATAAGCGCGATACAGAAACGTTATAATATCGAATATTAATATTTTCAAGGATTTTATGACTTTGGATATTTTAAATAATAATCATTGACGATTATGAATTAGATATAAGCTACACGCTTATTATTATAATATACATTGATACCATACTTGTGTGAAATACGGGAACATTTTGAAGTATTTTATTTATGTCGTTCTGTTTTTGTATTTATGAGCAAACCGATCATGCAAGAACATCATTCTTATTTTAAATGTATTGAATGCATAGCTTTTCAAACTATTTTTATGTTTAAGACATGGCGCTACCAGGAATTAAAAATACAGTTTGGAAACAAATTTATCGAAATTTATTAAGAACTATCAAAATATATCAAGTTCAAAACATAAACATCACTCTCGTGTATTAGTAAATAGTAATTGTAAAAATTATAATTGTTATAATAATTTTAATGCCAATTATCATTCCCGGAACAAAAAATAGTCAATTCAGAAACCATCCAGTAGATGGCGCAGCGGTCAACTATATCACCGAAGAGAAATTTGTCTACATTCAATTCTCACTTAATAAATAATGAATAATGAACAAACTGCAGATGGCGCTAGTATCGTTTCAATTTTTTTTAATTATTATATATATATATATACATTTTCATGTGTATGTGTGATTACGAAGTATGGGGTACATTGATACTTAATAAGAGCCCATGAGAATTTTAAAATAATAATAAAACCGTAAAGTATGTTTCAGGATAATTAATTAAAGATTGGCCAGAAAAATCAAACTGAAGTAGATGAAGATTTAAGGCTAAATTTATCTTCTAGTCCATATGAACCTACAGTGATCAGGCAATCCATGAGAGCATAAAGATGATGCATCTTTTGCATGCAATCCAGTGAACACATTTTCAAGATGGATGCTTCTTCACGGTCTTTCCATGGATGAAATCATTCTCCCTGTGGAGCTGTAACTTCTGACTAGTTTCCTCAATTAACATATCTTATGGGAAATTAAAGTCATGGTTTCTTAAATAATGTTTACAAGCATGTGGGGCGTAAAAGCCCTGCTGGGATATCAACAAGATTCCTTTCTATGTGGTACAGTTATCGATTGAATCATTCGGTATGATAAAGCTGAGGAAATAATTTAAAAAAAAAACAGTTAGGGCTAATGGATGCAGTCTTGGTGCCTCGTCTTGTCACCCACGGGTAATAATAAACGACCAAAACAGAGATGTAATTTAATTTAAATGTTTCCTAGTATTCTGCCACTAGTAAGTACATCTTTATTCATTTTCTATGTGTTTTAACATCTTTTTTTAACTGTAAGAGGCAACTAATCTTGCTTTTAATATATCTTCCACCGTAGTTCAATCGAAGGAGTAACCATGTCATTTGTGATGAAACATCTATGGTTCGAATCCATCTAGGAAGCGAAGACCCTTTGGACAAACATTTTTGTAAATCTGGGTGAATAGACGGACCTTATGCGGAGGCAAGAAGAATTCTACTCTCAGTAGATTTATATCCTCGCAAGAAAAATACAAACATGTCATAAAATACATAGTTGATAGACATCATATAGCTGCACTTGCCTCATAACTAAGGTTGATTTAGTATATTTCAACAATAGCAATTAGTACTCGATATAAAAACGATGCGCTTGTCTTCATCATCTTGCAGATTTTCGAGAATCAATACAAACATCAATGTTGCTGGAAATCCGGTACATTTTGTGATAAATGGCAATGGAGATTTGCCAGTATTTGATGTAATTTGTGACGTATGCTGTATTGCCTGTGATTATTATTATTATTATTATTATTATTATTATTATTATTATTATTATTATTATGTGACAACTAAAAGGAGTCGAAGGAGTCATTGTGGGTGGACACACTACTCCACTACAACTCCGTCTCCCTTACATAATCCTTCAACAACAAGACACAGCGCGAACTACCGCACAACCACCACCACTGGTATACGTTGTCTGTAAATTGTGCATGTTCTCATGACCGATTTGCCTGTATGCGGGATGAAAAACAAAGCCTGAATTTATGGGAGAAACAGCCCCACTATCTCCATAGGAGATCGCTAACTCGCCTTTAATTAAAAATCTGACAGGAACATTCGTTAAAAAAATAATAAATAAATCGGCAACCGCTTTTTATTCTCCTACAGGGAATAGACGTGACCGTTTTAGCCCTATCTTTTGGAGACTGAGGGGACTATTCATTCTCTGCCAGTAGCCAATCAGAGACAGCTGGCTACGAGACTATCACTAATTTAAATCACTAATTTAACAAAAATAAAAGACTATCACTAATCATTAATTACGAGACTATCACTAATTAGTATATACTGCATCCAGTGAAGTGAGGCAGCTGACAAGTGTTATGGACTAACCCCGTGGTTGGTCCATAATCCTAACACTATATTTATTGTATGAAAATAGTGTGGGTTATATGGCCGATTTTCTTGAATTTACGGCAGAAAAAACTCGCTTCCCCGTGCCAGGGATCGACTAACTCGGTAACCGGTCGAAAAAAAAAAGCTTTGTTTGGATATGATACAATTAGAAGTGTAATTTTACACAAGCCATCTTTAAGATTATTAAAATATATTTAGTAAAATTTTCTAAACGTGAAACAAATCTCATCAAGCTCTTTTTTGCATATCAATATATAAAAACACACTAGCATAAAAGATTTATTTTTTGCGTTTTTCATTTGGATAATCAAAATGCAGAATATAGGGAAAAGTTAAATGCGATGATAAAGCCCATATCACAATTAATCACGAACTAAACACTATCTGTCTATTTATTTTATGTTAAAAATGTAAATTGTATAAATAGGATGGAATGAATGTATTGGCCACAATGTAAAAAACGAAAAAGCTCAAACGAATCAATAAATGAAAGAAAGAAAAAATACTCATGAAATTATTAAAGAAAGGAAGAGATTAATGAGAAATGATCAAAGCGAGAAAGAGAGAGAGAGAGAGAGAGAGAGAGAGAGAGAGAGAGAGAGAGAGAGAGAGAGAGAGAGAGAGAGAGTAAAACAGACAGAGAGACGAAAAATTAATAATAATGCCAATGAGAGAACTGTGGCGAACTTAAATAAATAAATAAAATCATGTATTTCAAACAATATTCCTCGTTTGACATTAACAGTACACGTGAATAACTAAAGCTGTATGGCTACTTCCATTTCCATTATGTGTACATGTAAGCAATAAACAGTGTAGACCGTTGTACGCTTTCAGTTCAGTCGTAAAGTCTTTGATTTAATGTGTGCTAAAAGAACGAATATAAAAATCTTAATTAACATTAATTATACGCTAATTGACGAACGTATTTTAATTAAACATTTAATTTCGAATTTTCAACAGCAACACGGTTCTGCAATTATCATCCGACTTTGTCGACGACGGAGTTAACGCACTTTCCTCGCGATGTTCTTAAGAAAAACAGCTACCCTTTAGTAAAAGCTATTTAATGAGAGGAGTATTAGACAGCGGAGCATGAAGTCTTGGAACAAACTGCGGTATGCCTAGAGAACGAAAATAATACTTCAAACACGTGCTAAACAAATGTGCTGAAGATGCGCTAGTAAATGGTTCGGATGTTGCACGCGCTTGACAATACACTTCCGAATCTGCTTGTGAAGAAAGCCAACAAAAAGTGATTCTGACATGATGGTTTCTTTGTGATATTCGGTACAATACTTGTCCTCAGACGTTGTCTTTAAATTAGACTGACTCTGTCTGATGGTGGATATCTTTCGCAAAGCATTAGATATTTACTAACCGGCTAATTATTTTACTTAAACGCCAATTTTAATTGTCTATCTCTATGAATTCGGTATATATTAGAATTTGCCTTATTTTTTTAATTAATCAATCCGATTATCAAACCCAAATTTCAGTTACTAACGGTCATACCTGAAACCTCCAGTATTGAGCAAGTGAAATTGCACCTTCTGGTCCCTTGCAAAGGCCACCGGTTGCAACTTCTACTCATCATTGCCTCCCTCTCGCTCTCATCCAGATGGCACCACTATTTCAGAAATTGATTCACTCTTTTCCTCCAATCCTGCATAGATGACCATGAAAATCGTATTCTACCGTACCAGAAACAGAACACCATGTTCCTCCTGTCATTTTTCACCAAACAAGTATCAAATTAATACTACATACGCTACGCACTAAAACTTCTGCTGGATAGAACGGAATTTCTCCAGTGGCATTTACCCCAATCAGTGAATTCAAGCACATATATCCAACCTATTCCTGAAATGGGAGTTATGACTTTAATCTATCGTTTACCATCTGTAACTGGACAGGAAGCTTTCTCTGTGGTCATTTATTGTGAGTGTGAATTGCTCTCTCGTTGAGCTTTTCCATCAATACAGGAGTTCTTCTACCCTCTGTTCTGTTACCTACCCTCTGTTCTGTCACCTACCCTCATTTCCTACACATAAATGACCTATTCTCAGTTACCATTGATCCTACCATCAGCAATGCTGACGATAGTACACTTTATTCTTGTCACTCATTAACAAACCATAAAGCTTTGAGACATTTCCAAGCTTCAAGATCTTCTACAACCCGTAGTTTAAACGTTTGATCTCCAACGGATTCTTCAGTGAAGGAAGGATAACTTTAATTGGTACTAAAACTCAATCTGCGTCGCAAAAGAAATTTCCGCTTCAGTAATACACAAATCACTTGATATGATCAGATTTCTTGCCTTTAACTGATATTTATCTCCAGCCTCTTCTGGCATAACATCACTACTTCCTGAGCATTATAAAAAACTAGGCATTCTTCGACCCTCAATACGTTACTTTTTCCCCCTGTATAGCTACTAACTCTATAAAAATCCCAAGTTCGCCCATCCTTAGAGCACTATTGACGATTGGGCAGCATATCTAAAAACTCCCTTAAATATATCGACGCTTCCCAGAGGATAGAGATTCGGCTGATGCATTATTCATCCTTGTCTCTCATGTTCAACCACTATTTCAGAGATGCACTGTTTTAGCTCTGTGCCTTTTATGTGGGTATTTCATGGACATTGCTCCAATTAACCAGCAACCTTCACTTCTCTTTCTATTGTTAAAATGTTCGCAGCAGTTATCCAACATCCTATTTTAGTCCAGCTGCAAACACATAGAACCTGTTTCTTCTCTTCTTTTAATTCCGCGTATTTTTGTCCTCTGGAACAGTCTTCCTCCTGAAGTGTTCTCCAATAACTATAACATCCACGTCTTCACGAAAAATGTTAATAGATTTCTTCTTTTTCAAGCTACATCGCACACAAGACAATAACTTGCCGTAGGTTTTCCAGCCTATCTTGTAATAAATTGATATAATAATAAATCTAAAATTATCATTTTAAAATAACTACTTAATTTATATAATTGGGCAGCAGTTATTTAAAAATGACAATACTGGAATTATTTTCAGTCCTTTTTGAATTAATAGGAAATATTGTAAACTCCTAGACAATATGCTAAAATTTCTACAAAAAAATATTTAGTTAGGGAATTAACTAGTTGATACCATGCAATACAAAGTATCAAATCAAACAAGCTAAAAGTTATTAATTTCATTATCCTTTTCGTTTGTGAAAATATCACAAGCTTAAACGACTCAATATTTCATTAAGTTTGTCATATTTGATATTTTTTACTAAGTTGTCGTTAAAATTAAAATTTTGACTACATCTCTCTAATTTATATTTATTTAAATCTCTCTAATTTATATTTATTTAAATACATTGTTTGTCACATTTCATTTTTTTTTATTATGAAATAAAAATTAGCTGTCGTTAAAACTTAATAAAATGCCTACATCTGTCTAATTTATTTTTCTCTAAATGAGATAATAAATGGTTTCTAGTAAAGAGTCAAGTAAATTTCTTCAAATCAACTGATAAAAATTCTTTTATCCTTTTTATAGACTTAAGATAAGTTTTTCCATTATGTTTTTATGATATTATTAATATTAGAATAAAGATTTTGTGTCACATTTTTAGCATATTGATCCGTTATTCATGACGCAAAGGTATTGGTATAAGACATAATTCTTCATATTTGTTTGATAAGTTAACAAGATTCGCCAAATGTTTTCATTTTTAAATTTTTTATGAAAACTAAAAAAGACTACGGTAACATGCCGCAGTTAAAGAATTGTGTTAACCAAAACAAACAAACAAAAACAGTAACTATGACAATTATAAGTGCTGTCACCTGATACGTAATTATTAAACCGAAGTGCATTTTGTAACTAAAAACAATCGCGACCTACATTACGAGTGAACATACTGCCACCTGGTAGACAATTAACTAACTATGCATATTTTAACTAAGAATAATTAGTCACATTTATATTGGTGACGCAGAGATGTACAAATACTTATACAATTTCATTTTTTCAGCGAATGAACTCGGCAGTCACATTAATTAACTTTTGAAGTAGAAAAATCGAAGGACACTCAGAGGTCAAATAACCAGTTTGGCAAAGCACGTTTGAAATTACACACTTAATTGATGTATTGAAGGGAAAAAAAAGGAATTCACTTTATTATTTCTTACCTTCGATAAGAGAAAGGCAGCAGACGTGTGCAAACTTTCTGCCTAATACGGCGGTCGGTGACGGCCCGCGAGGCAAATCAATAGAAAAGCTGTCAGAAAGATATAGAATGGAGCCTTTCGCCACTGACTCTAATATAAGCTTGAATGCAAGTTGAAAGATAAATCCTGTTTTTTTTAATACGCTATACTTTAGAATTATTTTTTTTCTCAACGCCTTTCGCTAAGATATTTTAATGGAACGGTTGTTAAAACATGTAGATTTTTAAAGACGGGAAATACTAAGACTTTTATTTTATTTTTTTAAACCTTTTTGTCATCGAAGGCTAAATGCTTTTAGGTTGAGTCATTCTCTGAGCAAAAATCGATTTAGCAAAGTAAGGTGCTTAAATTTAGCTAAGAAGAATACAGCTTAAAATGCATTTTACTCCATCTCTTAGGAGAATTAGTTAACGGGAAAGAATGCCAACGAGAAAATAAGTTTAATTCATCTTAAAGAAGTTTGATAACTTCTTTAAGATGAATTAAACCAACTTCGTTTTTGCGTTGTTTGTCAGTATTATATGTATTAGAAAGTCATCTTTGTCTGAATAGCATATATTCTAAATAGCAATCTCATCAAAACAGCATTTACTTAACAACAAATTACTTTATTATCAAATTTTATGATATCGTTAAATAATATTATGGCTAAACATTATTATTATTATTATTATTATTATTATTATTATTATTATTATTATTATTATTATTATTATTATTATTATTATTATTATTATTATAGTTTTAATGTGGTTCTAACTCTGTTTTTAATTTAAAAGTGCCATAAAGAAACTCTACTTGTCACGCTGAAGACAGTGACATATAATTCATCGAAATCGGCCAAGTGGAATCCAAAATCTGAGTGTGCTAAAAAAATTGAAGCGTACACAGCGGTTGCTAACGAGTACAGAACAAAGGACGTCGCCATCTTTGCAGCTGTCCAGAGAAAGAAAAGAGAGTCATGAAGTGCAACAATAGTCAGAAGGAATTGCCGTCCGACGGATGTTACATAACCTGCAGGAAATGCCATAGGAATCTTCACTTTACATGTTCCGGACTTTCTGAAACAACCTGGCAACGCAAATCCAATGCCAAACGAGAAGAATGGAAGTGCCTAAACTGTAGAGAGAACAAAGAAACGCCACCACCCACAACGCAACTGATTACGCCGGAGGCAGAATCTGACGATGAACTGAACAGACAACAAAACACCGGTGAGTCTTATAATTTGAGTTCCGTTAATTTATTATTAGAAAAAGGCTTAGAAAATATAAAAGCCAGCTTGCTTGGTAGATCTTGTCCAAGAACTATTTGATAAACAGAATAAAGAAATAACAAAAAAAATTAGCGAATATGAAGAGTTTGTTAAATTTAATAATTCAAAAGTCGAAGAAGTCTTACAAACGGTAGAAGACATTAAAACCAGCATTAACGCATTAACTGAGAGGCAGCACAAATTGATAAAAGACACATCGGAACTCCGTCAAGAATTTAATTCCCTGAAACAACAATACGAAGTTTTAAACCAACAACAACATAAAGAAGACCTTGTCATAAACGGTCTTCCAGAAACCGAATCCGCAGAAAATCTCAGAGACTTAGTTCTAAAGTTAGGCCATGCAATTGACATCCCCTTACAGCATAATGATATTCAGACCATAAATCGGTTTCCCAGGAAGAACAGAAAACAAGGTTCGCCACGACCGGCACCAGTCATAGTTCATCTGACAAGCAAGGCTACAAGAGACAATTTCATAAAAGCCAGCAGACTGAAAAAACCAGTAGTCAAGGATTTAAATGCATCGCAAGACAACACGCCAATCTTTCTATCTAAATATTTAACACCTTTCAATCAGAATCTTTTGTACGAAGCAAGAAAGGAAAAAACAGAAAAAAAGTATCAATTTTTATCGATCAAAGATGGCAAAATATTCTTGAGAAAGTCACAGACTTCAAAATCTATACAAATAAAAAGCTCGGAAGATATAGACAGGTTGCCAGAGTGAAGCAAAAGACTCTAACTTAGTTCAATAAGAAGATCTCAACACAACAAAAATGAATGTGAACCATCAGATAGATGTAATTACACCAGAATACATCAGTAATTGTACTTTCGAATCTCTTGATGCATGGAAACAAAACAAGTACAAGTGAGAGGTCTCTCAATCTTGCATATTAACATCAGAAGCATCCGAAAACATTGGTTATTATTACAGGCTTATCTGAGGAATTACACTGATATTATTGATATATTGATTCTTACAGAAGTATCCATAACTAATGACGAAGCGACTGCTTTCTAAATTCCAGGCTTCCAACAACATAGATCATGCCGCCA
The DNA here is from genome assembly GCF_054136105.1 of Typopeltis vanoorti. Classification (NCBI taxonomy): domain Eukaryota; kingdom Metazoa; phylum Arthropoda; class Arachnida; order Uropygi; family Thelyphonidae; genus Typopeltis; species Typopeltis vanoorti. Next base: position 142,570,729 of record NC_143552.1, read on the forward strand.
AACAAGAAGAGGGGGTGGAATACTAATATTTATGAAACAAAAATTAATAGCAAAAGAAATGGCCTATCAGTTTGAGCATGCTAAAACCCTCTGCCTCGAAATCATTAATACCACGAATACGCAGCATCCCATAATACTAAATGCTATTTACAGGCCACCAAACCTAAACATGATAAAATTCTTACACGAACTCAAATGCTGGCTTTCAAGCCAAGAAATATGCTCAACCGAACACCTAATGATAATTGGCGACATAAACATAAATATTGCAAATGAAAACCAGAACAACACTGTACAATACCTAGACACACTATCCATGTACAATCTAATACCAACAATAACATCATGTACTAGAGAATAAATATTCGGAAATATTATCACTGCTTTCTGTCTAGACCATATAAACGTCCGAGCATCACCAAATAGTTACACTGCATCAGTCATAAAGTGCAAAGTAGCAGACCATTACTTCACCGCTCTAAACCTGCACACCAAGACAATACCCATGCAATGTCCCACAGAAGAAAAACGACAGAAAACAATAATAGACGAAGAAATAGTCAACCACGAAATAAGAAAAACAGACTGGGAACACCTGGCATCAGATTCAGCAGATATCTTATACAACAACATTAAACTCACACTGGAGGAAATATATAAGAAAGCTACAAAGAAAGACCGAATTCGATCAAAAACAACACAAAATCCTTGGATAACACAAAACTTAATCCTAGAAATACACAGAAAAGACGCTTTATGGAAAGAATTAAAGCGATATCCAAATAACACAACTTTAAAAACTGAATATAAGATAACAAGGAATCGCCTTACAACACAAATCAGAAATGCAAAAAGAAGCTACTACAGAGACAAACTAACCTCCGCACAAAACAACATGAAACAAACCTGGCATCTGATTAATGAGATGCTAGATTCTGTTCCCAACACCACTGCCTCCGAAACCATAAAACACAGCTTCATGAAAGACGCAAAACCTATCCAACAACTAGCAAATGACTTTAACCAATACTTTGCAGACTCCATCCAAGAACTTCACAGAAATATTCTCCCAATCACAAAACGAGACCCTCCACTTGGACCGCGATCAAAACAGACATTATGGTTTCCAACCATAAAAGAAGCAGAACTTCTCTCAGCAGTACATCAAATCAAACCAAACAAAGGCCCAGGAATAAATGGTATCAGACCTAAAGATATAAAGCAACATGCAACTAGTTTAAGTCCTATCCTACTAAAACTAATAAATAAAATATTTAAAACAGGACAGATACCAAGTATGCTAAAGACCGCCATAACCACACCCATATACAAACAAGGAAAAAGAAATTTAATCAGCAATTACAGACCCATAGAAACATTACCAATTGTCAATCAAATTATGGAGCGGATCATACTGAAGAAACTCACAGCATACACTGAGATCTTTAATATTATCCCCAAAACACAATATAGTTTTCAGAAAAATAAGGGAACAACATCTCTCTTGGAAGACTTTACAGACATAATTAATACCGCCTTAGACAAAAACAAAATAGCCATGGTAGTCTTTATAGATCTAACCAAAGCATTCGATACACTCACACATCAAACCTTGTTAGAAAAGCTGAGGCATGTTGGAATAGACGGGCCTCTTCACAGGTGGTTTACAAACTACCTCCAAAATAGAAAGCATATCACACGTATCGGATTACAAACCGAAGCAGAGAGCTACCAGTAACCTGTGGAGGGCCACAGGGAGCTGTACTCTCCCCAACTCTATTCAACATTCACACGCACGATATTAATCAGTTACCACTCAAAGGTGAGATATTCCAATACGCAGACGATACAGCAATAATATCCATCCATAATAACGCAAGCATAGCCCAAACAAATATGCAACATGATATAAATCTGATCATAGACTGGCTCACGAAAAACTCCATACACCTAAACTCAGAAAAGACAAAATTAATGATATTCAGAAATCCACTGACTCGACCAGTTGATAACAAATATATAACCATCCAACATCCACTTTCCAACACAAAAAACACACAGAACAGCAAAACCACTACAATCACTCAGGTTGAAACAATATGATACCTTGGAATTTACCTCGATGCAGATATGAACTGGAATAGCCATATAAAACATCTACATAACAAACTCCGAACAATAAGTGGCAAACTCTACAGATTAAAAGACATAGTTCCCATACGCCTATAAACACTAATATACAAAGCACTATGCCAAAATATACTAAGATACGCTATAACAACGTATGTTTTCTGTGCACCCTTCAAATTAAATAGATTAATGTTGCTACAGTACAAAATGACAAAACTGATCTTTTGGGAACAAAGAGAAAATCACGACCTTATAAACATTGCAATGGCAGAACACAAAATACTGACAGCAAAACATTTATGTCACTATGCAGCGTTGCTAAAACATTATTTCGATGCCAACTACAGGACAGTTAGAAATACATACCGTATAACAAGACCTCAGACTACTAATTATATCACATATAAATACAATAATCACTACGAAAAGGCCACGCGAAACTTCTACATCGCAGACATGATAAACAAATTACCTTTTGAATACAGAAACCTTACAAACTACAAGCCTGAAAAGAGCTCTAAGGACATACTACGAACAAGAAACACGCACCCAAAATACCATACAAACTTAATGAAACACAATATATTCGCTCAGGCTTCCAGTTCAGCGACGCATCAGTACATTCCAATTGATTGTGTGGGGGGGGGTCTGGGCGCGCGTGTGTGTGTGCGTGCGTGCGTATGCGTGTGAGTGCGCGCGCGCTAATTTCTCAATCATAGATTCCGTAGCATCCTAACACTGCAAAAAAAAAAAAAAACAATACATAATAACCAACTGGTGTCATCCTCAGATAAGCTTACATTTAAGCTTCGAGGATGAAAGGAAAAAAAATTAGTTCTCATCCAAGATGTATCATATGTAACCAAATGCATGTAATGTACGTATCACAAGAAAGCCAATGTATGTATTATATGTAAACCAATGTACGTAATGTAAATATCACATGTAAACAAATGTAAGTAATGTATCATATGTAAACAAATAAATGTAATGTATATAATAATTGTAACAAATGTATGTAATGTATATAATAACTGTAACAAATGTATCAATGAACTGTAACAATGTAACACTGTAACTGTAACAATGTAAAAAAAAATTTAAAAGTAAATCGTTAGTTTACACCGTATGTTTGTGAAAATAAGGACACATAATATTCAGATTGCATATGTGTAAATACTGTTGTATAATCACACCTTTTCAAACTTGAAAAAAAAATAGTAAACCACAACATGTAATATTATACAACTTATGTAACTCTGAACAATATAATTGTAAATTATTATTATGATTGTTATATAAAAAAAACTGTTATCATCATTACTATTTAAATCTCATTATATGTAGCACAAAGTGCTGAACCTTGTAAAATAATATACTGAATAGATGATCATTGTACATATGTAAATATTTGAAAGAACAATAAAAAAAAATATTATAACTGATACCCAGTCAAAACAAGATATCTATCATATAAACAAAAATTTGACTATTGATACAGAACAATTCAGATTCTACCCAAGAATCTAAGAATAGTCCGTCAGGTAGCATCGTAAAATATGGACTGTTCCAAGTAATGTTGTTTTTTGTAGGTCATATGGGGTCACTTCATTGATGTTTAATTGCTGTAAATAGTTGAACAGCTTCTTTGAAGTTGCACCAAGTGCACCGATAACTGTTGGGATGACTTTGGTGTGTTTAAGCCACAGTCGGCCAACTTCGATTGCCAGATCACGATATTTAGTCATTTTTTCCAGTTCTTTGTTGTTAATGATGTTATCACTGGGTACTGCGATATCAATAATCCAAATCTGTCGATGTTCGATAATTGTGATGTCAGGTCTATTGTGTTCCAAATGCCGATCAGTTTGTATTCGAAAGTCCCAGAGAATGTTTGCTGTTTCGTTTTCCAATACAGTCTCAATTTTATGCTGTCGCCAGTTATCAAAAGTAGGGACGTCATATATTTTGCATGCATGCCAATGAATTGTTTTGGCCACTTAATCATGGCGGTATTTATAACCGTTTGAGCTATCTTGCTGCAGGTACTGATTAGATGTTCTACAGTGTCATCTTTATCATCATCATCATCATTAACAACAACAACAGCAACAACAACATTATTATTATCATGAATTAGTATCTCATTTTAAAGAATATCGCTTAAATACTTCGTGTTGTAAAGGGCATCCCATAAGCAATATTACTGTATTGTAAAGAGTGTCCTATAAAGATTATCGTCTGTAAATAGCATCCCATCATCCAATCAAGCATTTTGTCAGATTACGGTGTTTGTGTATAAATAATATGATCTTATTGTAAAGAATAAACAACATTGTATTGGAAAGAACATTGCGTAACAAATATCACATTACTAATGATTTTTACTGTCCACAAAAATGAACAGCCACCGTATTGTACAATAGTAAGCAGTATCGGAGAACATTAACAATCATAAGCACATGTATGTAATTTTCGACCACAAATCGAGTAAGAGACTAATAGTAGTATTAAATCTTTACGAACAGTAAATCCAATTGACAATTGACAATTGACATTTATTCTTTAAGGGTGAAGCAAAATGCTTTTCATATTCCCCGCTATCTGTCGTGGTTACAGTGAGGGTAAAATTTACGAGCAGTTTGTTCGCCCTGAATGGGCATGGAGATTATGTATCGCTATAGGAGGCTAATATAGTTTTTGGTCTTCTATATTTAAATATGTCCGTTGGCTCGTATGCTGCAGCTTGTTGAACCAAATCGTTGGGATGTGTGGACGTCTTTAGAAAAAATTTGGAAGCTAAGGATTGTAGATAAGAGAGAATATAGGGAATATTTGTGTCTCTGTGGAGTTGTGGCTGCTTCTAACATACCACGGGGCGTTCAAAATTCTCAAGCACTTGTTCTGCACTCGCTGTATCTTAATAATGTTAGTATTAGAGGTGTGGCTGCAGGCTGGAGAGGCATAGGTGATTATTGGACGAATCGTCATCTGGTATAGCTGCAATTTGATTCTGTTGCTGAGTTTGCTATTTCTATTAATTAGCGGGTAGATCTGAGCTATGGCTTTAGATGCTTTTGCACATGCAGACTTGATATGTTGGTTGAAAGATAGCTTTTTGTCGAGAATCACACCCAGGTAATTTGTTTCTTTCTGCCAGGGAATTTTAGTATTGAATAGTAACACATCTCCTGCAGGAGACATTGGCCTTTTTGAGAATAGAACCGCTGAGCTTTTCAGGGGGTTGACTTCCAATCTCTACTTGGAGAACCTACCCTCCAGCTGTAGAAGATTTTCTTGAAGCTTTTTGTCGAGAATCACACCCAGGTAATTTGTTTCTTTCTGCCAGGGAATTTTAGTATTGAATAGTAACACATCTCCAGCAGGAGACATTGGCCTTTTTGAGAATAGAACCGCTGAGCTTTTCAGGGGGTTGACTTCCAATCTCCACTTGGAGAACCAACCCTCCAGCTGTAGAAGATTTTCTTGAAGCTTTCTGGTGACGAAGTGGGGTCTGAGAGATCTGGTTAGTATTGCCGTATCGTCCGCATACAGTGCTAAAATGGAAGTCATCGGATTGTGTGGGATGTCTGACATGTATACAGAAAACAGCAATGGAGCCAGTAGAGATCCCTGCGGCACTCCAGCAAAGATATGGCTCTGAGACGATGTAGAACCGTTAATTTTAACTTGCATTGATCTATTCTGAAGATATGAACGGATTAGATGAACCATTTTTAGTGAGATACCGGCTGAGATAAGTTTGTGCAGGAGTTCAAAATACCAGATTTTGTCAAATGCTTTAGATAGGTCTAGGAATACCGCACCTGTGCACTGGCGCCAGTTGTAGCTGGTGGTGATATATTCCACAATTCTGTGGATTTGCTGGGTAGTACTATGGTGTTGTCGAAATCCAAACTGTTCTTTAGGGAGGATGTTTAGGTCATTTACTGATGTTTGGAGTCGTGAGAGGATGATCTGCAACCTTACCCAGATTGGAGATAAGACTGATTGGACGATAATTCTGCGGTAAGTGTGGGTCTTTGCCTGGCTTATGTTTAGGAATCACATCAGCCATTTTCCAGGTGGAAGGAAAATAGTGAAGTCTTAAGATTGCATTTATTATACTGGTCAGATGCACTATAGCTTTTCGAGGCAGCAGCTTGATCACACTGTTTGAGATGCTGTCTGGTCCAGCAGCTTTATTGTTCTTAAGTTTTTTTAATAATATCATATAATTCAACAGGTGATGCGGGTGCAATATGATCGGCACTGGTGTCCGGGAGGTTTAGTGCATGCCTAACCTGTCTGTGAGTGAGTAAATCCAATCCTTATAAGGACTGGCTTAAAGGGGCGAAGCAAGAATGCTTTTCATCTTCCCCGTTATCTGTAGAGGACAGTGTAGGGATAAGGTGTTACAGTGTAGGGATAAGGTGCTATTGAGCTATTAAAGCTCTGATCATGGCAGGAGGGTAACAGCAATAGCCGAGCCTCAGTTAGAACTTCATTGGCTACAGCATTGCCATCCATTACCCTCCAAGGGTATTGGATTGAATGAATCAATCACCACATCTCACGGTGGATTGATTCAGTTCTTAAAAGAACTGGGCGATGGACTGAGTCCTTGACTCTTTATCCCGTCATCTGAATGAAGAAAATCTGTGTGGATGGAGTGTTATTGAGCTAAAAAGCTCTAGTCATGGCTGGGTAACAACAATAGCCGAGCCTCAGTTAAAACTTCATGGGCTACAGCATTGCCATTTGTTACCCTGGAAGTCCTAAAAAGGACTTTCTGATAATTCGGATTGATTCAGTGTTTCGTTATTTTAATTATCAATTATTATTATTCTATTACAAAAATACTGTTTAATATTTAATTACATTATTACGAAAGATAAATAATATTCTAAGTTTTATACTTTAAAATAGTTATTATTATTTAAAACGTTTTATTTTTATTAAATAATAATAATATTATTCATAAATATTATTCCGAATTTACTTTGTTTCTAAACAAACATCTTATTTTACTCGCGCATGCGTCATATGTTATAGTTGTCGTTTATTGTTCCAAGAAAACGATATTATACTGTCAGCACCATCTGTCAGTTTTCTTAAAAAACAAAACAAAAATCTGCTTTTAATAGAATATATTGCTAGGTATGCACCAAAAGAAAGTGTGTGCGCTGAAAATTAATGTAGTTAGGAATTAAAGCCGGTTATTTTTCAGCACTTTAAGAAGAACGTTTTCAGATTTTAATTAGATGAAGCTAAAAAAAAAAAAAGGAACACGCAAGAAGAAATAGAAGAAAAGCTACAAGAAATTACAAGAAGTTTTAGTTGGCTAAAATATCGTGAAAGGGGACAAGTCATTTTGAAGTAGATTAAGCTAAGCCTATCGTGATACCACATCCTCTTAGCTTATTGGATTGGCCTCAAAATCTATTTTTGCCGGACTGATGAGAAGACGCACGCAAAGCCAGCGCCTTCTACTCTTTTTTGGCGTGTTCTATCAGAACATTAATCGGCCCGGCTGTGTTGTGATGTGGGTAACTGTCATCTGGACTGCGCCATACCCATTACACTTGGCTACGGCATCGCTTGCAGATCTGACAGCTGTTGTTCAAGAACCTCAGAAAGATGGGAGAGTAGATAGCAAAGATTCGAACTACAGTTCCGACTGGACCGATCGTTTTCCAATTCCAAGCATTTTTATTCTTACAATTATTCAAGGAAGTGCGATATAAGAATCTCTCTCTCTCTCTCTCTCTCTCTCATTATATCTTTTTTGTCGAACGCCACGAAGCGTTTTACTTTTTAAACTCCTCCTTGCTGTTAAGAATAATAAAATAAAAGGTCACACAAAGGTATATTTGGGATTAAAATGGACAATTTTATTCTAGATGGTAACTAGCGCTTTTAAAATCTGATTTTTGAAACGTTTCGGAGGATATATGCGGATCTTCTGTGAAAGACAGCTGCCTTTTTTGCTGGAAATTGATGTCTATTTATAAGTCCATCTTTAGAATGCTGAACTATATATGTATCCAGTAAGTAGTCTATGCAGAAAATCAATTGGGATTAGAGAATAGTTATTTTCAAATTATCACGGAGAAAACTAAGTCTATGAGGTGTTATTACTTTTATCAGCTGAGTGTTCTTAGGTCGCTTTGTGTAAGAAAAAAAATACGAAATTTTCTGGAATAACACAACCTTGCAAACTTATCGAACGCTGGCTAATTCTTATTCACCTTTACTTAATGTATGACAAGAGATTTAGACAGAAGTCTCTTTCATAGACACCCTTACTTATTTTATTAACAGTTAATTTTTATTATAGTCGTATATTACAGTTATTATACAAGAATCAATCAATCGACCGTGAAATGCGGTGATTGATTCATTCAATGCAATGCCCTTGGAGGGTGATGGATGGCAATGCTGTAGCCAGTGAAGTTCTAACTGAGGCTTGGCTATTGCTGTTACCCTCCTGCCATGATCAGAGCTTTAATAGCTCAATGACACCTTATCCCTACACTGTCCTCTACAGATAACGGGAAAGATGAAAAGCATTCTTGCTTCGCTCCTTTAAGCCAGTCCTTATAAGGACTATAAGTTATTATACAAGTTGCTTTTATTGCAGGGCTATACGGAGTCTCTGTAGTTCAGTTACGATGATACTTATTTGTGCAAAGATCTATTATCAATGCAAAATGATAGCATTCTGAATTGATAATAGCTGATGATGATTATTTCTTCTTTGTTTTTGATTAAAATGAACTCATTAATGTATGATGATATACTCGTCCTGAACTCATACCATCAGGTATGACCACATCTTATTAAATTAATACATCTTGGGTGTGACGTATTTTTGTCCGTGAAATGCATGTATTCTCTAGCTAGGAGGTTTCCTTGTTGAAAAACTTTGGCATTTCTTCGTTGAGACCTTCTAATTATTTTAACTGAAAAGCTTTTTTCTTTCTTTTTTTTAAATAAAGACAAACCTTTTGAACTCAAGGAGTTATACAGATTCATTCACAGCAGGCTTTTACGAACATCCATGCTTACGGTGGGATTTGAACCCACCATCTGTCTGCTGGAGAGTGGGCATGCAATCCAAAAGGCCAATCAGGCTGTTTTATATTCTAGAGGAGTTTTGAATCGAACCTGTGTTCAACCAAAGTACGTCGTCAATACAGGTTGAGCTATATCAGACGTTATTTATATTGTATATCTGACACATACAGACTGCGTATACTGTTCCAGAGACACATTATTGTGCAATATTACCACCGTTACCACCACACAAAATCGATGCATCAACCCCTGTTACTTTCTGTATATCCTGTATATCCTACAATTTAAATGAGTCGCCGTCACGTTCTGTTTTTTTTGCTGCTACAATTAGAATTAGCGTACAATGAGCGTGAGATGTTGTCGTGGATTGTAATCGTACCTTGATATTTGGAGTCCTTGATGATTTTTGTTTTTTCGAATAACCATCCATAATTCGGATCAGTGAATTTTTCTTAGTAAACCCTTGACACTATTCTTGAAGATAGGGCTACGGGCTAATTAAAGCAGGTACCTGCTTTTGTGAAGTTAACAAAGATACTTTGGGGATATGTGCTGATATCTGGATAATATTCGATCCAACGGATTTCTTAATAAAGTAACAATGCCATTTATAACTTCACCATTTTCACTTAATTTTGGCATTGGCTTTGTATACAGAATATGGCATCGATTTATTTTATATTCGTTTTTTCATCGTTTTTAAATAACTTTCTTGACTCGTCTACATATTTTAAGCTATTTTATAATTGTAGAACTTCTCAAATGACTGATTTTTTTATGTGGCCATCATACTTAGTTTTGATTGAATGGGCGAGGAAAGAGCCAAAATAAAAGTCATCAATGAAATGAAGGTTTTCCAACAAAGCACTTCCGAATTCTTTGAAATTACCCGTATTTTTCTTGGAAGGTTGTCATCTGCACACTTGGTATTAATAATTGACAATTTTTGTTGACTACTGTGGGTGTTTATTGGTCCTCGTAGTTTTTTTCCCTATTATTATTATTTATTCTTTTTATTGGTAAGCGAATCAGATACAGGCCGTTTTTCTTACAGATGAGTGTATGGATTCCAGTTGTTAATGGAGAAAAAAACTATTCCTCACTTGCACTAAGAGCCTATAACAAAGACGATATAATTAAGTACTTAATAGACTGCCCATGCCAACTGCAATGAATGAAGATTGTTTTGGTCACAGACAGTAGATAGTGACTGCTTCAACTATGCGGGGTTTGATTCCAAAGTATTGAAGTTAAAGCTGTGAAAACTAAAACAGACACAAGTTTATGTGGTGGCTCATTGCTCAACACAAAATGATGATCTCATTAATTCACTTACAGGCTTCACCTGTAATTTGTTAACACCAAATTTAGTGTGCGTATGTATGCTGTTCATTCTCATACATACTCTGAAATGTGAACTTATCTACACTAGCAGTAAATTTTCTAGACATATTACCATCTGCACGCGCCACCATGCAATATTATTAATGAGATAACATCAGTTTCAATATTTCATTACCAAGCGTAATTTTAAAGTCCAGTTACAAAGTATCGAGACTGATTTTGTTTCTCTAAGGTGGCTCGGTACTCAGGATAATATTTCTAGACAATGTAACTGTTTTTATAAACTCATAACCTGTTTGTTTTTTCATCAGACTTCTAGTAATGTTGTATAATACTACAATGCAATATCCTCTTTGATTTTTTTTATTAATGAGAGCTGCTTTCTCCGCTAAAAGACCTTCATGCTGAACGAGCATTCGCTGAAACTAGCTCATTGGTGACTTCACCGTTCTGTTCATCTGTCGATGAAGAAGAACGGTAGAAGTTTTAATGTGAAAATATTTTTTTTTTAATAATGGTACATTGTGGACGATTCGTTAAATCATGTGCTGCCCATGCCAACATCACTTGTGTGTTTATTGTCCGTATCTACTGAGGCTATGAAACACTCCTGTCATGAGGCTGAAATTAGGATCAGATTCGGCAGATTATGAAGAGTTTAGACAACGCAGAAATATTGAACCTACTGTAGCGAAGCATTCAGTTGATTTCAAGATGAAAGTGATTGCGTTCTCTTGGAGTTTCAAGCCCACACCAGGTGATTTTGATGAATCCTCCTCCATCTCTCATTTCCTAAGAGTTCGCCAAAAATGACTTATTTATTACTTATCGAATGATTTGCATGCTTTTTCTTACCTCATATAGATTTCTAAAAGCGAATTGCATATTTGGTTTTTTACAGCAGATTTCTTGGATTATCGTTTGGCGTCCACCAAACGATAATCCAAGAAATCTGCTGTAGAAGTAGAACATTCAAGAAACTGAAGACTAAGTGTGTATTGTTCTTTAACACCCATACTTCGTGACACAAAACCACTGTATAAGTAAAGGGTCTGCTCCAAAAACTAGGATATCCATAAGATCGCTCTAAACTCAACAGGTTACCGAAGGATTATATAACTCAGTGGTGACTCTATTCAGTGGCAGGCTAACCATACCACCAAAGAGGCATTCACCAAAGCGGCTCTAATAGAAGCCACCCCGGAAAATACCAAACCCTGGTTCACAAATACCAACTGTTATCTGATACCTTCTTTGAGTGATGGACTGAGTTCTTGACTCCTAGGCCCTTTGTCGGAGTTCTTGTTTGTGGATGGAGGTTTAGATGGGTGCTTTACCCGCTCTGCTCCAAAAACTAGGCGATCCCTAAGATCGCTATAAACTCAACAAGTTACCGAAGGATCATATAACTCAGAGGTGGTGGCACTACTCAGTAGCACCATACCACCAAAGAGGAATTCACCGAAGAATCCGATAGAAGCCACCCCGGAAAACACCAATCATTGTTTCACGAATACCAGATGTTAACTGTTACCTTCTTTGAGTGATGGATTGGGTCCTTGACTCCTAATCCCTTTATTTGAGTTTTTGTTTGTGAATGGGAGTTAGTGTGGGTGCTTTACCCGCTCGTTGTGAGAGTTTTGAGTTCTTTCAGCTTTCGTTTGCGATAAAGGCTTTCGGGCTTCTATGTTTGAAGCGGACTGAGGGTTTGTAGTCAGCTGCTTGTCGTATTAGATGATTTGGGTGGTTATCAGTGACTGTGAAGAATTTTGCAGGTTAGCTTCCCGGTATTGTCCTGAGCTGGAGGTTTCTAGTGAGCGTTTTTAGCGCCATTCTTAGGTATTTGTTCTAGATCGTTTGTAGTTGTTGGATGTTTCTTTTAGACGTGTGTCCCCAGTCTGCTGAGACATAGGTTTGTTGAGGTCTTATTCTAATTTGTTGAGGAGAATTTTGTTGTTTATGTTTAGGAAGTGTTTCCTCCCAAACATTTGTATGGTAGTATTGAGTTCTGTTTTCTGTTTGTTTATGGCCAGTTGTAGTCGGAGGGATCTGGCTATGATGATCGTGTCGTTGGCATAGAGGGCAGTGATGGATGGGGACAACTTGGGGAGATCTGTCATGTATATGAAGAAAAGTAAGGGAGAGAGTAGAGAGTGTTGGCGGACTCCACCTGTGATTCTTCTTTCAATGGACTTAATTCCATTTATTTTTATTCTAAATTTCCTGTTGTTTAGATATTACATGATGAGTAGGACTAGTGGTAACGGGATTCCTACTTGGTGTAGCTTGTAAAGTAATCCATAATGCCAGATTCTGTCGAATGCCTATGTCCAGGATGATTGTGCCATTCATATCCTTGGAAATGTGTTCTATGATTCTGTAGATGTGCTGAGTGCTGCGTTCTAAAGCCGAATTGTTCGTCTGGTATGACGTGATTATTTTCTGCTGCCTCATGGATCCATGCAAATATTCTGCGTTTAGCTATCTTGACTACGCATGATAGTAGGCTGATAGTTCTGTGGAAACTGTGTGTCTTTCCCTGGTTTTGGGATTAGGAAGACGTCTGCAAGTTTCTACCCGTTCTGGGTAGTGGTTTAGCTGTAGGATGGCCTTGGTAATGGCTATTGAGATGCCTTTGCGTGGGAGCAGCTTGAGCGCCTTGTTTGTGATTGCGTCCTGGCCCAAAGCCTTCTTGGTATTGAATGTTCTTATAATTTGGTATATTTTTGCTGCCTATAAGGGTTTGTTGTTGGTTTGGGGTTTGGCATTCTGGGTTATTTTGAGCACTTGGGTGTGGATTTTCTTAATTAGGCATAATTGGTGCTGCATTGTTTGTCCAAGCTATTTGCAAAAGCTTCCGCTTTTTCTTCATCTTTATTGGCTATTTTGTATTCACCTTTGTTTGGAGGGAGCGTATTGTGCTTTTAGCGAAACGACCCCATTAATGTTCCATTTTCTGGGTAGTTTCCATGTTAACTGATTCTCTGTGCTTAGGTGATGTCTTGTTGTTCCAAAGTTGGTTTCTGTTGTCTTTTATTGCGTACCAAACCTGGTTCGTTGCTCTATTAACTGCTTGTTTATCTGCGGAATCCATTGTTCTATGATATTGTCTTCGTAGCCTGCTCTTTTCTCGTATAAGTTGTTTTATTTCCTCTGGGAGTCTGTTTAGCAGGGCCCGTGTGATCGTTTTTGTTACATACAGTAGGATATTGCTGTCAATATTTGTTTTTCAAAAGTTGTCCCTGCCATTCCTATTTCTTCAGTAGATGTTATGTGTGGTTCTAAGTTTATGTTTTCCTGGAAAGTTGAGGGGAATTGGTTCTAGTTGATTAAGGTGGTGTTGTCTTCAGTTTGGTCGTGTATGGTGCCTAGTTGCAATACTGTACGATTGGGTTGTGGTCCAACTCATATCGTTGATCGCATATATTTGATAGCCGTGTGCTACGTTACTTTAGTATTACTATATCTAGTACGTCTGGTCAGCCGGTAGCTCCATAGAATGTGGGTGCTGTGGGTCCTATTATCGCATATTTCTTGTAGTAGCATGTGAAGTTGAGTGTTCTGCCATTGCTGTTTGCATCGACTTTCCAAGTTTGTTGTTTGACGTTAAGATCTCCGGCAATTATCACTGCTTTACCTGAGTTCAGTAGTTCTTCCAGGTTTGATTCTAGGAGGGAGTTTTTTTGTTTTTATTTGGAGGTTTGTTGGCTGAAAATATCTTGAGACTGTTTGTTTTGCGGACTTGAATTATTGTTGCTTCAATGTGTTCTGTTTGGGGTTTATTGATGTTATTATGTTTTATTCATCTTTTGATGAAGATGGCGGTGCCTCCTCCTCTTGCGTAGGATCTGTCCTTGCGGTAGGTGATATAGTTGTTGATTTTTGGTTTGTCGCAGGTGTGTTTCGTTAATGAGGATAATATTGGCTCGTGTCTCTGCAGCGAATTCCTGTATTTCATGGATCTTGTTTGTCTGTGCATTCGCGTTTCAGCTGAACAATCTGTAGTGAGGTGGGTTTCCTATTGTGTTTATCCATTGAGGATTGCTAAGAGCAGCATGCCTAAGGATGATGTTTTTGGCTTCTTCAGGGGGGGGGGGTTGTCGGAGTTCTGATGCATTTTTCCGATGCAGCTTGTCAAATTTAACAGGTCGGGTTTACCGGAATTTTGTTGGTCGGTTGTTCATCATAGTTTGGAGTTTTGGGGGCGAGTTGCTCTTGGCGTAGCTGGTAGCTGCCTCTGCGTATGATTTGATGCTTGTTGTGGAGGTCGTGGCTTGTATGGTTGTTCTATGTTCTTGTGGAGGTATACTGATCTGGGGTTGAGTCTTTTGGTTCTTTGGGAATGCTGTACAGCTCCTGCAGTTTGCACACTTTACTGGTTGTGTTCGTGGTGTTTGGCATTCTGTCATTGCATGTTTGCCACCACATTTAAAGCATCGGTATTCTGCTTTACATTGTGCGTGGCCAAACGTTTGGCAACGATGCCAATGAATCGTTGTTAACTTGTATTTCAATGATTCAGTCTTTGTGACTAAATCGCAGATAGTTAGAGATCGTAGATATGTTTCTGGTCCTTGCTGATTTCTACCAGAATTAGAGGGTATGGTGTTTTGTTGGTTCTGTGCATGCGGCTGACATTCACTGGTCTCATGTGAATGATGTCGCCCTTTGACTTCTTCTTTTGATATTGTTTCGTTTACTCCTCTGAACACTACTTTGAGGTTCTTCTTGCTGTTGAATGCGAATGTGTGATAGGGTAGGTTGCTATTATCAAGGAATTCGGTTAGTTTCCTGTAATATGTGGAGGTTTTCAATTGGATGCGAATTCCTTCTTCAGTGTTGGTGGCTTTCGTAAATGTGATTTCTAATGTTCTGAGTGAAGTGACAACGGATGCCCAGGGATTTGTGGCTTTTAGGATGACTGGGGGTATTATTTCGTTTGGATTTGTATCATTGTCAGTCTCAATTTCCATTGGTTTGGGCGTGTCTCTGTAATGGAGATTGTCATGTTTTTTTTTTTTTGCTTTGGAATTTCTCCTGTGTGTCTGGTATACGGTGGGAATGGGCATCGATTTATAATTTTGTCGCATCCTCAGGATTTGGTGACTGGTCTGAGCTCTGAGCTTTTATTTCTTTATTCTACCTGGCCAATTCTAATTAAGTACTTTCCCTAATCTGATAAATTCTTGATATGCGTCGTCGAATTTAGTTTCGTCTATAGTTTTTCGATGTCTATCAGTTATTTGTAGAGATCAGAAAAATTTTCTTACCTGTACTTGCCTCGATCGGCTGTTTGTAGTAATTCACCAATGTAGCTTCTGTAGAATTGTTAAGAATTATTTTTTCAAATCACAAATTGAATCTCTTTTATCCTTCTTTTAGACCTTATAATACAATTGACAATTCCAGAATCATTATTTTATTCGCAGATCACAATTATATGATCACAAAAAATAGATGTAATCAAAATAATCAATTAAATTACATTGAAACCACGAATAACATTTCTGGCTAGATGGGTGAAGCAAAATTGTTTTTCATATTCCCCTTTGTCTGTAATGAAAGAACTCTGAATGGAGTGTTTGTGAGCTATATGCTCGCCCTTTGAGGGCAGTGAAATTAGCTGTGTTCAGCTGAACTTAAGATAGACTTTGGTCTTTCATATTTGTAACTTTCTGCTTCATTATATTCCGAGGCTTCCTTGATTAACGGGTTAGGATGAATGCTTGTCTTGGTAAAGAACTTCTCAGTTAGATTTAGGAGAAGGGAAGAGATATAAGGGACATTAACTTCTCTATGGATCTGGGTGTTTCTTATAAACCAAGGGGCATCCGGAATCATCCTCAGGCACTTATTCTGTAATCGCTGAAGTTTTTAGAATGTTTGTATTCGCGGTGTGGCTCCATGCGGGAGATGCGTAAGTGATGACCGGTCGAATTACCATCTTGTAAATTGTTAATTTTGTTTGTGTGTCCAGTTTACTTTGTCTGTTAATCATAGGTTAGAGCTGTGCTAAGACTTTGATCGTTTTCGAGGTAATGTAACTAATATGTTTGCTGAATAGGAGTTTACTGTCAAGAATTAGTCCAAGATATTTAACTTCAGCCTGCCATGGAATCTTTACTCCCAATAAATAAACATCCTCCATGGTATGGATTTTCTTTCTGGTAAACAGCTTTTCTGGCGAATAACTTGGATCCTCCAGTCTGCCATCCACTTTTCTAAAATGTGTATGCTGGTTTGAAGTCTTCTAGTTGCCAGTTTTGGGCTCAGAGATCTTGCCATCAGTGCAGTATCATCTGCATAATAATGCATTCACTGCATTATATGCAGAAGATTCAGAATGCATTATATGCACATTATATTCAGAGGAATGTCCGTTACTTAGATTGAGAATAGGAGAGGGGCCAGAAGAGATCCCTAAGGTACGCCTTCCGAGATCCTGCGTCTGGTCGAAACCGACCCTGACCTGCATGTATCTGTATTTCAGGTAAGAGTGTATTATTTTTATTAACTTGATTGGCAAGTTAAATTTTATCAGTTTGTAGAGAAGGCCTTGATGCCGTACTTTGTCAAACGCCTTCTCTGCGTCGATGAAGATGGCAGCTGTATTGAGTTTCCAGTTAAAACCTTTAGAAATGATTTCTACCAGACGGTGTACTTGTTGAGCTGTACTATGGGCCTTACGGAAGCCGAACTGTTCATTAGGCAAAATTCCTAACATCTGTTTCTGCTTGGAATCTTGAGAGGATCACTTTCACTGTCACCTTTCCGAGGCTGGACAACAGGCTTATGGGTCTGTAGCTTTCGGGAAGGTGAGGATTTTTACCTGGCTTCTTCAATGGCATGATGGTGGCTGTTTTTCATGTAGTAGGGAAATGCTGGAATCTAAAGATGGCATTTGTAATGTTGACGAGATGGACTATGGCCTTTCTTGGGAGTAGTTTTACTATTCAGTCAGTTATGCCATCCGGTCCTGGAGCTTTTTTATTGTTTAGATGGGAGATGATATTTATCATTTCTGTTGGATTTGTAGAAGTGATATGTTCGGAGTTAACAGTGTTCTGTCTTTAGGTTGTCCTAACATGACGATGAATCTTACATAAGATTGATATTTAGATTTGTATAAGATGGATTACACTGAGATTCAAGGTTATCTACTAGTGCTTCGGCTTTCTCTTCATCTTTGTGAATTGTCTCTTTCTTGGTTTGTATAGGGGGTATGAGTTGCTTTTTGGTGCGGATCGCTCTTAACAATTTCCATACAGAATGATCTTCAGTATTGATGTTAGCCAATTTGGTTTCCGATTGATGGTTTCTGTGTTTTTGAAGAGCTTCCCGGACCTGGCTGTTTAGATTCTTCAATACTGTTTTGTCTTGAGCGGCTCTAGTATTGTGACATCTCCTTCTGGCTCGATTGTTTGCTCTGATTATCTGCCTGATTTCTTCAGGGATACGGTTGGTTGGGTGGAAGACAGTGGATTGTCTGACTGATTCCATTGCTTTCTGAATTTGTAGAGTTAGGTTATTTACTGCTGAGTCTATCTCTTCCTTTTTACTGATGTTGAGCACCTGACCAATATCATCGGTAAGAACCTTGGCTAACTTGTCATATGGTATGAATGTGTGCAGAGGAGAGAATTGATCTGTGAACCTAGATTAAGCACTATGGGACTGTGGTCAGAAGATAATTCGTTAACTGATTCCAATTTGAATTGGTATCTTATATTTTTAAAGATGACGATGTCTAGTACATTCCAGCTACCTGAAGGGCAGAAGTGAGTGGACTCGGTAGGACCGGCCACAACAACAGAGTTGAGCATTGCAAAGTTGAATAGTGTGTGGTCTTTGGTGTTAGTTGAAGAGCTATACCAAGCTGTGTGTTTGGAGTTGAGGTCTCCTGCTATTATTATGGAGTCATTTGGACCAAGTATGGAATCCAGATCTGTTGTCAGCAGAGGAATGCTCGGAGGATTATAAGCAGCATAGATCTTGAGATACCCAGCATTGCAGTTATGTACCTCCACACTGGTTACCTCTAGGTTTACTGTTTGGGGTTTGTCTATTGTATTATGATTCAAATAACTCTTAGTATATATGGCTGTGCCTCCACCTCTTGTGCCAATTATGTCGTTTCTGTACATAGTGTATCCACGGATTTTTGGGTTATTAGCTGGTCTTAGGTGTGTTTCACCAATCAAGATGATATCAGCACTGAGATGAGTGGTAAATTCTTGAAGTTCCAAGATCTTGTTCATCAATCCATTTGTATTCGATACCATTATCTTAAGAGCTTTTGGTTTGAATTTTTTACTCATGACAAATGGCTGTTATAATGGTTTGAGTACCTTGCAGGAATCTCTTTCTGGAAGATGGTGAGGGGCATGTCTTGCTGAATTCCTGCAGCATGGTGGCAAGTGACGCTGTTATAACTGATGTTATATTGGAGCTTTCTAGCTCGAGAGATGTAGGAGGCTTAGTTCTTGCAGCCTCAGCATATGTTTTGGTCATGGTTGTTCCTTCCTGCGAGGTTGAAGGTGCGATGTTTCGCACTGGGGGACAATCTGCTTGGTTGCTTAAAACGTTATTAGGTGGAGAAGCAAGATTGAATTT
The DNA here is from genome assembly GCF_054136105.1 of Typopeltis vanoorti. Lineage (NCBI taxonomy): Eukaryota > Metazoa > Arthropoda > Arachnida > Uropygi > Thelyphonidae > Typopeltis > Typopeltis vanoorti. The sequence goes on from NC_143552.1 coordinate 142,589,896, forward strand.
TTTGTTGATCCTCGATTTTTTGGACTGGAAAAGCATCCCTTGTAGTTGGCAGTTTGCACAGCAGGCTGGAGTTGCGTGTGGCTTGGTGCATGTGATGGTCTGGTGTCCCTCTCTGCACTTCAAGAACCTGAAGGCTGCCTTATATAATTTTTGGGCATCTCCAAACCTTTGTCATCAATGACACTGACCTGCAGATGCTCTTTTCCTAAGAGGCTCAGTTGAAATCTTGAGTCCGCATACTACAGTCAGTTCATAGATCTGCTTTTGCGTGTTGCTTATTTCCACCAGCACCAAAGGCATTGGTCTTTTATCACATCTGAGCATCCTGCTCACTTTTACTGGGGACAGGCCCAGTCTGGAAAGATCAGTGGGCACATCTTCCGGAGTGATACCTTCAGCTATCCCACGTAGAACTACCTTCAGGTTCTTTTCGCTGGGTAAAGTGAAGGTGTGATATGGGACATTAGCATTGTCAATAAATCTGGTCATCTGTCTGCAATCCGAGACAGTAGTGGGTTGTATTTTAACTGCCTCATCTGAGTTTTTGGCCCATGAGAATGAGACGTTTTATTATCTGAGGGCTGACGAGACAGGGATCCATTTTTCCTTATCCCTTAATATGACTGGTGGTATCTTTTCTTTAGGACCATTGAGTGCTTCTATCCCTGTTGTTTTGTGTTCTTCCACACTGGTAGAGATTTTCCTCTTATTTTTGACCACTTGGAATTCTGTATCTGTTTCCAAGGTTATGAGTTATGGGATCTTCACTTATGTCATCCATATTGTTCTCTGTGACTGCTGTGGGGAGGGATGTGTCAAAGAGCTCGACTTTTCCTGGCCAACTATCACTCAGCAGTTTTCCTAGTCTGAGGAATTCCTTGTATACTTCCTCGAATTTGGCCTCATTCAGAAGTTTTGCCATGACAACAATAATTTTGAAATGTGTAAAGACACAAATGGAGAAAGAGTACAGATTGCTCAGGTGTCTCGAACAGGTTACAGATAATCCTGTGGACTTTTGAGGATCCACTAGCAAATCCCGAAGACACTCTCAGTGTCTACCAGCGATAAAATACAACTAGCTATCCTACAGTAGGGAAACGGAGTATCACGAAATCACTTGACCACAGATTGAAATCCTACCTCCCTAAATAAAACAATAAATCCATCACTGATCCTCATTGCGTGTGGGATCTGCCGGCCATTAGACCTCTTGCATGTTTCATGCAGAGGGGGAGACAGTAGGAAACAAACTGTGTCTGCACCAGTGCAATGCGCGTTTCGTGAAAAACCTTATAAACAAACTAATCAGGCTCAGTCTAAAATAATACGTCCATTCACATCAAAAGCTCATCAACCTGAATTCATTGAAACCAAAGTTCTTAAGGTCTTAAAAGACCTGGGCGATGGACTGAGTCCTTGACTCTTTATCCCGTCATTTGAATGAAAAAAATCTTTGTGGATGGAGTGTTATTGAGCTAAAAAGCTGCAGTCATGGCTGGGTAACGGCAATAGCCGAGCCTCAGTTAAAACTTCATTGGCTACAGCATTGCCATTTGTTATCCTGGAAGTCCTAAAAGGGACTTTTGGTCTCCATTGAAACCAATGCAGGACGCAGGACATATATGTCGCAGAGGGTGAAGCTTGACGCTTTTCATATTCCCTGTTGTCTGTTTCGGGAGCAGTGATTGGAGAGATTTGTGAGCTATTTTAACTCGCCCTGAATGGGCAGAAGTGGTTATTCGTCGTTGAGTGTTAGGATGGCTTTCCGTCTTTTATGTTTCCAGTGGTCATTTGCGTCATAATTTCCGGCTTGCTGTATTAGTTGGTTTGGATGCATAGATGTCTTCATAAAGAATTTTTCTGCTAGGGAGAGTAGGAGTGGAGAGATGTAGGGGATATTTATGTCCGGTGGATCTGGGCGTTCCTGATGAACCACGGGGCGTCCAGTATCATTCGCAGGCACTTGTTCTGTAGTCTTTGTAGCTTGAGGATGTTTGTCTTGGAGATATGGCTCCAGGCTGGGGAGACGTATATAATTGTGGTATGGATCACTGTCTTGTATACAGTAGAATTTTGTTTCTTGAGCTTAGTTTGCTGTGTCTGTTGATCAAGAAGTATAGCTGGGCAATAACTTTTGAAGCTTTGGTGCATGTGCTCTTGATGTGGCTGTTGAAGCATAATCGCTTATCGAGAATTATTCCGAGGTATTTTGCTTCAGTTTTCCAGGGAAGTTTGGAGTTGAACAGGGTGATGTCTCGTCTTCTTGTGAAGAGTATCGTTTTGCTTTTCTGGGGGTTTAATTGTAGTTGCCAGTCTTTAAACCATTTTTCTAGATTCAGGATGGTGTCTTGTAGTTTTTTGGTAACGAGATATGGTTGGCGAGATCTGGCTAGAATAGCCATGTCATCTGCATAAAGGGCGATGGTGGATGTGAGAGGATTTTGAAGAATGTCTGCCATATAGATGTTGAACAGGATCTGGGCTAGCAGTGATCCTTGAGGAACTCCAACGAGGATTTTCCGTTGGGTTGAGACTGTTTCATTGATTTTGACTTGCATCCTCCTGTTGGAGAGGTATGATTTGACCAGGTGTAGCATGTTTAGTGGAAGGTTAGCGATGATATGTTTGCAGAGGAGGCCTTGGTGTCAGATCTTATCGAAGGCCTTTGAGATGTCCAGGAAGACGGCTCCAGTGTGATGATTCCAATTAAATCCTGGGGTGATGTATTCTACCAGTCTATGGATCTGTTGGGTAATGCTGTGATTTTGACGGAAGCAAATTGTTCTTGTGGAATGATATTCAGTTGGTTGACATGATCTTGGAGTCTGATGAAGATGATTTTCTTAGCTATTTTCCCTAAATTGGATAGCTGGCTGATGGGACGGTAATTTTCAGGTAGGTGTGGGTCTTTACCTGGTTTGTGAATTGGGATGATGTCAGCTATTTTCCAAGACTGGGGGAAGTGCTGCCATTTGAGGATGGAGTTTATGATGTTTGCTAGATGTGCTATGGCTTTGCGTGGTAGTGCCTTGATGACTTGGTTAGTGATGCCGTCAGGACCTGGGGCTTTTTTGATCTTGAGATGGTTGATGATGCCGATTATTTCGGTAGGTGAGGTAGGCATTATAGGGCTTGGATTGATATCGGGACGATTTACTGTGAACCTGATTTTACGATGGATCTTGTATACATGGCTGATATTTAGGTACTCATATGCAGGACTGCATTATTTCTCTAGGTTTCTTGCTATGGCTTCGGCTTTGTCAGCATCTGTGTATGCAAGGTGCTGTTCTGCTTGCAGAAGGGGGGGGGGGATTTGCGCTTGTTCCTGAGGTTGTTTAGGAATTTCCATATGGAATGATCTGCTGTGGAAATGGAGGTGAGCTTGTTGTCCCTTTGTTGGTTCCTGTGGTTTTGGAGAGCTTCTCGAACAGATTTGTTTAATCTGTTGAGGGCTGTTTTGTCCTGAGGAGCACGAGTGTTGTGATATCTTTTTCTTTGTCTGTTTTTTTTCCTTATTAAGTCCATGATTTCTTCCTGGAGACGATTTTGTTTGTGGGTAATCGTGGATACTGTGGCTGCTTTTATGGATTTATTGATTTGATTGGTGAGGTTCTTTATTGCCGTCTATTTCTTCCTTGGTTTTATATGGGGAACCGGACCAATGTGTTCTGGTAGCACTTTCCTAAGTTTCTCCCAGACAATGGAGGTTTGGTTGATGTTGTGTAGGATGGCGATGTCTAGGATGTCGGCTGTGCCAGTTAGGCTGTGGTGGGTTGGTTCAGTGGGTCCTGTTACGACAGCGTTGTTTAATCCTGTGTAGCTGAAGAGGATAGGGCCATTGTTATTTGTGATTCTGCTGTTCCAGGAGGGATGTTTGGAGTTTAAGTCCCCAGCTACGATGATGGATTCATTTGTGCCTAGTACAGCATCCAAGTCAGAAAATAGCAGGGTCTTAGCAGGGGAGTTGTAGGCAGCGTAGATTTTAAGTCTTCCAGTTGACTTGGTGTGGACTTCGACACCGATGAGTTCTAGGTTGGAGGTTGGGGGAGTGAGTATTCCATTGTGCCTGATGCAGTTCCTGATAAATATGGCTGTACCACCACCTCTGTAGTCCAGTCGGTCATTTCTATATAGTGTGTAGCCTCTCAGTTTTGGATTGTCTGCAGGTCTTAGATGAGTTTCATTAATTAGGATGAAGTCAGGGTTGTATCTGTGAGAGAATTCGTGAAGCTCCAGTGTCTTGTTTTTTAGGCCATTGGCGTTTCAAGCGGCGATCTGTAGTAAGTCTTGGATTAATCTAGTTTTATTCATTAACAAGCAGTGATAATATGGATTGAGTTTCTTTTAGAAATCTTTTTGCGGAGTTTGGTGAAGGGTTTGACTTACTGAAGTCTTGAAGCATGTTTGCCAATGAGGCTGTGATGACTATTGTCATGTTTGGAAGAATTTGGTCCTGCTGGATATTGAAACCAACATAACATAACATAACATCATTGGCCAGAAGGGTGAAGCAAGATGCTTTTATTTCCCGTTGTCTGATAGGGAGGATGAATTGAAGGAAAGATTTATGAGCTGTGAGCTCTCCCTGGGGGGTGGGGGGCACGGAGATTAGTCATTATTGCAAGTATTCAGGATGGCTTTTGGCCTCTTGTATTTGAAGAGGTCAGTTTCATCATAGTTTGCTGCCTGTTTAACTAGATCGTTGGGGTGTGTAGAGATCTTTGAGAAGAATTTTTCCGCTGTAGTTAGTAGAAAGGAGTAGATGTAAGGGATGTTTGTATCTCTATGCAGTTGGATGTTCCTCACAAACCACGGTGCATCCAAGATCATGCGCAAACACTTATTTTGCACTCTCTGCAGACTGAGGATGTTGGTGTTGGATATGTGGCTCCAGGCTGGAGATGCATATGTCACTATGGGGCGGATCGTTAGCACGTAGTGGAGTACTTTGATTCTGGTATTTAGCTTGCCTCTTCTATTTATTAGAGGGTAAAGTTGTTGCGATGGTTTTAGATGCTTTCGCGCATAAGGCTTTGATGTGTGGGTTGAACGATAATCTTTTGTCTCTAGAATTACCCCAAGATATTTTGTTTCTGTTTGCCAGGGGATTTTGGTGTTGAATAGATAAAGGTCCCCCTTGGGAATTGCCAATCTTCTGGTGAAAAGTAACGCTGTACTCTTTTGGGGATTCACTTGTAATCTCCATTTGGAGAACCATTGTTTTAGTTGTAGTAGGTTTTCTTGCAGTTTTTTAGTGACAAGATCTGGTCGTACTTACCAGATCTGGTCGTAGAGATCTGGTAAGTACTGCTGTGTCGTCCGCATAAAGTGCTAAGATAGATGACATTGGGTTGTGTGGGATGTCTGCCATATATATCGAGAATAAGATCGGTGCCAGTAGGGAACTTTGGGGAACTCCCGCTGAGATCCGTCGCTGACTGGAAACTGTACCGTTTATTTTGACTTGTATGCGTCTGTCCTGGAGGTAAGATTTAATTAGGTGGACGATTCATGATGGTATGCCTGCTGAAATGAGTTTGTGTAGTAATCCCAAGTGCCATATCTTGTGAATAGCTTTCGCTATGTCAAGGAAGACTGCTCCAGTGTGCTGGTGCCAATTGTAGCCGGTGGTGTTGTACTCAATTATCCTATAAATTTGTTAAGTAGTACTGTGATGTTGTCTGAATCCAAATTATTCCCTAGGAAGGATATTTAACTCATTTATTGATGCTTGGAGTTTAGAGAGTATGATTTTTTCAGTAATTTTCCCTAAGTTTGAGATTAGGCTGATGGGTCGAAAGCTTTCAGGCAGGTGTGGATCTTTACCTGTTTTATGCACTGGAACCACATCTGCGATTTTCCAATAGCTGGAGAAATAGTTAAATCGGAACATGGCGTTGATTATGGTGGTGAGATGTACGACAGATCTTCAGGGCAGCAGTTTAATTATTCTATTTCATATGGCATCTGGGCCAGGGGCTTTTTTATTATTTAGCTTCTTTAGAACTTCATAGATTTCCGCTGGTGAGGTGTTTGGAGGTATGTTGTTGCAGGTATCGGTGACTTTCAGTGCATGTCTGACATGGAGGTGGATTTTATAGACATGCTTGATGTCCAAGTTGTCGTATGTAGGGCTGCACTGTTTTTCTAGGTTCGTTGCTATTTCTTCAGCTTTTTCTGCGTCCGTGTGTACTAGTCCCATGTCTGACCTGAGTAGGGGAAGGGATCTGATTTTGTTTCTGAGACTTCTTAATATGTTCCAGATGGAGTGTTCTCCGGGTGACACAGAGGCTAGTTTGGCTTCCCATGTTTCGTTCCTGTGAGCTTTAAGTACTTCTCTAACTTCATTGTTCAGTTTGTTGAGAATCTTTTTGTCATGAGGTGCACAGGTTTTGTGGTAACATTTCTTCGCTTTGTTTTTATCCCTAATTAAATCCATAATGTCTTCGGGTAGTTGGTTTGGCTTAAGAGTGGCTTTGGTAGAGGTGACAGCCTTTATGGCTGTGTTGATCCGCTGGGTCAGGCTTCTAACAGCATTCTCAAACTCCCCTATGGATCTGATGTGAGGAACAGGTCCAATATGTTCTGATAGTACCTCTGTTAGTTTATTCCATGAGATGAAGGAGTGGGGAGGAGGCAGCAGTTGTTCTTGCTTTCCCAGCTGGAGCAGGATTGGATTGTGATCAGATGTCAGCTCGTTTAAAGAATCTAGGCTATACTGTAGCTTAATATTTTGTAATATAGCAATATAAAGTATGTCGGCTGTGCCATACGTACTATGATGTGTTGGTTCTGCAGGGCCTGCAACCACTGCATAATTTGAACTGGGGTAGGTGAAGAATGTGTAGCCGTTTCTGTTAGTGGTTTTACTGTTCCATGCCGGGTGTTTCGCGTTTAGGTCACCGGCAATGATGACTTGCTCTTTATTGCCCAAGACGACATCCAGATCTGAATGTAGTAGATTCTTTGATGGAGGGTTGTAAGCTGCATAAAGTGTTAGTTTCCCAGCTGAGGTAGTGGGTACTACTATTGCAGTGAGCTCTAGATTTTTGGTTGAGGGGCTGGTTACAGAGTGGTGATCGATGTGGTTTTTTATGAAAATGGTGGTGTCACCCACCTCCTCTGTAGTTTATTCTGTCGTTTCTGTGGATGAGGTATCCTCTAACTTTGGGGTGTCTGCTGGTCTTAAGTGGGATTCGTTTATTAGAATGATGGCTGGGTTGTATCTCACTGCGAATTCTTGGAGTTCCAGAATCTTATTTCTAAGTCCGTTCGCGTTCTAAGCAATGATCTGTAGGGAAACTGGAGTGATTTTATTTTTATGCATTTACGAGAGCTGCTAGGATGGATTGGGTTTCTTGTATAAATCTTTTTCTGGATTCCGATGTGGGGTTAGATTTGCTGAAGTCTTGTAGCATATTTGCAAGGGACTTTGTGATGACGGCTGCTAAATTTCGGTTGTATTGGCCTTTGTTGAGCGGACTACATCTGCGTAGGACTTCGTCTGACGTTTGAGGTTTGCTTCGATCGGGACTTCTGGCTGCGGCAGTTGGTTTTGTATCGTGTTTTGTCGACCTCTGGAGGGTTGAGGAGTTGGAGCTACTGTTGCTGGTTTTTGTAGATTAGCAGAGGGAGCAGATAGTCTGTTTTTTGGATGTTGTATACATCCTTTGTAGTTTTCTGGATGCGGGCCCCCGCAGTTTGCACATTTAGCCGGGGTGGATTTTTGCTTGGTGTAGGTATATGTGGGGTGGCTCTCCCTGCATTTTAAGCACTTGTATTCTGCTTTACATAATCTCTGGGCATAACCATACTTTTGGCACCTGTGGCACTGTCCTGATGAGGTTCTTTTTTTTAGTGGTTCTGAGCTGATCTTTAGCCCACAAATTGAAGTTAGGTCATATATGTTTTTATATGCCTGGTAGATCTCTACTAAGACGAGTGGCATTGGGCTTTTGTCTGCTCTGGTCATTCTGCTGACCTTGATGGGTGGTAGGTCTTGGTAGCGGAGATCGGCGACTGTCTTCTGTATGTATGTGCTCTGATACTCCACGGAGAACCACCTTCAGGCTCCTCTCAGAGTCGAGGATCTCTACTAAGACGAGTGGCATTGGGCTTTTGTCTGCTCTGGTCATTCTGCTGACCTTGAGGGGTGGTAGGTCTTGGTAGCAGAGATCGGCGACTATGTCTTCTGTATGTACGTGCTCTGATACTCCACGGAAAACCACCTTCAGGCTCCTCTCAGAGTCGAGGGTGAAGGTATGGTATTGTACACCTTTATTGTCTAGCTCTTTTGTGAGTCTGCGATAGTCCATTATAGTGGAGGGTTGGATTTTGATGTCATCGTCTAAATTCTTTGCTGTGGTGTATGCTATCTGTAGACTAGTCATAGTGGCCCTTAGTTCTGTCCACCTATTCTTTTCTCTTAAGATAATTGGAGGCAATTTCTCTTTAGTGGAGGCAGGAGGGTCAGAGTTGTGTCCGTCTTCCTCCATACTTTCATCTGTGGGTGGTTCTGTCGACTGTGTTTTGCGTTTTTTCCGCGGGTGAGTCTCTCCTTGATCCTGGGGGGGGGGGATTGGAGACCACCAAATCCAATTTTCCCTCTGTATTAGCAGTATCCTCGCTTTCCTCATCATCTCTCGTTGTGGAGTACAGGTTCAAATAGTCTGGCCATTCCACTTCAAACTCTTTTAGTAATTTTTTGAATAGGCTTAGCGCCAGACCTTTGTCTAGTGTTTCTATCAGGGCGTCGGTGTCTATATCAGTCATAATTACGTCTAGTCGGTTTTGATTCGGGGTTGGTCAATTACTGAAACTGAGAATTAATAGCGAAACCTTACTTTTAACGGTGCGATAGCTACCGTTAAAATCCGCTGACGTATTTTCTTTTTCAGAAATCAGTACAATTCCTAAATTGCAACTAAATCAAAGTCTTACCTCTATATATATCAATCAAATTCGAGCATAGAATTCGGGCTATCTACTCCTACATTCCATTCAAAATGAATTCCATTATTATCACTATTGTATGATAAGCATTCGTTAAATTAAAATGGCGAGTTCTAAACTACAGATTTTTGTTCCACGGACCTGTGAGAAAGCGCATATAAGGTAGAATGCGAACTCATCTATTCATATTGAAACCAAAACTGTTAACTATTAACTGATGTGGCTTTGATGGATATCAGTCCCGTGGACTCTGATCCCTTCATCGCTATGAATGATTCTCGGTTTAAAGGAAGAAAGATTTGAGCACTTGGCTCTCCCTATTTAGGGCTATGTTGAAAGATTTCAATCAGTGATCAGGGCCACCTTTGGGCGTTTATGTTTCCATCTGTCTTTTTCATCGTAATCTGATGACTCACGAATGAGTAGGTTGGGATGGAGTGATGCTTGAGTAAAGTACTTGGTTGCTATCTGAAGGAGAAATGTAGGTATGTCTGGCACGTTTCCGTCTTGATGGAGGATGGCGTTCCTTACAAACCACGGGGCATCGAAGATCATTCGGAGGCATTTAGTTTGGATTATTTGTCATTTTTTTGATGTTACTAGGAGAGGTGTGGCTCCACGCTGGTGAACCATAAGTCAGTATGGCTCTGACGATTGCCTTGTATATTCTTAATTTGTTTTCTGGGCTGACTTTGCTTCTACGGTTGAATAGGGGGTAGAGTTGAGCAATTGCTGAGTTTGCTTTGTTTCAGGCATGAGAGATGTGGGAGTTAAAGTTGAGGCGGCTGTCTAGTTGAATACCTAAATATTTGGTGCTGGATTTCCATGGAATAGTTGTGTTGAAAAGTTTGACTTCTCCGTATTGTGATGCCTTAGGTCTTGTGAAGAGAATGGCAGTACTTTTGTCAGCATTCACAGATATTCTCCATTTCCCGAGATATCTTTCCAGGTTTGCTGCTGTCTGCAAGCGCTGTGTAGCTAAGTACGGCCTGAGAGATCTACTCAAAATTGCCATATCATCTGCATAGTAAGCTGTGGTGGTTGACCTCGTGATAGGGACGTCAGCAACGAAGATGTTAAAAAGCAGTGGGGGAGAGCAACGAGCCTTGAGGAACACCTGCAGTGATTCTTTTCAAAGAAGATTTGAATCCTCCCAACTTGACCTGCAATTTCCGGTTTTTTAGAAAGGAGTCGATAAGTTTGATAAGGTAGAGCGGAACTTTGGCCATAAATAATTTATTGATTAGGCCTTTGTGCCAAACCTTGTCAAGGGCTTTTGCTACATCATCCAGAAAAACAGCACCTGTATGTTGTCTCCAATTGAATCCAGTAGTGATAAATTCAACCAGTCTGTGAACTTGATGTGTAGTACTGCGTCCGGTTCTAAACCCAAACTGCTTCCCCTTCGGTACTGTGTTGTTATTATTCACCACATACTGAAGTCGATTGAGGACGATTTTTTCTGCAACCTTTCCCAAGCATGAAAGGAGACTGATGGGTCTGTAACTTTGCGGCAACTGAGGTGCTTTTCCCGGCTTATGAATGAGAACTATATCTGCTTGTTTCCATCGGGTTGGAAAATAGTCTAGTCTGAGCATTGCATTTATGATTGCTATCAAGTGCATGACATCTTTGTGCTGAAGGGCTTTGATTGTTTTGTTGTCAATTTCATCTGGGCCAGGGTCTTTTTTGTGTTGAGCTTCCTAACGATTGAGTAGACCTCTTTAGGTGAAGTGGGACAGATATTTTCGCAGTTGTTAGGCTGCTGGAGCGCAGTACGGACTCGACGATGAATTTTCTCTATGAAGACCAAATCCGCATGCGCATAATTAGGACTGCACTGAAGTTGAAGAGCTTCAGCGAGTGCTTCTGCTTTTTCATCGTCCCTATAAACTATACCTCTTTCTCCGTGAATGTTGAAACGGTACGTACAGGTAGCCTTTGCCAACTTCCACAAGGATTTATCTTCAGTTTTCAGGGAACAAAGTTTTCTTTCCCATTGCAAATTTCTGTGATCTTTTAGTGCATAGCGAAGTAAGTTTGATGCTCTGTTCAGCTCTTGGCGATCTTGAGGAGACAGTGTGTTATGAAAGCGACATCTGATTTTATTTTTGTTTTTGATTAGAACAAGGATTTCTTCTGGAAGTTGTTTTACTTGAGCTGGAGTGGAGATAGAAGAGGCTGCAGTTAAGCTAGTTTGAATTTTTCTTTCCAAGTTGTTGACTGCTGCGTCGATTTCTTCACAAGTGGAGATATTCGGCACTGAATCCATGATAGTGTTGATTGTAGCCTTGAATTTTGTGAAATTAGTAAATGACTGACTGGGAATAAGTTTCGGATCCTCACCCAGTTTTAGAAGTACCGGGTTGTGGTCCGAACTGAGGTCGTTAACTACTTGCAGCTGGAATTGATGAGATGTGTTGCAGAGGTCTAATGGGCCTGCCGGCCATTAGACCTCTGCATATTTCATACAGAGGGGGAGATAGTAGATCACGAACTGTGCTAGTTCCAGTGCAATGCCAGCTTCCCGAAAAACCCTATATAAAAATCAACTAGGTAGAGTCTAAAGGATTACGTCCGATCACAGTGACAGAAAAAACAACTCTCTACTCATAATCATATTAAAACCAACTTCCCTTAGTAATATATAAGTACAAAAATTATGTTTTTAAATAAGAGGTGTATTTACAATACTCCCAAAAATCTTGTAATTTTCTTATTTTATATCTTTTTTATTAAAATAAGTTATTTTCTTTTTTAAATTTTGTATTAATTATTTTTATTTTTTTTAAATTCATTAACGTTTCCACTTAGTACTAACGTAGAGACATGCTCAATGACATACGTATTATCATAAATTATATTAAATACCATTCCTCGTATTGTTACCATGTTTACTGAATCACTTCGAATTCTTGTTTATGAAACTTTTTCTCTCCCTTCTAAACTTATTTTCTTTACAAGTGCTCTGATACTCTAAGAAATGTTTCTATGTGAAGTTCTTAAATCTAACACACGTATATTCTCAAAATACCTTAAGAAAATGCACATACGGTTATCCTTCTCCATCTCATGTTACTAGTTAACAATTTTTTTGCAGTGAACATACAAGATATTGTTGAGCAGATCGTATTATAGCAAACTGCTAAGAATGAAATTCCCGGATGTATTTGCTGGTTAAAGAAAAAAAACAGGAACACCATTTAAGCAAACAAAATAATGTAATGATATCTAGTTTAACTCAATAACTGACATAAATTCAAGCTATAATGCATAGAAAACAAAATAAAACATAGAAAAAGAAAACTACTCCGGAGACCAGTTAGAAACTCAGAAGTAAACAAGGAGCGCGAGACAATTGTTCCCCTGAAACCACAAAGATGATAAAAGGAAAGACTTAAGACGCGAAATGACTTAACACCGCGGCTATATTTTTTCTCAACATTTTGTTCTCTTTCGATATATACGTGCACGAAAAGAGATCCAGTTTTTGAGCACGCGCCTGCAAACCTTTCAAAGAATTTAAAATTCCGTGTTTGTTCTACATCTTTAGATAATGTGTTATGAATAATGCAGTGTCATTTTTCAAAACTGACTTTTTCTGAAGTGTTGGATGGAAAGCAGTTATTAAAGAGACATGTTTAGTTTCAATTAGGACGAAGCGAAACTTTCTTTTATTTTTTTTGTCGTGCGGTAAAACCTTATCACTCGCTGGGCTAGCTAATTTCCATCTTCATTATCTTTCTTTTTCCCCGACTCAACTACTTGCGGAAACGAAAGCTTTGTGTGATTTCTCATTTTCTCTCTCTCACTCTTTCTGGAACTTTATCTTTCTTTCTCTCTCTCGGTCTTTTTATTTCACTCTCTTTTTCTCTCCTATTTCTCTATTCCTTTTGTCTCTCTCTCTCTCTCTCTATTCGTTTAATTTTTTTTCTCTCTCCCTCTATTCCTTTCTCTCACAGTCTCTCTCTCGAACTGTTTAATTTTCTGTTTCTCTCTATTCTTTTTTCTCCTTTTCTCTCTCTCTCTCTTTCACTCGGACTGTTTTTTCTTTCTTTCTATCTTTTCTCCCATTCTCTTTCCCTCCGTCTCTTTTGTTTCTCTCCCACTTTCTTTGACAGTCTTTCCTTTTTCTTTCTCTCTGTTCTCATTCTCTTATTTGAATCGATGTTGCCAGACCAATTCCTCTGATTCTCTTTATAAATGAGATGTTGAAGTGATAGAAATAATAACCGAAGCAACTCAAGTTATGAGGATAGAATATGTGTGTAAACCTTATGTGTTCTCAAGGCAATTTATCTATTCTGCAGAATGAAAATCCTAGTTTCCTGTAAAGTAACTCTTGTCATATTATGAGACTTGCTAAATTGCCTTTAGTTGATACGATTCTATCTCCGGCATTTCGAAATAATTCGCTCCGAACACGCAGACAAGGAAATGAAATTTATTTAATAAGTAAAGTGTAGTGAATCCACCAAGCAATAAAATCGCTGATGATCGACTTTGACTAGAAAACTCTCGGTGGGAAAACTTAAATACACTTCTGTATAAACTTGCAGCAAGGAAAGTCTTTAGAATGTGACTGTGAGCAGCTAATTAGCAAGGATGAAATGTTAAATCATTATGCACAAAGAGTTTCGTGAATGACATTTTGAATCCTCTTTTCAGCAACCTGTTATAAATAGACATGCAAACTGTATCGATGTGTGTGTCATTCATCATTTCTTAGTAGATTTAATATTGTCACTTCAGCGAGTGAGGCGATGTGGGCACTCTCTAAAGTGAGAAAAGGCATTTTGCAATCATCACGTGTACACATTAAGTGTGATAATAAAACGACCGGACTGGCTGTTGTGGAAAACCAGGTGAAGTACGACATGCTGCAACATGCCACTAAATAACTAATGACTCCAGCTGCTCCCACTTGATGTCGTCATTCTGTTGTCCATTGTATCAAACTTGTTATGGTCGATCGATCATCTCGTTTCGTTAACCATCCTTATTTATTTCTTTTATGTATAAACCCAACAAAGATTTTTATGTAAACATATTTGTACGGATGTGCTACGGAGTTTTTCTATTTTTCAATAATTAACTTTTTTATGTTTTACTTTTTTTTTTTAACATAGTCCGGAAATCCCATTCTAGAGAGCGAGTTTTCCCACTCAGTTCTACGGATGATTTTGTTGGGTTATGGAAATACAGAGTTTTAAAGAAGTCCAAAAAATAGACCCAAAAATCTGTACCAAAATATTTACCTGCACCAAAGAAATCGGATAAATCAAGAACGGGCAAAACATCTTAAAAAGTTCCTCTAATCGGTGACCAGAATCGAACATATACACGCCCCTTTTCTGTGTATCTTGCATTACTTCGAAATTAACAAGACTACGAAATATTTTATTATTGATTTATTTTTCCGCATCCTGGATATTCTGGGTAATTTCTGACACGTTTCGAAATATTCCAAATGGCTGATATTATTTTTGCACACACTTTTAACCAGTATGCAGAGTATACACCCCCCCCCCGCTCTCATTTTCGTGGTTAGGAGAAGTTCATTACATGCACAGAGGTCTGTTGTGATTTTTTGTTTCACAAGGAACAACAGCTCGATATTGCTAGAGCACAAATATAAAAAATGTCCTTTGCTTTTCCACTTAACAAAGCATAATCCTTTCTAGTGAAGCCTCCGTACTTCAGTCGGTATAGACGAAGCCCTTTAGTTGAAAAGACTTGGGTTTCAATACCGTCTAGAACTCGAAGGACCTTCTTAGGACTTTTCACCTGAAGGTGAGTTACTCGGTCTCATACTGAAGTGACAGGGTTTTTATACTCCCATAAAATACGAAAACCAGTCAGTGAACACCTAGTTAACAGGCATAATCTAATGACACTATAACCTTAGTTTCTTCGAATCATTGGCTGAAACAACCACTCAAATCCCAACCTCGCTCCAATTTATATTTTTCTAAATAAAGAAATTTTGTCTAAAATATATCTTATTTTCATCACCGAATGTTGCTAATGTTCACTAATCTATTTTTCTAAAAAATTATTCAACGAATTCACTTTATAGTTTTTCGTATAAAGAACCTGCGTGATCAATAATTTGGGAAGTCAGTATATAAATAAAGTGCACTTATCTCTTACCGTTCTTAGAAAAAAATCCATTTCTCATCTAATAATAATTTAGCTTTTCCATCTTCAGAAATTGGAGGAAAAATTAGCGAAGAGAAATTATTTTATTTGCTATCAGCAGAGAGGTTGTATCTAGCTAGTAGTTTACCACTCTATGTCATGTTTAATTAACCATCCGGGCTTGTAGTTGCTCTTCCTTTCAAAACTGCACTGATAACAAAGATTAATTAATTTGGAATTCATTAACACCAGTGTAGAAAAACGGTCCAATCTACAGAAATTCCATTAATCTTCAAACTTAAAGTTTTTGTTGTTCAAAAGTGTATCGAAGATTAATTGTCCATTTGTTCAAATGGATTTTACCTTGCGGTTAGGCCCACGTACTCTCTGTCAACGCTTCGGGCGGTAAATCTCTCATGGAAGTGTTTTCGAATCTTTTGATGCAAGCTAGTTTCTCAAAGAATGAAAAAAAAAAATATAATAATAACAACTATTATGGATTCTTTTATTTATCATAAGTTTTTCCTGACAAGACAAGAAAGATTGTGACGTTACAACGCTTTAAAAAACAATTTCACTAGGATAATTATAATATCATGACATCTTAAATTCATGAAAGGTGTACTTTTATTTATTCATTTTTAGAATTTTATACATTATTTTAAATTATTAATTTGCCTTGAATTATATGTAAAATATAAGTTACATTATTATTTCAAACAAAAATTAAATAAACTCTATTTATAAGTAGGATAATTTAAGTAATATATATCACATCACTTATATATTAAAATAGAGTTAAGCAAGTCTCAGCCAACTATATTAATTTCCGATTCTTTCAAATTTAATTTCTCTTCAAAAGACTGCATTAAAGGTTGTATACACATCAACAAATATAAAAACATTTAATAGCAACCTCTGTGATATTTTTAAATTATTCTTCAATCATAAAATTTATATAAAAAGAATTAAAAAGCAATTGCTGCATTTCATAAGTAAGAGATTAATTAAAAATAAAGAATAAACTCTTATAATATAATACTAAAAGTGTAATCCAGAAATGAGGTTCTAAATTATAGAAGTGGGGAACTTAAAACCGGAAGTGAAGTTGTAGATATCAGTTGAGGAACATTTAAAGTGAAAACGAAGTTCTAGATTAGCAAAAATAAAGAATTAAATACGAAGGGAAGTTTTAAATACTGAAAGTGTAATTTAGAATATCAGAAGTTGTAAATGTAGGATGCCAAATGAAAAATACTGCTATTAGATATTCGAACAACGACAGTGACATTGTGAATATCGGAAGTGAATTATAGATAGTGCATGCGTATACCAGAATATTAAACATTTTATTTTACTTTTGAACACTTCGGTATTGAAAACGTTAGTTAACTAGTCGGATTTACATTCGTTTATATTTCGGATTTCTTTTCGAATTATTATTATTATTATTATTATTATTATTATTATTATTATTATTATTATTATTATTATTATTATTATTATTATTATTATCATCATTGCAGCCCTATTTTGTAAGCCTGGCGTTAATTTGATAATGAATACATTATTAAAAAATGCATTATTTATTTCAACTATTCTCGTGCTTCTGTTAATTTTCTAACGTATGCCATTAGTGTCCTCATTAGTCTCTGCAAGACGACTGAACCCTTTTTTATATATATCTTCCGTCGAAACTGTTCTGCTCGTGTACTAGAGTGTTATTAATTCACTCCAGCGAACAACTTTCCATTTTACATATACTTTACTCTTTCTTCTATGTCACTTAAATCACGCAGTGGTCAAAAAAAGTGCATTACAACCCTTTAGACTTTAAAGGGATCGAACATTGACCAAAGACTTACAGTTGCAAAAGCGAACAACCTACTGCAATAGCAACAGTGTGTTAAGCAATGGATCATTACCCACAGAATTTTCTTTGTAATGTTGTCGCAAACTGTGATAAGCAGCACCTGTTTTAGTAGCATTTTTTCGGATTATCATGACGGAAAAAAAAAGTGGAACTGCGTGCGTTTTGAATCTTTTTAAACTAAAAGAGAGGAAATGAAAAAAATAGCACGAAGGTAAAGACAGAAAAAAAAAGAATAAAATAAGGAAAAGAGCTGAATTAGATGAGAGAGAGAGAGAGAGAGAGAGAGAGAGAGAGAGAGAGAGAGAGAGAAGTGCAGTTTCTTGGAGATTAAGACTAGCCGGTCCTAATCACAATCATTGTGTAATTACGTAGATGGTTAAAACTGGAACTGGATTTTTATATAACTTCAGGAAAATATATTTCAAATAAACTTTTCTGTTAAAATTGTCCATAAGAATATATTTTTTGAGGAATGAAAAGAAAGATATTAACATACAGGTAGTGATTTTATCGAATTAATTATTTTTTTTCAATATAGTTTCAGTGTTTACCAATGAGTATGCAAATTTTTAAAAGTATAGAATAGTTTATGGTTTTATTTTACTTAAAAACTTATGGCGGAATTTATTTTATTTATTTATTAGTTTTACTCAACCTAAAAATTAAACACGTGTTGCAGTGCTGTCGATCCTTTTACCCAATCTCCTGTCTAGTGCATACTAAGAATGGCAGAGTAAAAATCAACTGCGGTTTCTGGAGAAAGCGTTTCATGCTACAAGAATTCGGCAGTTTAAATAAGGGTAAAGAAATAACACAAAATGAGTCGATTCTTGAATAAGATTCAGCAGCAGATGATCTGACCGAATTCCACTCCTTTCAGCTAAAACAATGGACGCATTGGGCACAGAAGCAACACGACCGACATCAAATCCTTGAGGAGTAGGTCTCTCCTACAAATCCCAGTTACAACTGTCCATCAAATCATGTTATTAACACCATACCTTATTCTTTCATCAGCATAGGACTGCTAGAACTGGAATTCGTACGAGCGAGTAACCTTTCAACCGAATAACATCTATTCGAAGTAATGGATATTAATGATGGAGTAGGGACTTTTCTTAGTACCCATTAAGAACCCTGATATCAGTAGAGCGAGGTCTAAATGCAACTTCCTTTCTTTTATTCAATCTGCGAAAACTCAGAATCTTATAGCAGTTTCAGTGACGTTGGCTAAATGTTACGTAATAGAGAAAGCATGCTCAAGTGTCCAAACACGGAGCTTTTAGAACCTACCTCTAGCCTCCAGTAAGCAAGGTAGCAGATGCAAATCATTTACCAGTTCAATTTCATGCCCATGATGAGATTCAAATCCAAGATACTTGCATGAAATAAGAGACTTTAACCACTTTTTCAACCCGCCCGGCAAATATTGAGGAACATTGAACCTACTTTAACATTGTTGCCAAGTACGTTATCCCTCTCTTAATGTTTTCTTTCAAGGGGGCTAATGCTCCCTCCGCAAACAGATCACTCAGGAATAGTTTCAGGGTCATCAGTGTGCTTCTTTGGCTTACTCAGTCACCGGATTTCAATCCAACTATGAAATGTGCACGAGCTATTCCTAGCAGCTCTCTTCGACCGTCAATTTTGTGGCAGTTTTTGGATATGATTGAGGTAACACTGGTCGGCATTCCTATACATTGAATTGCAGCCGACAAAATACACTTAAAGAGGTTAATCTATACCAAGAACTCAAGACAAATGCTACTCGCCATTGGATGAGTAAGTATACCCAATAAGTTGGACGCTCCGTGTATAACTTCGAATATGCATTGATCATTTTAAAAATATAAGGTTGTTTAAAATATACAGTTAAAATTTCGTTGGAGAAATAAACTACTTATAAATTCGCAATCCACAATTACCTCTGGTTACTAAGTGATACCCACCGGCGAAATTCAAGTTCAAACGAAAACATTTGGAGAATACATGGTATTGTGTGTGTGTGTGTGTGTGTGTGTGTGTGTGTGTGTGTGTGTGTGTGTGTGTGTGTGTGTGTGTGTGTGTGTGTGTGTGTGTGTGTGTGTGTGTGTGTGTGTGTGTGTGTGTGTGTGTGTGTGTGTGTGTGTGCGTGTGTCTGAGAGAGAAGAAAATGCAGTATGAAAGCAACGCAAAAGAAAAAGAAAAAATAACCAGAAAGGAAGACAGAATGAGAGAGAGAGAGAGAGAGAGAGAAATGACCTAATGGAAGGGGTATTAAAATTTCTTTGCGAACGAAGAGGGAAATCATCCGATATTTCAATCACGCGTGCATGAAGTTGTGGAGAGTTTAAAACTTTCTGGCAGTGGAGTACACAAATCGCTTCATAATCCTGCGTTCTGTTCTTTGGAATGTTCCTCCTGGCGGAGTTGTCCGTGCATTTTCTGCACTTTACCTCACTCCTCATTAACCCTCCCTGATTAGAAGGACTACACGTTAAGATCCCTTACATTACTAGTTTCGGGTTTCCAGCTGTGCCCTCGGCTCATTGCCTTGCGCACAAACCCCGGTGCCAAATTCGTCAACGGACCATATTTGCTGCAGGTGGCAGGGCGAACTGAGCACCGTTGACTATGTGGAAAGCTGCGAAGTTCTCCCTTCCCTGGTGGGCTAATTTACAGCGTGGCTTTACACAGATCCCCGGATCAATGATAGATAATCCTTTCTTAATGAATGAAGCTCAGAGTTTAGTTTCACTCTCTCTTCAACCCACCAAGTACTTGTGAATGGCTCTCAATGACAACTAACTGTGCCAAACCCTCTCATAGCTATCCTCCTACCAAAGAAAAAAAGGGACGAGGTTTTTTCCCATTAAATTTATATGATTAATTGGTTAACAGAAAAACGATAGTAGAGGGAAAGTGAAGAGAATTTTATAACAAAAGAATAATTTTCTGAAAATATAATTAAAAAAAGCAACTTAAAACTACCGAGAATCATAACATCATGTTGTATAAATTCGCCTGAGTACAATAAAATTCCGGTATAACGAGAATGCACCTCTAAAAATGTTATTTTAATATGTAATCGTTATAATCAATTAATACTATGGAAAGGAAAAAATTGCTGGCTGATTGGATTGTTTCGGATTTACTGCCTAAGCAATTCTTGGTTTATGGGGATAATGTGTTATGTCTATTAAGTGCTTATGGATGAAAATCCCATCACTTCGTTATAGTCAATTTCGGTTCAAAATGTCTTATATTCTTCGCGACATAGATGGGATTGGAACCCAGTTTTTTTTTTTTTTTTTTTTTTTTTTCCAACCAATGGGCATGGTCATGTACAAATCGCGACAACATTCTACAACTTGCAAAATGCCAGTCTAAAAGAGCTACACTTATCGGCCGCTGAATTAGAAATTTTCATGTAGATGTAGGTAAACGTCACTTACGTAGCGTATATGCAAAATACTTAGTCACGTGCGTCACCACATGTTCTAGGCAACGTCATCAGTATTCTTAAATAGAATCTAGAACACGTCAATACGTATTCTAGGTTCTATTCAAGAATGCTGCTGGTCAGTAATCGTCAATAGTGTTGATTACAATAAATAAATAAAAAAAACGATCTTTCAGAGTTCGATAAAGGGCTTGTTGTGGATGCCCGTCTGGTTGAAGCCCTGATTTAGTAAACAGCAGAAGAGCTGACTGGTTTCTCAGAAGGTGAGATATCCTTGTGTTTAATCAGTGGAAAAATAACTCAAAGTGCTTGTCTAAGAGGCGTAATTGTGGTCCTAAGTTAGTCATTCAGGAATGAGATCGTCTGAGAACGTTGTACGAATACTTAATGTTCGTAGAAGACTACGTCAACTGGATTAGAAATAAAAGTTTCTACTTCAGTGGCTTGTATGTGTGCATGTATAGTGAAAGAAACGGAACGTTAATTCGGTACAGGATGAGCAAATGCAAAGTGTACAACTGAATGAAATAAAAACACGGTAATTTAATAAATACGATCAGAAACGAATACTATTTGAGGAACGACTACAGAGTGATATGCAGCTCGTTTTCACGTTGACTTTAATTGTTAATGAACTAGAGCAGGGTTTCTCAAACTGTGTTCAGTGGAAGATGAATAGGTGTTCAGCGAGAAGTTCTGGAATTTGTGATTTTAGTTTTCTAAGCATTTCTTATGAATAAATGTTTTATCGTAAAAATATTCTCAGGAGAATAATATTCGTGAATATGTCGAAAAGCTCAGACCCAGAACCCCTAATAACATCTGTGTATCGTTAATTTTCACACATCGAAACATTTCAACATTTGGGAAAGGGAATACCGCTGTTTATGACGGATCATAAAAATTGCCTGCAAGCGAATTATAACAATGGTGGCATATCCTCTGTTCTCAAAACTGAAGGAAATGACATCTGTGTAGCAAATGTCAGTGACCAAGCGGCATATTTTTAAACATGGAAATATTCATGAATTATCGTTAATTTTTACACATCGAAATCTTTCAACAATCGGGAAAGAGAATACCGCCATTTATGACCGATCATAAAAATTGCCTGCAAGCCGATTACAACAATGGGCGGCGTAAACTGAACGAAATACCATCTATGTTGCAAATGTCAGTGACCAATCAGCAAGGAAGTATAAAGAAACTTTTTCCACTGAAGTTGAAGAACAAGGTAGTCTGTATCTGGTTCTCAGATCTAGTAATTCTGAATACTTTCTTCGCAAGTTCGTATTGCAGTGTGCAAGTGCTTGTTCTGAAACCGGAGTGACGTGATTTTTTTTAAAAGTAATAGGAATACAGATTTAAATTCTAATATAAATGAGAGACAAGGCACCTTGTTTAATTTTGGTATTAAGAAATCTCTTATTGAAGGTGTTTGTGACGGAACAGATAGTGAGTCATCCACCTCAAGTCTACAAAGATCTCCAGGATGTACAAAAGGGGGGGGGGGGTCAACTACCAGCACACAGGAGAAAAAGTCTGCATTCACTCGTAAGTACTTATAATAATATTATAAATATATTTGGTGATCAGAATAGGATATGTCAATGAAAATCAGCACAAATGAATTTAATGATGGTTTTATTGACGCTTTAATTAAACCAATTAAATTAATTAAAACATTAATTAAACCAAACTTTAATTGACGTTTAATTAATTATTAATTCATAAAAATCATCTAAATTACCAGTTAATTATTAATTAATACATTACAAAATAACCAAGGTGTTCAGTGAAAATTGCAGGATTTGTGAAGTGTTCTGTCGTAGAAAAAGTTTGAGAAACCCTGAACTAGAGTGTGCACACGCCTGCATAGCACATTAAAATATTGCTTATTTCATTCTAAAAGGATTGCCTGCATGTTGCTGGTGTAAGTTGGAATCCAACGAAGAATATTTTGAACTAATGGCGAAGCTTTACAACTGAGCTACGAAGTTGCCTGTTTCACTCTTGACTACCTAAACTGTCGTGTACCACATGATATGCACTAGAATCTATTGTTACCATGGGAACAGGAAAGTATAAATTCGTTCCTATTAAGTAAACAAACGAGAAAAAAAAATGATTTTCTTATATTTAGAGAGACAATCGATGTTGAAACTCGGACTAAATTGCTCAATTGATAGATGAACTGTTATTTTATAGTTGCTCACCATACATGTAAGTAAACATGTTGATTCCCTTCAGGCAACTAAATAGCCAATAGTCAACATCTGTTGTATTTCCAGTGGAAGAATTTCTGACTCAGAATAGCTTAGAAACTAAGTTACGTTTCCAGACGTAATTTTATGCGACAGTGACAAGTAAACAGCCTGATTTTACGAGAGTGAAGGTTTCCCGATGATATTAAAGTGGCAACAAATTCATTGACACGATGCCACATCTAGAATCGTATGTTTTATGCTTATTTGGAGAGAAAATCATTCCCATGTTGATCATACATACACATAAGCTCAATAAAACCTCTACGACATTCATTAATCGAATATTTACTGTATTTCCTTTAAAACAAATTTCTACTAAATCGATACCAGGATTCATTTTTTATCTCCTTATATAGTTTTTCAACTCATAGAATTTTGATTATTTTTAACTATTTATTGATTTACGATTCCATAGGCCAACCTTCAAGTAACGCATGAAATAAAAAAAGAAGTTGCTTCATGTATGAAAAGTGGTTAGACTGGAAACAATGCTAGCATTCAAAACAAAGAAAAGAAAAAACGTTACAGACTTGTTTATCCTTTGGAGTATTTTCTAGAATTGAGGCTAACACAAACTGCCAGCCAAGATATATGGGAATTAGATACAGCACTAGTAGCAATCTATTACAGCAGCTTCTGATATGTTTTATTTGCAGTCCCCCCCTTCTGATATATGTTACACCATAGAGAATTAAGTGCCTATATTTCATCCAAAACTTTCTTTACTCCTTAGGGCAACGATGAAGCTCTCGTAGAAATGAAGTTGTATGAGAAAAAAAAAAAAAGAAAGAGAAAGATATGTACCTGGTTATTTGGGTTCCAAAATAAAAATATTTTATCGGTTTGTTTCACAGAAAGCTGCCTTGATGGCAACGCCATTTGCTCTTATGGTGTATAATTTGCTTAGATGGTGGGCTTTGAAAAGAGAGCTCATAAAATTCTTTAAATTTCTAGATAGACAGACAGATGCATTGATTGATAGACGGGAAAATATTAGACTCATACAAGAGAACAAAAAAGTTTGCGAAATAATCCATAACAGACATTATGTAGTATCTGGTTTCGATGAATTTCTAAGAAAACAGATAGAATTAATCGGATTGAGAAGAGCCGACAATAACGATTATTATAATAATAATTGTTTAAGGCAACTAAGCTAATTTTACATACGAGAAATGGAAGTTATCGAAGTTAAATTTAAGTTGTACCGTTTATTGACTTGTTCTTAATATTTGATGAGATGCATTGCTATTATTATTATTATTGTTATTAACCTTTAGGATAAGGAAGGGTTAACACCTTCCTTATCCTATACTTATGGTTACGAAAACCAAGGATACTTGGAAGATCGTGGTTGCCTAAAGACATGTTACAACAACTGATGATAATGGATGTAAATCTAAGTACAGTATCATCAAATGTGTTCACGTTATATTATTATTTTATTACTATAATTATTACGATCAGTTCTATATATATAATGTGTATATGAATTAAACTTAGGATCTGATCCTCTTATTCTTAGCAGGATCATAAAAATTAAATCCATTTGTCTCTTCGAAAATTTACGTTCTTCGCCGTAATAAGCTTATATAATAAATCTTATCATTGCATTTTATTTTTATTACTATCTTTTATTACATTACAACTGACACGATTTTATCGAATACTGTCAACATTACAAGTTGACACAGTATTTGATAAAAATATTTTATTCCTATATAGAGATTTCCTGAAATTTTATTTTATGCCGCTCCTAATTGAAAAGAATAGCAAAAAAATATCAAGGTTTATGTAGCGATGCTGATACCTTACTTTCAACCAAAGGATAAATTAGATATGACTAATATATTTTTTTTAATTTATTAAAAAAAATCAGCTAACACCTTTTTATTCCCGTATATAGGGAGTAGGGAAGGCTATTTTTAGCCCTATCTAACTTTTGGAGACTGAGTGGGTAGTTCAATCTCCACTGATACCCCATCAGAGATAGCTGGCCCAAGCTGTCTCTGATGGGGTATCAGTATACCTCAAATTAACTATCACTAATTAAGCGGCACGCAGTGAAGAGAGACGGCTTAACAAGTGCCGCCATCTCGTGGTCCGTAACCCTAACACTCATATTTAATCTCTGAAATAATGTGGGTTCTATGGTCGATTTTCTTGAGTTTGCCGACGAAAAACCCGAGTTTCCAGGAGAAAAAACCTGCTTGCCCATGCCAGAGATCGACTAACTCGAGAACCGGTCGAAAAAAGGCTTAGAAAATTTTCTTGTAGTCGCCGACTAGATTCGAAACCAAGAAATCTTCCTTCGTGCAGTTAAGCGCCGTGGTGTTCAAAACGCCACATCCACTGAGCTACACAGGCTCTCATTTAAAAGGACATACCTGATTGTGTATTTTAGAAGATAGAGATGGAAATATATTCGGAGCCAAACGGAAATAATAGAAAAGTGTTGAGAATAAAACTCAACTGTGGGAACTTAAACGCCTATATTCGATAGCCAAAACTGAAGCATGAATAAAACCAGTAAGCAAAGAGATGAAAGATGAAACAGGTTAGATATTTTTAATCAAACATATATAGATTTTGAAACATTAGGAATTAAAATTATGAAACTAAAAATTAAAGAACAAAAAAGAAACAACAACTAGTAAGTAAATACAGGACTAGCAACAAGACGGTGTGCTGGCAGTTTCTTGGGAATCGTCATCAGATGATGAACAGTGCGAAACCAACAATCTTCTACGTAAAATGCTAACCAGGTGAACTGAATTAAAGCATGAAACTCAAGTCAATGCATCAATTAACACCAAAATAACCGGAATATCTACAAGACTGGTACCACTTAAGACCTATAGGGGAGGAAATAAGTTCTCCCATTTACCTTTTGTTGGGCATCTCTCATGTTTACTCAAGGATCACATCAGATCTGGATTCTTTCATCAAGAAATCTTCACATTTCGATCTCGTCATCTGACATCTCACTACATATGTCCGCTGATGAAGCTTCAGCCTCATTGAAAACCTTACCAGACTTTCAAATATTCCTTCAGTCTAATTACTTCAAATGGAATGTTCATCTCTATAAATAATTTTTAAAACGTAGCAATGAACTCTCTTATCTCGCCATGTTCAGATCTTTTCATGGAAGACCGAAAAATAAAAAAATTCTTGAATTCGACATCAGTGGAAAAATAATCCACTTGACTTGCCTATGAGGCGTAACCATGGTTTTAAGACTATCAAGAACTAGATCCTCAAACAAAAGAACTTCTTGTAAATGTATTTAATAACTGTGTCAAAAAAAGATGCTAACCTGTGCTAAGTTAGCAACTGTATACTTAAGTCCTTATAGTCCTTATAAGGACTGGCTTAAAGGGGCGAAGCAAGAATGCTTTTCATCTTCCCCGTTATCTGTAGCGGACAGTGTATGAATAAGATGTTATTGCGCTATTAAAGCTCTGATCATGGCAGGAGGGTTACAGCAATATCCGATCCGAGCCTCAGTTAGAACTTCATTGGCTACAGCATTGCCATCCATTACCCTCCAAGGGTATTCAACTGTATACTTAAATATTTATAACATTTTAGTTGTAATATTGTCATATTAAATAAATAAAGGCGTATTCTATGATTCGTTAAGTTTGCAAAGTATTTTAAACGATTTTAAAGTAATTATATAATTTATTAATAAGATATAAGTTACGCTATTATTTCTAAAAAAATATATTTTATTATTAAATTCTGCAAAAATTTGCATGCATGATGGTATTTATGTGACGTCATGCATTTTGAGAATATATGATTTATTATTATTGTGTTTGTATGTTACTCCATGTGGCTTTCCAGTCGCTTGCTTATTTATAAATAAAACATCTTTGAGGTAGCTATAAGTAACTGAGTTCATGTGATTGATGCATATTTGAAAACATTCTGTTATGTTATCTACCACACTACATGTTCTACAACTGCATTTAAACAAGTGTATTTTAAGTTTAAAAGATAATAGATGTTTATTACTAAGTTAATAAGCCGAAAGGCTATTTTAACGGCGAACATGTTAATAGAAAGAGGGATGGTAAATCCCTTTATGTTTTTACAGCCGGGTACAAAACTGGGATCGAAATCCACCGAGTTTCATGCCGAAAAAACTATCGGCGGGCCCAAGTGTAAATGATCACTTGGGTATTTTTCGGCATGAAACTCTATGGATTTCGATCCGAGTTTCGTACCCGGCTGTAAAAACATAAAGAAGGGATTTACCATCCCCCTTTCTAATAATAGATGTTTATTTTAAATACTAAAATATTGTGAATATATATATATATATATATATTCACAATATTGGCATACTCTAAAATACTTAACCCCGCAATGTTCAATGGAACGTTAAGTGACGAACTGGGACGAAGTTTCGAATGGATTCCGGAATGGCCGGTCCGAAGGAGGGTCCTTATGATCCTTAAACCAAGCTGGAGTAGATTTTACTTGTGAAGAAGGGAATGTGATCTCGGATAGAATTCCAGAATTTCAGGGCATGTATTTTTATATGCGAAGTATGATATTACTTCTTTCTATTCATGATAATATTTTTCTTTGCCATAAATATTTATGGCAAAGAAAGAAGAAAAGAAAAGAAGAAAACAACCACATCATAAACACCTCCAACATCATATTTACAATTCGGAGTCTAACGTATCGAGTTTTGTTTGACTATCTCCAGTTCTATGCTTTCCCATCTACTGATTGTTGACTGTATAGAGATTCATTGCTTCAAATGTCCGATTCCAGCCATCCGAAATCCAACTTTGGCGATTTAAGAGTCACTGCAGCTTTCACTTAACATGAATTCTTGTTACTCTTCTTCATTTTAGTTGAAAGTTCATGGGTACTTAGTGATGTCTCCTTTATATATATATCTTCCTAGTGCCCGTGAACTTTCAACTAAAATGATACATGCCTACTCTTTGCATCACATCTTCTGCTGGAGTGATCCAATATTTATGGCAAAGTAATGTACTGTTCTAACTTATACGATAGTCATGCCTATCGTTAACATTACCATCGTGTTTTATAGTAATTATTCAGATTTATTTCTTAAACATTATCACAGTAAGATACCTCTTTATGTCTCAAAATGTTGGCAGTTCTCTTCTGTACTCTCCCCTGGATATCTGTAAATGATTGATAGCCACAGTTTGAGATTTCTGCGTCTGATAACTATAGACTTTGGCTATCGCAATTTCCAAAAGCTCGTTGAATATTCGCCTACTCACTTTTAGGAATAAAAGAAGTTAGAAGATGTTATTCTTTTATTTAACTGCGATATCTTAATAATTATTCCAAGCAGTTAACAATTTCATTCCATTCAAAAAATTTAATACACTTCGGATATTTGTC
The DNA here is from genome assembly GCF_054136105.1 of Typopeltis vanoorti. Lineage (NCBI taxonomy): Eukaryota > Metazoa > Arthropoda > Arachnida > Uropygi > Thelyphonidae > Typopeltis > Typopeltis vanoorti. The sequence continues at coordinate 142,617,980 of NC_143552.1, forward strand.
TAATATTTCTTAAAATAGCATACAATAAATCGATTTTATTTCTAATATCTATATAAGAGAGATTAAGATTTATTCTTCGATGTGAAAACGTCAAATCATTTTGCTGCTAAAATTTACTAAATCTGTAGATCTAATGAAATATTTTCTTGTAAACGTGCTCATGAAGACAATAGATACATTCCATTTTCTCGACAATGCCGTTAAATTGAACTCTAGTCCGAAGAACAATTTCATCCTTCTAATACTTTATAAAAGTTTTTCGAAAGAGATTTGCTCCGAGGGGAATTGTCCCGTTGCTCAATTCAGCATTTAATTTGGAATTCGGACGGACAATACGATTGGAAATGGAGTTGGTGAATATGCCAGAAGAAGTTTTGAATAATCTCAGGCAATCGATGCTTCAGAATAACAGTGGGACACGACTATTAATAGGGGAGGGGGGAGGAATAATAATAATAAGAAGAAGAAAGACAGATATCGAAATATTGAAAAGAAGCTGTAATAAAGATAAAACATTTACAAACACAAAGAAAAGAAATACAAGAGAGAGTCATAAAATGAATAAATCGTACTTTTTATCTCTTTTTCTTTAAAACTGAGCAATTTCATTTGACTGTTGGTATTATGATAATGTGCATAATGAAATAAGTTATCCGTTGAAAATAGGTAGTTTCAGATTAATGTTAATTAAGACAAAAATAATCCAAGTTTGACAATCTTCAACATTACTGAAAATTCACCTTGATATGTTCGTTAATGTATTTATTTTCACTTTAGGTTTTGATTACTCAGCAGTTATTCGTTTTAAAGAATTTAATTTTTCTAATTGGCAACAGAAGATGGTTCCTACCGATATCAGAAAAAAAAAAGATGTGGAATGTCCCATCTCACAACATAATATTCGAACATGTTAGGACGTTTATCGTTTCACGAGGATTTTATTACCCCTGTATTAGAATCTGGTCGATTGTCAGCAATGTCCTTGATTTCCATGTCTGTTGATTTGAATTTAGCAATTTACGATAATTATTGTGTCTAAGGAGTGGCTGAAGTTTTCGATTCATCAACCCATTTTATTTAAGTATGATTAGTGTGTGTGTGTGTGTGTGTGTGTGTGTGTGTGTGTGTGTGTGTCATGAGACATTCAATGACACATACTAGTATCATTTTCCAGAACGACAACAGTCCCTCTCCGTACGTAGGACATTATTTTAATAAATTGGCACTATGGACCTCTACAATTCATTCATTTCACTGTTCTTCTGGAGTCGAACACACACACACACGCTCATGCTGAATGATGTGATAACCGGTGTAGTGCTGTCATCTTCTGGAAATTACGTAAACCACATTACGAATTCTCTTATTTGTAATTCTGAAATGTTATAATATATTAAATAAGACTTCATTTTTACCTATTAATAGTATTGGCCATTATCCACTCTAGAAACCTTATAGCCCTCAAACGATTCAAGCTTCAAGATCTTCTATAACCAATACCTTAAATACTGATTCATTGTTTCTTTCAAATCGGATGAGGATATCTTCGTGAACGTTAATGTCATAAAACATAATGCTGTCTTATTTTTTCGTAAAAAATGTCTAACTTCATTCCTCCCCACCTCAAATTTTTCTTCCTTGGCTGACACACACGTCTAGCTTTTTTTTTTTTGACCAAATATGTCATCAATACTGTAGTCACTTTAGCATTCTAAAAAATAAAATAATGTGCGCTTCTGTTCGACGTTACTTATCACCTGGACAGTTGATAACCCTATACAAACCCTAAATCCGTCTAAGTTTAGAATAATGTTCTCTCAATTTGATTGGTCTACCAAAAACTACCAAAATAAAATGCTTGATGCTGTGTAGAAGAATATCTGTTATAAATGATATCCTCTCCTGAAAAGTCTTATTAATGGATATGATTATTTCAGCGATTCAAAAAAAAAGAAAAAAATAATTTCTTTCCAACCACTTGCCTACCGACAACTATGATTCGTTTAGTTTGTAACACCGAGTGTAGCTAAATGATTTTCATTTAGTTAGTTAATCGACCTTAGTACAATTTAATTCATCAAAATCGAAGCCTAGTTACTTGGCTGAAAGTAGTTTAGGGTGCCCAATTTCTAAACGGAGATAAGAAAAATGATGAGGTGAGCAAAAAATCCATTCGAATTTTTGTCACGTGTTCTTCCCCTAATGTGAAATTTCCCCAAAGTTAGGTAAATCATTATTGAACTGTCATTATAAATAACATTTTATACTGTACTAACTATTTCTCAAAAATACTCTACGTTTTTTTTAGAAAACTTAAATTTTAAAAATTCTCTTAAGAAATATTTTATACTCAATTAATTTTATTTTAAATTTTTATGTTTTACTCTTCGAAATTTGAAAAATATACATAAATATTCCACATGTATGTGGAATATTTATTTACAATGGTAGATCTATGGTTAGTAAACTGAAAAAGTGAAAGAATATAACTTAAATAGGAATGTAATTAATAATATAAAGCAAAACAAAATTTAAGTAGTGTTAATAAGTGATAAGAAAAATTAGAGGAAGGACAAATTAGAGAAAAAGAAAGAAAGAATGAATGAAAGAACATGTGGCAAATAAATGAAGTCATGTAAAAGATCAGACAGAAGAATTTCAGGGAGACAATAAATGGAAAGAAAAATATTACTAAAAATCAAGAAAAAGTAAATATAACAAAGAAAAAAAAGAGAAATTCAGAAGGTAATAAAAAGGATAAAGAGGAGGGGAAAATGACAAAGCGAAAAAAAAGAATGAAAAAATGTCAGAACAGTGAACTGGAATTTAGAAGTGAGGGAAATATGGAAGAAACATAGGTGACATCTAAACTAATAAATTCACTAAATAAATGAAGAGAGAATCAGATAAACAAATATTGAAAAAAGGACGAAAGCAAATGAAGCACAATAAGCAAAAAATAATAAATAAATGAGGTGAAAGGAGAAGTAAAAAATAATGAGAGAAAGAGAGAGATAAAAGGAGTGTCAGTCCAAATATGTAATGTGTAAGGCATTTGTTCTTATCTTCCTGTAATAGAAAATCTGTATTAAAAATGAACTCCCCAAAAAGGTGAACGAAATCAGGAGGTCTACGTAAAAGAAAGTGCGGCTGTTTGTCGTCAGAGTGGTGCATAATTTAACAGAGTTTCAGAAGCTGTCAAAGTAGAGCACAGTGCACTTAATGTTTCATCACGTCATGTAACACACACACACACACACACACACACACACACACACACACACACACACACACACACACACACACACACACACACACACACACACACACACACACACACACACACACACACACACCTAAAACTCTGACCTCTGGGTTCACTTATAACTTTTCCATTAAGGCCAAATCGCTGGTCTTGATCTGTGCTGTGATCATCGCCTCCGGTCCATTTTGAGTGCGTAACAGAATGGCATAAATCATGTTTGTGATATGACAGCGACAAGAAAGAGAAAAAAATGCCAAAAGAAAACAAAAATCAGTGGCAAAAAGGAGAAGAAATGAATGCGATAAAAACTCGCTGATAGTAAAGTTAAACTTAGATGTTAAAATGTATTTTACAGAATGAAATATTTTCACAAAATGCTATTAAAAGTTCCAAAGCCCAACTTTAAAGAAATATCTGCAAGCCAGTGACATTATTAATTTTGATATTATTATTATTGTCTTCAAGGCATTATTTCCAAATTTGGGATGTGAATGATAAGATTTCTGATGATCCTATTTCTAAAGGTGTACTAAGAAGACCTTACCGATTTCAGAGTTAATAACGAATAAAATTATTCTTCTGGTATGTAAAAAACAGCTTAAAATATACCTGACTTAGAGACATAAGTATCGTCTTTGTGGTCGAAGAGTAAATGAAAAAAATGTGTTAATAAATGTATAAAACGAGACATATTTCCTCGTATGTGTACATTGTTTTTATGCCATCACTGTCTCTTTGGACGCCATACGATCACTCCCGTACTACCCAGGGTATTGGAAGTGACGCCCATTACCAGAAGGGATTAGACTGCAAATCCCTTTCCACACAGAATTAATATCATAATGGCATACATCCCTGCCCACGCGGAATTCGAATCCACCGCCATATAGTCGGAGAGCAGGTACTTGAACCACTCGGTCAAGCCAGTCCAGCGAGTGTGATATAAAGTTGAAAACAAGGGTGCTGAATTGTGAAGTCACAGTCTTTCTAAGTGAATACGATCAAAGCAATTATTGCTATGAGACTGTTTACTGTATACTTAATATACTTTATACTTAATTTTGTGGGGAAAGATAAACCTGAGATTATAGGAGCAAGTCGATGCTTGAAAAGTCCTCATAAAGGTTTTTTGTCATCCTTGATTCTAACGCAGGTCCACACTGCTAAACGATACTGTCTACCATCTGCCATAATAGGCAGGCTCAGTTACGCTTGATTCTCCCATTGTATTTATCCCCCAAAACATTTTTCCTAATTTGTCGAAATTTATTTGTTTTTAAGAAAATCGGGGTTTTTTGTTATTTTTTTAATACTGATTTTCAGTTGTGTTTTTCTGTTACTAAAATGTATTTTTTTCCACTGTTTATTTTGCTAGTACACCTTCCTTTATTTGTTTGAATTAGAGTTTATTTAATTATAAAATTGCTAATAATTTCAGTTATTTTGGTAATTGTAATTGGTACATTTACGTAATTATTATTTAAGTTCCAGTATATTTGAATTCATCATCATCAACAACCATGGGTCCAATGCCCGTAGGTGTCTACTGCCATCTTGATATGATTCTTCCATTGCATTTTATTTTGTGCAAGATGACTCAATTTGTGTATAGAGTTTCCGCACTATTTGATGATGTCATCGCCCATTTTCTGTTTGGTCTTCCTCTTTTGTTCTTTCCTTCAATCATTCCAAACAGCAACGTTTTTAATTTTCTCCCATTATTCATTTTACATATATGCCCAAATAGACGTAGTTTCCTTTTGATTATTTTCTGGGTCAGGTTTTCTTTTGGTTGTATTCGTCTGTAGATTTCCTCATTGTTCACTTTCTGTATCCAGCTTATTCTCAAGATCTTTCTATAGCATTTCCTCTCAAATGCCATTATCCTCCTTTCAGATTCTCTCAAGAGTACCCAGGCCTCGCATCCATAGAGCATGCTGCTGAAGATACAGGTTTCTACAATGCGCAGTTTAGTTTGCATCTTTATAGCTCGGCTCTTCCATACTTTGTCTATGGATTTTAACCTAGTTGTTGCTCTGGCTATTCTAATTTTTTTCTCTTTTTTGGAGTCCAAGTCATGCGTCACGTGGGATCACATTTGAATTAGAGTTTATTTAATTATAAAATTGCTAATAATTTCAGTTATTTTGACTGGCAATATTTTGATATAAAATAAAGAACATTTATAATTATTACTTAAGTTCCAGTATAGATCTGGGTAAGAATAACATTTAATTTGAATAATCGAAATTGAATGTTATAGTATATATGCTCTATTTCATGCGGTTTAATGTATACAATTATACCATATATGTGTGGTATTTCATGAGGTTTAATGTATATTTCATGTGTGCTGTTTCATGCAGTTTAACGTAAATTATATACCATAAATACAATTATTTAATATATGTGCTATTTCATGCGGTTTAACGTAAATTATATACCATAAATACAATTATTTAATATATGTGCTATTTCATGCGGTTTAATGTATACAATTATATGTGCTATTTCATGCAGTTTAATGTATGTTTCATGTGGTTAAATGTATATACAGTTATATACTATATATGTGCTATTTCATGCGGTTTAATTACAATTATATGTGCTGTTTCATGAGGTTTAATGTATACAATTATTTATCGGAGTTAGGAGATTAACAGATTGAGCCAAGTAGATCAGAATATTTATCGCAGTTAGGAGATTAACAAATTGAGCGAAGTAGATCAGTATATATATATATATATATATATATATATATATATATATATATATATATATATATATATATATATATATATATATATATATATATATATATATATATATATATATATATATATATATATATATATATATATATATATATATATATATATATATATATATATATATATATATATATATATATATATATATATATATAATATAATTTATAATATAATATAACAGATTCAGCCAACGCAGTTAGGAGATTAACAGATTAAGCCACGTATATATATATACACTGGACTGGCTGGGCACAACGAATTTAAAAGGTAAAAAAGTAATTTTTAAAAGGTGTCTATGATTACACTTGTTATTTCTTTAAAGTATATAATTAGCATGATATTTTAAAGAAATAATATTTAATATATAGATTTCACTTATATTCTATATAAAATATTTAATTAAAATGAGTAAGTTAAATGTTATTTTATTATTTCTTTATTTTTGCACAATCATACCAAAATCGACATCAAATATGCTAATGTTGCTTTATAAACCTGTAAGGATCATGTACCTCGATTTTGTATTTATAAAAATATGACAGTATCCACAGAATCTGGACATGGTTGGAGTGAATCGACCGTGAGATGCGGTGATTGATTCATTCAATCCAATACTCTTGGAGGGTAATGGATGGCAGTGCTGTAGCCAATGAAGTCCTAACTGAGGCTCGGCTATTGCTGTTATTACCATCCTGCCATGATCAGAGCTTTAATAGCTCAATAACACCTTATCCCTACACTGTCCTCTACAGATAACGGGGAAGATGAAAAGCATTCTTGCTTCGCCCCTTTAAGCCATTCCTTATAAGGACTATAAGGATCCACAGAATCTTCTTATCACGCATAACAGACATGCAATAGTATACATTTCTAGTTCTAATAAGAACTGGGCGATGGACTGAGTCCTTGACTCTTTATCCCGTCATCTGAATGAGGAAAATCTGTGTGGATGGGGTGTTATTGAGCTAAAAGCTCTAGTCATGGCTAGGTAACGGCAATAACCGAGCCTCAGTTAAAGCTTCACTGGCTACAGCATTGTTGTCCACTACCCTGGAAGTCCTAAAAAGGACTCCTACATTTCTAGTTCTCCATTTCAAATAATTAAGTATAGATTTTATTGTTTAAAGATTTTACTGTAACATTTTAATTCGATCGATTTCATTTATTTATAAATTTTTCTAATATCTAAAAAAATATTAGAAAAAACATTAAAAACATTACCTTAATTTATTAATATAACTTATATTTTTATTTTATATTTCAATTTCAATTAAAATAGGATGCCATTTGTTCAAACCGCTTTTATTTATGAACTTGAAAATGGAATGAGCTAGAATTATTTTATGTTAAAATAAAGTTGAATGCAGTGTAAAAGATGATTGAGTATAAAAAAAGAGTTGTACAGTATATTAGACGAAAAATACCTCAAACATTTTTGGAGAATGTTCTGAAGGAAAAAAAATGTGCATATGTGTGAGCGCGTGCCAGAGAGAGTCACAAAATGATGTATCAATCTAGCTATTCTATTTATTTAAGTATAAGCAGTTTACTTCATAGATATATAACAGAAAGCTTTTAGTAATGTGTTCTCAAAGACATTCCTGTCCAAAATTGATGGGCCTACGTAGAACCACATATTAAATAAGATCCAGTTATGTAGGTGAAGTCAGTACTCAACTTCCGGTTCTTTCATTGGCGAAAAAAGTTTATCGATTAGACCTTTGCCCCGGCCATTGATTGAATAAAACCACAAATCTGTATCGGAATGATTGTAAGTAATAAACTTTTCAACTGGATGAAAAGCGTGGCTGGTCAAATGTCTTCGACAGCACCTCGATGGAGGTGCGTATTGAGATATTTTTCAGTGAGATCTATGGGCCTCTCTGGTTATGCTTAAGTGCTATTCCTAGTCACGACTCTGGGTCTTGGGATCGATAAATGACGAGTTGCACAAATCTAAGGCATTTGACATTAGCGGTAGATATCACTCGAAAACTTTTATTGCACGTTCGACTTACCAGCTTTTCTTCGCCGAAAAATTGATGTTTTTACCAAATAAGCAACTTTCATTGTATACCAAGAAATTCGAAATGTTACTGAGAAAAATAGCCCATAATCATATATTAAATATTTAGGTCTATAACTAAATTGTTTTAAAAACTATTTGGCCTTACGGTAACATTAATGTATTATTGTTTAGTTTTTTTCCCTCCAGGAAGAAATTGGGATTTCAATCCCTTAACTCAACACTCCCATGTAAATAAATTTTAGTTATGATTAGGAAATATTGCTTCTTATTTTGCACATGCGCCTCCGTAGCTCAGTTCCTTTCGACAGAGCCCTTTAATTGGAAAGAACTGGGTTCGAATCCAGTGTATGATGTCAGTAACCTTTATATGAGTTTATGAATCAAAGGTGAGTTAACTGGTCTCATACGGAGTTGGTTACTTTTTTCTTCCGGAAACTCCAGTTTTTCGTTTCTAAATAGGCAAACCGACCCCGTGCACACACGTATCTACAGATATAGAATACTACTGGACAAGGAAGACAACAGGAAACTACCTTGTTCTATAATAATTCCCTAGCAGAGTAGCATTGCTAATCCACTAACCCACTACGTTAAAGGAAAACACAACACACATCTTAGCACACCGCTGAAATTAACTCATCTTGATAAGGATGAGAGATAGAGACCGACTACTTTTGGATTTTAAAAAAAAACATTGAGGCTAAAAGATTACTACAAACCTTTTTGAAATCGAGACGCAGTCGATCTCAACAATTCACCATCATGAAGATGACTGCATTCCAGCGGTGTGCTATATAAGAGTTAGAGCCAATATCGGTTATTTAGGTAATTATTCTCCTACTAAGAGCTGAATCGAAATTGAATGTTATACCATATGTTCTAATTTCATACAGTTTAATGTGTACAATTATTTATCGGAGTTATGAGAATATCTAAATCCTACATCACACATAGAATATATGCAGCAGTATAAAGAACCACATAGAATATATATATATACAACAGTATACATTTCTTGTTTTCTATTTCAAATACTGAAGTAGAGATTTTATTGTTTAAAAGTTTTACTGTAATAATTTAATTCGATAGATTTCACTTAATTATTATTTTTTCTAATATTTTTTATTAAAAATATTAACTTAATTTAAGTTAATATTTAGTTATTTTATTTTAGTGTCATTTTAATGTTTATTTATTTTTTTCTAGAATTGTCTGCATGATTGTATTTTATCTGTAGCCTTCTCAGTATTCGGCTTCGAATTAAGATTTTAGCGTTGATTTTTTATGATGCTCTGTTTTTCTCATAAATCATATATAAATATTTTGACCGACAGTAGCATTATATTTACTTCGGTATACAATAAGAACGAAGTTATTTCTAAAGTCCATGTAGCTGCCACTCTAGATATCCTCAAGTTTCCTAGTACTTCTACTATTACTTCTCCTCATTCTCCTACTACTATTAATAATAATGATAATCCCATTTACACATATCGCTTGGGGTGTTCATCTGCTATAAGAGAAGTGGTTATATTTCTAGCAAAATTATAAGTTATCATAAATTAAAATAAAAAACAACATTAAAGTATATGAATTATTAATTTTTCCCACATGCACATGACACATTAATATCTTCTTGTTGTTTATCTTCTAGTTTTAAACTTAAATTTGTTGCGTTTACGACATTCATTTCTAACTCTAATTTCTAATTACATTAACTTTTCTTTGAGTCTCTATTAATATGCTCATTCCCTTCTGATCTACGATTTTTTTTTATTTATTCATTTACTAGTTGTAACCGACATTCTTCATAAATCTTTTCATTTTTTATTCTATCAATTTAGATTCTCTAAGTCCTCTTCTTAATGTTTCAATTCCACATGTTTCCATTTATCTGTAGTATCTTAAGGGTTGGTCTCAAGGGGGAGGTAGAAAAAAGGATAAAAAGTTTTACGCACAAAATTTCCCCCGATCAACATCTTAGGAGTGGTGGTCAAGGTACTCGAGAAGTTGGTGAAGAGGAAAATTCAGGAATGAGTAGAGAGGAATGGGATACAATAATCACAACATGGTTTTGTGACGGATAGGTCATGCCTCAGTAACATACCTTTTATAATACAGTGACAACTAAGTCGGATAAATGTAAGGAATATACGGTGATACTGCTGCACTTTGCAAAGGCTTTAAATAGGTACCTTATGGAATTGTAATAAATAAATGAAAGCAAATGGGGATGGATATGAAGTTGATGAAGTAAAGATGGTGGTTGATGGAGAGGTTTACCTTGGTCCACCATTATTTAATTTGTACATTAATGATATAGGAAATGATCTGAGAGGATGAGAAATATTCAGTTGTTTTCCCAATGATGCACAATTTGGTTGAGCAATAATCAGTAAAGGTGATATTAAAATTTTGCAGGTTGTCTTAAAGAGACTGGAAGTATGGACAAAGGAGAACGGCTACTAGTTAAATGTGGCGAAGTGTAAGTGAATGCTTTTTTGGAGTGAAAATATTACCAAATGTGTACCAAATTGATGGAACTGTACTCCGGAAAATTCATGAATCCAGGGATTTGGGAGTGTTGTTAGATAGGGAGTTGAAGTTTAGAGGGCATATTGCAAAAGGGGCTAAAGCAGCTCATAGGATTACCTGGTTATTGAAGAACACCCCGACCAGTAAAGATAAGAAAGTTATTATACCGCTTTGTAAGCCTTGATAAGAACCATCTTGATTAATTTGTACAAATCTGGTCACCTGAGTTTCTTGGGGATGAGGAAAAGATGGACAGGATCCCAAGGCGAGCAGCCAAGATGGTAACGCGTTTATGGATGCACCGTACAGGATAGCTTATTAAAGATATATGGGTTACAGAAGTTAGTTACTTACAGAAATTGCTGAATGGCTTTTACAGGATTAATACAGAAGAAATTATTAGAACAGATATGGTGGTGTTGGGAAAATAAGCAAGATTGTGGTTAGCAGGAGTGTGAGGACTAGATTTTTTGCTTGGAGCGTGGTAAATGAGTGCACAAATGTTACCAGAGTCCGTTTTGGGCTCAAAGACTGAGAATCAGTTCAAAGCAAAGTAGGATAGATATTGCACGAATTTTGGACAGTACTTGGTATAATGTTTGAGGCCTCCTTTGAATAGTCTACGGACTCCATACAGTTTCCTGTGTAATAATAATAATAATAATAATTCATCAATATTTATTTTGAAGGTTCATTAAACATCAGTGTCATTTGCAGTTCTGTTTCTTTGTTTTTTAATCCTACTATTCTCAATTTTCAAACCACAAGCACAGCGCAGTAAAAAAAAAATAATACAAGGTGCCATTTAATATAAAGTGTCAGGCGGTTTTTGAAAAACCTGAAAAAGACATTTAACGGCCAAGAGCAATAAGTAATATTTTCCAAAAACCTTATCATGGAAATGTTATAATTTCACTCAAACCAGGAATGCTTTTAACAGAAGTTGTACTACTGTCTATATGATAATATGACAAAAATGTTAAATGAATCTTTAACATGCGTTTCGTTAAATGAAATGTTGTGGATGTGTTGGTATTGTTGAGCTGTAATCATGATCTGTGAGATAATTCATTGTTATTGTTGAATCATACTGATGAAGTCTTAATTTATTATTGAGCTACACTCATAAATTGTTGAGTTAATTCATAGTTATTGTACTTGAGATCTATTCAGAAAATTCATTGTTATTGTTGAGTTGCATATTCATAAACTGGTTAGTTAAGTCATTGTTATTGTTGAGCTTTATTTTCATGAAAATGTTGACTTAATTCATTGTTATTATTAAGTTATATATTCATAAACGTTTGAGTTAATTCATCGTATATTCAAAATGTTATACAGTTACGTTTTTGTTAAACGTATCGTTTAATTATACAGAAATACTGTTATTTGAATCGTGGAAGTTTATAGTACTATTATAATAGACCAATTAATAAAATATATTAATTTACATTATAAGAAAAGTATTACTTAGTCTTTCTTATATCAAAGGCTGTTTATAAACGACATTAAAGTGCTGTTTCCTCCTGGGCATATATGTGAAAATCTCAACGCATTCTGGAACAGACTACCTCTAGATGGCCAGTACATAAAAAACAGTAGAATCTCAAATCAACGTCAGCGATTTGGAACATTTGACCTTACGATTTAATAATAATCATCGCCACGCATAATCTGACAAGAAATTGGAGGTGGTCTTAAATTCAGAGAGACAATTTGTGGGAATTAGTGAAATATGTGGAATGAAAACAGACCTCGTCCGTCAGTATCGTATATGTGTGCGTGTGTGAAACAGAAAATAATACCAAAGGTGAAGATTTCCATATGGATGGCTTTCCTTTCTATAGTCAAGTACCGTTTCATACAGTTGGCGCTCTTAAGTTTCTCATCAGTATGATTGGCCCACCGATTTCCAGGCTAACGTTATGAGCAGGCATCGCTGGAACAGTGATGGAATTCAGAAATTCTACCGGGTAGTTCGCTGCTTTATACTGCCTATGGATTTGTAGGTCATTTCCTGTTCTTAGTCTAGTTTATTGATATTATTGATTATTTGAGCCTGGACGTTCTTGGTAGTCAATATGCAGCTCTTACAAATTTAACTGCCCGATTTATTTGAATTATATTAGAAATCTCGGACGAAATAACTAAGTAAAAGATGACTACCTTAAACATATCCCTAAATTTTCATTTAAGAACCACTCAGCATTTTTGTTTCCTGTGTGATGAGACTTATCAAGAAAACTTATTATTTCATTAATGTTTAGTTTTTTGTTGTGTATAAAAATCTGAACATTTGCATTTATCATCCGTCAACATAAACTCCGTATACAAGGAACCGAACCATTTATTGTAAAGTTTTTATGCGCATTTCAACATCCGAATAAAATAAATGGAATAATAAACTTCCATAAACACATTGGTCTCTTAAAGTAAATAATTCAACCTAAAGACGCAATCACCAACTATACTCGTGTGCTCTAGGATTTAGTAGTGTTTCCTAGTTGGCGTGTCGTCCTAAAGTTCTGCATTGTGTTTGATGTGTCCCTTAGGAAAAATAACTGCCCAAGTGTCTTGGCTACATACTAAACTCTAAGAAACTTGGAGGTCCTGCTTGGGTGTTACACATCATTTAAGTTTATAGGATTCCCCTGGAGACGAATATTATGGTGTGTGTCGTTATGCGGAGCTGTGTGTGTGGGCTTCCATTGAACTCTATTTCGGCAACTCCCCGCTATTATACGAGAGCTGTATATGGTTTACACGCTAACTCTATTTATTGTGCGAATTACTTGACGTATGCTGTAAAGACAAGATAACTTCTTTTCTGTGTAGCAGAGTTTCTTTCTTTCTGGATGAATAAATATCGCAGAATAAGATGAATTAATTGAATTACCGATGTTCTTGATTCTTTAAGTAATATTACTGTTGATTTTCACAATTAGTTCATATCCTATTAATGATGATTCCTATTGTTTTAATAACTGACTCGTCTATACTCTTCTGATGATTCCTATTGTTAGTGGTAGGAACATTGCTACCACTAATAGAAGTAGCAATTTTCGTACAATCAATCAATATGAACATATTGACTGCTAGGCATTTACTGATACTTCACATCTTGTATTTGTTGTGATGCATAGCATTTTATATTGTTCAGCTTGATACGCTGTCGATTTCTAGCATCTTATATTGTTCATCTGAATGAAAGTATTTTATATTGTTCATATTGGCACATTATAAATGTTTATCAGTTTGCATTGTTGATATGGATGTATATCATTTTGTATTGTAACACTGACACCACAGGGTTATTACGTTTTTAGTTTTTTCTTATATTTCCGATGTATGTAACGATATATTTAAGTTTATTCTTATATTTACGATATGTTTAACTTGTTATAATCTACTTTCCGCATTTCTGAAGATCCACTTTCAGCATGTATATAATTGTTTAAGATAAGGTTGTCAAAAAATGATGACATATATTAATTTTCCTTTTTTCTTTACGCATGTCCGGAAATTAAAACTTTCCTTCCACTCTCTTCTGTTCCGAGCCTTCTCTTTCAAAGTTGCGTACCTGTATCCATTCAGCATTTCATCTAGCATTGTTTTTCTTACTCTTCTTCTGGGTCTTTTTCCGTCTATTTTTCCCTCGATGGCATTTCTGATGATTCCATTCCCTCTCAGAATATGTCCGATCCAGTTTCCCTTTCTTCTTTTTATCCTCCTTAACAGACTTCTTTCTTCTTCTACTCTTTTTAGGACCTCTTCATTAGTTATTTTATCTATCCATTTGATTTTTTCCATCCATCTCCAAATCCACAGTTCAAAGCTTTCCAAAATCTCTATTTCTTCTTTCTTCAATGTCCAAGTTTTAGCTGCATAGCAGGAAACACTCAACACATAACATTTTGCTAGTCTTTTCTTAAGGTTTCTGTCCATTTAAATTCCATTTTCTATTAAAGACAACTCTTCCCATCTCTAGTCTTGTTTTTATGTCACTTTTACGTCTTCTATCACTGCTAATCACACTTCCTAGATGTCCTTACTTGATTCGTTTTCCTCCATTTATTCTGATATCCATATTTGGCTCTTTCCTTGCTATTTTCATTACCTTTGTTTTTCTGATGTTAATTTTCATTCCATAATCGATACAGGATTCCAGTAATCTGTTCAACAGATATTGTGGTCCTGTTTCAGTAATTGATAGTAATACCTTGTCATCTGCATATCGTATTGCAAATGTCTATCTACCTCAATCTTTATTCCTTCTTCTGCATTCTCCAGCGCTTCCTTTAACATTGTTTAGGAATACATGTTAAACAAAATTGGTGACAAAGAACATACAGCCTTGTCTTACTCCTCGTCAAATGATACCTGGTTTTGTTGTACCATATATGTCTCTCACCATGGCAGTTTGTCCTATGTATAGTGAAATAATTAGCTTTCTGTCTTTCCAGTCTATACCAATCTTTTCCATTACTTCCACCATCTTATCCCATTTTACAAAGTTAAAAGCTTTTTCAAAATCTATATAACAGATATTAACTTCTTTATTTTGCATGTCTGTTTATATGAGAGAGTAAAAAACTGGCTTTCCGACAGGATAAACTCCCCCGTCTACTTATGTGATTATCTAACATATTCATTTGGAAAGAACCTATTAATATTACTCGATCCTGGACAGGAAATAAAAATGAAAATACAATTTATATGATTGTCAAGGTAGGTAGTGTACATCCCCATAGTAATATATATTAGTACATTGCAGCAAAATTGTATTATACAAACCAATTGATAAACTTACAATTTCGGATAGTGGAGGAAACTTGGAATTAGACGTTTATTGCAAACATGCTACTAAAATATTCCAGTAACAATGCTGCCAAATGCCAATATAAATTTAAATAATTTTTATTGGCATATAAATTATATGCCAGAAATTTACGGCACAAAAAGTAAAAGGTCCTGTAAATAATCTGGGATTACTAAAAGAAAGAGAGCATAATGTAATATGGATCATTCGTAAAATGATCAATGTTAGGTCAATTTCGCATGTAGTGCCATCTGCTGGTGAAATTTGTAATCTGTAATGATATTATCTCGTAATTGATAACAGTTGTCGTCGATTTCTATTTATGACAACGAAATCCCGTTGCATTATGTCTTTTTCTTGGGAATTATTCTGGAAGCTATCTTGGCAGTCACTTGCAGGCTGGAACGAATAAAAACCTTTCTAATCCAAACCACTTTGATCCCTTAAAGTAGAAGTTAGCAGAAATGTTCCCAGAGAGGACAGATCGGACGGCCGAAGTTCCGCTATCATCGAGAAAAGGGGAAGTATGGAGGGGGGGGGTTGGGAAGGGGACAGGTCTACATTACATCGCACCAGCTACGTCAACAGCCTATCGAGAACGGTTAAAGAAGTCTGTAGAGCAAGTTTGTTTTTTCTCCTTTCGCACGAAAGCTTTACCAACACCTCGAGGGAAATTCCGGGAATGCTTCTTGTACCTTTTTGATGGGTGAGGGAATAGCTTACCTGTCACGTAGCTATAACGCCAACCGCAGGGTAGATCGAGTTTTAAGCCAGCGTGACTTCGATGGAGGTCATATAAATCTACCGAATAGTAACGTTTGCTAGTTTTTTTTTCTTTTTTTTGGGATGATCTCGAAACATCTGAATGTAGCGAAAAAACTTTATAAGATTACAATCGATAAAGCTACTCTCTTTCGATGCCTTATTTATGCTCCAAGCCATAAACACAATGCAGGAAAGTCTGCAATGAACAATCGAATAGCTGAACTGCGATATCGGTTGTGTGTAATCCTACAAAATATAGATCGCACACAGCTATGAAACAAAATATATAACTTAACTGAGTAGTCTCTTGTTATACATACATACAGCTTATATGTTTAAATAAATAGTCTTGTATCTAAATATAGTCTTGTATAATAACTTTCGTTAGAATAGTTTTAAAATATTAAATTGATTCATTCTATTTAATGGTGTATTTGATTTTTCAATTTTCAAGAAACGTTTTTATAATAAAAATAGAAAGCATTGACAATTTAATAAAAAAAATTATAAATGTTATCTAATAATAATTATTATTTTTAAAATTAACTAAATTTTTTAAAACAGAAACCTATAAATTTTCTTATTTAATAAATTATAGACACTAAATAGTGTATCACCATATTCTAATTCAAACTTTATCAATAATAAGAGTTTTGAATTGAAATTACGTTCATCTTGAAACTTCTCAATAAATACACATAAAAGAGAATACTTCGTAAACTTTTGTTCTTTCAATTAAAAGGTTGCATTGGGTAAATAAACTAATAAAAGCTAGAAATTCTGAAAAAAATATAATGGATTAAAAAGTGAAATACAAACGTAAAGGCATTCTCGTAGCACAGGTTCAACATTTTAAATTGAAAATATTTGAATCCCATTTAGGAAGCGAGGAAACTTCACAGAGCTTCAATTTTTGTTCAGAAACACCGTATTTCTACTTAAAAACTGGCAAATCGATCAGTAAACACACGCAGGTTTGATATGAGTAACTACCCTATCATTAATAAATTTAAGTTCATAACTACTGCATTACATTGGTCGTAACAGGTTGTTAGGCCCAACACTAAGAATACAAGATGGGACACAAGGATTAATCGAAGTCTTTCGGAATATTTTTATTGATCAATTTTTATGTGACTCCCACCCGAAAAAAGGAGTTAATATATAGCACATTAATACCGTGAGTGGGCTAATTTTTTTATATACAGTATATAATTCGGAAACCATAATCTAGAGGCTGCACAAGTTACTTTTTTTTTTCCAAGCCACTTCACGTCTTCAATAAGCAGGATAGCAATCTTATACAAGAAAAGTAACGAACACTTATGCTTCCCACCGTGAGATTCGAAACTGCAGACTGTTGATGATTATTGAGGTATACTTATCGATAGGATCATGAGGAAAGAAAAAAAAAAACAGGGCATATATTGTCAGTTTGGTCATTGTCAGAAAATGTAAATATACAAATGGAAGAACGAATCCTTATTTTTTGAACATAACATCCAAAATGTATCAGAAAATTCCCTTAAGTATGAGAAAAGAGGTGTTTTAATGCCTTGTGTATAATGTGCCCTCTTGCTCACGAATTCTTACTATGCACCTTCTTTTCGGGTCTGTTCGGAGACATTCTATTCACATATTGAATCCATTTGTTGGTATAATTATCTATTCTTTGCAAAGTTGGTTCTTGCAGCTCACGTAAAATTGATGTTTATTATTATTATTTTTTCTAGATTAACGTAACGTGGTAAAACTTCGTAATCACACACACACACACACACACACACACACACACACACACACACACACACACACACACACACACACACACACACACACACACACACACACACACACACACACACACACACATTCATCACTGAAGAAATCTCTTTGTTTTTCAATTAGCTGTTTTGAAGTAAAGGCCGAATCAATACGTGAGCAACCTTTTCTAAATCTGTTTTTTTTTTATTCTTATATAATAAATGTAAATTCAATAAATGTTTCTCTATACAGTTGTTTATTTGTTAAAATTTTTATGTTTAAATTAAATTATGTTAAATTTATTATGCAATAACTAATTATTAATTATTGCATAATTTGTACCCATTATCTACTATTTATATTAATCTGTGATGTGAACATTTAAAATTTTCCACTTTTTTTTTTTTTTTTTTAAAAAGGCAGTATGAAGATCATCGTCCATTGTCTTTAATATTCATGTATTTTTTACTTTTAATTGTCGAAATCAATTCGTCTCCAATCTGAGCTGCTTGCACTTCTAGTTTTTGTAGAGCGCCGTTTCGAATAAATTTAATCTAATTATTGGATTAAGGTTTTATATTTTTGATTGTTTGATTAAGAAAAAATTATACAAGAGGATAAATCAGAGATTACCAGCCATTTATTTAATAAATAATATTAATAATTTAAGCATAATAAGAAACTCACTCATTTATTACAATAATTTCCGTGATTATTTTAAATAAAAACTTATTCCAGGATTACACAGACTTTCGTCGATTAAAAAGTGTGTGTGTTCTCATAATCAGTTTATGCAATTATGTGCACCTGGTGTTTAAAATGCAAAATGCTGGTAAAGATAACAGTATTCGGTTGTTGTTTTTTTTAAATTTATTATTTATTTAAAGTCATTTATTTATTTCTTATTTAGAAATCTCTCTCATATCTAATCTATAAATATGGCTACATCGTATTTTACAGTGCGTGCTAGATGTAAGGAAAAATTGAAATGTTTGTACAGTAGGCTGAAGCATACCGTATAAACTGTTTAATGAGCCCTCTTTAATTTACTTTTTTGTATTCGTTATTCATAATCATAAGCTGTTATATCGCAGTCTACCCGCTCCTGAACTGTGGTCTTGAACAAATTTTCCAAGACGCTAAGTTTATTCATTCAGAGATACTAACTGGCTTATAATTTGCTGCTTCTCTCTTGGAACTATGCTCACGCAATATCTTATTATCATTCCACATCCCTCCTGGAAATATGCCGAAAAAACGTTCCTTCCCAAGTTTCTTTAGCGCGCGCGCGCGCGCGCGCACACACACACACACACACACACACACACACACACACACACACACACACACACACACACACACACACACGCTAATATCTTATTTGATTCCTTTACATCGAAATTTTGCATCAAGTAGTTATAAAAGTAATCCGTTAATTTTGATCCTATAGATAGCTTCTTTTTTGAGTTAAATGGCTGAGGATTCATTATGGAATCACACCACGCGCATGGATGCTTATGAAGATCTTTTAGAGATAGGTGATGATTTCATTGCCGTTATAAAACTATTGTCATGCTTATTTTGAAGTGTAAAGTAGATTCTTGTTGCTGTTATTATTAATATACGGGTATCTTTATAGAGTGGGAAGACTCATCGCGGCAGACCTAGTATTCATATGCTGACCATTATTCACGCACTACCTTATCATGCCTCTCCTTAAACATTTCACTGACGAAGCACTCTAAACCGCCTCTGACTACCCATTCCATCCATTCACGATTTTCCAAGCAAAAGAAAAGTCTTTTCCTAATACCCTTGTTAACCATACTCTTATACAATTTCCAGGGTTGACCCTTATTCCTTCCCTTCCTGTCATGTACTAAAAAAAAGTCTAGTGTCAATCCTATAAAATCCCTTTAATAACTTATATGCTTCTATCATGTTTCCTGTTTTCACCTATCAGCTAGTTTTTGAAGCCTGCAGATCTTCAGTCTGTAATGATCACTCAGTATCTCAGCTATTTCGTTTTTGTCTGTTGCCTACCTCCCATGAGCACTTTTTTAAAGTCATACTTCCATGGTTATTCTTCCTTTCACTTGCCCATAGCGAAAGAATTCTTTAGGATTTCTTTTGACCTCATCAGCTAGCTTCGTATCATGATTACTTTTGACCGTCCATATCATACAGCTTGCGGATTCTTTTCTTGCATGTGCCTTGTACTGGTCATAGGCATGCAGATCACTTTTTCTTTATATTCCTTCCCCAATGATGTTATTCCATCTGTCTCCTACCTTATTTATCCATATGACTGGGTATAGCGTCTGATACGGCTTTCTTCAAACCTTGACCATCTTCCATGTACTGCCAACATGTCGTTCTCTCCAAATATTATGCCATGGCACTGTTGCAAGCTGACTTAACTTGTCATAATCGCCTGCTCTGTAATTCCACGTATATCCCATCTTAACAGAAAATTGCATGTTTGGCAATCTCCTAAATCAAGACTACAGGATCACTTTCTCCAAGTGGAGACAGCTTGTCTAGATTGGTCACTGCTAAGTTTTCTGACTCTCTGACCAGATCCAGCACTTTCGAACCTCGTATCCCCCTCCTATACATGCTGTCTCAGGTAACTATATCTCAGCGTCTGGATAACTTTCATTTTCTTCCCTTCTTTTGACCGTTCCTCCTTCCAGTCCATGTCCCCATAGTTGAAATCCATCATAATTACTCGGGTTGCACATCGAGCTAATTTGCCAACGTATGCCATCTATATTTTCCCTTATACCCCCCCCCCCCCTGGCCTAGAGCAGCATGTATAAGGGGAGAATCGGATCATCTAATTCTTAATCTTACCTACAGAACTTACCATGCAATATGCTTGCAACCTTTGTAATTAAAAATAAATTGCTCCAGGATACATATTAAAATCTTAAGAGATTAACTCTTTTTTTAGCCTTTTTATTTCTTTTAATTTGGTTATATCAGAATAATTTCATTAATATTATTCATTCTAACATACCACACGAAACGCTTTCATACCAATGATATTGTTCAAAGACCTATAAATAAAACAGCAAAATCGGCAAAATTATAAATATACTTTAAATAAAATAAAAAACTCAACATTCTTTAAATAAAAAAAACGTACTGTAAATAAAAATAAATAAGATTATTTCAAATTATTACCAAGTATTTGTTATTCATTTCTAGAAGAGTACATTTCAAAATTAATCCCATCTACGTGTTATCCGAATTAATTACCACAAAACGTCTGAGATTGAGACTTTCATGACGTCACAAATAAACAACCAATAGGATTGGATGTTTTAATAAGCTATGGATATATAGCTATTGTCAGATGAAGAATGCACGCACACAAGCTATTTTTATATCCTAACTGAAAATATAATTATTATAAGTTAATTTCCTACTTGATTAAGCACAATTGTTAGTAATTAAGATATTACAATTATCTGCATTCTGCTATAAAATCGATTTCATTTAACAGGAACAAGCCGAGGAAAGTGGTAATAAAATACTTAGGCGACCATATCAGATCGTATTTAATAAATGGTTACTCATCATGCATCTCATTCTTTTGGTGAGCTCCATTTACCGACCGATCTCCATTACTTTTATAAAAATACAATTTCCTCTGCTTGTACTGCTCGCATCCTCCGAACATAACATAGCAATCGGTAATTAATCTTAGTCTGTGTTCTTTTAGACACAATCTACTATAATTCATTATCTTATTTTATCATTTGCAATTCAAGTCGCTTGTCTATTCAGTTGTTAATGTAATTTCTTCACATATAAAAGGACTGTGTGTGTGTGTGTGTGTGTGTGTGTGTGTGTGTGTGTGTGTGTGTGTGTGTGTTGCTTAGTAGTCAAGCATAAATCATGAATGACATATTATAATTATCACTAGAATAAATTTACGTCCGATAGCAGTTGTACTGGTAAGGAACAATTATGAGCTGGCAATCTCGCATACACTTTTATCGTAGAGGTTTTTTTTTTTTTTTCATATTAAATATTTTTCCTTTCAAAACGGAAACTACTCTAGTGCCCTCTATAGATTTAAAGTATAGACCTTCAGCAACTTTTTTTCTGTTTTCCTATTCGTCTAGAGAGAAACATTGGCATACGTTAACTAAGATGCTTTTATGTTTATTTTTTAAAGTAATTTATAAAATTAAAGTTATAATATTAAATAAAATTATATAGAAATTTAATTTTTTTTAAAAAAAGTAAAATGTATTAGATAAACTCAAATAATATAACAAATATTAACACACCTATTTTATTTATTAATAGCTACATAATAATAAAACTACTCAAAGATATCTTGTTTTGACCCAATCCATATTATCTGCACTCTCTGATGCATAGGAAAAAAATCGTCCCAAACTCTCTTAGGATTATCGGTTGGAATGCCAACGGTATAAAAAACAAACTATTAGAAATCCAGGAATTTAATAATAGATACAACCCAGATATACTGCTAATTAATGAAACTCACCTGAGGCCTGCTGACACCCTGAAAATCAGAGGGTATCAGATTTACAGAAACGACAGGCTTGGGTATAGAGGTGGAGGTACAGCCACTCTTATCAAAAGCTATATCAATCATCACTCAATAACCAACCCTACTACCACCAACCTCGAAATCACAGGAATCAATGTTCTCACAAACTCAATTGGGAACCTCAAAATTTTTTCTGCTTACAACCCTCCATTAAAGACATTATTGACCTCAGATCTGGATGCCATCCTTGGAGTAAAAGGACCGATCATCATCGCTGGAGACCTCAATGCAAAGCATCCTGCTTGGAACAGTAAATCCACTAACAAAAATGGTCGTATCCTTTCTAGCTACATAGGATTAAACCATGCTGTTGTGGCTGGACCTACCGAACCAACTCATCTCAGTACATCTGGCACTGCTGACATCTTGGATATAGCCATCCTGCAAGACATTAAACTACAGTACAGCCTTACATCACTAAACGAGCTGTCGTCGGATCACAACCCAATTCTACTGCAATTGGGAGAACAAGAATGCCTGTCTCCTCCTCATTCAGGCATATCGTGGGAGAGATTGTCTAAAGCACTTCGGGATCAAATAGGACCCGTCCCACACATATGCACACCAGAAGATGTGGATTCTGCAGTGACTAGCCTCACCCAACAGATTAAGTCCGCTATAATGGTTGCAACCTTCCAGAAACCTGTTCCCAAGCCTGATCGTTTGCCTGAGGACATTATGGACCTGATCAGAGAGAAGAACAGAGCTAGGAAGAGATTTCGTAACACTCGCGCTCCTCAGGATAAGACAGTGCTTAATAGATTGAATGGAGCAGTAAGAGATGCACTTAAAACGCATAGAAACGAAGTTTGGGATAAAAAGTTAGCCTCTATCTCACCTATTGATCACTCTATCTGGGGCCTACTGAGAAACATCAAAAACAAAAACAGATCCCTCCCCCCTATAATCTCAAACCAGGGCCTAATCCACACAGATGCAGATAAGGCAGAAGCCATACTTAAAAATCTTGAGGATCAGTGCAAACCATCTTATAACAACATTGATTTCAATCATCTGTATAAAATCCACAGACAGGTTAGACATGCACTAAACCTCCCGGATACCAGTGCTGATCATATTGCACCCGCATCACCTGTTGAATTATATGATATTATTAAAAAACTTAAGAACAATAAAGCTCCTGGACCAGACAGCATCTCAAACAGGGTGATCAAGCTGCTGCCTCGAAAAGCTATAGTGCATCTGACCAGTATAATAAATGCAATCTTAAGACTTCACTATTTTCCTTCCACCTGGAAACTGGCTGATGTGATTCCTATACATAAGCCAGGCAAAGACCCACACTTACCGCAGAATTATCGTCCAATCAGTCTCATCTCCAACCTGGGTAAGATTGCAGAGAAGGTCATCCTCTCACGACTCCAAACCTCAATAAATGACCTAAACATCCTCCCTAAAGAACAGTTTGGTTTTCGGCAACACCATAGTACTACCCAGCAAATCCATAGAATTGTGGAATATATCATCACCAGCTACAACTGGCGCCAGTACACAGGAGCTGTTTTCCTAGACCTATCTAAAGCATTTGATAAAATCTGGCATTTTGGACTCCTGCACAAACTTATCTCAGCCGGCATCTCACTAAAAATGGTTCATCTAATCCGTTCATATCTTCAGAATAGATCAATGCAAGTTAAAATTAACGGTTCTATATCGTCCCAGCGCCATATCTTTGCTGGAGTGCCACAGGGATCTCTACTGGCTCCATTGCTGTTTTCTGTATACATGTCAGACATCCCTCACAATCCGATGACTTCCATTTTAGCGCTGTATGCGGACGATACGGCAATACTAACCAGATCCCTCAGACCCCACTTCGTTACTAGAAAGCTTCAAGAAAACATTCTAAAGCTGGAGGGTTGGTTCTCTAGGTGGAGATTGGAAGTCAACCCCCTGAAAAGCTCAGCGGTTCTTTTCTCAAAAAGGCCAATGTCTCCTGCAGGAGATGTGTTACTATTCAATACTAAAATTCCCTGGCAGACAGAAACAAATTACCTGGGTGTAATTCTCGACAAAAAGCTATCTTTCAACCAACATATCAAGTCTGCATGTGCAAAAGCATCTAAAGCCATAGCTCAGATTTACCCGCTAATTAATAGAAATAGCAAGCTCAGCAACAGAATCAAATTGCAACTTTACCAGATGACGATTCGTCCCATAATCACCTATGCCTCTCCAGCCTGGAGCCACACCTCTAACGCTAACATTATCAAGATTCAGCGTGTGCAGAACAAGTGCTTGAGAATGATTCTGAACGCCCCGTGGTATGTTAGAAACAGCCAGCTCCATAGAGACACAAATATTCCATATATTCTCTCTTATCTACAATCCTTAGCTTCCAAGTTTTTTCTAAAGACGTCCACACACCCCAATGATTTGATTCAACAAGCTGCAGCATATGAGCCAACGGACATATTCAAATATAGAAGACCAAAAACTATATTAGCCTCCTATAACGATGCATAATCTCCATGCCCATTCAGGGCGAGCAAACTGCTCGTAAATTTTACCCTCACTGTAACCACGACAGATAGCGGGGAATATGAAAAGCATCTTGCTTCACCCTTAAAGACATAAATGTCAATTGTCAATTGTCAATATCTTGTTTTGTTTTATTTATTTTATATTTTATATAGATGTTTTATTATTATTTACTAAGTGAAGTGATTCTAATGATAACTGAGAGAAAATTCCATTCGAGTTTTGTTACACTTGGAATTAAAGTACTCGTGGAACAGACTGATCGTTTAATGAATACATTTACTAAGCAATTTTTTTCACTTGAAGTTTTTCTACTTTAATTAATTTTTTCGTTAATTAAATAGTTTTTCCTTCATGTAACCTTTCCAGCAATTTATATCCCGTGAAATTCTAAATTATATCCATATTCTAGTAGATCCGCACACCTTTCTTAATACTGATAGTTTCAGACATAATCCCTTTATACAGTGTGCTTTGAAGGCACAAAAGAACTAATTATCAAAGATAAAAATGGGTTTAAAATTTTTAAACGATGGGCTGTGAGTGGATGGCATATAACTCAATAAATCCCTTTAAATTCCAAATAAAATTCTACCTTTTTTGTCTCTTTCCGAACTTAATCAAATGTTGATTAGTGTAATAATTCCTTTTTAATTTAAGATTAGCTGGGTGTGTAATTAAATATGGAGCTATTTCGTATTTTGCTCGCTTAATTGTTTTCTTAGCGATACGTTGTCCAATGAAGTTGTGCTTTGATAATAACTAGTTATGTAACATTCCCTTTTTTTTTTTTTGTCTAAATTTTATGGCATGCGCAAAAGCACAATTTTTTTTTTATTTCTAATGACGTCATGTTATATAATACTTGTATCGGTTATTTTTAAATGCTTTTAAACTTCACCACGGTTAAGCCTGTGCACAACAGCTATCCATTAGCTGTAATGGTTTTTAGGCTTACAGGTTATCAAAGAGGTGTTTTTTCATTCGCGCTCATTGGTTTCTGTACTTTCTAGCAGTCTTTTCAACAGAGTTATCAATCACTAGGTGTAGCCGAAAGCCCTCCACATCCTCGTATATCCGATACGGAAAAACCTACTTGACCATTGGATGTCGCTGTAAATGTAAAAGAAGTTCTGGTTGCTGAAAACAGAAACTGTAAATATTTTTCAACAAATATACTATACTAGGTGCACAATATATTAACCGATTTAGTGGTTTATATTTATGAACCTAGAGATGAGCAAAGCAACTTTGGAAAAAGTTATACGGTATCGCATTAGCTACTAAACAGAGAATATAATTTTAAAATTACGGTTGACGCTTGAACAACGAGAGTTTGAACTATGCGAGTCCACTTATACGGATTTTTTTCAATAAATATATTAGAATTTTTTTTGAGATTTGCGATAATTTGAAAAACTAGCAGAAGAACCGCGTGTCCTAGAAATATCGAAAAAATTAAGAAAGAGTTAAGTATGTCATGAATTCATAAAACATATAGACACTAGTCTATTTTGTCATTTACTACCATAAAGTATACACAAATCTATTATAAAAAGTTAAAATCTATCAAAACTTACGCACACAAACACTTACAGACCTTACATGGCGCCATTCGCAGTCGAGGGAAATGTAAACAAATATAAAGATGCGGTATTAAATCAAAACTGTATAAAATTAACTGTTATTAATTAGTTTAATTAATTAATTAGGGTAAAATAAAAAATAGCGATTCATTCATTAGTGTATAGGCTAGTCTACCGCAAAGCAGTCGTCGATTGCACTAGGTACCATAAAGCAATCCTATTGCTGCTGCTTCGTTATCAATGCGTGAATCGTTATACCTGTAAATAAATACAAATTTATTTTTCACATTATGTTTTCCTTTTTGATGTCTAGTGTTAGTAATACGTATAACATCTACAGTGTTTTATATCATATAATGCAATACTGAGTAGTACTGAAAATGTATTTTCTCTTTCTTATGCTTAATAAGATTTTCTTTTCTATACCTAACTTTAGTGTAAGAACACAGTATATAATACATACACACCGTATAAAATATGTGATAATCGACTGTTTATGTTATCGTAGGCTTCCGGTCAACAGTAGGTTATTAGTGGTTACGTTTTGGGGGAGTCAAATGTTATACGCTGATTTCATCCAAAGGGCATCATCCATACCAACTTAACTACAAGGTTCTATAAAAGTCAGCCATCGTATACCAACAATGGAGAAATGTAAGAAAATTATGTGTTATTTGGAATATGCACTTTAGATCTACTAACGGCTTTTTGATTATACAAAGCAAGTAGGAATCACATTTTTAGTAAACCTTTTTGCTAAAACTTCGATGCATCTCTCTCTCTCTCTCTCTGTCTACTATGGAATCTATTTTATTTCTTAGAATTTCTCTGAATATCTATCTGAATTTCGATTCTTTTTTATATTAATTCATTTTGATCTGTCACTGACAATTTGTCTTTACTTTTATCCCACCAACATCTCTCTCTCTCTCTCTCTCTCTCTCTCTCTCTCTCTCTCTCTCTCACCATTTATGTGTATCCCCGTGTCTTTATAAACTGCAATTAGCCTGTCGGCTTGTGCTGTTAAGATAATTTGTTTCTATGTGTATGTGTGCGCTCGTGTTTATTAATGCATTGCTACGTGGGTTAATATGAATCCAGGGTGTATCCTTATTCTAGAAAGGACAGGCGGTAGCTGAAAAGAGCAAAACAGAAAAATAAAGAAATGGAGACAAGCACAGATCATACAGTATTCATATGATCAAAGTGAGCGGTTTCTTTTCTACAAGACGAATATTTGTTTACCGAAGGAGTACAAAGAATACCCCCCCTCCCAGTTTCAGTTCTCTATTCACACACAACAGTTGCATACAAACTTCCACACTAACTTTCCATTCATGTTTTATATCAAAGCATAAGCCTGCGACTTTGATAAACTACCTTTCCGTCTTCATAGTCGTATGAAAAGTTCAAAGAATTTAACTCTTTTTGATACGTCCGTGCTCAGGCAATTTAATATGTCATAATATGGAAGCATCTTTAAATGAAATATAACCTGAAACATGATGGGCGATTTTAATACTGATGAAGAGAAGGATGAAAATGAAAATTCCGATGATACAACCGATCGTAAAATCTTCGGAGCAGATTCTTGATAGTCATCGCAAGAAACTTGCATGTGAATTAACTAGAGTGGATAGAATATTACATTTCACAATAACAGCAAAATAGTTAGTGATGGTCAGTATTAATTATTTGTTTCTATACAATAGTAATCATTAGTTCTTGAAAGAGAAAAGACTAAGAGAAGAAATACTTTTATAAAGTATTAGGAGTAGAATTGCTCTACGGATGCTTCCGTAGTGCAATTGGAAAAACGCACTTTGACTGAAAAAGACCCGGGTTCGAGGCTTGATATGACAAGGGGAATCCTTATATATCTTTTTTCAAGGTGAGTTAGCTTATCTCATACGGTGGTAGCAGGGTTTTTTTCCCGGAAACTCGGGTTTTACATCCGGCATACAAACAAACCGACCTTCAGAACACAAGCAATTTACAGACAAAAAATGCGGTTGTTGGTGATGATGGGCGGTAAATGGCGTTGATGGTAGTAGTGTCGTAGTAGGAAAATTAAATAGAGTAGAGAGGGTGAGATGTAATTATCGAAGTGGATTAGATTGCCCTCCCGCGATGAGTCCTTGAACTCCTAGAAGTGTCACGTAATAATAAGATACCAGCCAGCATAATCTATCAACTTCTTAGGAAGAGCTTGATATATTCAACTTTGACTGCACGATAATTGAATAAATTCAATTGGTATTTTTAAAACGCATATTTGTACGTTGGTCAATTAGAAGAATACCAGGTCTACCAAATAATGCAACAGTGAAGGAGGAGGTTTTTGTGGATATTTTAAATCATTTGTAAGTTGGTAAGGTTATAAGTAAGAATGGTATACTCTTTTTCGTAACAAGTGGATCTATGGTAGAATTAACCATTCTTCAATAAAAAGCTAAGATTGTTATTATCACACTCTCAATAGATATGTGGATTTATTCCAGTTCATAAGAGTGGAAGTTCATCGCTTGAAATGGAGAATTATAGAACAATTGAATTTTATTAGTGTTATTATAGACAAAAGGGAGAAATATTAAAAAAATTAATTAATCAAAGATCATTTACGAAAAATCTGCTTACTTTTTATGAGCGCCTGTTTTTAGCGTCTATGTAACTCAGCAGAAGTAGCGTGTGTCCTCCAGGACGCTAGACAATCCGACGAAAGAGCGTCGTAAGTTCTATTCTAGAGGAACTTTTCCTAAGTTTTTTTTTTCGACCGGTTCCCAAGTTAGTTGATCTCTGGCATGGGCAAGCGGTTTCCTTCTCCCGGAAACAAAGTGTTATCGTCCCTTAAACTCAAGAAAATCGACCGTAGAACCTACACTATTTTCAGACAGTAAAACATAGTGTTTGGATTAGGGACCACGTGGAGGCACTTCTCAGCCACCTCTGTTTACTAGATGCCATGTATAATTAGTGATAGTCTTGGGCCAGCTATCTCTGATTGGCTAGCTTCATACTCCCTATAAGGGAATAAAAGGCGTTAGCTGATTTTTTATTACTTTTTATGAAGCGGACAGGAATAGTCGAAAATAATAAGATGTCATTCATATGATTGATTTGATTCTTGTGATTTGACATTAATGCTAATCACAAGAATGTTTTCTGCTATCAGAAACTCACTGACATCGATTCCGTACATTGTATTCATGTTAGTACTGTAATTTGGAGACCTCTAGTGGCAAAACTGTTAAAAGTTGCGCAAAATTGGAAGAAATTCAATGGAAACGTGCAGCTTACATACGATTACGTGCGTCTAATATTAAAGTATAAATAAATAAACAAAACAAATTAAAATTAAAAAGTTTTTCTTCACAACGCGTTCTTTGATTAACAGTTAAGTGAAACGTGTTGATTTTAATCAACACGTTTAGGCTATCCCCCAGAGATTTCTCTAATTTGTTATTGATTGAAGAACAAAGTATTCAGTGTAAGCAGAAAACAATTTGTATTTTTGGCACATCTATTTGAATAAAAAATCGTCGAAGTTTTGCATTGCAGTAATCGTCTATTCTCTCTTTACTCTGCATTTCTAACAGAGTGTTAATCTTTCCATTATTTATTTATTCACATTTAAGCGAACATTTCGATAAATTAAAAAAAATATATATTGGCTCTTGCAAAATTATTTAACGATGTGCTGAGATTTGAATACGCTGTTCCGAACATAAACAAGACTCAAAATTTAATTACAGTATATTTAAATTATCATAAAGTGGACACTCATTTTGATGTCCCAAACTAACGAAAATAATTAAAAAAAATCCACTTTCATGTAACGGAAAAAATCACTAAATATCTCCCTGGTGGATAGTCGTGATACTCTAGTCCATGAAGCGAAAGATAAAGAGATTTTTACCAGATATCCCTTTCTTCTTCTACCTCTCTTTGTCTGTCTCTCTGGATAATTTCTCTTTTTTCCTCCTCCTCTTTTTCTAAACTCTCTCTCTCTCTCGATAATTTCTTCTTTCCCCCTCTCCTGCTTCTTGTAGCCTCCGTTATCTTACAATAATTTTTCCTTCCTTCATATTTTATCTAGTTCCTTCCCTTCTTCTAGATGAATATTCCGTGCAGTTCCACATCATTTTCGCCGAGGGTGCTCAGCCCCTCGCGTTCGTTGCAACTTTTCGAGCAACATCTGTTTCAATATGAAGCTTTCTGTTTTGGAGGCTCACATAATTGCTGCTTGGTTTTCGTAAGAGGTCGAAGACAACGCATCTGCTGACAAATATGAATAATCGCTTTTGTTCGGGAAGTTCTAGGTGTGTGTGTAGGGCAGGAAACAACATTATCGATCACCTCTGTCAACTAACTTCACTCAGTAGCTTCAATCCATTTATTTATTTAGAAGCTTGGCTAGAAAAGTGCGTTGGATTGCATCCAGGGAGTCAACAAAACTAAATAAATAACGAGATATTTAGTAAGAGAACATTGTTATATATCCTTGAGTTGGAGGATAGAGTGCCAAACAACTTCTTTTGTTCAGCGGATGTGTGGCTAAAAGCAAAACACCTTGAAAGGTAATCAAAGCTCACTTTAATAAATAAAGTACTTAAGATTGGCAATTGAATAACCAAATAACTGAATGATATTATTATCATTTCACCTTTCTTGAAATTATTTGTTTATCGTTGTATTATCGTTGTATTATTATTATTATATTATCATATTTATTTATTAATTGATACTCTGTTCTGTTCTTATATTAATAGGCAATTAAGTTGCTATGATCAGTACTATTCTAAAGTATTCTCCAAAACAAAAGGAGAAACACTCACTTGATTCCTACTTTATTGATAAATTGAAAGAATGTAATTCTTGATTTCAATGTTATTTTGTTCAATTGATACGTAAGAATATTTTACTGAGCTGACCAATCGGAGGCTTTGTCGTTACGTCACAACAAAGTGCGTAATCTCACGCATAGCGGATGTTACGTCATCTCTATTGATATTAGCTATCTGTATTTGTTATTTTACTGTTCTTCGGTCTTATGAAAATGATTCTGTTATTTTCAAAAGTTAATACACAGTTTAATAGAAAAATCAGAACTCCATGGTGGGCACAGGAAGTTAAAGAGGCAGTGAAGGAAAAGAAGAAAGCATATCAAAAGTTCCTGGCAAATAAGTCAGCTTGTGCTCTTAGAGAATATAGAGACAAATGTGTAAGAAAGCTTAACACTGTGTAAAACTGGCTAAACAAAAGTCATGGAAGGACTTTGGCAAGAATATAGAAAATAAATATCAAGAAGGTGGCAAGCTATTCTGGAGGTTGTTGAAGAAGCTTAGGAATGGAGGAAAGAGTGATGTAAAAGGAATTAGAGATGATAAAGGTGACATAAAAAAAGGAGAAAAGAATATCCTTGAAGTATGGAGTAATTACTTTGAAAAATCGCTAAATGAAACAGCAGTGATAGCACAGTGGTAAAAAATCTCTCAACAGGCATACAGTCAACAATACATATCCATACCTGAAGTAGAAAAGCCATCAAATGCTAGAAATGTGGAAAGGCAGCAGGAGAAGATGATATTCGACCAGAAATGCTCAAGTATGGAGGTATAAAAGTCGTGCAGTGGTTGCACTGCACTGCATAGTTCAGAAGGCCTGGACAGAGGGACGAATTCCCGATGATTTCAGTAGAGCTCTCATAGTACCCATATATAAAAAGGGAAATAAAACTGAATGTAAGAATTACAGAGGCATTTCATTACTGAGTGTTCTTGGTAAGATATATGCAAGTATACTTGAGAAACGGTTGTGTAAGAGAAGCTTGGTGAAGAACAAGCTGGATTCAGGCCAAATAGAGGTTGTCAGGATCAGATTTTCACTTTACGTTGAGATAGTTGAGAAATCATGGGAATATAACAAGGATCTGTATTTAAGTTTTGTCGATCTGGAAAAGGCATATGACAAGGTGCCAAGAGAGAAGCTATTCAATACGCTACAGTTATAGGGTGTCAATGGGGAATTATATCAAGCAATAGTCATTATTTGAGTTGTAAGTCAGCAGTTAGAATGGAAGGAAGTACAGGAAGATGGTTTAATGTTAAATCTGGTGTGAGACAAGGATGTACATTATCCCTTCTGTTATTCATTATCTGTATGGATCACATTATGAAGGAAAGTGGTATTAAACATGATATCAGAATTGGAAATGTTAATATCAGCTCTTTGTTTTATGCGGATGATGTTATACTTCTAAATAAATCCACTACAAGTCTGAAAGATTCCCTGACTAAAGTGAATAACTGTTGTAATAGATATGGTGTGAAGGTCAGTAATAAGAAGACAAAGACAATGAAAATAGGCAGAATCGTTGAAAATGTCAACTGCGTTGGGAACGGAGAACCTGTGGACCAAGTAAAACATTTCAACTACTTAGGCACGATTTTTATTGAAGATGGTAAATTAAAAATGGAAATAGACAACCGAATCGACAAAGCTGGTATGGTAGAAAGTCAATTGAATATTAGTCGGAACACTAAATTAGCTGTATACAAGACGGTGTTCAAACCAGTTTTAACTTATGGATCTGAGAGCTGGGTCAGAAGTAAAACACTTGACCAAAGACTAGAGACTGGAGATATGAGAGTCCTTAGTAAGATTAGGGGCATGAACAGATGGCACGAATGGCAATATCATATTAAAAACGAGGATATTAGGAAAGAACTTGACATTGTCAGCATCCAGGAACGCATTAGCAGAGTTAATCTCAGGTGATATGGTCACTTAAACAGAACGGGAGAGGAAAGATCAGTAAACAAGTGTTCTTTGCCCAGGTTGGCAGGAAAAAGATTGAGAGGAAGACCAAGATGTAGGTGAATCGATACAGTAAAAAGTGCCTTAGAAGACAGAAATATAAGACCTGATAATATTGGAGTTTTGATTTAACAGACTGATTTGGAAGAAAATTGTAGATAGGACGTTAGTGGTGATGTAAGTTTTTCATGTAGTACCATCATATCCTGTACACCCCTTGATATACTTGACATGCCACTTAGTACCTCAGTACTAAGTGGCATGTCAGTTGAAGATTTCATTTTTCTTCCCTGTAATATATTTTTTACTTTTGTTAGTAGTAACTTAATTCCTGGAATGATTGAAATTGAAAAAACAATTAAGTACTTTACACGTATCTAATTTTTATGGTATAATGTGCAATTTATCCCATTTCTATCCTCATTTTCTTCCGGCTTAATTTTGCACTAAATATACTAAGCTTGCATGTGTTGTTATAACAACTTATGCAACCCATGTTGAACTAGGCAGCGTCTTGAAAAGTTTGAGAAACACTATCATAAGGTATCGTCCTGGTTTCCGGCGCTTATTGTGTTTCGTTCCAAGGATAAACAGTTCTTCACTTTTAGTGATCAAAGGTGTGACTTAAATCTTCCTAAGCATTTAAAATAATGCGAGCAGTGCATTGAAAAGTGTGTGAACCTAAAGGGAGAAGCTGAAACATGCGGTTCACAGTAAAAACTTATTATTTTTGCTTGAAGACAATCTAGTTCAACAACCACTGAAACAGTTCAATGACTTTAACGTGATCCTCACTTACTACACGCCCAAAATTATTCGGATTTTTTAATTAAAAAAAAAACATTTATTTTATATTTATAAAAAACACAGTTTCAACAATCGCAACACATTTGGAACCTCACTCTATTAATATTTTCTTAGCCATTTATTATTCCTGATCCACAAATGAAATGTGAATTTAATAACAGTAAAATATAATAACGAGAACAATAACGTTGGTTTATTTGACTTCTCAAGAAGTTGCACAAAAATTATCACTAGATCATCCGAACGTTAGGGTCGAATTTGCTGCCATTTTCCTACTACATGTATTAAATAACATTTGCTGAAAATGTGATCTGCTCTTTCGAGTATAGAACGTTCTCCAGCTGTCGGCACATCCTTTACCCATTTTGCAACTTGCATCATATCAGACAAGCAATGTGGTGAATTTGAAAATTAACATCTCGTAAAGTTGAATATTATGTTTTGTGAATAAGCATCCTGAACTATTTCTATGATTTTTCTTTTAAATATAATCTATAAAACTAGACGGTTTAATAGTTATAAGTAGTAGGGGGGTCACTTCTGACAAGATCAAGATCAAGATAAGATAAGGAATCGTGACGTGATTGATTGATGACGTCATTGTGTGCATGGCTTCATGGGTGTGTAAGGTTTGGAATTTCCGTGTGGGCAAGTGTGTCACTGGCTTCTGTTGTTGTGTTTTGGTTCGCGTATGGGATTATGGGTGATGGTAGAGATAAGGATTCGTGTTGTGATTGGTGGTGCAGTTCTGACAAGATGAAGATCAAGATAAGATAAGGAATGGTGAGGTGGGTGTGTGTTGTTTTCAGATGTAGATAAGTGACGTCATTTTTTATTTGTAAATAAATGTCGTCATTTGTTATTTGTAAATAAGTGACGTTGTTGTTTTGAATGGAAAGGATGATATTAGTGGATAAGAAATCGTGTCGTGATTGGTGGGACACTTCTGACAAGATCAAGATCAAGATAAGATAAGGAATCATGTCGTGGGTGTGTGTTGTTTTCAGATGTAGATAAGTGACGTCATTTGTTAGTTGTAAATAAGTGACGTTATTGTTTTGAATGGAAAGGGAAATATATGTGTGTATAAGTAATCGTGTTGTCATTGGTGGACACTTCTGACAAGATCAAGATCAAGATAAGATAAGGAATCGTGACGCGAATGTTTGTTGTTATTGAGTTTGGAATGATAATTTAATTTAACTATATTCTATGTCACTCAAACATACAGTTTTTTTTTCTTCTATAGATGGTTGTACTAATTTTCCAATACATTTTGGGCATTTCTTTCCTGTTAAAGTGTGGGAATTCTTAGAGAAAGTCGTGATGGCTCTCGTGTTTCGAGTTTTTCTGAATAATTAATTATATACTTAAAAAACCTGCCCTTAAACACACACACACACACACACACATATACATATTAGATATAAAAAATCGCTAATGTATCCATGTTGATACTCTAATATATACCCTATGATTATTCTTATCGAAAAAAAAAAAAAAACCATTCAGTATTAGAATTACGCTTACCAAAAACATACGAGCAGTTGTTATGTTTAAGTTAAATGTGACACACATCTGTCATTGTCGTCTGTGGAAATTCTTAGAGTATGTCGTGATGGCGGGTGTGATTAGATTTTTATGAATAACTAATTATATACTGGTGTCACTCAAACATACGGTTTTTTTTATTTTTATTTTTTTTTTTATTTTATATAGATGGTTGTACTAATTTTCCAATACATTTGGGGTATTTGTTTCCTGTTAAAGGGTGGGAATTCTTAGAGTAAGTCGTGATGGCTCTCGTGTTTCGAGCTTTTCTGAATAATTAATTATATACTTAAAGTACCTGTCCTTAAACACACACACATACACACACACACTAGACATAAAAATTGCTAATGTGTCCATGTTGATACTCTAATATATACCCTATGATTATTCTTATGGGAAAAAAAAAAAAAACTATTCAGTATTAGAATTACGCTTACCAAACAACATGCGATCAGTTATGTTTAAGTTAAAAAAGTACTTACAGCTTTCCAGATGACTCTTCGAAATTCGATTATTCCAAAATAGTTCAATTTTATATCCACAACACAACACAAACACAAAAACCACAAAGAATGAAATTTCTGTAAATACTGTAACCTGAACTAGTTACTTCGTCCTTTAGATTACGGAGCGTAGATGGTGAGGTTTCGTCATTGCAATATCCCCCAGCGAGCGCTTTTCTTCAAAGGGGATGACATGAGTCACAACCGTAAATTGTGAATTTATTTTCCAATTTAGATTACTATCCGAATGGTTCGTTCTCTGTTTAATTCCTTCCCACAGTTGCTCATGCTATGTTTCCTAAGCATGGTAGGAAAGTCTATGCGCCTTTTTGTTTAGGGTAAGTGTAATTTCCTGTTTCGAATTCCGAGTGCTGTTAAGGTATGGAATTCTGACAAGTGAAATTATTATTATTTTTTTTTTCAAATTGAATGGCTATTTTCTGTATTTTAAAATTCAGTTAACTACATATTATAACCAGAATAACTGAGTAAAATAAATAAATTGTGTGTGTGAATTACTTTCCCACACTGTTAATTTTCATTAAGCTAGTTTGTAGATAACTGAGTGACTCATTTCCGGTCAGCCAGTCATCATTCTTTTCATAGCCGTATATAGCGCTTACTTCAAAGGTAAAATATTTCCAGGGTAGTGTATTAGTCAAGCTTTCATGTGAGTAATGTTTACAATAGTGTTAGGTAGCAAAGATTTGTAAATGACCTCATGTGATCTTTGAGACCTAACTTGTTCGCATCACTTCCTATCCTACACATATTGCACTCAAGCTTAATGTTGTGACTAAGAGTTTTCGAGGTGTTACTCTACTGATGGGTAGCAAAGGTTCGTAATTTGACCTTGTCTGATCGATGAGAACTAAATTATTCATTGTCACATGTTGTGATTATTGGTTTTCCATTGGTTCTGATTTTTCCCACACTGTTAGTTTTCATTCATTAACTTTGTTTCTAGATAACGAACAAATAAGACTTTTACTTCAATGAATCAAAAAAAAAATTATCTGGTTACTTTGTGGCATGAAATTTCACAAGGAAAAAAAAAAAAAAAATGTTATCTTCTTTCTTAAATTTGTATAACACATCTACGACACCCAATTTCTTCATTTAATTTACACATTTTATTGAATGAAATATTATTTACAAATTGTATTTACTGAATCTAACAATACAGAAAATAAATAAATTGAAAAATACATCAAAGGTTCTTCCATGGTTGTGGAATTACCATCGTATGGTTTTGACAATGTGATTCTCATCTGAAAGTTAATTTTTATTTGGTGGTTGTTTGTTGGGAATTTATTACTGTAGTAGTAAAATTAAGGGTTGCATATTTATATTTTCGAATCCAATACGTATACTTCAGAGAATTATTAAAAGCACAGAATCTTTCGTTATGTTTCCAAAAGCATTTAAAAGTACACATTATGTTTTCACGTTTTGGGCATCCAATTTCATTTAAATCAAGAACAGGCCTCCCTATTAACTTCGTTAATGTTTTTGATTTTTCTCTTCCTTTGGCAAGTAATATATGATATTTGCATGTTGATTCTATCATCCAATCTCTTAGTTTGTCCAAAGCTAGTGAACCAATTTCCCACTTCAGCTGATGGTTATATTTTATTAACCAAGAATTCTGTTTTTTAACTCTTTCAGGTAATTCTTTCCAACTACAAGGTGATTTTGTCACTGTATATCTTACACTAAAACCATCAGAAATACAAATTTCTTTAGGAAATAAATTTGAACTGCTATTCAACAAAAATTGTACATCAATTATCCCAATGATAAGTGAAAATTCGTATTTTTCACCCACTGTCGATTTTTCATAATCGTTTTCCTTCATTCTTCTTCTTCGATTACTTCATATGGCACCACAAATAAATAGTTATTTATTATTATTTCACTGATTATTAGCTCTGATCGTATACTTTATGGTAACTTTCGTTTACAAAATTCTAAACAATTAGAACTTTTCCCAAAGAAACTTTCAATGAATTTGTGGCTCACCCATTATTTTTGCATTACCAAACACAAATCACAAAACAGCAGCTGCAGTGGATGAACGATTACCTTAAGTCCAAACTCACTCGACTCTCTGGTATTTCCTTATAGTACTGTTTACACTTACCATCCCCTACCCTGACCGTTCCTTCAAAAATGAACCTTTGCGCAGATGACTCAACGACATGTTTTCACATGCTGTTGGATATACTGTTGGTGTGTTTTTATCTTACTTTGTGTAGGGAAAGGTAAAATTTTGTATATGTGTTATCTGTAGAGTACTAACATTTTCTCTATGCCAAACTTTAAAGAAGTGTTAAAGTCACGTCTTGTTGGTTTAATTAGATGCTTCTCTCTTTCTCTCTCTGTAAAATAACCAAATTCTAACAGTTCGGATTTTCGATTATGTGAACGATTTGTTTTCAGATAACTCAAATAATGTCAATAGATAGCATTAGACAATTTCTAAAATAATCAATATATGGATTTTCGTTTTCAACACTTTTTTTTTTTTTCCTGTCCTGGCATTAATTTCACAGTTGTGATTTTTTAAAATAATTAAACAGAATTGCATTAAGATATAAAGTTGTGGATTTAAATATCAAGATCTAATCAGAATAACTGAGTAAAAATTCACTGTGGAAAAACACAACAACAAAAACACATCTTTGTTCATTTAAGTTTACAAATGCACATTTTATTTTGCTGAAATACTATTTACAAGTATATTCACTGAGAAAAATTCGAAACATGTAATTACCTAAAATATTTCACAATATTTAGTTAGACTCTTAACATTTTCCAAAGAGTTCAATGAACAAAATTTTTGTTACTCACTGTTTCTTGGTTACATTACATCAAAATAGCTGGTCATGCAAAAGAATTTTTAAATCAGATACCATGGTAACCACACTTCCATACGTTTGATATTGTGTCAGTCTGGAAATGACACCATGCCTCGCTAAACATTCTGTGTATTCTTTTGTCAGCAAATATACACAAACAGTTTTTGTAAAATGTTCGTAAATGTCCCAAAATAAAGAATCTTTATCGAATTGGATAAAATCTTGAAAATCTAATTTTACCATTGATGAATTTAAATGTTGAGCGATAATTTTTCCCATTAATCTGACAGATGGTAATTCAGTTTCCAAAAATAGTAAATGATTATCAATGTCGTACATTTTTGTTGAAAATCTCTCAGCTTCTTCACAACTAATAGAAAAAACTTTACTTCCAGCAGCTCCTGTATCATCAAGTATTAGTTCCCCATCTTGGCATTTCAGAATATAACAATCACTGAGGTCCATTTCGTAGTCAACTCTTCTTTGCAAGTAGCCGAGGATATCAGACCACTTCCTGCGTAATTTTTCCCAAGTGGTCTGGGATAAATACATCACAATGTATGTGTCTTCTAAAATAATAATCGGTTTCCATCCTTTTAGAGCTAGGTGAAGAGTTTTGTCTCGTGCTATTTTCCTGAAGAAAGAAAATTTCAATGACTTTTGTGGCTCACCCATTATTTTACTTTACTTTACTTTCCTGGATACCAATCACCACAACACAATACGATAACTTCACAGGATGA
This sequence comes from Typopeltis vanoorti, assembly GCF_054136105.1. Taxonomy (NCBI): domain Eukaryota; kingdom Metazoa; phylum Arthropoda; class Arachnida; order Uropygi; family Thelyphonidae; genus Typopeltis; species Typopeltis vanoorti. The sequence goes on from NC_143552.1 coordinate 142,657,894, forward strand.
ACGAATTGTCGTAACTGCAAAGACACATGACTCGTTTATTTTTCCTTATAGTACTGTTTACCTGACCCTTAACCCTGACCGTTCCTTCCAAAATGAAACTTTTGCGCAGATGATTCATGGACATGTTTCTACATGGTGTTGGATAAACCATGACTACAATGACGGATGTGTGTCACCCTGGGAAAATTCCAAGATATCTTATCTCAAAAACATCACCCACAATTCCATAGCCAAACAAAACATGACAACAATGTCGTTATGTGTTTGGATATTTCTGGGGAACATATGTCTCTCATACTGTGATATCACAGAGGGTGACAGATGTCTTCCCTGTAAAGCTCCCCCAACCTAACCCCATCACCCTAGTCTCACACCATCCCCTCTCCTCCAGAAGATGTCTGCTCAGCCTAGTGGAGATGAGTGAGCTCATCGTTTGCGGATATCTTTTAGTGATGTCACCTCCAATTGATACTGATAACTTTTTTGGGAAAAAAAAAATTTAAAAAACTGTTTTTTTATGATAACTTTTTAGGAAAAAAACGCGTTTTTATGAAAACTTTTTTGGAAAAAAAATAAAAAAACGCGTTTTTTTATTTTTTTCGTCACGTCACGATTCCTTATCTTATCTTGATCTTGATCTGGTCACTAGTGACCACCCTACTACTGTTATACATAAATCTTGTAAATGTTCTGAATGACGAAACGTTCTCCCTTGTAACACGTAATTCAAGTTTGTTGTTCTCAAAGAGGAGATAGAAAAGCGTCTGGAGAAAATGAATTGTAAATTCAGCATTACTTCTAGATTTCTACAAAATTCTTTATGTAGTTTATAATTTTATTAAATCTTAAAATGTTTTTGGCAGTCAAGATTGGTATCTCTCTTGCCTTTATAGGATAGGATGAAATTACATAAATCTTAGGATTCATAACTTTCTCAAAAGAAAGCAACCTATGCCACAACATTTATTAAAAAAAGATTATATGAATAAATACAATCAAATTAATGAATGGGTTCAAATAAATACATTAATGGGAATTAACTAAATCTTTAAGCCTTAATAACTTCTAATGAAAACAACTACTTCTCTCATATTCAACAATTTTAAAAATAATATGATCAGTATATTATTTTCGATCACAAAACTAATGTAATTAAAATAACTAAGCACTGGGTTTATTGGTCGTAAAGATTTAATTCTACTAGTCACCTACTAGTTTCGCTACATAACCTAGTGGCTTCATCTGGTTTCGATGGACATAGAAATATGAATGTATTTCTATGTCCATCGAAACCAGATTACGACGATGGACATTTCTATGTCCATCGCCATAATAATATGAATATACAACAAAAAACCGTTAATTATGATTCAACTACTTCCTGATTTATGCTCACGCCTAGACCCACGCTTCACCGTGCAAGCATTCGAAACCGAAAATCCCACGGAATAGGTCGATCAATCCTTATTCCAGGAGTGCCCTATGTCTTTCGTGATTCAATACATTACTAAAAATACCGAATATTTAGGAACCGGTACACTTGAAACACGTTGAGTGTGGATGTGGACACATGGTCAGTCATTGTTCAGCTGGTGCGTCCGATATATATATATATATATATATATATATATATATATAGAGAGAGAGAGAGAGAGAGAGAGAGAGAGAGTCCGTCAAAAATGGACACACACAGTTTAAGACATGTCATCCGTGTACTTTTTTCGAAGTTGGATTGAATTATGGTAGCAATGTGTAGTATGATGTTCTCTTAAAAGATGTCGTTACTCACCTAAATACTAGCATCAAACACGTGACCGGTAGGACAGTCAAACAAAATTGCCGAGGCACGATTGTCGTTCGAAAAAGCAAGATCATTTTGAGTTCGCCCCACCTTCTCTTGATTTAACACCCTTGGACTTCTACCTATGTGGGACTGTAAAGAATGTAGTGTATCGTAGAAAACCAGCTACAGTGGTGGCCCTTCGGAAAGAAATTGAAACGGTATTCAGCAATCCCACCGGACACTTTGGCCAACGTTTCCCAAGCAGTAGTTCGCCGTAATAATAAGTGTCTGGGCGCTAATAGTAACCATTTTGAGCACCTCGGTAATTGTAGATGTCAAAGGTAACTTGTATTCATCCCTTGATGTCTAAATAAATTTAGTATTACAATTTTTATACAGGTTTTTGTTTTGCTGAACTCTATATATCTGTACATATAGATATAGATATAGAAGAAGACTACATCTCCCGCTAAATAGACACAATTATAGAGCGTGACTACAGCTCCCGCTAAAGAATCTACAGTGGTAATCCACTCAAAAGTGTGGATTACCACACCAAGTGCTGTACATTTTTTGGCTAGATGGGCGAAGCAAAAATGCTTTTCATGTTCCCCGTTATCTGTAAAAGAAAATGTATGGATGGGGTAATATAGGGTTATAAGCTCTGATCATGGCAAGAGGGTAATAGCAATAGCCGAGCCTCAGTTAAAACTTCATTGGCTACAGCATTGCCATTATCCTTCCTGGGTACCCATTTTAGTCGCCTCGTACGACATGCATGGGCTACAGTGGGGCTGGTATGTAAGTAAATCCCTTTCTAAAAATTAAGACGATCCCCAGAGCACTCCTCACGAGTGGCCGAAAGATCGTCCAATTCAGCGTTGGTCCACTCAGTGACGGGTCCCCACCACTGAGCAGAACCGCTCATATTCCAGGGGAAAGCATAAAATTCCGGAAGAAACTTAAGAGAGCGAAACCCTGCGTCCAATTTTAGTCGCCTCTTACGACATGCATGGGCTACAGTGGCGCTGTTCTTATCCTGGTCACCACACGGGGTAAACCAAGTATTAACGACGAATAACGTTTCTGGCGAGTTGGGTGAAGCAAAATGCTTTTCATATTCTCCTTTGTCTGTAAAGGAAAAACTTTGAATGGAGTGTTTATGAGCTATAAGCTCGCCCAGTGAGGGCAGCGAAATTAGCTGTGTTCAGCTGGAAGTAAGATTGACTTAGGCCTTTTATATTTGTAGCTTTCCGCTCTTCATTATATTCCGAAGCTTCCTTGATCAACGGGTTTGGGTGGTGTCTTGGTAAAGCACATCTCAGCTACATATCTTCCTTTCTCCTAGATCTAGGAGAAGGGAAGAGATGTAAGGAATGTTGACTTCTCTATGGATCTGGGAGTTTCTAATAAACAAAGGGTCAGTCTCACTCATCCTCGCAACGACACCATAAGCAACCAAGTAGGTCCTCCCCCCACCTCCCACTGCGAAACACCTCACCTTCAACCACACGGGAAGGAACACGATACACAACCACGACCAAAACATATGCCGAGGCTGCACGAACTAAGATTCCTACATCTCTGGAGCAAGTAAGCTCCAATCAAACCTAAAGCAATTTTAACTGCTTCGCTTTCCACCGTGCTGCAGGAATTCAGCAAAACAAGCCCTTCACCATCTTACAGAAAGAGATTCCTGCAAGGCACTCAAACCATTATAACATAACAGCCATCTGTCATGAGTAAAAAATTCAAACCAAAGTCACTCAAAATAGTTGCATAGAATGTAAAACCAAGTGTAGTCCTTATAAGGACTGGCTTAAAAGGGCGAAGCAAGAATGCTTTTCATATTCCCCGTTATCTTAGAGGACAGTGTAAGGATAAGGTGTTATTGAGCTATATATAAAGCTCTGATCATGGCAAGAGGGTAACAGCAATAGGCAAGTCTCAGTTAGACCTTCATTGGCTAAAGAATTTCCATCTATTACCCACCCTGGTTACCCATTTTATCGCCTCGTACGACATGCATGAGCTACATTGGTGATGTTTAAGTAAAACCAACTCTAAAAATTAGGACGATCTCTACACCACTCCATAGTGACCGAAAGACCGTCCAACTCAGCGTTGGTCCACTCAGTGACTGGCTCCCCCACCACCAACAGAACCGCTCATATTCCAGGGAAAGGCATTCACCGACAAAGCCCTCACTGAAGAACATGGAGACCCAATTTGCTCCCTGAAGGCAAAAAATCTTAAAAGAGCGAAACTCAAACTCTCGAAACTCAGCGTCCATTTAGTCGCCTCTTACGACATGCTTGGATTTGCATTGGCGATAAGTAAGTAAAACCAACTAAAAAAATTAGTTACGACGATCCCTAGACCACTCCATAATGGCCGAAAGACCGTCTAACTCAGCGTTGGCTCCACTCAGTGACAGGCTCCCCCACCACCGAGCAGAACCGCTCATATTCCAGGGAAAAGCATCCACCGACAAAGCCCCTGAGCGGGCCGTGAAAGAGGACACCCTCCCCAGAGAGTCGATATGAACTCCCAGGCAAACCTCCAGAAATCTAAGCCCACCCCCCCTCACCGGGAGCGAAATTCCGGAAGAAACCTGAGAGAGCAAAACTCTCGAAACTCAGCGTCCATTTAGTCGCCTCTTACGACATGCTTGGATTTGCATTAGGGCTGATACGTAAGTAAAGCCCAAAGCCCTGCATAAAAATTAGAACGATCCCTAAACCACTTATAGTGGCCGAAAGATCGTCCAACTCAGCGTTGGCTCCACTCAGTAAAGAGCCCCCCCACCACTACCGAGCAGAACCGCTTACATTCCAGGGATTCCAGGAAAAAGCATCCACTGACAAAGCCCCTTAGCGGGCCGTGACGGAGGACACCCTCCCCGGAGACTCAAGAGATGCATTCTCAGGCAAACCTTCCGAAATCTAAGCCCTCCCTCACCGGGAATTCCGGAAGAAACCTGAGAGAGTAAAACTCTCGAAACTCAGTGTCCATTTTAGTCGTCTTTAACGACACGCATGGATTTACGTTGAGGTTATTCTTATCCCGCCCACCACACTATTATTCAATATTAAATTGAATAATTTAATTCAACTAAGTTCTTAAAAGAACTGGGCAATGGACTGAGTCTTTGACTCTTTATCCAGTCATCTGGATGAAGAAAATCTGTGTGGATAGAGTGTTATTGAGCTAAAAAAGCTCTAGTCATGGCTGGGTAACGGCAATAGCCGAGCCTCAGTTAAAACTTCATTGGCTACAGCATTGCCATTTGTTACCCTGGAAGTCCTAAAAAGGACTTTTTAATTCAATTAACATAACATAACACAATTGGCCAGAAGGGTGAAGCAAGATGCTTTTATTCCCGTTTTCTAATAGAGAGGATGAATTGAAGGAAGGATTTATGAGCTGTGAGCTCGCCCTGGGGGGACACGGAGATTAATCATTGTTGCAAGTATTCAGGATGGCTTTTGGTCTCTTGTATTTGAAGAGGTCAGTTTCATCATAGTTTGTTGCCTGTTTAACTAGATCGTTGGGGTGTGTAGAGATCTTTGAGAAGAATTTTTCTGCTTAGTTAGTAGGAAGGAGTAGATGTAAGGGATGTTTGTATCTCTATGCAGTTGGACGTTCCTTACAAACCACGGTGCATCCAATATCATGCGCAAACACTTATTTTGCACTCTCTGTAGCCTGAGGATGTTGGTGTTGGATGTGTGGCTCCAGGCTGGAGATGCATATGTCATCATGGGGCGGATCGTCAGCAGGTAGAGGAGCACTTTGATTCTGGTATTTAGCTTGCTTTTTCTATTTATTAGAGGGTAAAGTTGTGCAATGGTTTTAGATGCTTTCACGCATTAGGCTTTAATGTGTGGGTTGAACGATAATCTTTTGTCTAGAATTACCCCAAGATATTTTGTTTCTGTTTGGCAGGGGATTTTGGTGTTGAATAGATATAGCCCCCCCCCCCCTTGGGAGTTGCCAATCTTCTGGAGAAAAGTATCGCTATACTCTTTTGGGGATTCATTTGTAATCTGCATTTGGAGAACCATTGTTCTAGTTTTAGTAGGTTTTCTTGCAGCTTTTTAGTAACAAGATGTGGTCGTAGAGATCTGGCAAGTACTGCTGTGTCATCCGCATAAAGTGCTAAGATGGATGACATTAGGTTTTGTGGGATGTCTGCTATATATATATCGAGAATAAGATCGGTGCCAGTGGGGAACTCCCGCAGAGATTATTTTGACTTGTTTGTGTCTGTCCAGGAGGTTAATTCAATTAGTCCTTATAAGGACTGGCTTAAAGGGGCGAAGTAAGAATGCTTTTCATCTTCCTCGTTATCTGTAGAGGATAGTGTAGGGATAATAAGGTGTTATTGAGCTATTAAAGCTCTGATCATAGCAGGAGGGTAGCAGCAATAGCCGAGCCTCAGTCAGAACTTCATAGGCTACAGCATTGCCCTCCAAGGGTATTGGATTGAATGAATCAATCACCACATCTCACGGTCGATTGATTCGAGAACCCACCCTTAATACAATTAGCTATTAAAGCTCTGATCATAGCAGGAGGGTAGCAGCAATAGCCGAGCCTCAGTCAGAACTTCATAGGCTACAGCATTGCCCTCCAAGGGTATTGGATTGAATGAATCAATCACCGCATCTCACGGTCGATTGATTCGAGAACCCACCCTTAATACAATTAGCTATTAAAGCTGTGATCATGGCAGGAGGGTAACAGCAATAGCCGAGCCTCAGTTAGAACTTCATTGGCTACAGCATTGCCATCCATTATCCTCCAAAGGTATTGGATTGAATCAATTTAGTCCTTAGTCCTTATATAAGGACTGGCTTAAAGGGGCGAAGCAAGAATGCTTTTCATCTTCCCCGTTATCTGTAGCGGGCAGTGTAGGGATAAGGTGTTATTGAGCTATTAAATTAAAGCTCTGATCATGGCAGGAAGGTAACAGCAGTAGCCGAGCCTCAGTTAGAACTTCATTAGCTACAGCATTGCCATCCATTATCCATTACCCTCCAAGTATATTGGATTGAATGAATCAATCCCACCTTGAGTCAATTTAAAATTCAATATAATTCAATTATTAAAAACATATATTAATAATTAAGAGGTGTATTAATAAAACTAATTGAAAGCTAAATATTTTAAAGAAAAGAAATTTATTTTTTAAAAATACCATTTATGCTTACATTTGCCTTTTTATTATTTATAGAAAAATAATTTTAATTCAAAATTTAAAATTGATAGCTTTGTTTTTGCTTAATTCAACAGATTTTGTTAGAATTGTGTTGATTAGTCGTATCTGATTGGCCTATTATTTTGGGGCTACGGGTTAGTGTTTGGCAAGGAGAATTTTTATCAGTCTGCTAGCATTTACAAGATTGCTGTGAATCGGATTATTAGACAAAATATGAAAGGAAATGTGTGGTAGTATGTATGCCTTGGTGTTTGGACAGCTGATTTACGGAGTGATGTTTTGTTTGGCTGCAGACATGCGACAATAGCGTGACCGAACTTTATAACTGCGTATCTTCGATTTTTCCGTTTGTATAGATTCAGGAATGACGTCTATAATACGATATTCCTTATTGTTGTTGCTTTAAAAGTTCGTACTGCATTTTTAAGGACTTCTCGGAGCAGTTCAAAGGTCTCTTGTATTATACGACTGTTATCTGTCAATTAGTAGGCTGACGCTAGTTTTAATATCTCTTAAAATTTGTAAGAATGTTTCTACTTCAAAATTAATATATTTAACCAAATCATCATCATAATTCATTATTATGATTTATTCGTCCTCTTTGTTGAAAAGTTGAACAAAAGAGTAATTAGACAGTCTTTTTGAGTGATAAATTAGAGATAAGTAGGCATCTCTCTCTGCTTTCTTTTTGTTAAACTCTTCGTCTATTTTTGACTTTGTTAAAGTGAACTGAGTTGTTTAATTTAACTTAATTTATTCCCTGGTGTCGATAGCGGAAATCTGTACTCTGCAGCGTACTTGCACTTTTATTCGTTACTTTCATGTTGGACATGTAAAGTGTGGATTTCTGAAGGCGTTTTCCATATATCATGTATTTTCCCTTGGTCGATTGATCCTTTGAACATTTATTACACTTCATGACTTACATACTTTTTTGAGCTGCTGATGACTATTACAACGCGACGTCCTTTGCGCTTCTATCATTGTTACCCACAGTCCATCACCAAACTTATGCAAGTAATTTGAAAACTAATTAATAGATTTCGATGATTTATACATGAACGACTTCAACCTGTTGAGCAGAACCAGCCTGTAACACATTTGGATTAACTAGTAAACATAAAACAACTTTAAAACTGTAGAAAATGGAACTATGGTGAGAACATGTGCTGTTGCATGTTTATATTGCACACTCAGACCGTAAATCGGATCCCTAGGAAGAGCAAAAAAAAAGGCTTGCCACGACTTGCACCAGTCATAATTCGTCTTACGAACAAGTCCGCAACAGACAATCTCATAAAAGCTAGCAAGCAGAAAAAATCAGTTGCCAAGGGCTTGAACGCACAGCAAGACCTACCAATCTTCCTATCCGAATATTTAACACCATTCAACCAGAATCTGTTGTACCAAGCAAAAAAAGAAAAAATTGAAACAAAGTACCAATTTTTGTGGACTAGAGATGCCAAGATATTCATAAGGAAGTTACAAACTTCAAAACTGATACAAATTAAAAGCTCAGAAGACATAGAAAGGCTGCCACTGTGAAAAAAAAGCCTCCTAATTACCTCAAAAAGAAGCCTACAATAAAAAAGAATGTGAACCATCTGTCTTGATGGTTCACATTCTTTTTTATTGTAGGCTTCTTTTTGAGGTAATTAGGAGGCTTTTTTTTCACAGTGGCAGCCTTTCTATGTCTTCTGAGCTTTTAATTTGTATCAATAACACAGGATATATCGGAAATTTCACTTTGATCAGACTTTTCAGATCATTCATTTAACCTCCCAAAACACCTGCCTACTTCCAACACAGCAACCAAATAAATAAATTAAAAAAAAATATATTTATATATATATATATATATAAAACCAGTGTCATCCTCAGATAAGCTAATTACAAAGCTTCGAGGATGCAGTTGAGACATAATATCCTAGTAGTAGTATTTATCTAACATTATTTACTTAACATTCTGTAATGAATACTTATAGTAAACAGAAAATGTGATAGTAATACTTCATTTATATATTTAAATTTAAAATTATATATTTAATTTGCATATTTAAATTTTCAAAAATTATTATTATATAAACTGCAACATAAGTAATATTGTTTAACTTGTGAGTTATTAAGTGGAAAGTATTACTATGATTATTATTAATGGTAATAATACAAGCTTTTGACTCTTGTGTCAATGAGAAATTCTGCAAATGATAATGCTATTACGAGTAATTATAATTTTTACTGAATCATTTGCAAGAAAAAGTTGCATTGTTGCCTAAATTTTAGTATATTCATGTAATTATTTGAGAGATAATAAACTATTATTATTTAAAAAATAAAAATGAAATACAAAATTATTATTATCCGAACTATATAATTGTAAATTATTGTTATTTTAAAAGATAGCAAAAAAAAACTATGTTATCATCATTCATCATCATCATCATACGTATCAAGGATTTAAGCCTAGTATGGCCTGTTCCGGCCTTAGAAGTCATCGTTGAATCGTTTAAGAGGACGTCCTGGTTTTCTTTTTCCTAATGGCTTGTACTTTAAGGCTTGTTTTGGTAATCTTTCTGTTTTCATTCTTTGAACGTGTTCCAATGATCATCATCATTCCAATCATGTTATCATCATTATTATGGAAATTTCATTATATGCAGCACTTCGTGCTGAACCTTGTAAAATAATATACTGAATGTTACTCAAGATGATAATTCTATATATATGTAAATATTTGAGAGATCAATAAAAAATATTTATTATTATTATTATTATTATTATTATTATTATTATTATTATTATTATTATTAGTGAAATACAATAATTTAACATCAAGCTGGAAACCAATAAATAGAGTACGTCAGGGTTGCCCTCTCTCACCGGTGTTATTTAATATATACATAGATAAAATCATAAAAGAATGGAAGATAACTAATGAAGGAGGATTCAAGATAAACCGTAACAACAGATTAGCTACTGTTCTTTATGCTGATGACCAAATAATCCTTGGAAATAATGAAGACGTAAAATCATTATGCAGTCTATACGAAAATCATTATGCAGTCTAAATAATCTGATAAAAACATATGCTATGAAAATATCAACAGACAAAACAAAAGTCATGGCCTTCAAAGGTACTAATCCAATAAGAAGCAAAATAGTAATAAGTAACAAAACAATAGAGCAAGTAAATACATTTAAATATTTAGGATGCACAATGTTATATGAAAATGAAGCTGATATAGAACCGAAGCTATCGAAATTTTTAAAAGTAACAGGCATTATAAATAAAAATTTTAAACCCAATTATGTACAAAAACATACACATAAGATTCTACAATAAAATAGTTTAACCTACCTTACTTTATGGCAGTGAGATATGGACAATAAAAAAAGCAGATGAAAGAAGAATTGAAGCATCCGAAATGAAATTTCTGCGCAGAACTGAAGGAGTCACAATAATGGACAAATGAAAAGCAGCGAAATCAGAAAAAAACTTGGAATTACAAACTCCCTAAATGAAACAGTTATTTGCTATAGAGAAAAATGGAAAGAACACATACTAAGAATAAATAGAAGCAGAATGCCTAAACAAATTCTAAATTACCACCAAAAGGTACTCGATGCAGAGGAAGACCCTTAAAAAGATGGAATTGAGTCCGAAACAGGCCACTTGGCCTATAAGTCTGGAAAGGAAGAACAACAAGATTATTATTATTGTCCTACTAAAATTTTCATTAACAGCGGAGATTAATTAAATAATGTAGACGATGGATAGTGTGGAACGAAATGCCTTCCTATGATGAAATTTTGAAGATGTCACGTAATAATAATAAAAATAATAAAGTTAAATTTACATTAATTAAATTAAGGGGATATTAAATCCCACATTGTTTTAAAACCGAATAAGAAACTCAACGATTGGAATCAGAGAATTTCATGCCGAATATAGTCAACTATAAAAATATCGGCGAATACTAGCCTGAGCTGAATGCAAATAGTCCTAGAACGTAGTACAAACTCTCTGATTCCAATCTTTGAGTTTCTTATTCGGTTTTAAAAAAACAATGTGGGATCTAATAACCCCTTAATTTAATTAATGTTTATATCGCCGAAATGAAGCCTGTTGGCTCTTTATATTTAAGTTAAATTTACATTTATTTATGATAAGCTCTTGAACTGTAATTTAATGTGAATCTTTAATTTGTGAGATGGCCGCTGCTCTACTCGCAGTTCCGAAAAGATGAAAAGTTAGGACACACATATATATCGAGAGAAAATCTGTGCTTTTGCCAGGAAACTCGTGCAAGGTTTTAGCACCGCTAGTGCTAAAACCAATTTACGCATTCCAGGTAACTTAAATCGTGAGACTCTACGTAAATTGGGTTTTTCCTGAAACACAACGCAAATCGTGATTTTGTGCTGTAGTCTCAAGGTTTGTCTGGGAGCATTGTGAAGGGACTGCTTAATTGTGTTGAACACAGAATTTAGTATAGGACTTATAATTAAGTTACTTTCAGATCTGAGGTACTTTATTGTAACTGCAGTTAAACTTGGTTTGGACATAATTACCTTCTAAATTTCGAGACTGTTTCTCTTCTAAGAAAGGAAGTTGCTTTCTGTTATTAGTTAACCGGTTTAAACACTTGGATACACAAGTTAATTGTAATTATAAACTTTGTCTGCAGGACTGTATTATGTATTTGTTTTGTGGTGTGTTTGGAACTTGTTAGCTGATATTATGGAGTTCAGTTCTTACAAAAGATATACTGGAGAGTACTCGTAAGTTGGAAATTAGCCTATTCTGAAATGTCTTGCCACTTAAGCCTTTTCCCATACTTTTTAGAACGGCAAAATAGCTAAAAGTTCATGATTTAAAATAAAAATCAATTTAAATTTAAACTGTAAAATATATTTATTTTTTAATGCTGAGAGTAACAGCATGAATCACAAGGTTAAAAGCTATTGCAAGTGTGTGTGTGTGTGTGTGTGTGTGTGTGTGTGTGTGTGTGTGTAACCAGTAGGAAGGTATTATTCCAAACAAAGAGACCGGATAGATGCATAAATTTGATATAACTCTTGCAACTTATTCTTTGCATACATAAAGAACTTTAAAGCTTCTGCTTTGTTCTACTTGTGGTCCCTAAACAAGCAGTCTCATATTCGATAACGTAATGCTTTAATTCTTCAACTTCTCTTTAAAGCGTTGTATAAATCGGTCAAATTGTGAATGAACATTTTAGTAGTTATTTATGTTTAAGCAGAGGACTGTCGACTAATAATTTGTTTAAGGTTTAAAACTTTGAAAGAGAATGAATCTCAGTTTTTCGATAACTCTCATTTCCAAAAGGATTTGCGAGAGAACACACTAATAAACATTTTAATTTCATTATAAAATCTAAAATCAATAGCTACATTTTTTATACAGCATAGGTCAATGAATATTAATTATGAAACTACCTTTGCAAAAAACATAAAAAAAATTCTTTCGCGCCATGTATCTAAGTTAAATGGAGTCACAAAACATACTTTCCAGATGTTCATCACGTTTTATAACATAGATCTAACACAGGTATTTAACAGTTGCAGTAAATAGTAACAATAAAATATATGATTCATTAGAGATGTTGATCTAACGCCTATGACTTGTCGAACCACTACATCGCAAATGTCAACATTCAATTATCCAAATTAAATGCAGCTACCAGTCAACTTCATCTTAAAGTTCTTAAAAGAACTGGGAGATGGACTAAGTCCTTGACTCTTTATCTCGTCATCTGAATGAAGAAAATCTGTGTGGATGGGGTGTTATTGAGCTAAAGACTCTAGTCATGGCTGGCTGGGTAACGGCAATAGCCGAGCCTCAGTTAAAACTTCATTGGCTACAGCATTGCCATTCGTTATCGTGGAAGTCCTAAAAAGGACTCTTCTTCTCTAGCCTCTTCCCCAGTCAACTTCATCTTATAGTTCTTATAAAGACTGGCTTAAAGGGGCGAAGCAAGAATGCTTTTCATCGTTATCTGTAGAGGACAGTATATAGGGATAAGGTGTTATTGAGCTATTAAAGCTCTGATCATGACAGGAGGGTAACAGCAATAGCCAAGCCTCATTTAGAACTTCATTGGCTACAGCATTGTCATCCATTACCCTCCAAGGGTATTAATCACCGTATCTCACGGTCGATTTCAATACTAAAATGAAATATCCTTATAAGGACTGGCTTAAAGGGGCGAAGCAAGAATGCTTTTCATATTCCCCGTTATCTGTAGAGGGCAGTGTGGGGATAAGGTGTTATTGAGCTATTAAAACTCTGTTTATGGCAAGAGGGTAACAGCAATAGCCGAGCCTCACTTAGAACTTCATTGGCTACACATCCATTATCCTCCAAGTGTATTAATCGCCGCATCTCGCACAACTCCATCTTTACTCTAGAGGTATTATAAGATTCGCAACGATATTAGTAAAAAGAAGGTGTGATTTTAAAAGTATGCTTTTTTTTTTTCAAAACTTTTGCAAAAATAACAAAATATATTTCTAGAGATTATATTTTATATATATATATATATATATATATATATATAAACTACGAATCTACTTGGGATCGATGCCATCTTTACTATAAACAACAGTCGTCGTCCTACAGATAATCTATCTTCGACAGAAAGAAAAGCAATCCACCAGCTTCGTAACAACAATGACATTATCTTACCTGCTGATAAAGGGAACGCAAACGTAATCTTAGACAAATCTGACTATCGTTCAAAGATTAACAACTTATTAAGTTCTGATACCTAATCTATTCTAGAAAGTGATCCCACAAAAGAACTTCATATCCGTACAAACAATCATCTGTTATCTACTTCTGTACTTCCTAGACACACAAGACTATCTCTCCGCTCTCTCCATCCCCTCATTCCTCGTTTGTACGGCCTGCCTAAGATCCACAAGGCTGACACTCCTTTAAGACTTATTGTGGAAGGTATTGACTCACCTACGTACAAACTGTCTAAATATCTTGCAGCTTCTTTAAAATCTAGTTTGCAATTTCTTCTGCTTCATCAAAAACTTTGAAGATTTCATCTCAAAAATAAAAAATCTAAATCTCATAGACTCTGACAGAATGGTGAGTTTTGACATCGTGTCTCGCTTTACGAATGTACCTACAGATGAAGTTCAGACTCTTCTTAAGGACAAGGTTTCTAAAAACATATTTGCTCTTCTAACTCACGGCATTAATTCCGGCTATTTCTGCTACGAAGATAAAATATATAAACAAAGAAGCGGGTTAGCTATGGGCAGCCCTCTATCCCCTGTCTTAGCTAACATTTTTTAGAAGATTTTGAAGAGAGAGTTATTTCTATAGCTACTTTAAAAACTAAACTCTGGTTACGCTACATTGATGACGTCTTCCTTATCTGGGAACATGGTTTAGAGGAACTTCAACACTTCCTAAACCATTTAAATAATCAACATCAAAACATTAAATTCACATCAGAACTAGAGATTAACTGCATTCTCCCCTTCTTGGATCTAAAGATCAGTAGATTACCTGACTGTCTTAAATTTTCAATTTTTCGAAACATCACCCACACTGATAGATATTTACATGGCTCTTCTCATCACTTGCCTCCTCAGAAACTGGGCATCATCTCCACCCTTGCCCATAGAGCAAGATGTCTCACTTCCACAGAAGAAGACCTTCAAACCGAGCTTAACGTCCTGAAAAACACCTTCTTAAATAATGGATATTCATCTCCTAACATCACTAAACGTTTGAGAGCACGCCAACAACCTCGACAAGAAGATGAATCTAACCCTATCACTCATATACAGTCCATTTATCAGCTCTCTTACCCCAAAACTATCTAGGATTATGAAGAAATTCAACATAAAGACCGACTATACTACTCTGCCAAAACTTCGTTCTTTTCTGAGTCGACCAAAACCAAAACACAACCAACTGCATTTTCCTGGTGTTTATAAAGTTATGTGCGACTGTGGTCGACCTTATTTTGGCCAGACAGATAAATTTATTTCACTTCGTCTTGAGGAACACAGACGTGACATCTCCTACAGTAGAACACGAGCGAGCGCCCTTTCCAGTCATGTTCTCTTCTCCGCAAACTCTAACCTCAAAGAACGGCCACACACCAAGTTGATTGGGACCGTACAACCAATTTATATATATGCAAGGATAAATTTGAAAGACGAATTATAGAATCAAAAGAGATTGTTCTGGACCCTTCACACTTGAACAACACTGAGCTACAATTTGCCTGATTCCCATAGCGCAGTAATCCAATACTGACGCTCTAAAATTAGCTGTCACACATATTCAACTCATGCCAACAGTAGCACGCGGTCACCTATTCAAATATGACTGTTACTATTCTACTTCTTTTTATTAAGCTGGAAAGTCCACGTTTTTTACCTTGTTATTTTTATAAGTCATATGTTAATTCTTACTCACCTGAAGAAGTCGGAACACCGATGAAACTAGTCGTGATTTATTAAAGTTGTTTGTTATACTTTCTCGGGTTCTAGTCAGTTAAATTTTAATTTTATAAATATATACACTTGTATAGATATACAGATTTATAATATACTCCATTTGTATTACTTTACAATGCAAAGCCTTGTAAGGCTCATATATATATATATAACCAAAATATTTATATCTGTCCCTCAGTATAAAATTAAATTTAAAAAGAATATATTATTTTCTGTATGCGACTAAAATTATATAAGTAATAAAATATATTTTATTTTATAATTCCATTGAAGTCTATTCCGTGTGTACTACAAGGCTGGATTTTGTGCACTTAATCATGGGATCTTCAAGTTTGAATCCTGCATATGAAATATAATTTATGAGTTACTGACCTAATGGTAGTGATCTCTTTCTGCATTCCTATTGTTTATTATTTATCGAAAATGGAAACAATAAAAGATATATGCTAGACTATAAATCGTCTTCTAAACAGGTATAGACCTTGAGGATGTAACATTGGATGTCCTTTATGCTCTGCTGTTGAATAGATATCATTCCTTTCTGTGTTCGCATAATTTATTGTCCATATGATAAAAGGAGCGAATTCGTTTCGGTATCATATGTTAAGTCTGAAGTGAAAGGTCACAGCTGACCGACATATTTCTTCTCGATATATGGCTACTGTTAATGGTATGCTTTTCAACAGAAGTCTGTTGAGTGCTTTCCTTGATACTCACTATATCACTTTCACTTTTTATGGCTGTGCACTTCTGAATAACAGACTCTACTGTGCTGAGGGAGGGGGGGGGGGGAAGGAGGAGGAGGAAGCGGGCGTGTGCACACATTAAACGCTATCTATCCACCAATTTCCAGCGAAGCCTGATACCGCCTGAAAACCATTTTAACGAGTTTATTGAAGAGTGCAATTAGGTACGGCCAATGAAAACAAGATAATCGAACGACTGACTTATCAGTAATTACACCACAGCATGAGGAATTCTAGGCATTCTAGGACGCGTGACTGCCACCCCAATACACACATCCATCCAGAGAGCGAGCACTTGTGCATTGGCTGTGATCCATAGACCTTATGGTTGTGTCAGCGATTGATGGGAACTCTTGCCTAGTCTGACAAAGCAGACTCCCAGCATTGATTGATTATGATATTCCCCTTTTGTAGAATGCCAATCCGTCTAGCAAGCCCACATGATAAGAGGGCGCGTTTTATGTCGGAAAGTATGGCAACGAATAATTCAGCCATTCGAAAATTATGATAACATCTCAACTCCGACTTCCAACTCTCTTTTTCCTCTGCGTCCACCCCCCAGCATCTCTTTGGAAGTGTTTCGGGATGCTGAGCAAGCTCTTGTGAGAGTGAAACATCACCCAGTGCCACTTTTTATTTGCCAATGTTCCTGATTGCTTTCACGTAATAGGACACTTCAGATTTATAGAAACGGCTCTGTCACAATAAGATATGATGTTTGAAATATATATGTCAAGCTGGCGGCAGTGAGGAATAGTCCTGGGAGAAAAGATGTGCCGCTAACAGTCGTAGGAAAGAAAGATACTTTTTCTTGGAAATGCAATAAGGAAAAGAGGCTTAGAA